>NW_006443124.1:3762189-3787903 GCF_000325575.1 Pteropus alecto
GGCTAAGTGAATTATTAGCTAACATTCACAGGAAATGCCCAAATACTACAACAAAAATCTATGTCAGAACATGATTTTTTTTTTTTTAGTCAAGTTCATAAAGGTACAATTTACATACAGTAAAATTCACCCTTTTTAGTAAAGAGTTCTATGAATTTTCATAAGTGCACGCAATTATGTAACCACCATTATAATCAAGATATAGAACATTTCTGGCACCCCCAAAAAATCCTAGTGCCAACCCTTCCCCTCCACACACACACTCCCAGCCCCCAGCAACCACTGATTTGCTTCAGGGCCTTATAACTGAATATCATGAAGTTATTCAGTGTGTAGCCTGTTGAGTCTGGCTTCATTCACTTACGATGCATTCGAGAGTCATCTATGTCAGTGCAGGCATCAGGAGTTCGTGCCTTTCATTGCTGAGCATCATTGATTATACATATGCTGTTTTTTAAAAAAATTCTTCTATAAAAGTTTGATCTAAGATATCCACAAGGCACCCTATAGGTATCATTATTTCTATCTCAGTTCAACAAATATTTAGTTTCCTCTGTGCCCAAAAACAGTGGTTACATCAGTGAGCAAGACAGAGTCTACTCTCATGGTGCTTTCATTTTAATGGGAAGAAACAGAAAATGAATTAATATATGTCATATGGCAGGAGGTGAGAAATGACATGAAGCAAAACAGGGGAGGCCAGAGGATGGAGGGGTGGGGTGCAGGTGTAACAAAGTGGTCAGGGAAAGCCTCTGAGGGACTCAGACAGCGAGGGCCATAAGCCTCTCAATTACCTAGAAGAACATTCCAGCAGAAGGAACAGCCAGAGTAGAGGCCCAAGGCCTAAGGGAGCTTGGAGTGTCGGAGGAACAGCTAGCTGACCAGAGGCTGCAGTGAGCACAGCAAGGGTAGGAGTGAGTGGGAGGGAAGACAGGGCCTCACAAACCAAGCTGAGGCCTTTGGGTTTCACATTAGAGAGATAGGAAATTAATCCAGACATCCCACACCACCTGCCTTCTCCACACTGACAGACAGGAGGCCGGGTTCTGCTGCAGCCCATTCCACAGCCTCATAAGTCAGAGCAACAAAAAATCCAGCCTCTACCCCACCCCACGCCCCACTCTCAGATACTTCACAGAGGAAAAAACTTCCTCAGGACCTGCGATGCCACCTTGCTATGTCTCCCCTGGAGGGACGGCAGCATAATTTGCCAGTCCTGGTTAGGGTTGTCAGATAAAATACAGTTAAATTTGAGTTTCAGACACAAAATGAATAATTTTTAATATCGTATGTCCCGAATTTTGCCTGGGACCTACCATCTCCTCTCTTCCAGCTTCTTTAAAGAAGAAAGCAAACCATCTCAACTTCTCAGGCCCACACACTCCTCCTCATGGCATCCTCCTTGCCTCTTCCCCACCATTCCAATCAATAGAAGCCACATCCCACCCTCTGACACGGTCCCCTCTCCAGCTGAGCCCCGGATCCCACCCTCTCCTGCCCCTCAGGTCTTTGCGCTATTGATTACCCATCTCCCCTCTGTATCTTAAACCTCTCATCTGCCAGATGTCTACTTCTCACTAGCAATTAAATATGCTCCAGTAGTCCCCATTTTTTTTTTCCAATCTTTCGTGGATCCTCATATACCATCACCCTTCTCTTCATATCCACTGTGTCCACGGGGTCTCACAAAGAGCAGAGTGGGTACGCGATTAATATTTGCTGAATGAACTAATTTGGTCTACCATAGGTATGCTTGCCTGACCCTGGCGATTTTGCTACGAGTTAAATGCTCTTACATTTGCATTTGGGTTCTGTGGGAGTGGGACCTGTACTTGTTATTCACTGATGTGTCCTCTGAAGTCCTAACTGCAGTGCCCTGTAGGTAATGGTAATCAGGCAGTGTTTGCTGCTCTTTTAGCTTCCTTTCCAATGGCCAAAAAAATGCCTGTGGGGATTTTAACAACAGAGGAAGAGGGGGAACCTAGCGCTCCCCTTGCACTGAATAGATTTAAAACATCCTTTTCCAGAAGTCAAGGGTGAAGAACCAAGATGGGCAGTCTCATTCTAGCTAGACACATGGGCCATATTTCTCTCCTGTCAAGTGATTTTTTTAAATTTGTGCTTCTTGCAGAAGCACACATGTATCTCACGGGATGAGGAGGAGAGTCTGATTTCCCACAGCTCTCCACATCAACTGGGACCTGAGCACACAGCTATTAGCACCTTTTCCCTTCTCTTTCTGCAGGTCGGCTTGTCGCTATTGCCTCAATAAACCAACTCTCCAGAACACCCTTCAGAAACAGCATGGCAGAGCCAAGCAACAGGACCACAATGGACCAGAGATTCTGGTAATCTGTCTCTTGGGCCAGACCTGGGAGCACACAATCCCCTCCTGAGAAGGAAGAGACCATTCTAACACAGGCTCCATCAGCCAGAAAAGAAAGACAGAAAGAAAACGGGCTGCCCTCTCTTCCTCCCGTCCTCCCCTTCCCACATGCAATCAACCCATCATTCCCTCTGCAGAACAGGTAAAACATCAGTGGACAGTTCAGATGGCCCATCCTGTCTAATTACTGCCATCCAACTCCCCTGGCAGAGCCCACTTCTGGGTTCGGGGCAAGGAGAAACGTGCTCTGGATGTTCCTCAACAAAGAGCACTGGCTGTGGTCTGGGGGCTGACACCACACCAGCTGTCCAGATACCTATAGCGGTGCCCAGGACAAGACTCTACCAGGGACCCTGCCACAGCCAATCAAATATATCACGGCCGACTTTACATCAGCACTCATGGTCTTTCTAATCAAACCAATCTGACAGAATAGACATGGGGGGTAAAGATCATGCAAATGATTTAACTGCTCCCAGGAGGTATTACCAGTTTTTTTTTTTTTTTTTTACATTGTGCACCCAAGATTTCAGAAACACACCTTACCTTTCACTAACCAGAGGGCCTCTTCCTCGATCTGTTAAGGGATCCTTTTTCTTTCTTCCTTCATTAATGCAGATGTCATTGGAGCAATGATTAAACCTAAAATGCAATTTTGAGCTGATTAGCTATCTTTGGACTTAGAAGAAGACTTTGTCATAAAAACCGGATTCTTTCTGAAACCTTCTGGATTTCTCTCCCTGACCCCTGATATCTTACTTTCCTATTCTACAGGACTTGTTTTTCCTTCCAATTTTTTTTTTTTTTTAAACTAACTTCACTAGGAAAAAAAATGAAACATTTCTGGTTTGGGAAGGGGGAGGGGGAAACAAGCAAATACAGTGAGGCCCCCTTGGCCCCCATCTGTTCCAAATCTTCCCCTCACAGGATGTAATGTCTAAAAAGTAAGAAAAACATGCCTTCCTCTTCCCATCCAGCAGGATCTTGCATGCGAAGAGAAGAATGTCTGGTTACTCTGTGGGTTTTCATCTGCTTTTTAACTCACATGTTGTGGAATTACACTGGCCCCTCAATCTCATTTCCCCCTCTCCCCTCCCAAAAACCCCAGCAAAGCAACCAGGGAGGCAGCAGGGTTCACCACTAGTAAAGAACATCCTGATTTTGGCCAGGAGCTCCCTCCCCTCCACACCATCAACCGCTTTGGCACAAAGGATCAGCTCTGAGCGTGACCAATGACTTTTGCAGATTTCTTAGCATGAGACATGCCAGAGGGATGCCTGGGCCCCCAGAGGAAGTGGTGCAGTCCCTGAGAGTAGAAGGAGTGGGCTCAGAATCCTGAACCTCGTATTCTGCCCTCTCACTCCCTGCTTCCAGGCACTGTGCATGCGGATGTACACAAGCAGCCAACTC
Organism: Pteropus alecto; assembly: GCF_000325575.1. Lineage (NCBI taxonomy): Eukaryota > Metazoa > Chordata > Mammalia > Chiroptera > Pteropodidae > Pteropus > Pteropus alecto. The sequence goes on from NW_006443124.1 coordinate 3,765,986, forward strand.
CTGGACATCTGAACAGGAAGGATGTTCCCCAGTAGCTTACAGCTGATACCTTTCCAGGACCGGGAGGGCGATATTTATAGGAAAGGCAGCGGGCCAAGCTAGACCAGCTCCAACTTTATTTCAGCCAGCCCTTCTTTCCTGTCTTCTGTAGTTCAAGTTAAAGGAAGAAGCATTCCTCCCTTTATTGCTTGATTTTTACGCAAGGACTGAGGCTCTCATTAAAATTATGGAGAAACCCTGCAAAGATGGAAAAGCACCTGAATGACCTGCTCTTCCTCACTTGGCTCTTAATCTTCCTCTCTTCTGCCCCCCAGCCACCTTCACTTCCTCCTTGTTGGCCTCCCCGGGCTTGATACCTGGTACATGCTCCTTCTGTATGCTCCCAGACACAGATTCCCCCGTGGTTGTCCAGATGAACAAAGCTCTCTCTTACCCTGGGTCCAAATTATCCTTTCTTCCAGGCTTCTCGCCCCTTAACACATCCTATAGGCCCTGTATGACCTACCCTCACCAACACCCTCCCCTGACCTTACTTCCTACCACTCTTCCCCTGAAAACCATCACCTCCCTGCTGCTGCTCAAACTCACCAAACACCCGCCTCAAGGCCTTTGCACCTGCTGTTCCCTCTACCTGGAACCCCTTCTCCTGTGTTTGAAAGTCTGGCTCCCTCACAAGATCTAGATTTCTGTCTAAAACTATGTCCCTAGAGAGGCCTTACTAACACTGTAATAAAAAGCGCCCTCGACATTCTCAAGCTGCTTTATCCCATAGCTTGCTTTATTTTAATTCACAGCATCGTTCTCCACCACCAAAAACTCTCTCCTTGACCAATCTTTAGTCAGACTCCTCTGAGCCCTCTTTTCAACTAGGCCTCAAGCTTGGCATGCCTTTGGCAAAGAATCCTGCTAAGTCATCCCCTACCCTTGACATCTGATCAAGTTTCTCATCCCTTGTTTTCCATGGGTAAGTCCTTGGCCTGCCTTCTGCAAGAATCCTGTTATATTGGTTCAGCACAAATGTCTCCATCCTCTGACCCCCTCACTCATTGGTTATAAATCTCCAACCGTCTTTGCTGTATTGAGAATTGAGCTCAATCTTTTTTCCCTATCGCAATAATCTTAAATGAAGTCTGCCTTACCATTTTAATAAGTGTCAGAATCATTTTTCTTTAACAGTACCTGATATCACATGACCTTTTTGTTTATCTGTCTCCCTTTACTGGACTGTAAACTCCACAAGAGCAGGTCTCTATGCAGTTTTCTCTCTTCTAGCTCCCTAGCTTCTAGAACAGTATCTGACGCACAGCAGATATTCAACAGGTATCTGTTGAGTGAACAAATTTAGCCACCTCCACTTCTCTCTTGGTCTCAGTTTACCTGCCACCCCTTCTGGGAAGTCATTCCTGAATCTTCCTATATTGGACCCTGTACTTCACCTAGCAGTAATCATACTGATCACAAGGGATAATACTCTGGTTTGTTTAATATGTGCTTTTAACTTGCTAATTCTATAAGAAACTAACACACAGAAAAAGCATAGAAGTCTATCTTGACCACACCTCCACAACACCCGCAGCCTCCAGTCTGTTTTCTCTGTGTAGACATCCTTGCAGGCATCTGTTTGCATGTCTCCACTCTCTCCCTCCCCTCCACACACATACATTTTCCGACCCCTAACAGGGGCTTAATTAAAAAGGGAGGAAGAGGAGCCCCGATGGGGCTGAGAGCCAGCTCTCTGCTCTCCAGAACCGCGCCCAGCTTCGTGCCCATCTTCCTAGCTTTCACCACCCACAGGAATAAAGAAACACTTCTCTTGGCTGCCCTGTAAAGAGGTAGATGGATCCCACGGGACCAGCCACTCTCAACGCACTTCTCCACTCCGGGCAAACTTACAAGGCCAGTATGGGTCAGAGTGAGCACCCTGAGGCCGACTGCTCAAAGCTGTGACCCTGGAAGGCATGAGGGTTCATTAGGTCCGAAAGCCACAGTGAGCCAGGGCCCCCTCCCTGGTGGTTGGTGAATTGGGTTGGGGGGACCTCAGTGGGGAGGGGAAGCTGATTGTAGAAACAGCCCAAGTAGGTTTTCATATAAAGGAAAAGTAAACAGATGAAGACTCTTCCTCAGCCCTTGGAGCCTCTCAGAGGAGAGCAAACCTTCAAGTGTTTGTTGAAAAGCTAATCCGATTTTAAAATGCTTGGAAAGGGCTGGAAGAGGAAGTACTGACTACTGACCACCCCCTCCACTGGCCTGCAGCCTAAGTATGGTCACATTCCCCTCCCTCCGTCTCTGTCCCTGTTATACATATGCACAGAGACCCAGAGGATCAGAAAGTACCTGAGGCAGGAGCGTGAAGCAACCCTTGTCCACCGAAGGCTGCTGACGACTCTTCCTAGCGAAGAAAAAAGGCTTCTTGAAAGCAAAAAACTGGAAGGGAGTGGAAGGAAGAGACTGCACGGCAAGGCAGGCTCACCCCACTCACACCCTAGGCATCTGCGGGACATTGAAGTGTCCTGCCCGCGTCCTGGGAGGCACCTAATTACCCCTCCTCCACTCTCTTTTCTGGCAGCCAATTAATTAATTCCCTGAAGTTCCAGGCGAAAAGAGTTTCCAAGTGGGTTTGCTGGACAAAAATTAGAGGAAAAAGTGAATCTGCTCAAATGCTCCAGATTCTGGTTCTCTCTTTCTTGGATAACTTTTCCAATCCTGTCACCCGCTACTGTCATGCTAGGATGACCATCTCAGGGTGCCAAGGACTGTCCTGGTTGTAGCACTGAAAGTACCACATACATACCCACATGGTTGGTCTCCTGCCATCCCAATCTCCTCCCCTGCCCGTCTCACGGTTTCAGGTGGGCACATATTTTGGAAAGGTGGGCTTTCTGGTATTGCTCTCTAATCTTGACGCCCTTGCTGGGTTCTAGAAGGGAGTAAAGAAGTGAATCTAGAATTAGCTTCTTCCAATTAGAGGCTTTAATTTTAAAAGCCGGAGATAGATAATACCAAATAATACCAAATGTGTAGCACTTGCTCTGCTGTATATACCATACCTTGTTTAATTTAATCCTATGAGGTGGGTTGCATTTTCCAGATTGGGAAACTGAGGCCCAGCATCACAGGTAATAAGTGGTAGGGCTAGGATCCTAATCTAGGCAATGATGCCAGGGCTCACAGATTTCTTTATCATCTTATTCTGTGATCCCTAAAGATAAAGAGTCCTTGTCCTTTTGATCACATGGGAAAGAAACAACTTATGCTAGATTGAAAAGGCAGAAATTTATACATGTGGAGCAACTCATGAAGAAAATGGGATTGTGAGACTGTGACCACAGGTTCTCCTATAGATGGGACCCCTAGTTGCCATGGAGACAGGGCTAGGTTCATGGATAGTTATAGCATCACTGCCCTGGGGCAGAACCTCACCATGGTAACCTCTTAACATTGACCCCGCCCACATCCACCCTCTTAATGGCTGCCAAATGAATCCATTAAATCCCAGTTTTGACTGTGTTCCTCCATCCCTGACACCCACAACAGCTGCACTGCATGATAAAACTCAGGTCCCTCAGCCTGTCTCATCCATTGCCTTGAAAATAGAAGTGGAGGCCAACTTTATAGGAACCAGCTTGGCAGGATAAGTCACAAACCTTGATAAATGTCCATGCTCTTTGACTTTATAATTTCCCTTATAAGAATTTTCCCCAAGGAAATGGTTCTAACTGGCAGTTACCAGAAGAAGGAGGGTAACATTTTATACATAAAAGTGTTCATACATAGGTTTATCTGGAACAACAAACCTGAAATAATCCCTATGACTAACAATAAGTAATGGTTAACTAAACTCTGATGCATATGATACAGACATTCAATTGAATATTATGCAACCATTAAAATGTACGTTTATGAGGAGTTGAAAATAGCATGGAAAATGCTTGGCTACCAATGTTAAGCGAAACGAACAGGAAGTAAAATTATATAGACAGTGTGATCACAACTCTGTGAAAACAAAAACACAACTTACAGTGAAAGGACTGAAAGGAAGTGAACAAGGCGGAAAAAAAACTAACACTAAGCACCCTGCTAACTGCTTCGCATGCTTATCGCATTTAATCTTCACAGCCTGCTAAATTAGGAGTTGTTTTTATCCTCACTTTACCAATGAGAAAAGTGAAGCTCTAAGAGGGTAGTTAAGCTGCCCACTGGTTGCCTACAGCCAATAAGGGGGCAAAGAAAGGATTTGAACCCAGATTTGTCTGTTTCAGGACCTGTGCCCTGATTATCCTCTACACTATACCACATCCACACTGGCAACTTTTCCCCCTCTACTCCCCACTTTTTTATTTTCTAAATTGTCTATATTAACCACTATTACATTTTTTAAACCTTTTTTTTTTTTTTTCATTTCAAAGGAAATACAGGCTTATAATACTTGGTGTGTCTTAGTATTACTTTTTTAACATAGAAAACAATAAAGTTAGCAAACAACATTTAAAAACGATGGCAACAATGACAGACGTTCCTTCATCTTAAATTCAAATCTCTTCACAGTTTGGCTCTTTACTGTCCTTTAGGCCACAATTCCCATCACTCTTTCTTCATAGTTGTTAAGTTACTAAGCTATTAGGTGACATGGTCAGATCTACATTTTGGAAACACCTCTAGGGGCAGAGAGGAAGGTGGACTGCAGAGGTGGCGGGTGGAGATGGTGGCGGCAAGTGAGGGCTTGCACCACGGTGGTCCCCACACTGATGACCTGGCCAATAGCCAGTGTGTAACACACACGTGGAAAGGCTGTGTCCACAGCGTCCAGGGGAAACAAACTGGAAAATCATCAACATTCAACAAAAAAAATAGCAGACAGACCTGGAGCCAGGATTTGAGCAAGATTTCTCCCCACTTCAGGGCCTCCAGGTTGCTCCTCCAAGGAAGCCAGGATACAGGGAGGCCTCCAGTCACCGTTCCCTGGAACCTCCAGGACAGAAGTGGCAAGAGGGAGAAGGACCACCACCACCCACACCGACGTTCTGGACCTGGCCTCCCTTGGAGCAGTCTTTTCTAGTGTGAGGGCGAGAGCAGGCTTTTAAGAAAACAAATTACCAAGAGCTTGGCTGCAACAGAGTAGTAGCAGTACAAAGTGTGAAAAGTGACAACAAAGATGCTCAGATTTCACTCACTTTTCCCAACCCTTGCACTTTGGAGGGATTTCCAAGTAGGAAGCCACAATATTACTGGAGGAGATAAAATAAAAAGAACTTTTCCACAGTGGTTCTCAGCTTTTGTGGGGCCTCAGAACCACCTGATGGGAGAGACTGTTTAAATGCAGATTTTCAGGCTCACCCCCAAACCTTCTGATCTCATAGACCCTGCTCAGGCCTAAGAGCCTGCATTTTATTTATTTATTTATTTTTACACCCCCCTACCCCACCCCAGAGTCTGCATTTTAATGAGCATTTCTCCAAGTTACTGTTGAACACTAAGCATACTTGCTAAGAAACCCTGACTTATAGTGTCTTGCTGATGTAAGGATTGACATTTGGGGGATATTTCTAACTACTTCATCTTTAAAAAAAAAAAAAAAAATGAAAGCCTGTAATGTATAGGGAATTTTATTATTTTCACAACTTTTCTGCAACATAAATTATTTCAAAATAAAAAGTTAAAAATGCATATATTACAGAAGTAACATATGCCTATAATAAAATATTTTTAATAGTGCCACATGAGATAAAGCAGGAAATGGACATCCCCCTTCACTGCCCCCTGCCACCACCAGCCCCAACCCACTCTCCAAACTTAACCACTGTGAACAGTTTGGTATAGATTAGCAAACGAATTGGACTTTTTGTTTGTGTTTTCATTTTCTAGTAATAACTAATGCCTGCAAGAATGTGATTAAAATGACATTCTTAAAAGCAATTTTGCAATGTGTTTCAAAAACCATAGGAAGATTTATATTCTTGGACCTACCGATTCCATGTCTAGGAATCTCTCCCAAGGACATCACTCTCTTGGAATAGTATGAAATTTTGTAAATTATTTTATCGCGGTAAGAACACTTTAACATAAAATCTACCCTCTTAAAGTTTTAAGTGTCTAATACATTATTATTGACTGCAAGTACAATGCTGTACAGCAGATCTCTAGAGCTTATCCATCTTGCTTGACGGAAACTTTATGCCCTTTAATTAGTAACTCCCCATTTCCCCCTTTCCCCCAGCTCCTGACAACCACCATTTCACTTTTTAATTCTATGAATTTGACTACTTTAGATACCTCATAGAAGTGGAATCATGCAGTATTTGTCTCTCTGCGATTGCTTATTTTGCTTGGTACAATGTCCTCAAGGTTCATCCATGTTGTAGCATATTGCAGAATTTCCTTCTTTTCTAAAGCTGAATAATATTCCATGATATGTATATACCACAGTTTCTTTAGCCATTCATCTGTCAATGGACATTTAGGTTCGTTTCTACATCCTAGCTATGGTAAATGGTGCTTCATTGAACATAGGAGTGCTAACTAACATCTCTTCAAGATTCCGATTTCAATTCTTTTGAAGTGGAGTTGCTTTATTTATTTATTTCTTTGAGAAATCTCTGTACTGTTTTCAATAGCAGCTGCAACATTTTGCATTCCCACCAATAGTCTACAAGTGTTCCAATTTCTCCTCATCCTTACCAATAACCAATACTTGTCTTTCTTTTGTCCTTTTTTTTTTTTTTTTTTGCAATAGCATCCTGAAAGGTGTGAGGTAACATTTTATTATGGTTTGGTTTGCATTTCCCTGATGATTAATGACATTGATCATTTTTTTCATATATCCGTTGGCCTCTTTGTCCTGTTTGGAGAAATGTCTATTCAAGCTCTAGCCCATTTTTAATCAGGTTGTTAGGGGGTGTGTGTGTGTGTGTGTGTGTGTGTCTGTGTGTCTGTGTGTCTGTGTGTGTGTGTGTCTGTGTATGTGTGTGTGTGTGTGTGTGTGTCTGAGGAAAACGTATTGAGTTGGAGGAAGTATGTGATTTAAAATGAGGTCACAAAGCAACAGGGAAGATAGTTATGATAACGTTAGTGAAAAAAGGAAAACGGTAAAAGCACGTTATATAGCCTCGGATTACCAAGTTGCTTTTTAAATTTAGTTTTGTTTAGATAAACAAAACAAAGGAAATAAACCTAAATTGCTAACAGCATGTTAAGGAGGTGGTATTTGAGTAAAACTTTTATTTTCCTCACAGCTATTTTTTTTCTTTATTATTTCCTCTGTTGAGTGCTCAGCACTCAGCTTTTGCAGACAGACAGACCTGGGTGAGAAATCCATCTCCCACTTTCCATGTATATAAATTTGAGGACTTTATGTAACTTCTCTGAGCCTCAGCTTCCTTATGGAGATAATAGTAGATAAAAATTATCCTCTAAACTTGATTCAAGAATTAAAATAAGAAAACATGTAGAAACACTGGATGCTTTCTGACCTGACACAATAAATAAAGCTGTTATGGCTTTTTCAATATTCTCAGTGATGGGTCGCATTTCACAAATGAATACTTAAACACTGGGATTTAAAAATGGGGATTTTTAAAACTTTGATAGCCCTCATTTTCCTCATCAGACCCTCTCCTAAGTCCCTGCTTGGTTTAACTCTAAGAGATTTTGTACGAAGTAAATTACAGTGACAAGACACCATCCTCAGTTACCAGAAACAATGAAATGGGAATAAGATCTGCATATCGTAAAGTATCTAAAAATGCAAAACACCATGAGTCCATTTTCATAAGATTACTCTGAAGGGACAGTGATTAAACAAAGGTCTAAGTACCTGGAATATTTGCTTGAGGGGCAATAATGCATTAAGTGAACACAGGAAATACAGGAGGGCGGGGGAGTAAAGATGGAATGTGGAGGGGCTGTGTGTCAAGAACATCACCATTACTCTTCCAATGTCTCGGCCCAGGCTTCCAAGAGGAGGTAAGACTTTCGGGGAGTAATGAGAATATGAATAATTATCTCAAGATGCCTTTCAGCCAGCCAGAAGAACAATTCCTTGGACCACCTTCATCTAATTTGTGGCAAGACTTGCCTGTTAGGCTTGGCTCCACAACTATTACTTTGGAATTGGTCAAGAGGATTACTCTGAGCCCATGATTATAGCATGTCTCTTCTTTCTAAGGACTACTTAGAAATAGAAAGTAAATTTTTATTATATTATCATTGTCACTTTGATAGTATGCTCAAGCTTACTGTTTCTAAAATGCCAAAAGCACTTGTTCAAGAAAATATACAACCATATCTAGATAAAAGTTTTAAAAAAAAATCTTCTCTACATACGCCCATCTTACATCCCTCCCTGGAGGGAACTACTGAATAGATAGGTACTCTTCCGGATCTTCACTTTTATGAATGTATGTGATGTATTCACATGCGCACATACACATTTTTTTTTTTACATAAATATGATCACACTCTGTTTCTCTGCAACTTGAGTGTTTCACTTCATAACAAGTAAAGGGCATCTTTTCATATCTTGGACATACAGACATCTATGTGGTGGTTATAGACCCTGGGGCCAGCAGGCTTGAAGCCCAGCTCCCCTACTTACCATCTGTGTGACCACAGGCAAATTACTTAACATCTCTGTTCTAATCTATAAAAATATTCTGATAATAGTAACTAAAGAATTGTGAAGGTTAAATGAATTAATGTTGTAAATATTATAAAATGTAAAAATCACTTAGAATAGTGTGTAGAGTAAGTAGTGTATGTGTGGTGTTGGCTATTGCCATTATTTACCTTGTTCTTTTATTTAATGGCCATCTAATATTGCATCACTTGGTGAGCCATAATTTTTTGAGCTGGTCCCCTGCTGAGAGACACATAGGTGATGTCCTCCTTTTTCTGCAGTGAGCATTTTTGAACTTAGGTCTCTGCATACACAGGTGAGCCTCACTCTAGGATAGTATCCAAGGCATGGAATTGTTGCATCACAGGTGACGCTCATTTTTTATGAAAGATGTTGCCAAATTTCCCTCCAAAAGCCTGCACTTAATTTATACCCTCGCCAAAGGTGTATGCCATCCTGTCTCCAGGTGTCTTCACAATGCTGGTGGGCAGAGTCTTTGGCATCCTCATTTTTGCAGTCACCTTTACTAAATGAAACCTCAATCAAAACCACCAGCATTGCATTTATTCAAGTCCCTGGGACACCTAATCTCTTTGTCTTTTCTAAAAGGAAGGAGACATTTTCAGCTCTGACAGGCCTTCAGTCACCTGGACACAGCCCTGGGACAACTTTGAAAACCACAAATAAAACACACTCACTATTCCCTAACACCCTCCAGAGCAGCTCAAGGGGGCCCACGTGAGTCCCAGCCACTTTCCTCTCTCTCACACATGTAAAAAAAATTTTCAATAGAAGCTGTTTTTTTCCTGGGTGGAAATCAGAGCCTGCATTTGAATATAAATATTATCCCAGGGCTGGAGGGAGAATGGGCTGGAAGGAAAGGCTGCAATATCCCAGTTGTCTTAATGTGGAGCAAGGGAGGAGGAGTGAGCACCCTCATCCTTTCCCTCTGCTGCATGTAAAAAGGGGAAACACCCTGGGCACAGGCCTATCCCATCAGGACAGCTTATAGTAAACGAAGAGGGAAGATGGTACAGAAGTTGGCAGGAGATCTCCACCAGGCAGAGGAGAAACAAGACAAAGAGGAGCACTCCATCTGTGGGGTCCAGTCTGGAGTTTCGTCACCTGCTCTGCATGTCTGCTGGAGTGACCACCTGTAGCCACCTGGCTCCTTAGACTACAGCTCTTGTCACATGATGGTAAGATGACAACTGACCGAGGTGGCCCTCTGGCCTCATCTCCAAAGTTCTGCGGCACAGGGTAACTCCTGGCTTTGCTCTCAAGAACCTGTGAGAATTGAGGGGAGCTGTGCAGGCCAGGCGGGGGAGGGAGGGTGTTCCAGCCCATGAGGGGCCTCCCAGAGTTCTTAGGCAGGAATGTCAATAATTCCGAGGGTTGCCCCTGCTGGGCTCTGGGAGCCCCAAAGCCATTCATCTTTCAAACTTGTTTTTCAGGCTCACTATTTTATGGCTCAAAACCATTCACCTTTGTTCTTCTAATTGTCTCCTTGCCTCCCACCATTCCCAGGGACCCAGGTCAGGTCAGGGAGGAGAAGAAGCTAGGGAGTCTCTGGAACAGTGGATTCCATGGATCAGAGAGAATTCCAGAGATGAGACCCAGGGACCCTGGCTCATGACCGCAAAGGAGGGAATAATTCAGATGATTATTTCAGGCACTAGGAAGTGAGTTAAGCGTTCCCTTCCTAGTTGGCTCACATGGGAAGATCAGCGGGAAGGAAAGGAGGTCCAATGACCCAGGGTCTCAGCTGGCTCTGAGCAGAGGCAGTGTAGAGTACAAAGGGAGGAATTTAAGCTCTCTGTGCCTCAGTTTCCTTTTTTCTTTTTTTAATATTTTTTTAATTTTTAAATTACAATTGGTGTATAATATTATATTAGTTTCAAGTGTACAATGTAGTGATAAGACATTTACATATCTCACAAAGTGATTACCCCAAAAAATCTAGTACCCATCTGACACCATACATAGTTTTTATAGTTTCCCTTTTTCTGAGAGCCTGGGGCTAAACACCCAACACCCTGCATTTCATTAAATCTGCAAAACGGGTTATTTGTTGAGTGGGGCTATGTGTTCTGGACACCATGGACACAGCAAGAAACAATCAGACCACGCCTGCCCTCATGGACTTTACATTCCCAGTGAAGTAGGTCCTAAGAACAGTGTCATGCTTACTACTGAGGAACCCAGGTTTATGGAGGGAACTAACACGCCAATGAGGTCACACGGCTCCTAAGTGGGCTGCATGTCTCTCTCTCAAATGACACTGCTCTTCACCGCAAACACTAACAACAGCTAACAAGGTACACCGTGACTCTCATCGAGCTGTGGCTTCAGAACGCTTGTTTGCAGTAGCTCCTTCCAAGGAGCTACAAAGAAACACGGTCTTGGGTTTCTCTAAAATCAAGACCAAAATCAAGTCTTAACCACAACTGGAAAGAGTATGGTCCCTCCCCACTGCAGTTCCCCTCTGTCGCTCCTGCCCTCCTGTGTATGATGTTAGGGTGGCCTCAGGGAGTCAAGTTGATGGGACATTGAGTGTGAGTCTAGCAGGATGTATTTATGTGGTTCACAATCACCTGCCTATATGCTGGGTGACTGCTAACCTTCCAGTGCCGGCGCGCTCCCAGTGCCTATCACCCGGTATATCCAAGCGCCTACCACCCAGTTCCTGACGCCAGATCAGCAGTTGAATTGCTACGTGAAAGGTCCTACAGTGCCCAACACAAAAGTGTATGGTAAAGGAGGAGAAGGGTTTAAAATGGACGGAGTCAGATGCCAGCCTGTTAGAAGTGGTTCTAATTACTAGACCTATAAAATTTTAAGTAAAAGATCAGTTCCTCGAATCAAAATGGAAGTTCTCTTCTGGCAGAAATGTACTCGATGTATATAATTATATTGGACCACAGCTTCTTTATTAATTTTTGATAGGAATAGTACAAAATAGAATTTCCTGAAATTTCTCTGTTTACAGAACATGTAGTAATATTACAGGGGGTGTGTGAATTTGCTCATTTTCTGTATCTAAGCTGTCAATAATATAAAACAAATGTTGACAACTATGCTAGAGAAAATGCTGCATTTCTTTTATTCTCTTTATAGAAAGTTATTTTAGAAAACCGTCATCATATGAAGTGATTAAAGAGTATGAGGCCCGAAAATGTAGAAATAAAAAGTATGGTAGAGATGTGTCAGGCAATTATTTAATAAAAATGTTCTGTTATTTTTCTGGAATTTATAGGGTTTGAGTTATTTGTTGGCTTTTAAAATGTATAAGTTAATGAAGTTCTTTTCTCTCTCTAAATAAATATTCGCTTATATTCCTAATATTGGATTCATAATTTTGTAGTATTTCTCTTAAAGATAGCCCTCAAATTGTACAAGCTTCAGGGCCTCATAAAAACCCTGATTTTCCCCTGCAGCCTCCATCTCCCGAGCAGTTATGACGTGCCAGGACCTCCGAAAATCTCTCTCCATGGATTATCTAATTTAATCCTCAATCACCCAGTGAGGTAAACTAAGGCTTGGAGCATTTGTTCTACATAATACATGCAGCTCATTCTGCAGAGTTGTAGCAAGGATTCGAAATCACACAGTGCCCAGAGCAGTGCCCTCCACATAGAATAAGAACTATTATTACAATTTGCTGTGTTTCCTCCCTGAGCCCAGTTTCCTCATATTTAAAGCTGAAGGGATAAAGAAATGAGATTGAATTATCTGTACATGCACAGAGGACATTGGTAAAGATACACAGTGTTGGCAATAGTGGCTGCCTCTATGGAAGGGACCCGGGCATGGGAGGGAGACACATCCCTCTTATATCGTCCCATTTTTAAACAAGTTAATATATGAAGACTATTCGGCATAGTGCCTGGCACAGGTTAAGTGCTCGATAAATGTTATTTGGTTATTATTATTGTCATTCACTTAAATAAATTCATTTAAAAAATAAGGAGGTGGGCCCTGATGTTTCAAGTCCCTTCCAGCTGAATTTGGTGTTTGCTTTAGATAACAGTTTCCAGCACTTTGTGGGGGAGACAGTGTTAGCCTGATGCCACTTCCCAACTGAGCAGACTTTCCTTGGCTTGTACAGCCTAAAGCATATATTCCTCTATAGCACAGCTCAAGCCAGTGGGTCCTGTCCTACTGGAAATTCTTTGGGGATGAGAGGTCTCCCAAGTCCACTTGCCACGGTAAGAGATGGGTGAGCCCAGGAGTTCTGCTGCATGGAAGGCCATGGACCCAGAAGCCTAAAGTCATCGTTTAGGGATAAATCTGATTTGAAATATCCACTCAGTCCAAGAGCACTGAGCGCAGACCTTTGGGGTACTTGACATCTTGGCCTCAGTGTGACCTTTAAGGGTACAGCCCTGACCTTCACCTGCCTGGCATGTAGGAATTAAGTGGTCCACATAAATGTCTCATACTGCTAAGAGCTTCCAGCAACAGCCACCTAATAAAAGTCTTATCGCATCAGAGCTGTGTGACCTTGAGTTGGTCACTTGACCTCTTCAATTGCAGTTTTCTCATCTGTAAAATGAGGATTACAAATTAACCCGTTTCTGTACAATAAAAGATGACCCCCCAACCCGCCTTGGATTGCAAGTATCTTGAAGAGAGGAAACAGTGTGACCCACCTTGGCATTTCCATGAAGGTGCCTACCCTAGAGAAGGGACTTGCTAATTCAAGGCAAAACAGTATGGGGTCATCTAGACCTGGATTCAAATTCTGCCTTTGCCACTAAGTTCCCATTAGGAAACCTTTCAGAGTTTGGTTATCACTCATAACTATACCTCTAGGGTCCCCATATTGCAAAACTCTAGGGGAGCTGTTCTCATAGTGTGTTCATAGAGTGAGGCACACAGGAGCCCCGACTGTTTCAAGCAGGGGGCAGAGGTGGGGGGTGGTGGATTGTAAGGATTCAAGACCACAGTGAGTACAAGGTAGGAGCACAAGCTTGGCTCAGAGTGAGTGAAGAGAAACAGAGTCTAGAAAAGGCATAAATCAAAAGAAAATGTTAAACTAATTAACAGCAGACTTGGTCCAAAACAGAGTATTTGAAAGCTTAAAGAATTTGCTAATATGCAAAGATAATACCACAGATTTGTATTTTCAGGGATTCACTCATTTTCTGGTTGCTCCAGAAAAAGGTTTTATGGGCTTTGTGTGTGTGTGTGTGTTGTGTGTGTGTGTGTGTGTGCGCGCGCGTGTGTGTGTTATGATTGTGCGGGGGGTGGGGGTTCCATCAGCAAAAATATTTTTATAACATCCACCTCAAAAAAATGATCTATTCACATAAACAAATCTTAATCTTCGCTTTACATCGATAAGCTGCAGAGCTGACAAAAACAATGTTTTCTTCTTCTTTTATTTTATATTTTTTCTTCTTCTTTTAAAACCGTCATCATTCTAAGAATTTGATGCTGTTTGCAAACGCCCTTTTAAGGGACTCAAGGTCTTTCTACTGTGAAAGAAAACTGCAATGACCACTACTTGGACTCAAAAAAGGCGTTTCTAGCAGCACGGCACTTCTCCAGTCAGAAATCTGAGTGCCCTCTTTAAATCTTGAAGATATAAAGAAGGAACTTTAGCCACTATCTCCCTTATGGGAGGGGAGATAACAAAACAAAACAAAACAAAACTCACTTTCTACTGGAGAATTTTTAGGAAACAAGTTCTGGTTTTCTTTGCCAACTACTCTGCCCTTCTACAGAAAGAACTCATCTGCATGGGTCCAGCTTGCTGTAACATCTGTATCTAATATGCATTCGCACACATAGGCTTTCTTGAGGAGCATCTCCCATGTATCAGGAAGACAAGTCTGGATGAGACGAACCAGAGCGGGGGAAACAAACGTGAGGTTGACGGAAGAGAAAGGCACCAGGAGGCAAAAGGCCAACACTCTGTTCTCCATCTTCAGAGCTGGGCTCTGGCAAGTCTTTTGACCGACCCAAGACTCAGTTTCCTTATGTGTAAAGTAGGGATAAAAACTCTTCCTCTGTCTACTTCGAGAGGATTGATCTTTTCCTGCCACCCTCACTCACACCAATTCACACAGCTGAAATAATGGCCAAGCAGCACAGGGCTGCAAACTCAAGTCTAATGTAAAAACGAGTAAGGGGGTTGGGGGGAGCAGCTCTGTGTTCTCCTCTCAGCTGTGGCATGCTTCTGCTTCCAACAGCCCAAACTTTCGATCCTCCCATGCTGTGTCCGTTTACTACCACCACTGCTCAGAAGCCATTAGCCAATGACCTTGCCCACAAATGCCCCAAAGGAGAAAATGACTACATAATCATGGTTCAGGGAATCTTATGTCCCTCTTTAAAATAATAATTAGGAGAACTATATAGGAACATGGGGAAACTTCTGTAATATAGTGCTGAGTGAAAAAACACAGCCACAAAAATCATGTCTATTACAAGTTTGCAGAGTTTGGATGGAATCAGACCTGGGTTTGAATCCCAGTTCTGTCAGCTATGGCCACATGACCTCTTGGACCCGCAGTCTCTTCATCAAAGTAACGGTGATAATAATTCCTCCCTTCTAGAATTATTGCAAGAATTTGGTGAAAAATATGTAAAAGGTTTAGCACAACCCAAGCCCCTAGCGAGAGAGTTCACATAATGTGCACGTGTGCATGTGCTCAAGGACAAAGATGAGAACAGAACCCAGCAAAGGGGCAGAGTCCTTTTGGAGATAAAAAGACATGGATTTGTTTGGTTTTTTTCTTTTCAGATTGTTATCATATCTTAATAAAATATACAAACACAATCATTCTTTTGACTAGAAAAATACAATTAAATGAGGTTCCTCTAGTTGATAACCCTGCCCTTCCTGCTCATGCTGGGAGGCGCTGTTCCTATGAGGTCTGCTTTTGGGACAATTTATATAAAAATCAGAAAAACATGGAGCCTCTGTAACTCCCCTCATTCCAAGCCCATGTAACTTTTCATCCCCATCTGTTATCTGTTTTCTTAACGAAATCTTCTACAACCAATAGGGGCAAAGAGCGATGAGGAAGTAAGGCCAGAGGATAAAGGGCAAATTCATAATTGGAGAACATAATAATTAACATTTTGGATAAATGTGTAGAAGTATTTGTTTGTTTGTTTGTTTTTGTATCTCAGAACCCTTAGACATCCTTCAGCAGACCACAAGGCTGTCCAATAGGGTGTCAGGGGGCATCAAAAGTACATGTAGCCTGTGGGTTCCTGCTGCCCGGGTTTAGGAACCAGTCTCCTGCAGGACACTCTGCAGCAGGCGTGGTGTGTTCACTCAGAGGCAGATGACTTGGGGTGTTACTTGAGTTGTTCTCAGATAGTTATCAGTGGAGAAAGGCTCAATTATTTTCGTTATATGGAGTCAACAGAGACAGGCTGAATTGGGTCTGAGCCACAGAAGTGAGGTTAAGGTGAGGGGGAGAGAAAGAACTGAGGGGACTCTCCCAGGTGCCATGCCCACTGAACCATGATGCCGGGGGGTGGGGGGGCGGGCGGGGCGGTGAGCAAGGACGGGAATACATTGCATGCCTGTCTGGCCCGGCTCTGCTGGTCCCAGCATAAACTCCTAGAGAGCTAAGATCACATCTACTGTGTGACTGACTAAATGCCTCAGGTAGAAAGAGCTTCATCAAAACCTCATCTAAATGCTCTAGCATGGGAAGGATGCAGTAACCTGGGGGCCCTCTGACCCCCTCTTCTTCACCCAGCACAGTCCCCTTTTCCTCTCCAATAACAACAACTCATATTACTAAGGGCCTCCTATTGCCAGGCCCTGTCCTAAACAGTTGGCACTTAACATCTTATTTTACTTTCCCAACAACCTGTGAGTTAGGTACTGTTACTATTCGATTCAACTGTAGGGGTTCAGAGTCACCTCAAGATGTGCCTCTGTGATTTGCAGATTATTTCGAGCTAAGGCAACCGAGACTCTGCAGGTTCAATAGAAACTTCTATCTCCCCTTAACTACCTAGAAGAATTTGAATAAGGGGCCTTACCTATAATAGGAGACTACCAGAAATAACTTTTTTTTTTGACCTACCTATATATAGGGCAGGGCAAACTTCTAATTACTGAGTATCTGTTCTTCTTACTGTCTTGCAATGACCTTCTGTCCCTGTGATGCCCCAAGTTGATCCTTGGCTTAGAATGTATACCTCATTTTTCCCTTTCTGTCTTTGAATCTCTCATGTATGTGGGGTCTCTGACTCTACAGGGTCCCTGTAATTAGACCGGCCAAAAGAATCTTGAGGATAGAGGAAAGTTTCTTCCTCCCCCACATTACAAATGAGGAAACTGAGGCTCAGAGAAGGTTACTGTAACTTACCCAAGCTAATAAGTGGCAGATCCGCCAAACTCAGATCTGTCTGACCTTGGAGCCCAAGCTTTCAACCACTATACACTTTCTCTCTTATCTTCTTCCTGTCTCCTCTGTTTTTGCCAAAGGCTTTCTAATACCCTCTCCCTCGCCCCAAATCAACCCTAAATCTTCTGGGGACTGGTGGCTATTCTGGAGGCTGACCTTGGAAGAATAAGGCCCCTCAGGTAGAAGAGTTACTGTTTCTGAGACTTCTCAAGAACAGGAAACTTCCCTGGCTGCTTGCAATAAATCCAAGCCTTCCTTCCTTTGTGATTTCACCCCGGGAGCAACGCTCCAGGATGACTCATCTCTAGACAGGCAGGAGATCTCCTCTGGAGACTGGAGGTGACCTTGGCCAGGCACTCACATCCTGTGCCTGGTTTCCCGTTTGTCAAGTGGGCAGCCCAGTCTCCCTGCCAGGCTTGTTGTAGAAAACAACAAAAGAGCGAACACAAAGCATGTGGAAAATAATTTTTAAAAAGAGAATACAAAATACTGACAATCCTCTAACTCCCACCTACGTCCCACATACCAAACCATTATCTAAATCCTCTCCGATCTTAATTCTGGCTTCAAGAGTTCACCTGCACTCCTGCATCTCCTTGGTGTACGGGCAAACAGTGATTACTGAGTAAAGGAAAGGTGACATGGATAATAACCCTTTTTCCCATCTGTAATTAGACAACCATTTAGTTCCATATTACCCTATTATAAGCATGTAATACTAATAACAGCTAGCATTCACAGAGCCCTAATGAGACATATAGTTTATATATTTTTTCCTCATTTAATCCTTTTATAAGTGTCTAAGATTGGCCCCACTTTAAAGATGAGAAAAATAAGGTTAAGACCAATTGACAACAGAGACTTAAAGGTCACACAGCTAGTAGGTCTCCACCACACTCCAATGCCTTCACTGACTTCACTCTGAAATGACAAGCCCCAGCACTCTCTTGTCACCTTCCCCACATAACTTTCCTCCTTAGTTCTTAGGCATTTTGGCAATGAATTTACTGCTCTGCCCCTCCCCCATCCAGGTAGACTGGAAATCCATGTGGGCAGAGATTTGTTAGTGTCTTGTCACTGCTGTGTTCCTCTCTGTGCCTATACTGCCTGACACAGAGTAGATACTCGATAAATATTTATGAAACAAATGAATTTGTCCAAAAATTCTCATTAGCTATTTCTGACTGTCCTATCTACTAGACCATAAAATTTGGCAGGATTTTGTTCATCCCAGTCCACCCTACTCCTCATCCTCCTCAGAGTCTGATACTTATAGAACACAGTAAAATATTCCATAAATGTTAGGGGATAGGATTTTACTCTTTCTCTGTGATTTTGGAATGTGCATTGGGGGTGGTCTGATGTTTGGGGAATTCAGTCTCTGTGCTCCCCACAATGAAGAGGGTGCTTAGTGGAAAACTGAGGAGAGCTGAAAAACGTGTGGAACTTCTTCTGGGTTCAGCCCTCCTGGTCCTGCTCCAGGATGCTGATGGACAGGCGGGCTCCACAGGATGATGCAAAGGTTTTTGCATTTTGTTTGCCAGGTTTCTGACTCATCTTCCCTGGGCTGTGGGAAAGGGCTCAGTATGCGGCTCCACAAACTCTGCTGAGCAGCAGGCTGAGCAGGCATTGGAAATGACATGGGGGGAAAGGGGATCTAATTAAGCAGAGTAGGTGATAGCGTCAGGAAGAAAAAGCAAACAAGTGGCAATTTGGATTTCTGCCTGCAAATAAAAGAGATGACTGTCCTTCTCTCCTCTGGCTCCTGTTTGCCCTATAAATCTCAGTTCACTAATCCAAGTGTTTTAATTATCGCTCTATAATACAACATGCTGTGCTGGGCCCATCATGGGGAAATTAAAACAAAGGAGGGGGCAAAGGGATTCAGGCTACCCCATTCTCCCATCTCTCTTGTTTAGACTAATCTGAAGGTGTTTTCCCTCTTCTGCCATAAACACAACATGGGGTTTTCCAACATCAAACATATTACCTTCTTACTCACAAAAGGAACTTCAGGCCCTGAGCTCTCTCCCCAAAACTGCAACTCAGGGGCCAAGAGTCACCTTGGCCACTGCTGATACTGAATCCCCAAGAAATCAAAAGCACCAAGTCATGAATTTAATACCACCTCCAAAAGGAGAGCCCCTCAGTGGGATGCAGTATGATGGTTAAAACTAGCATTTGAATTTCACCTCCACAACCTGCTTGCTATTTGGCCTTGAGCTAATCACTTAAGCTCTCTGAGCCTCGGCTTCTTCAAATAAAATACAGCAACAACAGAGTTAAACATGTAACATAAAGCATTTTGCACAGCGCTTGACACACTGTAAGTGCTCTGTAACACACTCGCATCTCCTGGCCTCCATCTTTGCCATTCCAACTGCCTATAGGAAGCTTCCAGAAATCTGTGTCTCACTCCTTCCCTTCCTTCTCAAATGCCACCTTATCTGTGAGCCTTCCCTTACCACCCTAAATAAAATAAAATAAAATAAAATAAAATAAAATAAAATAAAATAAAATGAAATAAAATAAAATGAAATAAAATACTAGCAACCCTCCTCTCATATACACACACTGCGTTTCCTCTTATGTTCTTCATTGTTGTCCATAGCACGAAGTGCTACCTGACATTTTACATATATACATGTTTAAATTTTTTTTTAGCTCCTTAGCCTAACAGATAAACTCCAAGAAGTTTGTTTTGTTGACTGCTGTATCTCCAGTGCCTATACAGAAGTGCCTGGCATACAGGGAATGTTTAATAAATATTAACTGAGTGAATAAACAGCAGCTATTCTCCTGATGATGACTGAAATGGCTATCAGAGACCACATAGGCCAAAGTTCTTCACAGGCTAGGAAATTGAGTCTAAGAGACATGCAGCACCTGCCCTCTGGTTCCTGCTTTCCCAGGACCGTGTGGTGCCTAAGGCTGGGGGCCCTGACTCCCGCCGTCTTGCTCTGCCTCCAGCCTGCCTGCTCAGACCAACATTGAACTTGTTGGTACCCTGCACTCCTCATCTGGGGAATGGAAGCAATTAAGCAGATGGCTTTCCCTCCCAAGTGCGTAGGACCCGGATGCCCCAGTGACTGGCAATCTATAAAAGCAAAACGGACAGGTGGAGATACCGCAGCCGCTCCGCTCTGGAAATCCATCAACAAATGTGCTCAGAGTTGAGGAACTACAGACAGCTGCAACACAAAGGAGCCAAAATCCACCAGCACCAAGGACCCTCTTGGCTTTGCACTGACGGAAGGCGAGCGCTGCAGTTTCTGGGGCGCCTGGATAACTTCCTCTTGCACAGACACAGGGGACCCTGTTGGGAGAGATGCAAATCCCAGCTCCATCATTCTTAGGTGCACAACATCTCTGGGAACCAACTTTTCATCTCTTAGGATCCTTCTTCTTAGGATCAAATGAGAAAGCACACACACAGCACCTGGCACAGTGCATGGCACACAGTGAGCACACAACATTAGCAGTTCTATATGGCACTGATGATATCTAGAGGCAAACACAACCTTCCTTCCCCCACCCCCACCCACCTTACCAGCAATTAGAAGTTAGAATTAAGGTTCTTGCGAAAGAAGGGGGCTAGTCGGCCTTGGGAATCCAGCACCAGATAATTTTTTAAAGGATCCCATTTTCCCATGAGAGTGGAAATAACTCAAGAGTCCACATTAGGTCCCCTTCTCCCTCTAAGCCACTCAGAACCTCACACGGCTTCAAAAGGGAAGATTCCAGCCTGAGAGTGTCAGCCATTCAGGTAATCTTCCTCAGAAAGTGTGATCTGGATCAAAGCTCCCTAGAGGTGGAGATGACAAAAGACTCAACAAAAATATCCTGTAATCCCTTCCCTACCAGTCCCCCGAACCGAATAATCAGATCCAAATAAAGTACTAAAGAGGGACACCACCAGTAATCAGAATGCAGAGATTAAATAAGGCCTGTCGCTTTCGCTTGCACTGTGAGCTGGTCCAGTTCCCCATCCCTTTTGAACCTGTTTCCTCGTCTGTATAGAGGTAATAGCAATGCCTATCTGGCGGTGCTATTATTGTAAGGATTAAATGAGTGAAGGCAGCTAAACACAGTGCCTCGTACATTAGCTGCTGCTTTGAATATTCAAGCCAAGAAGCCCAGTGCAGCCAAGCCGGAATCACAAGCATTAATTGTTCCAAAAGAACACTCTGTGCAGC
Source organism: Pteropus alecto (assembly GCF_000325575.1). Taxonomy (NCBI): domain Eukaryota; kingdom Metazoa; phylum Chordata; class Mammalia; order Chiroptera; family Pteropodidae; genus Pteropus; species Pteropus alecto. The sequence goes on from NW_006443124.1 coordinate 3,787,174, forward strand.
AAAGGCAACCCTTCCCTAGACCACAGACCAGACTCAACCAAATCGCCATGAGCCGCAGGTTGGGAGTGAACACTAACTCCACCAGGGCCTTCCAGAAATCTTAAAAAGCAATGTGCGTAGGCGGAGTGGGCGACATGGATATAGAAAGGCACAGGTGGAGCTGAGACCCAAGCAGCTCTTGAAAGAGGAGTGCCCGGGGCTGGAAATGGTGGGAGACTCTCCTCATGAAGTAATTGTGGCTTTGGACTTCCCAATGGAAACTGCCACCCTTGATGACTGAGGATTCCGAGAGGGTTCTAGGGGCAGTATGGCTCCATGGTTACAAACATAAGCTCTGGGGTGAACCAAACCTAGGTAGGGTATTTCAAGAGCCCCGGGGGTGGGGAAGTCCAGGAGCTGGTGACTTCTGGCAACTCACAGAACTTTCCTGGGCCTCGGTTCCCCGCCCCCCTCAACACTAAAACTAATGATTACAGCCTCTGCAAGGAGGTTATGAGGGTAAAGGGGGCGGGCGCGCGCTCCGCTGCTTCCTGGGCATGGCCAGGACGCCCGCGCCCAGGTCCCATTCGTTCCAGGAGGAAAAGGCTGAGCAGAGGGCAGCGCTCGGGTCCACAAGAGCTGAAGCCCTTTCTCCGCTGCAGCTGTTGAAAAAATAATCAAAGAAAGCAACTGGAACGCGAGCGGCGGGCGCGCCGGAGGCGGGGGGCGGGGGGGCTCTCTCCCCGCAGGC
>NW_006443124.1:3788030-3789707 GCF_000325575.1 Pteropus alecto
GGATGTTTAAAGGAAATTTACAATCATTTCCTCTCTGTGGTTTGGTGACAAATCAACAACATCCTGTTCTTTTGTGAGGCTCCGGGCGCCTGCGAGGCGGGGGCAGCGCTCCGGCTCTTAAAGGGACACACACAGGCACCCTTCCCCCACCACTCCCCTAAGGCAAAAAAAAAAAAAAATAGCCACGGCCTCCCCAGGGCGCCACCTCCGGGGCCGCGCGCGGCCAGAATGCACGGGTGGCCTCCCGAGAAGCCCTCTGGCCGCGACCCAGATCACATCGGGTCCCCTCCTCCGCGGCGTCCCCCCACGACCCCGCCCGGAGACGAGAGGCGGGGTGAGGGGCGGCGGCGCACCCCTCTGATAGATGTCGCAGCCCGGGGCCATCTCCCGCCGAGGGGGCTGGCAGGGGCCGGAGGGGCGACAGCCCGACGGTTCCGCTCGCAACCCCCAACCCCCAACTCCAGTGCCGCGCTGCCCGCCTCTGGACCTCCGTGTAGTTTTTATCCCTTTGCCCGAATCCCCTCACATCAAACTTTCCAGCCCCCAAATTCTGGATTTATGGTTAAAATGTCGACGTACGCATACGAGGTTTATAAAACGCCAAAGCAGAGGCTTCCCGAGCTGTAGGAATAATGAGAATCAGATGGCTAGGACCAGAAAAATAAAAAATACTCAACTGCCCTCCTGAGATTTCGTTCATTCAGTCATTTAATGAGCATTTTTTACTAAGCGGTGGTCACCATTCTAGGCCTGGTGCAGAAGTAACAAGACAGAAATGGTCCCTAGCCCCAGGGGGCTTAGCCTCTCAAAGTGAATGAATGGATGAACAGGATTACTTCACATGCTGTAAGCTATGGTAAAAGGGTCACATTCTAGAACAGTGGCTTTCCACAGGGAGACCTCTCTGGGACCTGAAGGGTAAAAAGGTGCCAGCTCTGGAAAGAATTAGTTGATGGGTCCACGGAATAATATTAGAGAAGAGATTGGATCACCTGAAAGGCACTGCGGGTGGGGGGTGGGGGGAGCAGATTTCCTTCATGATAGACAAGCCTTGGAAATTGGCATCCAGGGTAAGAGAGACGTGGGGCTTTCTGCTATGTCTGTATAACTGAAACGAGTCCCTTCCCGCCCTAGGCCTCAGTTTCTTCATCTGGATAATAAGAACACTGAGCTAGATTGAGTGGTTCTCAACCCCCGGTGCAAATCAGAATTCCCCAGGGAAATTTTCTAAAATATTGACCCCCTGATCCCACCTTAGACTAACAGAATCTCTGGTAATGGAGCCTAGCAATGGCATTTTTAAGGCTCCTGGGGTGAGTTTCGGGTGCAGCCAGGGTTGAGAGCCAGTGACCTAGATGACCACTAAAGTGTGGGTTTAAAGCTCAGAGCTATTTTTGAATTTAGAGTACAATCAGTCATATTGAGTGCTTAGCTTCTACTACTACACGAGACATGCTGTGCATATATTTTTAATTACAAAGAAACACTCTACCAAATTAGATAGGTACTATTACTATCCCCATATTATGAATGAAGAAACTGAGGTACAAAGAGGCTACAAAATTCGGTCAAGAGCACACGGCTAATAAGTGATCTTGCCTGAATCCTCTAAGTTGAAATGCCTTTCGAGTGGCAAGCAGCAAATTTCTACCTAATGGAGTTGTTAATCACAAGAGT
>NW_006443124.1:3789737-3806906 GCF_000325575.1 Pteropus alecto
CTAGTCTGGGCTGCTCGTACATCTTGGATAGAGGCAGAGGTTTAGCCTGGATAACCTCTGGTCATTCTGACAGACCCAAGGTACGCATGCCCAGAGTGCAGGTGCCAAATGGGGAAGTGTAACTCTAAGGAAACAGCCTTTTATATTTCTCCACATTGATCCTCTTGGTCATTTTCATAGGTTATCCTCATAAAATGTGCAGTTTTGCCTTAACTAGAGGGAAGAACCATTTGGCAGAGTGGAGAGAACTTTCTTTGTCCCCCAATATGGTCAGGACACTCACCCATCCCCACACTCTCCTATATGGAGCCCACCACTGCCCTTTGCACCTTTGATCACCTTCTCATGGGAAGAGTTGCATGAAGCAGGACCTAACGGAGGGCATGATAAGTGGGAGCTAAGACAGGTTCCCCAGGGAAGTAAAACACCTGCTAAAGCAGAGATTAGAAAAAAGGAAAGATGGCCCATTTCACAGTGGAATACTATGCTGCTGTTAAAAAGGAAAAAAGAGCTATACAGGCAGACCAAGAAGATGTAGATAATATAAACAAGGCACACAATAGGATCTTCACACTGATATTTATGTCAACACCACACACACACACACACACTCACTCACACTCTCACAAAGCCAGCAGAACCACCTGGAAAGACAAGACTCCAAACTATTACTATCGATGACTGGGCGCATGCATCGGGGCAGGGGTTAAGCGGCAGAGCGGGGGAGTGTGTTGCATTAATGGTATACTTTTACTTTCTCTGTATTAATGACAACAATCAGGTATCAATTTTTAAAGATAAAGTTACTTCTATTTATAAGTAACAAAAATAACTATGAAAAGGGGGAGCATAGAGGCCCATCCTGGGCCGTGGGAACTCTGCGGGGTAGACCCCTGGCAATGCCATCTTTGTAGATTTTTCTAGCTGGTGTTACGATTCCATTGCTCTTCTATAGTTGCTTTCTCTTCAGCTTGCTATTCCAATGACAGTCTCTTACTCAGTCAACTGCCTATCCTCCAGTAAGGAAGTGTCCCATAGAAGATGAGTTTGGGAGCTGCCAGCTCCAACTGATGTAGGAGATGACAAAGCTCATTTGAGAGGGGAAAAGTGACAAAGGTACTAGTTGGAGGTAGGGAGTGGCACTCCTGTTCAAAAGCTCTGACTTTCCTGTGTGTCTGTGTGTTGTTCCGGAAGCTGAGAAATGGAATCTGACAGACCAAGACCTGAAGAGAAACAATAATGCTTTGTGGTCAGAACTTTATTCCAGGAATCCCAAAAGCTAGGGGTAGGGGTCCACTTTTAGCATTATATGCAGAACTGTCCCTTCCAGTGAGGACCTAATAATAGCAAGTTAATAGCCTGCATGATGAGCACAAGGTGACCTGTCATGCACCAGGGAGGAAATGTTAGGCCACTCTATGCTTCCTCTTATTTATGTTTTCTTAGATCTTTATAGTTTATAAACAGCATAATGTCCTGAAGAAGAACATGAGCTAAGAAGACAGAGAACGCAAGTGGATTCTCAGCTCCACCACCCTTGCTAAGCATGTTTCCTCTGCTCTAAAATGAGAATAATAGTATTTACCTCACAGAGTTTTTTGGTGAGAATTAAATGAGATAATACAGAAAAGTATTGAACCCTGTACCTGGCACATGTACTCAATGGTAATTGTTGGTTTTATAAATAATAATAATGAGATCCAAGATGCGAATAGGATAAGTGACTGAACTTTGTGGCTCGCTGACGTTCACACATTCACTAGCTTACACATCTCAAACGAACATCTGAATCTCAGCCTCCAGAATTAGAGGTCTTCCAGAAGACGTGTCCACCAAAATCCTGCATAGTTGAGCTATTACTGCATTCAAAAATTATTACCTTCATCTAGAGTCCTTTAGTAAGGCCCTATGTACATATGCCCTTGTGTTGGCTACTGTACACAGAGATCAAGACAAATGAAATTCCTTCCTTCTCTTCATCCAGGCCTGGCCATCTTGAATCTTTCTAAAGCCCTTAGATTTAGGGATCCTTTTTTTCATGTTTTTTTTTAACTTCTGCTCCTGTCTTCCTCAGTCTAGTTAGGAGAAAGTAAGTTTCTGGGGGTAGGAAGTTTAAACTGATGGGCCATTAGCAGCATAACAAAAGGAATTTTCCAGGTCACCAGCCAACAACTTTAGAGTGGTATTTAAAATTCACTTGCTTAGTGGAAGAGAAAAAGGCTGGTCAGGAGAGGGTGGGGAAGGATTTCTCCTAGCTGATGGGGAACTGGGAAACACCTTTTTTTGTGGCTAGCAAAACCAGTAAACACCATAACATGCTGTGTGGTTTCTAGGCTGAATTTTTATCATTGTACTTGGAAGATATTGAAAAAAAACTCTGTCTGCTGAATCCATAAATAAAAGGTTCTCCCTTGGCTTCATATCTAGGGAACACATGGATCCCTACTCTGGCTTCAACCATGATTTGCTAAAATATAACACCCATAAATTTCTTCTGAGCCTACTGAACACACACACACACACACACACACACACACACTCATACACAACCTTCCAGCTGTTGCAAAGTTCAGAAGAGGAGCTATGGTCATGGTATGTTTCCCTCACCCCATGCTTGCATTTTTAAAATTTATTTCTTGGCAGTCTGGAAGTTACTGGGGAAGGCAGTTTCAACACTTAATTGGTAAGCAGATCTGTTTTAGTAGAAATGCTCTTCTAGGGATCACCTTTGCTGCTGAAGGAAGAACGACCAGCAAAAAGTCCTACTGAAATTTGGTAGCTGGACCTTATTACCTCCCTATACCACTCTTTACTCTCCTACCATGCATTGCTCCAGGAACTTTCATGGCCCTATGCCCACCTACATAGGCTTTAAAATTCCTACAACCTCTTGACTCTGGGGGCCCCATCAAATTGCACAAGGCTGCTTAAGTAGTCATTATACACCTTTTTTAGGATTGTTCAAACTCTTTAAAATTCAGCAGAATCCTTTTCAAAGGAATATAAAATATGAAAAACAGGTTAAAACTATTGTTTCAGATTGAAGCCCATCTCAATGTTGCTCAAAAGTGTTCCTAGGATTCAAAGTTTGAAAAAAAAATCACTATTTTAGAAAATCATTCTATTATTACTGTAAGTATATTTTGGCAGTATAATGAAGTCCAACTGTTCACTATGCCTATCGAACTCTTTTTGACCCAGCCCCACCTACCTGAGTTCCATGCAGTTATTCTCCTCGTGTCTACTCTCTGGATTTAATCCTCTGTTTTGTTGGTGCAGCTCCTCCACTAACCTCCTGGAAAGAGATACATGGGAGGTATATTTTTTGAGACCTTACATATCCAAAAACATCTTTCCTTTTGTTCTTTTTTTCACATTTTGATTGGTAGTTTTGCTAAGTATAAAATTCTAGGTTGTAAATTATTCTCCAACAAGCCTAGACCTCTCTAGTGTCCAGGTCTTTGAACTAGAAGTACCCTTTTGTATGGAATACAACATGCCCCCCAACCCACCCTTATATAGCTAACACCTCATTATTCTTGTCAGGGAAATTTTTCTGCCCAGCCACCTATCCCTCCTAGTTGGGTAGATATCCTTCCTAATCACTCCCACAACATCTGGGGCTTAGCCCCTCGCTACACTTATTACACCCTATTATTATTATCTGCTTATTTGCCTGTGTCCTCCACGAGACTATGAGCATGAGGGCTAAAAATACAGAGCCACCATGTCACTCAATAAATATTTGTAGAACAAAGGAATGAATGAAAGGTTATGAAGTTTGTTTGTTTGTTTGTTCTCAAGATACAATCACCTATAAAACGTTTGATAGCTGGGCCTTATTACCTCCCTATACCACTCTTTGGGAAATGCCTTTCCCAGTTGGTGTGTGCTCTGGATTTGGGGGCTAGAGAACAGAATTGGTCTTGGGGAAGAAATGCCACCTTGATATTAGGAACATAGAAAGAACCCTTATAATTTCTTGTCCAGTATCTGCTTTCCATGAGGAAAGCAACCAGGTCTGCCTGCTCACTGCTATGTTCCCAACAACCAGACCATACTGAAAGCTTAACAAACAGCTATTGAATGAATTAACTGGTCCAGACAAAGGGAGTCCTATGCATTATACCACCAAGAAAACTAAGTGAGAAAATGTCCATAAGCTGTCTTACCATCTTGGGCAAAAGGAAAGTTTGGGATGAAAACTCAGTTCATCATCTCATCCCACCCCACCTCAATAGCAAACCAGAACCCTCTCCCAATTCCTTGTTCCAGATATAGTCGTTCCCTTCTTTGGACCCCTGGACTTGAAGCCCTGGAATTATGTGGCTCGAACCCTTTCCTTTGCAGTCTGTTTCTTTTCAATCAAGTCCCGATGCTTCCTCTCCCTTTACAGGATCTTTCACACTTAGCCTCCTTGCTGGCATATTCCTCGAGGCCTCCATCACCCAGACTTAGGTTTTTACATGGCTCCCTCCTTCACTCCAAGTCATTTGGACTCCTCTGTCAGATTAATCTCTCTGAAGTATCACTTTTCATAATGTCTTTAAACTACCCAAAACACTTTCAGAGGTACTTCATTTCCTTTCACATTAAGTCCTAACTCCTCTGCCAGTTTCCAACCTTCAGAATTACTCCTAATGCTCTGTTTTTTTCCTCCCTACACACATCAGCTTGCTTATCACAATATACAACTCACTCTGATTTGACAAGATGTTTCACTGTCCCGGAGCAGACTTCTATGCAACTTGTACATTCTTTTCTCTGGAATGTTCTCCCCACCCCTCTCTTAGTTCAAGCCATCCTTCCAGACATAGTTTAAATCTTTCCTCCTCCAAGATGGCTTCATTGACAACTTCAAGCCTTGCTGATCTCCCCGACTTTAAAATCTAAATAGTACTTATCATTTTTGTAGCCCAATTAAATCTGGATGGGTGCCTTATATAAGACACTATACAGTCTGCATAGGTTATTGTGGTTTTCCTCAACTACCCAGGCTGCTCCTTGATGGAAGAGATGGAAGGATGTCCTGTTCTTGTACCTGAAGGCCCCTTAAGAGTTCAGCACATAGTAGTATTCAGGAGGTAATAAGAAAGCTGCATTCAGACAGACCTGGGTTAATCCCAGTCCTAGCAATTACTATGTGTGTTTGGGCAAGTAATTTACACCTCCTTAAGGCTCAATATCCTCATCTGTAAAACTGGAATAATAACAGTGATACCTCGTATGGTTGTTGTTAACATTAAATGAGATAATGCTAAGTAAAGCAATTAGCACAGTGGTTTGATACACAGTAAATACTCAATATATGTTAGCTATTGTTATAGGGGACTCTAATCCCTGTTCCTGGAGTTGAACTTTGGCCTTGATTTTGTTTTAGACTTTCTGTCACTGAGTCAGCCTCGCAAACAGTGATTTCCTTCTACTCCCTATCTCTCTGTCCACCCTTAGCTGATCAAAGTATATTTGTGTAAGCACTGGCTAGGGGCAAGTTCCATCATGCAAGGTCATCTCAGGCTCCACTTTGTCATCCCTCCTGCCCTCAGCACTCCTGGATTCAGTGCTGAATTGTTTGGGTGGGGGCTTTTGGTTTGTGAACCTTCTTTCTTTCATGTTTTCTTTATCGTTATCATTGTAATATAAAAGGATTACATGCTCTTTTTTTTTTTTTTAAGTACAGGAGAGTATAAAGCAAAGAGCAAAAGTCTCACTCCCACACAAGCCTCCATTCCTACTCTTTGAAAGTAATCAGCAGTTTCTTGTGTGTATTTCCAGACAGCAACCATGGCTATAGAAACATATATACACATGTATGCTGTTCTGCTTGCTTTAGTCCCTTAACAATCAGTCTTGAATACCTTTCTATATCTACACCTGAGAGATCAACCACACACTGGTTAACGACAACTTAGATATCTTTTGAAGAGAGCAATCATCATTGATTTCATCAGTCCCCTACAGATGGGCATGTAGGTTGCTACTACTAAAACACTGTGATGAACATTCTCAGATAGATAGATAGATAGATAGATAGATAGATAGATAGATAGATAGATAGATAGATAGATAGATAGATATGGACCCCTTAAGTCCTTAAGGTTTCTGATTGCCAGAGTATACCAGACTGGGGATGATTCTTCAAATTTGGTTCTACCTTCTGAGTTCGCCACCTACACATAGCATCCAGTCCTTGGACCCACTGACTAACTGGTCAGCAGTATGACTACCTTCCTCTTCACCTCAAAATAGAAGAAAGAGGTCACTAGACTGTTTCCTCATGATCCCACTCAAAGGGAGTTCACAGAACCCGTGTTTCTCCTTTACTCTGGAAGCACAGAGGAAATCCCAAGCTTTGGGAAATAGGATTACAGAATCCAGCTGTGTTCTCAGGTATCCCTGAGGAAGGCCCAGAGAAGGAAGGAAACACGTGTTTGGTTCATGAGACACAATCCCAGCTGTTTTCAGTGGGGCTGGGAGGGATGTGAGTGTGACAATAAGGACAGTAGCTGAGGCAGGCTTCAGGTGGTGGCTGGGAGGAGGTGAATACACAAGGCTTTCATCAGCAGTGACTTGGCATTATTATCCTAGCCCACATCCGTCCCTTTACGCGGTGTCTTTTCTCAGGCCAAGGACAGGATGGAATGGCAGGAACTGTGACTGCTTATCTGCAGCTCAGCCTGACTCATGCAGGACCCCAAGCCAGCCATTTAATGTACCCTGGGAGAAGCCCCAGGGGTCTAGAGGAAGCCAGGCTGGAAAAAGGTGCTCTTGGGCTGTAACTAAGTTGCTTGCTTACAGTAGCTCTGTGATCCACAGTGAGTTATCAACCCATCCTAAGCTTCAGTTAGTCCATTCCTCTCTTTGTAAAAAAGCAAAAGCAACACCAGCAGTCCCTGTCTTCTGCCATCCTTGGGAGCAGGAGGCATACCAAGGGCTTAACACAGGACACAGCATTATATAAGCAGCCAATAAATCTTTGATATTTGCTTCGCTGATATCTCCCCCCTGCCTAGCACCGTGTCCGATTCAGATAGGTGCTTAATTAAAACTTTTTTTTTTCAATGAATGAAATGACCTCTTCATTTCTAGAGGGCAGATAAGAAAATTGCAAAACGACCCCCAAGTTCTCTCCAACCTCCTGTCATCTCATTCTGTTCTTTAAAACTGTGGCAGCTTAGTGATAATGTGGTTTGGTTTGTTTTACACTTGGGTTTTTATTTTTTTTCCTCTCTGTCTCTGGCTTCTCCCTGGCTTGTCCTCAAGAGCCAGCCACATAAAACGAATAAGCTCAGGGCCAAGATCCCAGAATGCAGCCTCACCTCAGAGTTTCTGAAGAGAAACTGAGCCCCAGGACCAGGAAATATCAGAGGAGAGAGGAAAGAAAATTCATTTATGTATTCAATAAATATATATATATGGAATATCTACTGTGTCTGGAGGGGAAACCAAAAGCTTGCTACTTGGCCCCTCCATTCTCTTACCATGCTGGCACATGCCTCACCCCCTCAGAGCCTGGCCTCCAGCTTTCTACTGAAATAGCTTCCTTGTATGTGGTCCCCAGGAGTTCCCACTGTTAATCTAGCTGCCCTTTCCTCCATTCTTGCTCCTCACGGCCTCCTTCAGCACCTTTCCTCTCCTTTGGTTTCTCTGGATGACAGCACTCTTCTGTTGTCCTCCCACCCACCTTCTCAGTTCCCAATTCTTACTCTGTTAGGGGCTGAATGGCATTCCCCTAAAATCCATATGTAGCAGTCCTGACCCCTCGTACCTCAGAAAGTGACTGTATTGAGAGATAGGGTCTTTAAAAAATAATTAATGAGATCATTAGGGTGGGCCCTAGTCCAATATGACTGACGTCCTTATAAGAGGAAATTAGGACATAGGCAGATCATGTGAATACAGGGAGAAGAAGGCCAACTACAAGCCAAGGAGAGAGGCCTCCAAAGAAACCATCCCTGTTGACATTTTGATCTCAGACGTCTAACCTCCAGAATTGTGAGAAAATAAATTTCTGTTGTTTAGGCCATCTAGTCTGACGTACTTTGTTATGGCAGCACTAGCAAACTAATATACCGTGTATTCTATGACATAATCATTACCCCCAAACATCCCATTCTCCTCTATAAATCCACCTCCATGGCTTAAACTATCATCCCTACCGTCCCCAATTTCCCACTCAGGTCAGCATATCCACACACTGAGACCTGGACACTCACCCAGATTCCAGCTCTGAATTCCAACTACCTGCTGGGCAATTCCTCTTGAATCATATGGCCAATTCTTAAACCTCAAGAGGTCTAGAAATCACAGAATCCTTGAAGGTCAGTCCAACCACCTTGCTTTACAGATGAGGAAACTGAGGCACTAAACAAAACAAACAAAAAACAAACTCAGCTCTCTTTCTGATTTCCCTATTCCTAAAAGCACTGTGCATCACTCAAAAATGTGGAGTCATCTTTTATTCTGCCCTTTCTTTCACCTCTCATAACCAATCAAAGAACTTCCACTGCATTCTAAAATCACTGTGTCTATTGTCCAGTATTTTAGTTCTATCTTGTTTCCTCCTCCCCAACACAGATTAAGTATTTCAGTACTTTTATATTCAGGTAAGTACTGAATTTTTAGGCCTCAGTAACCTGTTCTCTTAGAAAGGTGGGATAGCATTGAAGGTAAGGGCGTAAACTCCATCTCTCACGTAAGTTTGGCTCTTGGTTCTCTCCTGTAGCCGTAGGCAGCTTTCCTGAGCTATAAAATGGAGATAAAAATGGTACCTACATCATAGGGCTTTTGCAAAAAATAAATGTAGATTAAATGTAGATTTGAACCCAGTGTGGTCTGGCCTAAAGACCTTTTTAAACTATAATTTGCTACGTCTTCCTCTAGGAACAGAAAGGGATTGGTTCGGTTTCTGACACTGTGGTGGCTAAAATACCCTAGATAACCTTCCTAATGAGAACAATTCCAAAAATTGAATAAAATATGTAATTTTTTCATAAATGCTTGCTAAATAGGCAAAAAAGCATGGAATATACAGAAGCCAAAGAAGAAATGAAAGGAAACTCTGGAACATAAGTGAGTGCCTAAGACAGCTTAGACTGAGTATATCTGCCAAAACTTGATGCTTTGAAGCTTTCATTTTGATGAATATAAGGAATGAGTAGGACAGGAGATGAAGCTTAAACCCACACAAGGTAGGACGACTAACAGAGCCCTCCCAAGGGCCCACAAAGAGTTATAACCTCTGTGTAAGGGTGAATGAGAAATAAATCTATGGCACAGGAATGGCACCAGTGAAATCTGTTTGACCAACCTTGATACTGGATGTGGGAATAGAAACAAAATCTCCCCCTGAAAATCCATACCTACAAACCAGGCTTTATATGAGTTTATAGAATTACTTCATACTACCTGTACCCTAAGTAATCTGAAAAACCTCAAGCAGAAAATATAATATAAGGAGCTCCTGGTAGGAATAAACCCTACTAACTGGTAAAAACAAATACAAATCCTCTCTGAAGGACTGCAATTTTAATCCATGCCTTAAGGAATGCCAACAAAGTTCTAAGAAATGGAGCCTAAAGTTAAAAATCAAAAACCCACAAGGAAACAAGGCACCATAAGTGAGAATCAGCAGAAAGAACAGACAGCATAATCAACCCCACAAAACTATGACATAGAAATGATCAAGTATAGAATATGATTAGATATATTTAATATATTTTGAGAAATGTGAACTTTAAACTTATGAGACAGGAGCAAAAGACTATAAAACACAACCAAGCCAATTTGAAAAAAATGAATAAAAACCAGGATGGATTTAATAGCAGATTAGATACTGTTAAAGGCAAAATTTATTTACTTGGAAGATGGATAAGAAGAAATCTAGAAAGTAACCCAGAAATACAAAGAGATAAAGAATATGAAGAATTACATATGTGACATTGGAAGATAGAATAAGATGGTCTAATATATATTTAATTGTATTTACAGAAGAAAACAAAGAAAAGAATAAGGAAGAGGGGGTATTTATAGAGTCAGGACCAAGACTACAGTGAGGTGAGTGAGGTGCCTTAAGCATAAAATTTATTTTAGACCCTCGCTCACAAGGCCAATCCAGCATTTACACAAATTCAAGAATGAGTGCCTCTTTAAATTTGGTGTCTTAGGCACCTCACTGGCTTCCTACTAGCAGAACCTTACTGAAGGAAATTCTTTAGGATTAATTTCAGACAGAAGGAAAACAATCTCAGATGGATGCTCTTACAAAAAGGAAGCCACCAGTGAACAACATTCGACTATAGAAAGAAACAATAATGATGTCTCATCTGTCCTGAAAACAACAAAAGATAGATTGAAAACATGGGACTACAATAGAACGTGGGGCGGGGCAGGGGATGGGGTTTCAGGTCGGGGGAGGCGGAGACTTAAGAGTTTAAAATAGTTCTAGGTCCTTGTATTGCATTGCTTAAGAGGGTAAAAATTGTGATTAATTTTTAAATATCTAGGAGATCCACTAAAAGAATAAATAGACTGTAACTTCCAAGGGAATCGATAAGGGAAAAAATGAGATGGTTAAAAAAAAAAACAACTCAATCTATATAAACACAAGAAAGTAGAAGTAAAAACAAAAAGAAAAATCAGGAAATAGGGGAGGCTACGCATGTGTAAGGGCAGGGGTTTATGGGAAATCTCTGTACCTTACTCCGTATTAATCTAAAACTGCTCTTTAAAAAAGTCTTAAAACACACACATACTCACACTCGGGACAAACAGCGCAAAATAAAATAGAAAGAAATCTAATTCAGTAATTTTCAGTTCTTATATAAATACATGCAAACTGAAATGTGCTGCTCTGCACTGAAAAGACAAAGCTTGTCAGACTGGCTAGAAAACAAAATCCAGCGATATGTGCCTGTCACATGTAAAACAAAGGATTTAGGTTAAATAGCTGCTAAAGTTTGCTCCCGCTTTATCCAGCCAATGGGATTTCTCCATAAAGTCAAACGGAACGAATTCGGTCATTGGAAGAGAGTTTGATAAGGGAACTATTTGTAAACATGTGGGGAGACTGTATGGAAACCGTTAAAACTGGGATAGTGCAACACATTGAAGTGGGAAAACGGTGCTCCATTATCACCTCTAGGACGCAAGGGCCAAGGGAGTCTGGGCAGTCACTAGAACCCATTTTGGCTCCTTTCAATCCATTTTCCACACTGTAGCCAGAATGACACACTCTCTAACACCCACACTCATACACACATCCAAAGCTTCAAGCCTCTTAATAGCGTCTATTGAAAAGGATAGAAATAAATATCCTAACGTAGCCCACAAAGCCTCTTGTGATCTGCCCCCTCTGCCATATCACTAGCTTTTTCTGGGACCACGGTCCACCTCGTTTTCAGACCTTTAGTCCCAGTGGCCTTCTCTTATATCCTTAGATTCACCATGCATGAGTCCTCCCACCTCAGAACCTTTGTATAATGCTGTCCTCTGCCTGGAATACTTCTCATCCCACCCTCCAAACCCACTTATCACTACTTGTCTTTTGGGGCTGAGCTTAAGTGTCACTTACTAGTGAAATTTTCCCAAAGCCTTGACCTTCATTATACATCTTCAGGGTACTAACACCTCTCCTGCAGAGAGTACTTATCACTGTTGTCCCTTTCTATTTATATTTGTGCAATTATCTGATGACTGTATGTCCCACTAGACTGGAAGCTCCATGAGAGCAAGAATGGCACCCTTTTTCTCACTGTTGTACAGTGCCTGGCACCTAGCAGAAGTTCAAAAAATATTGAATGAAGGAATGAAAACATCCTTAAAGTGCCTAAAAAAAGGGCACTTTGCCCAGAAACAAATGTTATATACCCTAAGAAGCTTTACCCAGTTTCATTAGACAATTTGCATTCATTCATTCACAAGTTAACTTGACATTTATCTGAATCAGACAAGAGTTAAATAAAGGCAGTTTCCTTCAAAGGCCTTTCCTGAATATAAAAACACTCTCTGAGCTGTTTATACAAGAAAATGGCAGGGGAGCCTCCGAGCCTGGCCAGTGGATGGCATCTCAGCAAATCAGGTGGGCACTCAAGGTGGAGGACAGGAAGTGCCTCCTCATGCTTGATCCATCAGACCCAGAGCAAAAGTAGATGTATTGAACAATCGATCATGAGCTTTTACGAGGGCCCTAAAAACGTGGCTGCAGCCAATGGCACCCAAGTGACCAAGCTCTGGCCATTTTGGCAAAGTGGGCTGAGGGAGCTGAATTTGGCTCCAGACAATTGCTAACCAGAGAGAAAATCCTCTTCCTTAAAATTCCTATTTGGGAAAGAAACCAAAAGCATTTCCTTTGATTAATAAAATCTACATCCTGTTCTCTGATTTGATTGACTTTACACGTGGATAGTAATGGCTCTATGCCTTGGCTTCCTCATCCTCATCAAGGGTAAAAGGTTTTAGATTCTTTAAGAGCATCAATAATAATAATAATGGCAGTAGCAGCAACTAACGTTTATTGAACATCACTCTATGACAGACTCTCTGCTAAGTTTATATAATATATATATATATTCTTTTAATCATCATGTAAATTAGCCCGTGTTGGTCCCTGCTTAAAACTCTCCAACGACTTCCGTAGACATTAAAATAAAATGCAAACTCTTTACCATGGCCTTCAGGGCCCTACATGACCTGGCCCCTGCCTATTTCTGCTGTCTTGTCTCATATAGTCCACTTCCTCAGACAGTTAGTTCCAGCAGCATCAACCTTCTTTCTGTAACTCACATAACACCAAGCTTGTTCCTACTATATGGCCTTTGCACCAGGCAGCTCTTCTGCCTGGAATGCTCTTCCCTCAAATCCACCTATGGCTGCCTCCTTCTGGTCATTTGGGTCACAGCTCAATTACTACCTCCCTGACTCCCCCTACTACCCTAACCCCATTGCTTGATCACAGTACCTTATTGTATTGCCTCCATAGCATGTGTTGCTATCCGAAATTATCTTAATGATTTGTTTGCTCTGCTATCATCTGTCTCCTAACTAGAATATATAGTCCATGAGGGCAAAGACTTATCTTGTCTTGTTCATCCTTGAACTCTTGGTACCCAGAACATAGCACATAGTAGGTATTCCACAAATATTTCTTAAGTAAAGGAATGGGTGAAAGACTCTGTGAGATAAGAGCTACTATACTTATACCATTTTATAGATGAAGGACCTGAGGTTTAGTGACATTGGGTGACTTGCCCAAGGTCATGTAAGTAACAGGTAAATAGAGGATCTGAGTAATCATCAAACCCAGGCCTACCTGGCTTCAGAATTTGTCCTCTTAATCACTACACAGACTGAGATTCATCGTATGAATCGTATCAAATACCCTACCCACTACTACCTCCATATTCATCCTTTGCATAGAATCTGGCCCAACAGCTAGGCAGCAGAGGGGCATTGAATAAAGCAGTGCATAATGTGAATTAGTGCAACCACTCTGAATAACTGTTTGGGAATACCTACTAGAGCTAACCTAGTCCTCAGTATATATCCACAGATACACAAACATGTTCAACAAAAGCCAGGTACGAGAATGCTCACAGAAGCAGTATTCTTAAAAGCTAACATGGGAATCAATCTAAGTCCCCTCAATAGTAGTATAAATAAATAAAATGCAGTGTAGTCATAGAAATATACAGCAAGAACAACAACGAAAATCTACGACATGGATGAATCTCACCAAAAAAAGGTATCTACTATATAATTCCATTTATAGAAAAATAAAAATAGGCCACATTAACCTATAGTGCTAAAAGTCAAAACCGTGATCACCTTTGTGGGTGGAGGTGGGGTATGGAGGTGGGGTTGGGATGGGAGTGGCATGAGTGGCATCTACAAATGCTAGTAATATTTTGTTTCTTGACTTGGATGCTAGTTATACGGTTGTGTTCACTTTGTGAAAATTCATTGAGTCATATACTTTTAATTTGTGTATTTTCCTGAATATATTTATGTTGAATCACACGAAATTGCCATCTTTGTACAACCATAAAAACCGGTTGAATATTGGCAATTTCATATGGTTCAACTAATGTTATATTTCCACAGAACGATTTCTTAAGAGAAAAAAAAAATCCTACCCAGTTGAAGTGCTTTGCACATAGCTCTGCAAAAATTAGTTTTGAGTAAGAGCCTATGCCTTCCAAGGGCTCCTTGCAGGTGGTAAACAGGCTCAGCATGGTTGCAAATTTTTCCCCCAGGGCCTGAGGCTGATGCACTTGGCTGCAGAGCCTGGGCCAGCCCCAGCATGGTGCAAGTCAGCTGGAGGAGGCCAGAATGTCCTTAAGCAGAGATGATCAACCCTAGCTTCAGGCCCAAGGTGTCAGTGTTCCTGGAACACACCAGTTTGCATCTGCCCTAGTCTTTGCACTCACCATGCCTTCCCTCTTGGGCAGGGTGGCATGGCTCTTGTTCCTCAGCATTCAGACTGCTTAGAGAGGCTTTCCCTGACCTCCCTACAGAGGCCAGCACCTTTCCCAATCGCGATCACGTCCCTTTATTATTCTCTTCATGGATTTGACTAACACCTGAAATTATGTTATGATTAGGGTGCTCATTTATTTATTTTTTTATTATCTGCTCCCCTCATTAAACTAAGTTGTATGAGAGCACGGAATTTCTATAACTTATTTTGTTTTACCTTCGGGGTCTGGTATGGCACTTGGTACCTAGAAGGTGCTTAAATGTTGGTTGAATAAATGAATGGCTCGATGATTGACCAAATGAATGGAGGCCAGGGGACATGAATGGAGGCCAGGGGAGAAAAGGTGCCCCAACGCACACCTGCCAAGTCATATGAAGGATGCAGCCCCCATCTCTCTAATAGGTACACAAAAGGCAGGAATGGGCCTCCAGAAAGTCACTGGCCCCTCCAGAGTCCACACATCCATACTCCATCCCTGTGCTTCTCCCAGAGTTCCCATTCTGGTTACCAGGGGATTTCTGTGATTTGCAAGCAAAGACCACCAACGGGGCTACTCTTGGCCACTTTTTTCTTCTCTTCCTGTTCAGTGGTCACACTGGTTGCTTTGGATTTAGCT
This sequence comes from Pteropus alecto, assembly GCF_000325575.1. Lineage (NCBI taxonomy): Eukaryota > Metazoa > Chordata > Mammalia > Chiroptera > Pteropodidae > Pteropus > Pteropus alecto. The sequence goes on from NW_006443124.1 coordinate 3,804,830, forward strand.
CCCACATCTGAAACGGACAGTGTGCTTGAATTTCATGTGTATTTCAACTAACACATTTGAACTGTGCCATATAAATATACTCATAAAAAACTTTGATTCCGTTGCCAAAGCTGTTACTATGCAGATTAGACTTTACACTTATTTTGATGAGAAAATTACTCTTGAATTATATGAGGTCTTCAGGAATGCTTCTTTTGTATAAACATTCCATTGCCCTGTTCGGCAAAGAGTAAAAACCAAGGGACTTGGAGGAAGGATGGAGAAGAGGAAGCTAATGATCTGTATTATCATAATCAAATTTAAAAATCTTTTAAATTTCCCTGTTACACAAAGCAATGAGGACCACAAAAATAGCTGTGCACCTGGTTCTGAGCTAAGTTACTTAAAAAAAAATCATGCATTTAGCACTCACAACAATCCTCTGAAGCAGATACTATGGCTATCCTTTTAAAATAGAAGCTTGAAGAGATTAGAATTACGGAAAGTCACCACGGGTTTCACATCCCCTCCCCAGACTGATACAAAAGAACATTCAGCATATAGTCAGCATTATATTATACTCTCTGCTACCACTGAAATTCAAGCATCTATATTAGCCATAGTTAAAATCGACTCTTTGGTGAGCCGAAGATACCCAGCCATGCAGTTGAAAATACCATAACTTTTGTCCTGCAAATATTGCGCTAGTTAAAGCAGCAATGACAGCTGCAGTATTATTGTTTCTACTATTCATTACTAAAATTTGGTTTGCACTTTAGATTGTTTTCGCTTTCTGAGGTTTGGAGCACCCAGATAAAAACAATCCTCTTAAAATTCCCGTTCCATGCATCAAAATGGCTGGGTATGTTGAATAATCATCTAAATGTGTATTCAGCACTTAACAGTGTGCCAGAAGCTGTTCTAAGTGCTTTGTATGCATTATTCCATTCAAGTTCCACTCAACCCTTGGGAGTAAGTATTACTATCAGTTTTCATATTACAAAGGAGGAAACTGAGGCATGTAAAGTGTGAATAACTTGTCCAAAGCTACAGAACTTAAAAAGGTAGGACTGAACCCCAGCAGTCTGTGGTCAGTGTCTGCACATCTGTCTTTCAAGCCTTCCAGCTTCCAAAGCCGAAACCACTGAACACACTGAGCCAGAAAGCCGAGGGGCTAGTGGCAGAACAGAGTTCTAATCTGGGGTCTGACACATTCCTTCCTTCCTCAAAGGAGGAGGGTCCCCCTGGCTATCTTCAGTTGCTCTACCACAGCTCCTTCCTGCTTCTAGGCCTTCCACTGCTGAGTCCAGCCTGACCAAGTCTGCATTCCGTAGATCTGAGCAGAGCTCCCGGGCTGTGCCCCTCTTCTGCTCTCTGGACTAATGTTCCACAGCTGTTAACTGTAATTAAATCATTCTTTGATCAATTATTTGTTTAATGTCTATCTCCCTACTTAACCACAAACAGTGGCAGTTCCAGAATTTCTATATAGGTGGGAGCAAGTAATCTGTTTGGGTTGGGGGGCTGGCCTTTCAGGGCTTAGTACTTGATAAAGACTGAGGAATGTCAGTTGAATATAGAAATGAGTATGAATGAGGGTCGTGATCAAGATGATAGGGGAAAAGCACACCCCACCCCACACCCATCATGATGTCACCACTGACTTAGAAGCTCCGTGAGGGCAACAATAGTATGTATCTTTTAGAACTATCCCAACACCTGACACGTGCCTGACACACAGGAAGTACATATTTTTTGTGGAATTAACAAATAATTAAAACAGCACCTCTGACTTCTTATCCGAAAAAGAGCAATGATAAGACCAGAACACGGCTTTTCAAAGAAATATTACAAAGGAAAATATGCTGAGCTCAGGTCTGGCACACAGTAAGTGCTCCATAAATGTCTGTCATCGAATTGGAATTTCTGCCTCTCCTCACTCCCACTAACTCAACTGCCAGATCCTGGCCAGGACAGGAGCTTAATAAGAATGCAAAGCGCAGAACTGAACCCACTCTCCTCCCTGGCCACGATGTGGTGGGGGTGAAGATGTTTACAATGAAGTTGGGGTGAAAAGACTGTAATTAGCCTGGGCAGG
>NW_006443124.1:3806943-3818683 GCF_000325575.1 Pteropus alecto
AGGGAAGAGAATAAGCAGCTTTGTAATGAACAAAGTCAGATGAAGTAGAAAAAAAAAAATCCAGCACAGGCCTACTGGCTGCCCAGTCCAAAAGAATGCAGTGTCTTCAACCTGTTAAGAAAAAATGTTTTGCATTCTCCTGCCATCTTTCACTCTGCCACTGAGTTCTGGTCTGCTGAAAAGGTTTAAAATACAAATCACAGTGTCACGATCTTGCTTAAAACCTTTAAGAGGATATTATCTGAACGCCTCACTGGACCAACTTCAATCTTGCTTATCATGCTGTGACTACTTCTAGAAGCCTCTGGTCAGCACCTCCATGTCAGGCCCGTCCCACTCAGGGCCTCTACCCAGGTTCCTTTTGCCTGTTGTGTCACCTCCACCTCCCTCAGGTTCACGCCTTCCTAGTCTTCAGGACTCAACTCACAACCACAAGCCCCTTCTCAGATAGATACTCCTTGATGCCCAAATTAAAATCAGGTTCTTCCCCCCATTCCTCATCCCCTCAGATCTGGCCAATTTTTCCCTCCTAGTACTTATCCTGCCTCAAATCTCGTAGTAGTCTGTCTGTCTCTCCAAAAGACTGAGCTCCACAAGGGCAGGGAGGGCTGTCTGTCTCTCACCACTGAGTTTCCAGAGTCAGGGCAGGCCCTAGTACAGAATATACGAATGAATGGATGAATTTCTCATAACAGATGCCCCAAACCTCTCCTCTCTTTGGGTTCCAAGTAGGAACAAAATATGGTCCCCAGTGCCCTACCAGAAATGAATAATGCTCTGCGGGGAAGGGGGGGTGGGGGGAGGGCCTAGCAGAGGCTGCTCTTCCATTTTCTCACCATCTCACCAGAACTAGGGCCTCTCTACCCTCTTCAGAAAAGCTGAGAAAAGCCCAGGAATGAAAGGAACACTGTCACTTGGCTAACTCCTCTGATAAACAGGACAGTGAACCCCACCCCACCCCTTAACATCCTAATTTTTTTACATAGTTTAGAAAGGATTTACTTTTTTCCCATCCTTTTAATTGTTTGAGCAAGGCCCACAAGTGAGCACTGGCTGGAAAATCACTGCTTCAACCTTCCTTGTTTAATGTGCTTAAATGACTCACGAGAAACTACCACCCCTTTTTAGAGGGGTGGTAGTGAAACAGATATAAACCTGTTGTAAAAATCTAGAAAATCAGCACTACGACTTAACTAGATCTCCCAATTACCAGGTGCTGGACCCTTTACCTTTATTTCTATATCTGACGAATGGGAATAATGATATTGAACTTTAAAATCTGTAAAGGGAAGTCCTGAACGACTGTAAAATATTCTATTGTCCTGGTAAAAAGTTTTTCTCTTGGCTTTAAGGAAGGTCTTGGGCTTAAAAGAGAAACCGAGGTCCACTAGGGAGGGCCTGCTCTCTCCTCAGGAGCTGAGTAAGTCAATCACACTGTCAAGGTGCGTCTGAGTAGGGGGAAGGCATTTTAGACTGCGACTCAGGGACCTTAGATTCTGGTCTAGGTTTGCAAAACGTCCCTCCGCTACCTGCCTCGGAGCCCCGGCCCCAACTCCAGCTCAACGCCAGACCTCTGGCCTGGGCTGGGAGCCTGTCATAGGCTTTTCTGACAACAGCCAAGCACAGTCCTATAGTGGCGTAGTTAGAAAAAGTCAGCCTCACAATCTCCTGGTGAAGCCAGAACACCAGCAAGACAAACCTTACAGGGGATTCTGGCCCTGGCCCAGCTCTTATCCCCGCATCAAAGCCACCCCCTACCCCAACTCCCCGGAGGCTACAGCCTCTTCGGTTCCTGGGCGGAGCTGGGCCTGCTGCGAGGGCTCCCCACCTTCCCACCAGAGTCAGGCCTAACGGCGAGGCCTTTCTTTTCAACCGCCAGAGTTGATCCGTTCCCCCCACCCCCCATCATTAACTGCAAAGAAAGGATCCCCAGCCATTTCCATTTCCTCTGCGGCTCTAGGGCCCAGTTATTTAATCCCGCGGCCACCCCGGCAGCATCCTCTGAGTGGCCGGCTCCACCCATCCACCTGGCCAATTCTTTGCGGCTCCGGCTTTCCGGAGCGGAGCTGCAAAGGGTGGTTGGAGAAAGGCCCCTACAGCAGCAAATGACCGTGGCCTTCGGTGGACAGAGGCTCTCAGGCTCGCATCCCGTGAGGGCTGGGAAACGCACGGGGGTGCACAGGGGAGCAGCTAGTCAGGGCAGCAAAGGGCGGACGGACGCCAGGGCACTGCAGACAATACACTGAGGCAGGGGGTAAGGGGGTTACTGCGAAGCGAGAGCCAGGTCTTCTCCACCGAGTAGCCAGCATGGGGCGGAGGGGGGCGGGGGGTACCGGAGCCGGAAGAGGCCTCGGCCCTGTCGCTGTCCACACCCAAGAAATGGGGGGAGGGGTGGTCTGCACTCACTCAAGGGAGACTCAGCCTCAGGAAAGGAACCAGATTCACTCGGCAACCCCCATTCCGCCCTTCTTTGATACGGACGTTTGAACGTTTTAATTATTGGTAAACGCAGCTTCAAGTCCCCCCTCCTGCCCCGCCCCGACGTCTCTAGTCTAGAGAAAGAGAAGGCCCCCAGCAGGGGTCTTCCCGTCCCCCGCCCCTACGACTGCCTGCGGTGGGTAGAGATCCCTAGATTTAGGTGTGTCCTCTCCCCTGGGCTCTCGGCCTAGGATCCAGAGGCCGTAGAGCCCCCCGCCCCCCAGCAACACTGACGGTTCCTGCTCTGGCCCGCAGTGGCGTGAAGGTGGCCTTTACCTCCTCTCGCAGGCTGGGAGGGGGTAACAGCCCGCGCGCAGCTGAGCCAGCTGCAGCAGTCGCCGCCGCCCTCCATTCATTAAAAAAAAAAAAAAAAAGGCAACAACAACCTCCACCCCTCTTTGTAAAAGAACGACATCCCCTGGAGGAGCGAGAGCCAGCCCCAGCAATCACGGGTTAAGTTCTTTTCCGGCCCCCCATTCATAAAAAAAAAATAATAATAAGGAACGCGGCGCATGCGTGCGCGGGGTCTCTTGTGCCCACCCATTCATAGAATCGCGAACTGCGCGCGTGCGCACTAAAGCTCCCTTCCCTCCCATTCATAAAAAAGCCATTTTCCCAGGCAGTGGTTGCTACATCGCCGCGGAGGCAGGGAGAGAAGCTGACAGCGCGGAGCTGGCGCTGCGGAGCGCAGGAAGCAGTATCGGTTCCTCCGGCCGGCGTCTGCGAGGACAGCGGCGTCTGACTCGCTCGGGTTCGGGGGTTTGCACGGACGTGGAGCAATGCTTGTGACTCTGCGGCTTCTCAAAGTAAGTCCTTGGCTGGTTTCGGGACCCGAAACTGCCCTCTCAGAGCTGGGACGCGACTCCCCCTCCGGCTGGGGCAAATGGTGCTCTATTTCTAGGAGTGCCTCAGTGCCCCTTCCCTCTCCCTGCGCCTCCTTGAGCCGCTGCGGTGCGCCGCAACTCTCAGACGCCCCGGACAGGGGAGGCACGGCGCCGGGGGTGTTCACAGCCCGGCACCCGCGTTTCCGACCCCCGGGCATTGCCAAGCCCCGCTTCCCCGCTCTCTGCGACTCGGGAAGCCCCGTGCGTGCCCCGGGAGTTTGCCTCTGGCCTGGCCTTTCCTTCTCCTGCCACCACTCGCCTCGGTCATTGGAACGGCGGCTCTGGGCTCCGTCAGGAGCCACCTCTTAGGTCTGGCGGGCGCCCTCGCCTACCCTGGACTCGGTGCCCACGGTGCCAGCTCTGCCGTAGATCTCCCTAGCCCGCTGCAGCGGCCTATGCTCGACGTAGGTTTTTCTTTCCCCTTCGGAGTGGTGACGGACTGGCTTTTTTCCCCTTTTTTGCCTCCACTCTCTATGGTCGATGCGGAGCTGGCCTGGGACTGGGCATTTCTGCTCCCTCTCTTTGGCAAGGCGGTTCCTTGCCGTCTGACCTTTGCTCTGCTGCCGTATTTTGTGCTGTGCAACTGCCTTTCCTTTCCTCGGCCTCTGCAGGACCAGAGGCTCCCCGGCCTCCTCGTGTCTCCCTATCACCAGGCACCGAGCTGTGCCAGGCGCCGGGGCCCCTGGGCCGCGCTGGGGCTGTGGTGGGGGCTGAAGGTGCGTTTACATAACGCCGGGCGTGTGGGAGCTAGAGGAAGAGGTTGCGTACGTAGCAGAGATAAGGCTCCCGCCTTCCCTCCTTCTTTCTTGGTGGTACCAGGCTTGACAGCACCGAGGAGAGAGAAGGATAGAGACGGTACGGTACGTTCGGAAAATTCTGAATCGCCAAGGCCACGGGGGCCATGTAGCTGGGCGAGGGCGGATTTGGCCAGCCAGGTCAGCTGGAGCTTGGCTCCGTCACTGGGGCCAGAGCTGTGCCTATTTCCTCTTCTATGCAGACGATCAAAAAGCATTTAGACAGTAGCTGGTCTTGTGCAAGAAAACGTTTTCTCAGTTCTCTTTGATTGGGGGCTGGGGATTGTGGACAGAGGAGGCAAGAGAGGCAGAAAATGGTAGCACGACTTGATGGGCTAAGCAATGGACGGGAGAAGCGTACTGGGCTGGAGGGTATGGATGGTGGGGAGAGGGAAGAGCTGCTGGCTGCCTCCTTCACCAGCTGCTGGATGGGCATCCATATTGCCAGGCCTGGGTAAGGGCAGGAGGCTGCCTTCTGGCGCATGGAGGCGTTGGGAGCCCCGGCATGGTTAGTGCTAAAAGGAAAGGTGTGGGTTCAGTGGGGACCACCTCCCTCCTGCCTCCAACAGTGGCATGATTTTCTCCAGTTTAGGGAACGGTGGGAGCAAGTGCATGTCTGTCTGGTTAGCTGACCAAGGCTCTCCAATCTTTCTGACCAGTCTCAGATTCAAAGCTGGAAGGTGAAGGCCCAGAACATTTAGGAAATGTGGCCTTATCAGTCGCTTACTAAGCTCAGTCTGGCCTGAGGCCCTACTCAATATTGCACTGGTGATTTCCCAACGTTTAGAGTTCTCTGGATCTTCACACGAATGGAGCATATACATAAGAAATTTTCAGCTTTTTTTTTTCCCCTTCGTGTGTGGGTGTAGGGTGGACTAGGAAAGGAAGGGCTGCAGTTGCCCCTACCCTCCCCTTTCTCTGTCTCTGTCTCAGCAGAAGGGTGGGAACGAAGTTGTAGACATGTCCAGTGTGAAATTGAATTTCCTCTTTCCCAGCCCTTGGGAGGGTCCTCATTTTCCAGCAGGCTCCAGGCGAATCCTTTTGCGAGCAGTGCACACACTGACCAACTGAGCTGCATGGCCAGTAATGGCTCGGGGGCATTTTGTTGGCGGATTTCTGAAATCTTGATGGACAAATGTTGGTCAGCTATGGTGAGGAGGACTTTAAAGACATCTCTTGGTTATCTTCCTTTTTAGATGCTGAACTCAGGAGTCCTTCCCCTTTTTGTGGAGTGAGAATGCTCTCCTCATTCCCACGACCTTTTCCAGATTACCCTCTGAAATGGCAATGTCTCCTTAAAGCTCTGGTTGGGCTTGGTGGGAGGAGAGAAGAGGACACATAGAACGAACGATTCCTGGCTAAAGCAGGGCAGACACTGGGGGCTTAGTGAGCCTTTGGGGCTTGCAGATGCCATTTTGTTTTCATCTTTCCAGAAGAGATGGAGAGATGAGGCTCTTTGGAATCCTACCCTCTGTCCAGTGTGTGTACTCTTCGTCCCCACTTTGGTAAACCTGACGTTGCCACCGCCTAGAGCTTTGGCTTATTTGAATAACAAATGAAGGCAGCCTTTCCATGCAAAATTTGAAAGTCAGTGATTTTAAAAATTAAGGGTGGAAAAAAACACTCATTAACCCTCTAAGAGTGACCCTCGAGGAGTGCCGCTCTGGCACTTAAAACTTTGGGATCACCTGTGGGAACTGCTCTTCCAATTCCTGATACTAAAAGTCCTTTGGTGTGACATCTTCCAGCCCTCAGTTTCTGGACCCCACACACATTTTTCTTTACCCAGGCCATCTTCATAGGTAGGACCCAGGTGTTGCGCCAAGGAGGTATAGAAAGGAGCCTCCTCCCTTTCTTCGGGGAGGTTTAGCGGTCTTAGAGAGTTATGGCATTTAATGTGGTTCCGATTCCAGAGTGCCTGTCCTCTGGCTCCTACTGAGGTGGGAGTTCTCTTGTGAGGAAAACTTGGGAAAGGATTCCTGTACAAACCTCTAGATCTAGTTGAAATCGTGGATTTGGGATATAGACAATGTTTTTAAGGAAGGAGAATGGCAGGAGTGGAGAAGGTTCCATCTCATGACCAACCTGGATCTCCCTGACAGAAGAAAAAGCAATGACTCATTATTTTTTGCTCTTTCATAAGAGCCAGAGAAAGAAGGTGATGAAGAGCAACATGCTGAAAACTGTTTTACTCCTTGCAGACCAAGCTAGGGGCTGGGTCAGAGCAGATAGTGGCTAGGAAACCTAAGCTCAGGCCTTAGTATCCCCATCTGCAGAATGGGGAGAAGGAACTCCTCAGGGCCAGCTGAGCAGCAAGCAAGTGTGCAGGGCTGGGGCTGCGCACCTAGTCGGCCGTCCTCATTGTTAGGGAGCCCCTTCCTCAACAGGAGGTGTGGGGTGTTGCATGATGTAAGAGGCGGCACATTCTTGGCTTTCGGGTCTGGGGCCACCCTGCAGATCCGGACAGCTGACAAGGCTGGAGATGTATCCGGGACATGTGGCTGGGCTTAAGAAGCTTCACCGTTCAGCTGTGATCACGATTGTTCTTTCCAAGGACGGTCAGTGGAGGAAGCAAGGGCACTGGGGAGGGAACACAGATGTGCTGGATCCTAGTGGAGGAGGGAAGGGGCCCTTCTGGGGCAGGTGGCCACTTGACTTGCAGAAGAGTGGTTTCCCTTGTTGGTTAGTCTTTCTGGTGGGGCGGGGAGAGAATCATTTCCTGCCCCCTCCCAGGAGTAAGCTAAAATCTATTATAAGTTCATTTGTTCATGGGGAGCGGTGAGATAAATAAAACGATCTTGGTGTCAGCGAGAAGGGGTCTCTCCCCTGGGGTCTAGGTTTCTGGTCCCCTACCCCCACCCCCACCCCAGACTTTGATGTGGGCCAATTGTTCCAGTGTTAACAGGCTTCTTCTAGCCCCATTCTCTCATTCTTGACTTCTAATCCCCCTTTAAGGGCATCTGAGCAGACAACAATTATGGGGGTAATACATTGAAGCCGAAATTTGAAGCCGGTTAGAATAGCCCAGAGCCAAAGTAAAAAGACCTCTCCCACTCCGCCTGGCGCTGGGGCTTTGAAGCTCAGCTGATATAGGTTGTGTGGAAGAGGAAGAGAAGAAGGCTGGGGAACTGATAACTAGTGATGGGACAAAGTGATGAAAAGCAGCTGTTTTCTTTTGTGATCACTAGCAGATTACGACCAGAGGTGAGCTCCCCAGTGCTGGTGCTGGAATGGGAGGGAGGGGGGAGGAGCAAGGGTTCTCAGACAAATCCAGCTGCCTACATGCTTTATTCTCCCACCAGGGCCATTCTCAGCAGAGATTCGGAGACTGTCTTCCTCAGTAGAGTGTAGGAAAGGCGAGTCTCTCTGGCTTCCCTCCCGCTCCTCTTTGGCCTTTTGGAAGCAATAAGTCATTATTTGGTTGGAGCTTAATTAACTAAACTGGGATGTTGCCACAGAGAACCAAGAGGTGGATGGATAGTGGTGGGTGGGCTCTCTGGCAGCGGAGAGACCTTTTCTTCTGATCTGTGAAAGGGTTAAACAACATTCACCGCAAACCTGCTGAGACTGAATGGGGCAGTGCGGAAACTGCCCATTCATTCGGAGCCTCTTGCCAGTTTGTCATTAGCTGACCTGTAGTTTTCAGAGTACAACTGTCAGGTTTTCCTAATATTTCCCAAATCTTCTCCTCCCCGGGGTAAGTCAAGGGGAGGGGAGCGGTGGGTGGCCTAGACGTTTAACATGCCTCTTGATTCTTTTCAGCCAGCCTGAACTGAGGGGCCCAATGCCCATCCCCTCCCCACAGGTACAAACACACTGTCAGGCTCACAGACCGCCAAGCTGCAGGGCAGGGCTGTGTGTTCTGGGCTTTCCAGTCTCTCCTGCTGATTCAGTAGTTTAGGACTTTCTTCTTCTGGCTTCCTCCGATCCTGGGTCCTCCTTCTCTTCGCCACAGACCTAGGCCGGCCGGGAAGCCCAATCCAAGAAGCCCTAGTGACCCTTAAGTTCATCTTTACAGGTGGGAGAAGAGGAGGGCCCCTCCCACTCCAGGGTTTCCTTGTAGGGACTGCTTTGTAGTGAGGTGTCCTACAGGTGAGACCCACTCAAACTTTAAGAAAACTACAAATGAAGATTCTTCGTAAACAGGGAGTGGGAGGTGAAGTGACAGAAGGGATAGCGAAGAAAATGGAATTGGAAATGAAGAAAACTTGAGCTTGAGCCTTCCTTTAATGACAGATTTCAAACCTTCGGTCTCCGCTCTCTACACTGAAAATTCCCCTAACTGGGGGTCGGTCTCCTGTCAGCCTTGCCAGGCTTCATTTCCCTGCTGGTTTGGTGAAGAGCCCGAAAATAGCCTGATGCAGTTCCCGATGGCTGGTGACAGACTGGGGAGACTGGTGGAGTTCATGGCTGTGAAAGTGATTGATGCTTTCATGCCCTTCCATGAATAACCAGAGGTATTGTAGGTCAGGGCTCCAGGGCTGAGGTTGCAACCTCTGGGGCTTCTGCTTTCTGGGTTCGAACCCCTCCCCTCGTCACTTGCCAGCTCTATGACCCTTTGTTCTTCCGTTTCTTCCTCTACAAATGGGTGTTTATCCTCTAAGATGACGGTGAGGATAAAATGAGAAAATCGTCGAGGGCTTAGCACAGAGCCTGACACCAAGAAATGTTTCATAAATATTAGCTGCTTCCATAATTATTATTTATTATTATTAGAAGGTCGGAGTGGAGAGAAAGTTTTCTTTCCTCATGCTTATCTGTAAGACCACCACCTAAAACTCAATAGAGGTTCTTCTTTGGCTAAGTGGAGTGCTGGCTTTGTTTCTCTGTCCAGCAGTCTTCCAAATTGGCCATCAGTCTTCCAAACAGCATAAATGAGGCAAAGCCTGCTCTCTCCTATTTATATTATAAATCTCTTCCTTCCTTGCAGGGGAAGCAGAGAGTACATATTAAACTGCACTTAAGTTCTTCAGCCGTTGCTTAGACTGGAGGGTGGGTGTGTCCCAGGGAGTAGAGATTGATCTTCTAAACCAACTGAGGATTGGGTTTTTTTGAGACTTCATTTAGCTGTGCTGAGGGGTTATCAAACAGGCTGCTCGGAAGTTGTTTTTCTTTGTCAGCCAAATGAATTCAGCCCTCCTGTGGAGGGTCCCTGCTAATGGGGAGATGAGGCCATGAGTCTTGGAGGTTTGAGTAATGCGGTTCTGAGCCAGCTGCTAGTTTTTGCTGAGCTGGTGGCCGGAAGGAATCCTACATCTGGGTTATGATAAGGAAGATGGATTTTTTTTTTTTTTTTACTAAAAAATTTTGCTTTAATTTTTATTTTAGTTTTATTTTTCAAGTACAGTTGATGTACAATATTATATTAATTTCAGGCATACAACATAGTGATCAGACATTTACATACCTTACAAAGGAAACACCCTGGTAAGTCTAGTATTTATCTCATGCCATACAGTTATTACAATATTATCTACTATATTCCCTATTCTGTACTTTACATCCCCATGACAACTTTGCAACTGCTAATTTGTACTTCTTAATCCCTTCCACCTTTTTCACTCATTCCCCAACCCCCTCCCATCTGGCAACCATCAGTTTGTTCTCTGAATCTAAGTTTGTTTCTGGGTTTGTTCATTTATTTTTTGTTTTGTTTTTTAGATTCCACATATAAGCGAAATCATATGGTACTAGTCTTTCTCTGACTTAGTTCACTTAGCATAGTACCTACCCTCTAGATCCATCCAGGTTGTCCCTAAAAGGCAGATTTCATTCTTTTTTACATCTTAGTAATAATCCATTGCACACATGTACCACACCTTTATCCATTCGTCTATCGATGGACATTTAGGTTGCTTCTGTATCTTGGCTATTGTAAATAATGCTGCAAAGAACATTAGGGTGCACGTATCTTTTTGAATTAGTGTTTCAGATTTCCAGAAAGATGCGTTTTAGAATATGCCTGCTGGAGCCATCATAGATGCAGCCTGTCCCAAGAGAGCTGAGTCATCGTGGACCAAGCTCCCACCCCCATGTCTGTCCCCAACTACAGTCCCAGATGTTGATAGCTGCCTCGGGAGGGTGATGGGAGCCTTCTAATGCCAATTTCCCCATTGCCTGCAGGCGTGGCTTCCACCCTGGCGTCCTGGGGGGACTCTTTTCCATGAATCTACCTTCTAATTCCAGGACCAGTTAAAATCCCTGAGCATTGCCCATGCCTTTTTGCTTTATCCACAGAAAATGTGGCTGTTTAAAAGTACTCCAGGAATAGCATGGGAGAAAAGAGAGTGGATCATTTCTTGGGGGAGGAAAGGAATACCCTCAACTTCATCCCACAGCACAACAAGTCCCACTCCTGATCCTAAAAGACAAAAAACCCCAACGACAGGTGGCAATCTAGCCTTCAAACCGCCGCTGACATTATGTTGGCAGTGCCCTGAATGTGCGTGACCTGAGCTTCTGGAATAAGGGAATCGTGTTGTCTTTGTCAGGGGTTCTGGCTGAGGAACCTCTTGGCTGGCACCTGAGAGTCTTATCCCGTGCCTCAGTCAGCATTTTCCATTCTTATTCCTGGTCACACCATTTCCTCCAGGCAAAGGACCTGGGGCTCCTAACCCTCTTCTGTTAATAACCCCAAACCCATTTATTCTGGAAGCTAGGCTGTGGAACCCCTGCAAAGCGTAAATGGGCTCAGGTAGCACTCCCCGAAGTTCTTCCCCCAGAGCCCGCCTGATCCTTGGAAAACTCCTCTCCATACAGGTGCTTTTCTGACATTCCTCCATCCAGCCCAGACCACAGGAGGCCACCTTGGCGAATGACTACTTCTTGGTGGCAGACCTGCCAGACACTTAAGGCTAACTGCCACAGGGAAGTCTCTTGTTTGAAGATGATACTCTTGTTCATCTGGAGGGAATGTGGAGACAGGAAGCTTGCACTGCTCCTAGACAGACTTTGTCCAAGATGGGAAAAAACCATGCACAGAAATAACTAGCATCTTTTAAGTACATAGGGCCATGGGAGCAAAACCAATAGTTCATGCCCTATGCGAATGGGAAGTATCAGTTGACTGAGCACTGAACCTTGTAGAAAAGACTTAATACTTTTTTGCATTTGGCAGTATAGATGATACACAGATGAGAATCCTGTGGATAAGCTCCTTTTTATCCCCTTCATGAACTTTGTATTCCAGAGCGAGCTCTTTATTTCAAACAGGCTGGAAAGCATCTAACAATTTAACCATTTCTGATCAAACTGTTGTTTCCAAGTAGGGGAAATATAATACTGTAATGCCTTTTTGTTTCTTCTCTTCACTCCTTACTGTAGACATTGATAAGTATGGATGAGTCGCCAGGTGAGGTATCATTCTGCTGTGATTGGAATATTGGGATAGATCAACTGCGTCCCAAGACTGGAGTGGTATTGGGTTAACTGCAAATGGAAACCTATCTGCATCACCTTTGAGAAAAGATGAACCTAACAGCAAGCCACAGGGGTCACTCTCCTTAGAACATCTTTAGCTTCTTGGAAAACCATTTACCAAAACTCCACCCCATAGCGCATTTAATACAATGGTCTTTTTTTTTT
>NW_006443124.1:3818706-3825039 GCF_000325575.1 Pteropus alecto
TTAAAGAAGGTTATCTTCCCCTTCTGTCTACACACTGCGTTCTGCCCCCCACCCCCTCACCCTGGTGGAATCTTCCCAAAGTCTAATCTTTCTCTTGGATTTCAAATCATGTCCCCTTGGGCAGAGGTCTTGGCCTTCTGCTGCTATTTCTTTAAATTGATCTCCAGCCGAATTCCGAATGTAAAGGTCAGCAGGCGAGGAAATGGCACTTCTAATAGAAAACAATGTGCACTTTCTAAATTTGAACCAAGCCGTTTCCGCTCTTTGATTTAAGTGACTTCCTGGGGTTCCGTGTCAGGCACTGCAGTTGAATCTCTGGCTAGATTCCAACTTAAAATTGCACTCTCTCGGTGAAATTAGAAACTGATCCAGGGTTGGCTTAGCTATTCTAGTAAATAGCATTTAGGCTGAATGTTCAGCTCAGCACTTGGAAATGGGTGATGTGAGTGCCCCTCAAGAGGATTTCCCATCCAAGTTGTCAGAAGCACACCTACCCAGGGGTTATTAGCCGCTGGAGGTTGCTGCTCTTAGAAGTGCCGGTAATAAGTTAATATCCTGGACGTGCAGGCATCAGATACAGCCCTTCCTTCTCTTGTGACTATCTGAAATAAAGGCTTGTGTTTATCCAGCTGATAAAGTCCATGGGAGCATATCGGGGCTGGCTCTCCTGGTCACCACATCCTCAGCACTCAGCACAGTGCTTCTCAGCATGTAGTGCTTATTAGTGCTCAAGAAATCTCAACTGTTTGCTCTCCGGGATGGTCAAATTACTGAGCACTTGCTGTATGCCAAGCAAGATATTAGGTACTAGATACAAATTTTCTCATTTAATCTTCACAGGAACCCATTTTACAGTTGATAAAACTAAAGCACAGAGGTTAAAAAACCTCATTCGCGGCAACACTGAGAGACAGAGGGGAGAATTTGAACTTGGATCTGATTCCAGAACCTGTGCTTATCACCACTGAGCTATCTATCTTGAATAAGGAGCATGTTCCACAGGGATTACAAGAAAGAACTTGGATGGTTCAGATTTGAGTCCTGGTTCTGCTACTGATAGTTTTGTGTGACTTTGGACTGGAAAAGGGATAATAATAGCAGGTATGATTTAGGGTTATTGTGGAGAGTCCGAGACTTAATATTTATGGTGCTTAAGAGACTACCTAGCACACATTAAGTGCTAAATAAGTGTTATTTCTACCACTTACTATTATTATTGTCATTATTAATCATCTAAGCCTTAATGCTGAAGAGTCCACTGAGGGAAACCAGTTCCCGTTTCATTTGGGCTTCCACAATCTGATGGGGGTGGGGGTGTTAACAGGCCAAATACTGACGCCTGGAATCCATTGTCTCTTCCTTTTCCCCTCCCCCCAGGGCCCCTAGAAGCCTGTTTCTCAGCGCAGTTCAAGACCTCCAGCCCCATGGAGCCCCCGATCCCACAGAGCGTCCCCTTGACTCCCAGCTCAGTCATGGTCCAACCCCTTCTTGACAGCCGTATGCCCCACAGCCGGCTCCAACACCCCCTCACCATCCTCCCCATCGACCAGATGAAGACCAGCCATGTGGAGAACGACTACATAGACAACCCTGGCCTGGCAGCTCCCGCTGGCTCTAAGCGGACCCGGGGTGGGGCCCCAGAACTGGCCCCGACACCTGCCCGCTGTGACCAGGACGTCACCCACCACTGGATCTCCTTCAGTGGGCGCCCCAGCTCCGTGAGCAGCAGCAGCAGCACATCCTCTGACCAGCGGCTCTTAGATCACATGGCACCACCTCCCGTGGCTGACCAGGCCTCGCCAAGGGCTGTGCGCATCCAGCCCAAGGCAGTCCACTGCAAGCCGCTGGACCTCAAGGGCCCAGGAGTCCCACCAGAGCTGGACAAGCACTTCCTGCTGTGCGAGGCCTGTGGAAAGTGTAAGTGCAAGGACTGTGCGTCCCCCCGGACGTTGCCCTCCTGCTGGGTCTGCAACCAGGAATGCCTGTGCTCAGCCCAGACCCTGGTCAACTATAGCACCTGTATGTGCCTGGTGCAAGGCGTCTTCTACCACTGCACCAACGAGGACGATGAGGGCTCCTGCGCCGACCACCCCTGCTCCTGTTCCCACTCAAACTGCTGTGCCCGCTGGTCCTTCATGAGTGCCCTCTCGCTGGTGCTGCCCTGCCTGCTCTGCTACCTGCCCGCTACAGGCTGTGTGAAGCTGGCCCAGCGCGGCTACGACCGCCTGCGCCGACCCGGATGCCGCTGCAAGCACACGAACAGCGTCATCTGCAAGGCCGCCACCAGTGAGGCCAAGGCCTGCAGACCCGACAAGCCTTTCTGACACTTTAGGTCGACGCCCCCGCACTCTCTCTCTCTGGAAACTTGGTTCCCTTATGACACCTGAGAAGACCGCAGGTGTTCGTGTCCTGAGGCTGATCTTGCCAGTGTGCCCACCCGCTACCCCAGCTTCTGAAGAAACAGAGACCCTATCGCCAACCCTCTTCCCCAAAAGGATGAAGAAGCACTTTGGGTTTTTTCAGGGTCCTGGAACTTTGTGTCAAACAGCGACAGGGGTGTGGTGTGGTTTGGGGGGCGGGATTTTTTTTTCCAGAAGACGGAACACAGATGTGGCCACATATCCGGAAGTTGCAGCTGCTTGAATGCCTTCCCAGTTCCCCCTCCTCCCTCCCTTTCTGCCATCCCCCCCCGCCCCCACCCGCCTTTTTCCATTCTCCTTGGCTGCCTGGGAGGAACTGCTGAGTGGCCAGAAGACCTTTGAAGAAGACCCTTGGAATTCTTGACTTGATGTCTATACCTTTTTCTCCTCCCTGTCCTTCCCCACAGTTTGGTATCTTGGGGAAGGTGTAGACCCTGGCAGCCCCTGTTTTATATACTTGGGAGCCCCTGAGAACAGAGGATGGCCAGTGAATACAGGCCTCGTTTCCTTGCTCTGTCTTTGCAGCCACGGATGGATTTAGGAGCCACTACACAGAGATGTCCCTTCCAGCTCTATCACTAACTCTTGGGGGTGTTCCACTTAAAACACCGTCCTCCGGTTCTCATTGAGTCACAGGCTCACCTGCCCACTATGTGTTCTGAGTTCTCTCTGCCCAGATCCTTTCCAGAAACTTTATGGGTGGAGAAGTACAGGGCGGCAAGTGCGAGACCAAATATCATTTTGCCAATGAGTCTGAGGCTGTGGTCTCTGGATCCAGTCATTATGTTTTTATAGAATAATTAAACCAGATACTAACGGTGTTTTAGAAAATAATAATAAAACACTTGCTTCCTTTTGGGCCACCCCCAGGAAGGGCTGATTTCAAAATCTGGGGGGGCAAGCAACCTCAAGGAACACAAACCCCCTCCCCACCAAGAAGAGGATTTTTAACAGCAAAGAAGAGAGGCAGCCACCTCCCACTGGCAGAGCGACAGTGGAGCCGAGATGGGTGTGGGTTTCTTCTCTTCTGAATCTGCTGCTTGCTGTCATAGCCTTTTATGTACAGTGATGTGTCTGTATCTTTAATGTAAATAGACAGATGATGAAAAAAAAGTCTATTTTAGTGTTAGGAAGCCCTGGCGGGGGGAGTCAGAAGAAGGTGGGTAAGGAAAAGATTCTCCAGGGACTTCTTGGGGTTGAGCCCTGCTTCTGTGCATGGCCATACCACCCCATCCTGACAGCCCCCAAAGACGTAGCAACTCTTTCTCTCAAGGTGCTAAAGGACTCAGAAAGTGCAGCACGTCCAGTGGGTAGGTACTTGTTGCATGCAAACATTGTAGTGTGTCTGGTCCTTCTCCCCAGCTGTCATGCGGGGCTTTTGCTTCATGTGGTATTTTGTGTTAACCCCGCTCCTCCCCACCACGTAAGAGGAAGTGGCCTGGGTCTGAAAAGTTACCCCAGGTGAAATTGGAAGTTCATGAGGTAGAGCGTTTGTAGCATTTCCGGTGTGTTCTGTGGGAACATAATTGCCTCCAGGAAGGAGGCAAAGAGGCAGGTAGCTACAATTGGCATGCACCTAATGCTTCTCAAGGACTTTCTTTTCCCCCTTCTCTAAGATGAGTAGTAACAACTTATGATTTAGAATAAGTTAATTGTAACCATAGGTATTTATTGATTGGAGGAAGGAGGGGAGGGTCTTATTATTTTAGGCTTTATTTATATAACGTTTTGCTAGCTTGTAAAAGGCAGACATGAAATATTGCATCTGTGTTTTCTAAGGCTGATTCATGTAGCTACCCGTGCCACAGTCGTGACGGATGTATGGATGTTCTTGCACAAATGGAAAGAATGGTAGAAAAAAACACATTCAGCCAACCACTCATACTAATTGAATGTATCAGATGTGTGCTGAAGGGACTGGAGATGTCTTCCTCAGAGTAGGTGTGCAGAGGCTAACCCCCAAACAAGAGGGCACGTATCTGCCCTTAGCCGGGCCTCTGGGACCTTTCCCAGAGCCCCTCCCTCAGATGTCTCCATGGGAAACTTGACCCAGTGGCAAGTTGCACTTTGGCGATGGTGTTCTACACACCCGTGCTGTGGAGAATTGATTTACATAAGCTGTGTAGACATGCACACATACACCTACCCCACAGACCCTCTATCAACACAGACCCTATTTCTGGCAAACGGTCTCCTGAAACCTGACTTTTTGTGTACATAGTTGTAAACACGGATTTTTCTGGGTTTTGGTTTCCTTTTTCCCTTTATTTTTTTTCTCCCCTGTTTCGGCTTGTCTCTTTTAGTTTGCATTTAACCTGCTAGGTGGATGTCTGCAGAACTCTTCGTGTCCCACGTGCTCGGTGGTGAAGGGAAGGAGTGGAGCAGGTGGGGCCCTCCCCGCTCTGTCGCATAGCAGTCCTTCGGCATGTTTTTCTCGGCTTCTGGGCAAAGGAAAAAAAAACTGGCTTGCCCGCGGACCCTGGGGGCCAGTCAAGGGCCACTGAGGGACCAAGTTCTCAGAAACACGACACATTTCTGTGGCTACTTCTGGCTGATCGTATTTCCTGTCACCAACAGCTTGCTTGGCTGAATTAGGCCTCGTCTTGACCTTTTTTGAAAAGTGCCAGCTGGTTCCTACTTCTATGCGACCTGGAGTGAGTGGTGGTTCTGCCTGGAACCTGGGGTGGGGCCCACAAGCCTGGGTCCAGGACACATGTCCGAGGGGACCTTGGTTGCTACACACTGGGAGGCGGATTTGTGAAGGCCCAACACCCCACAACGTACCCCGGGAACTGGGTCTAGGGTAGCAGAGCCCTCCCAGTTAGACAACGGGGCACAACCCAGGTTTCTCAAAAGTGTCCCTGGCTAGGAGATAGGGACCAGGCCCTGCTGTTGATAAGGGCCCTTCACAGCTGACAGATGGAAGACCTTCAAGTGACATGTCTGGTTCTTTCAGTGTTCTGGAGTCTGTGTGGGTCCCCACTGTACATCGAGTGAGACCCAGTTAGATAATGACTTGTCCAAGGTTGCACAACATGGAAAAAACGTTGGGTCGGACCAGCACCCGGAATCTGTCACCTCGAAGCTTCATGTTCACCCCATGCTGCCCCAGAGATGTCTGACGGGCTGTGGGCAGCATGACTTTGCACTGTACAATTCAGTTCACTAGGGCATCCCACAAGCTTCACCGGCCTTCTGGTCCATGCCTTCGGTCAGCATTTTCACGCCCTCTGCTTACTGTGACAGTTGATGACAATTCTTGCGCTGCCATTTTTCACTGTGGGTAACTGTGTGGTGTCTTATCTGGCTTTCTCTTCTCACTGCCCCACAGTCTGGTTTCGTGTTACAAACAGAAAAGCTGTTCAAGGTTCCCATCCCATCACATCTCTTCATTTTCCCTCTTCACTGTAGTCCCTTCTCACCCCACAACAAAAGTTACCACAGAAGGTTCCCTTTGTATAGAATATTTATTTTGAAGCTCTATTTTAATAGTATTTATTTTAGAAAGTCTACTATTGTAAGAGTTCTTCTGTTTGTGAAGAAAAAAACAGGTTAAAACTGAATGTACTGATCTAGAATATATATATAAATATATATTGTTAAATATACGGGACTACCGTTTCTTGTGTTTGTGTCATTCACGACCCCGACATCCTCACACTGCAAGCCCCACATTTCTCGAAGAATGCTCACTGGACGGAAATGTATGCCAAGTCTGGCAGGACAAAGGAGCAGGGGGAGAGGGCTTCCCGGGTCCAGGCAATCCCTCATCCTGCCTCTATGGTGAACTGAGAACCACGGAAGGAAAGCTTCGCTTTCTTATAAAGCTGAATCCTGCCAGGTGCCACTAGATCCTCTTCTGGCGAGCTCTCCCCTACACAAACGTGTATTTGTAACAGAGGGACAACAACAC
>NW_006443124.1:3825785-3827073 GCF_000325575.1 Pteropus alecto
TGTAGTACAGATATCCCCTGCTTTTATGAAAGACCTACATTAGTATGTGTTTTCTCTAATGGAAAGAAATCAAAGAGGATTTTCACTTTTATAAAAAAGTTGAAATGCCAAATTAGCATTCAGCATTTGTTTTACAGCGAGCCGTTATAGAAGCAGCACACACCCTGAACAACAGAGTGGTCCCACCAGGCTCTTTCCCCACAACCATACTCAGCATCTCAGCATCATACCACCATGGCTTTGAACTGTGTCAGTGAGCTTCTGTGCTTTCTCTCAATTGATTTTGTGCATCCGTTAGCAAGATGTGTCCAAAGGTATCAGAAAAGCCTAAGAGAACTCGTAAGAGTGTTACACTTGGTGTAACACTCTTAATTAAGCATGTTTAGTATGATTTGGTAAGTCATTTTTGGGGTCTGAGAATGCTCAAAAAATGTTCCATATAAATTAATGGTAACTGCTGCTTCACTTTATGCCATTTCAGCTAACAGAAGGATTCACAGGAATGCTCTATTTTCAGATAGCGGGGGAAGTCTGCGCTGTATACCAGGCATTGATTCAGTCTTGCATTTCCTGATGGGTAGGTGCCCCTGGTTTTACTTTGTGTCTAGTGTTTGGAGATTACAAATAAAATCCTATACAAGGTGTTGGGTTCTTAGAGTTTCCCTCACTCAGAAGCTCTTGTGGAAACAGCTGAATGAATGTGTGCTTGTGTTCAAATAAATCAGTATCCAGAGTTTTTAAAAAGTTCCACCTGTGCCTTCCTGTCTCTCCCTGACTATCTCTATTACCCCTCTCACTTCCCTGTTTTGAAATGGCTTTGGGGTAATAATAATGGTTAGCCTTTGCTGAATGTTTTTTTTTTTTTTTTGACAGGTACTGAATGTACATGGCAGATAGCACTGTTTGTTCCCCGTTAAAGGTGCAGAAACTGAGGTTCAGATAAGTTGTGTCATGTCACATACTTGGTTGAGGGATAGACCAGAAAAATGGAAAGTTGATGGTTTAGCATCTCAATTTGGGGAACGAGCACAGGGTGGACTAAAAAGACTCCCCAGTGACTGAATTTAAATGTGCGGGGAAAGCAGAACTTCGAACCTCTCTACACCCATAACCACACAGCCCCTGTGAGGGCAAAAGCCAGGTGCTCATCCCACAAAGAATGGTCTGAGGTGGGGGTGGGGGTTCCCCAGCTCTGACTGCAGACAACTAGAACCCGCTGGCAACTTTGTCATCCGGCCGGGAGGCCCCAAACCACTCCTGCAGCTCCCCAGCCAGCCCCTCCAGCCTG
>NW_006443124.1:3827095-3833654 GCF_000325575.1 Pteropus alecto
TTTTCCAAAGCATTTGTGAACTAATCAAAAGAACCCGGGCAGACAGCTCTGTGCTAGAGGTGTGTGCCAGATGAAAGCTGAGAAGAAGTTTTTAAGAGCCTTAAGTTTATTCATCGGAACTTTAATAAAACAATATGTCCATGGCCTAGGGCAGGTATAATTTTCATAATTTATGGGTCTCTGAGACAGGAAGAGAGCTCAAGGTTTTATTGTGTTTTGCACGATAAATGGCATTCCAATTGTCTACATGATGTTCTTTAAGGACTCTTGTCTGGCAGGAACACAGGCCTTCTGGAGCCCACCTGGGCCTCGAGGCCCGAGGCAAGGGATAATTATGAATACATCTGTATCTGTTAAGCAGGAGATGATTGAAAAACTCCCTCGCTTCCTTCTGTCATTAGAAGACACTTCCTATGCCGACACCTATATTAACATTTAACTGTTGCAAGATTTGGAACCCTCCCTGTTCCCTTCCTCTCTCACCTTCTCCTTCCTGAAGTCTGGCTTCTTTTCTTTCCTATACCTAAAAAGACTCAGGTAAATTTCTGACTGGCCACCTTCCCACTGGGCATGGTGTAGGAGGGAGTGGCTTTGGACCCTGAACAAAAAAAATCCATCCACAAAGCAAGAGAATGGAGCTCCATGTGATGCTCTAATTGAAGTCAGTATTTGGAATACCTGCCATCTTCACAGGGTAACAGGTCAAGTGGCCTTATTAAATCACTACAAAAGCTCTTGCTTCCGAGTAAAGATGTTGCATTATCATTTACGATCTTGAAAACAATCAAATTCCATTGATATAATCAGTCTCATTTTACAGACGAGAAAACAGGTTCACAGAAGTTAAGTCGCTTGCCTAAGGCCACACAGCTGATGAGGGTGATGAGTAGTGGACCTTCCTCCAAAGCCCAGCACTGCATGTGAAGGTCCTAACTTCAAATCCTAACTTCAAACCTAATCCAAATTTCATCTCCCCTGGGACACTTTCCTTTGTCCCCAGTAAGAGTTTTCCTTTCTACCTTTGTTTCTGTAGAAGTCAGTAGAGTGGGTGATCTTAAAGCCAAGATTACACAGACGAATTGAGATGGGGCTTGAAGCCAGGGGTAACCATCCCACCACAACACCCTATATAAAATATTGGGGCCCCATCTCAAACTGATCTCAGGAAGGGGTCCTCCGTTACCACATGGCATTGCTCTTGACCAGCCTTCCTGATTTCCTCTGCAATCGAAAGAATTGTTTCCCCAGACCTAAAGAATTTATGGGTTGTGGTGTCCAGGAGCAAGAATCTTACACGGGAGAGGGGGCCAGAAGGTGCCCCAGGTAACTCAGAAGTGTGATCTCCATAGGTGGGTGGAGAGAGAAAAACATGAAGAGTGAAAGGTGTTGGCCACCCCTCTACTTCCGGGGCAAAGCCACATTCATCTCTATGCCAACCTTGGAGTAGATGGATGGGGCACGGACCAGGGAGCCAAAGCATTTAGGGTGGAAGTGAAAGGCAGCAGAGTCAGGGGGTTGGGGACCCCCAGACATTGTTCCTCCCAACTCCCCAAGCTACTGCTTGACCAGTTTCCAGGCAATGCTCCAGCCAACTCTGGATTACTAAAGCTCTGAGATGCCGGGATTTAATTGGATTAGAGAACTAGTGTCCATCCAGGTGGGACCGTTCCCAGAGTGGGCACAGTCAGGGCCTTGGGGCTCCCTGAGAAGTCACTGACATTCCTCTTAGGGCAATGTGGTTGGAGAAGCATGGAGCCTGCTCTGCCGCCTTCACTAGTGTAAGACTTCAGGAGATTCATTGCCATTCTAATAACAGTGGGAGGATTAGGCAGTGGCTGTACACAGTGGCTCTGTTACTATCATAGAGATGAAAACCTGACTCACATGAGAGAGCAGAGAATAGAGGAACTCGGGTCTCCTCTCCTCTTAGCCCCAGTTTCTCCATCTTCAGCCTGGCCGTCTGGACCATGTAGGCAACTCACAAACTGTTGGCCCACAGTGTTTTCAAAAACTGTTGATTGTCATCATTTGAGAAGAGGTTTCTAAACCCAGATCTAAAACTTCTATTGAAAAATAGAGAGCTGACCCCCCTGGGCCCCCGCTCCCCATGGCAGCCACTGACTACCACTGACTAAAGCTGGAAGGCACCACGCCTTCCACACTGGCGCTTCCCATAGCATTCTCTCCCCTCCACTGCCCTAGTCCCCCGGGCCGAGTGCCAGCTCACACTGACCATTGTGCTTGCACCTTGATGTCCCTTAGCCCTGCCAGGGTTTCTGCTCCTGATGCTGACTGGTGTCAAGTCTGACTGGCCTCCTTGAGGAGGTTCACCCAAAACATAATGTCCCCAACCCATCTAGAGGACTTTCTAAGGATCATCACCCTGTAGGCATGTCACTCAGACATAGGTCTCAGAGTCATAATCCCAGAAAGGACATCAGAGGTCATAGAGCCCAGTGGTTCTTAGTTTAGGATCTGTGAGGGTTTAACAGGAGCCCTTTGACATTGTAGGTAAATTTCTCTGTGTATGTGCTTTTTGTCTGAGAGATACTTTCCAGTTTCTCAAAGAGGTATGTGACCCTCCCAAAATGTTAACAGTCACTGGGCCAATTCACCTACCTCCAGTATATGGATGGGGATCCTGAGAGGGGTGGCTTGTCCCAGGTCACACACAATGGGTCAGCTACAAAGCCAAGAACAAGAGCCCGGTTTTCTGTCTCGCTAGGAAACGGTAGTTTTCAAACATTTATGAGCCGATCTAGTGTCTCCTACAAAGAAATTCTCCAAAAGTGACATCAGCTATCAGTCATTCCCCTCTCAGTCTCTCCTTGTTCCTTTCTCTGGTCTCACTTGGTTCCTTCCTGTCACTCCTGCAACAGGCAGCGATTCGATGCCCTACATACTTGTCCACAGCCCGTCTCCTGCTAGAGTATGAGCTCTATGAGGGTATGAAACCCAGCCTCTTGTTCAGGACTTCAGTGCTGCCTGGCCTTTGTCACAAAGCACACAGAAACTGTCCACTGGGGTAAACCAACAAGGTCACTTGCCTGTGACTGGGCACTCCCTCCCTAGGCTACACCTACTGTCCTGAACACCTGGGGATCAGCATTTCGATGTTCCCCACACCTAATGAGAAGCTTCCAGCACAGTATCTGGCATACGCATGGCAGTCGATAAATATTTGTTAAATGTGTTCATTCATTAATGATATACTGAGAGGGAGTCAAAGAGGAATGGACAAGCAACTGCAGACTATTTCTGCCGTAAAGCTAGCCATGTGAGAGGATATAGCATTTTCACTACGTAATCATAACAACATGAATAATAGAACCAGCTTCCATTTCATATGGCTGACACTTGAGTATTTACCACATGTCAGGCACAATACCAACCAACTGCTTTTTACCCATTAGTTCTTTTAATCTTCACTATTAGTACTTTCATCACCCCCATTTGACAGATGAAGAAACTGAGGTTCTAGAAGTTAGAGTCATGCCCGAGGTTGTACAGGACTGACTCCAAAGCCCCTGCTTTCTTAACCCGCAGACACTGGAAAGAGGGTGTCAGCAGGGGGTCTGGCCAGCCAACTGTGGGGATGGTTGGCCTGGGGAGGATCTGAAAGTCCTAGCTACATCCCTGTAGCATCGTTCATGGACTGTGAAGGTCTTCGGGGCCAAAGACACAGTGTGCAAAACTGAATCTGGCAAATTCCTAGCCTCAGCTCCCTTCACCACTTGCCTATGACAGAACATCCCCAAGGAGAGAAAAAGGAAGCCAGTTTAGGAACTTACGTCATTTGGTTCTCCTGGCCCTTCTAGAACACATATGGTTATCAGAAACTTTTACTAAGGGTCACTATTGAACATTCACCACTTAGACCAGGCTAGCATAAGATTATTGATCAGCTTCAGGAAAAAAGAATCAAGGCAGTATTTTGTTTTTTAAAAAATATATATTTTAAAAAGTCAAATCATCCTTTTAGAAAATAACATGACTGTTGCAAAAAGGAAAACAGCAAAAAAAATTGAACTCCCCACCATATTCCCAGATTTAGTTTAACATTTTGGTATACGTCATTCATTCGTTTCACCAATAGTAAGCATTCACTTTGTGCTAGGCACTGTCCTATCTTTAAAATCACAAATAGGATCACACTGGACAAAGTTGTTCTGTAAAATACATTTTCCACTCAACAACACACATGGACCTTCTAATAGCTGGTGTTGTGTGGAATTTTATTTTATGACCTTGCCATCTCCCCTTGCGATATGCTTTATTCTCCATATCCAGCCACAGCCTCACATGGACTACACTAGACACTAAGCTGTCTCTGTTCACCCAGCCTAAGAAGGCCAGTGGTCAAAAACAAGAGTGTGTGTGTGATGGGGACAAGGAGAGGATGCACAGAGGTCAGCCTGTCAGGGCTGTCACTGGGGGACGCAAGAAACTCCTCTCTCCCCAGAAGACCTACCAAAGGTCATATCTCTGAGTTAGGGCAGAATCCTAGATGGTGTAGCATTGGCCTTAAAGATGACCATGAAAATAAACAGGAGGGAACACGACAGTTATTGTCTTTAAGATACACAACTTTCACTGGGTCGTCAGCTCAGGTCTGTACTACTTAGAGAAGTGTATTCCACAGTGACGGTCATTTATTTATCCGAACCCTTCTTGTCACTGTCCTAACACTGTGCAGTTCCTCCCTCCCCTTGAGTGTGTGTTGGACTTAGTGACTTGCCTCCAAAGAAGAGACCATGGAACATGGAAGAGGGAAAAATAATAACTTTACAGTGGAGGAATCTGACAGACACCACCTTGACCGAATGATCAAAGTTAAACATCATCAGTATAAGTGACATTGATGTCATATCATGTGACAAGAAGGGCATGTCACCTTTCCTATTCTTCCCCAAAATTCATAGCCTTAGTCGAATCATAAGAAAAACCCAAATTAAGGGACATTCAATGAAATATTGGACCAGTACTCTTCAAAAATGCCAAGGCCATAGAAGACAAAGAAAGACTGAGAAATTGTCACATACTAGGAAAAGCTGAGATGTGACGACTAAATGCAACACGGTGGCAAAACTGGTGAAATCAGAGTAAAGTCTGTATAGTTTTGCACTGATGTTAATTTTCTAGTTTTGATAAATGTAGTATGGTTATGTAAAATGTTAACATTAGGGGGAGCTGGGTGAAGAATATAGGGAATCTGCAACTCTTCTGTAAACCTAAAATTATTTCAAAATAAAAAGGTTTTTAAATAAAATTTAAGAATCTTCAATTTCTTCCCATTGAACTTAGAATGAAAATCAAATTCCTTACCAAAGTCTGGCCCTGCCTACCTCTTCCACCCTCGTCTTGTTGCCCCACACCCCCAGCTAAGAAGTCTTTTCCTGCTTCTGAGCCCTTGCACAGACAGCCTCTTGCTCTTGCCAGAATATTCTTGCACTACCTTAAGCTTGAGTCACTCCTCTCAGCTGAAATGTCACCTCCCCAGAGAGGCCCTCCTGGGCTGCTTATGCTGTCCTCCTGGACTTTTCCTTCACTACACTTATTTTAATTTGCAGCAAAATACACATGTGTTCATTTACTTATTTACTGTCTTTCCCCCATACAGGGCAATTTTATTCACTGCTATGTCAGCAGGGTCTAGACAATGCCTGGCACATAGATTATCAATTTTTTTTTCTTTTTTAAATAAATGAATCCATCCCTGTTGGACATTTAAGTTGCTTCCAAATTTTTCCTCTCATAGCTAGTGTGGCAGACACTTTGATTGATACTCATTCCCCTTTTTTGTTCGCTGCCTCAAGTTTCTTCCAGAATTCACCCCTTTGCCATGTGATTCAGAAAAAAGTAACTACCTACAGCTCCAGGGATAAACCCTAAGTGTAATCAAATTGAGTTGGCCCCAGTCCCCTTGCTGGCGATTGGTTCATGCATTGACATGTGATATAGTGATGACCGATGGGATGTGAGGAGAAATCTGCTGGACATTCTGGGAAAAGTTTATTCATTCTTAAAATGAGAAACAAGGAAGAAAGGAACACATTATAGTGTCTTGTGATACTGGAACTACAGCCTTCTTAGTACTGTAAAGGGAGCTGGTCTGAGAATAAGACCAGAAGCTAAATGGCAAAGCTGGATGGGAAAACAAGGAAAGAATCTGGGTCCTTTTAACATCATTGAGCTGCCTGATTAGCCGATTCTGAAGTCATATATTGGGAGACTTCTTTTATATAAGTGAATAAATCTTATCATTTAAGCTCGTTTGAGCTGGGTAAGTTTTGTGACTTGCATTCAAAGGTATCCTCACTGATAGGGCTGATACATTTTCTACTTTTATAAGGCTGAAGTTGGATTTATGAGAAACATGGCAGAATGAGAGACGTCCCCAGATCTCTCCCTTGAAACAACAATAAGCCGAAGATCTAAAACTCAACAAAAAACACCCAGACTGCACACCAGCACATCTGCGTGTGTGATCTGCACTTAAGAGCTACCACAGGTTCAGAACCTCCGGTGTGGGAGGTAGACTGGGAGAAATAAAGAAGCT
>NW_006443124.1:3840434-3843559 GCF_000325575.1 Pteropus alecto
CAGTCATAAGAAGAGATGAAATACTGCCATTTGTGACAACATGGATGGACCTCGAGATAATCATGCTAAGCGAAATAAGCCAGATTGAAAAAGTTGAAAATCACAAGGTATCACTAATATGTAAGATATAAACCTAAAGCAACAAATGAACAGGACAAATAAACAGATACTCATGGACATGGACTATAGACTAGTGGTTACTAGAAGGTAGGGTGTGTGGGGAGGAGGGTTAAAGGGGGTCAAATTATAGGGGGTAGGGGGAGGGTGAAGTGGGTAAAGGGGATCAAATATATGGTAACTAAAGGAAACTGGACTTTGGGTGGTAAACACACAATAGAATATACAGATGTCAAATGATAATGTACACCTGAAAATTATATAATTGTATTAACCAATGTTATCCCAATAAACTTAAAAAAAATTTTTTTAAATAAAAAAATAAGACTGATGTTTAGAGATATCACAGTCTTGGGATGGCCCTTGAGAAGTCATCTTGACTAAAACTTCAACTTTCTGAGTACAAGAAGTCACCATTTTCAACCCTTTCTGAGATTTTCCTTAGAACTAACGCCACAAAGCCCTGTCTTAAATGGGCCAGTGTCTGTTTTGTAGAGGGCCATGTCCAGCTCTAGACAGTCATCTGCAGCCTTCAGAGTTTGGCCATTAGACTGCCCACAGGTTGCGACTTTTTCCATTCCCAGGTAAAGAAATGTAGGAAAAGTTCTAGGGTTTTTCAAAGTTTATCTTGTTAATTTATTTAACATTCCTCCCATTTCTTCAAGGTGGGGGTACCCACAGAGCTACAACTCCTACAATCTTCTCAAGTAGGTTACATGGAAGGTGTCTCTAAAATCAAAATCATGTTTTCCTTGTAATTCCAGGAAGGAGCAGGGAAGTCAGATCTTAAATAAGTCCTGAATTAGAAACAGCTTCCCCGCCCCACGCCCCAGCTAAAGCTATACAGCCGGACAAGTCTCTCTTTCGGACTTTCAGACTGGAGCACTGCCAAAAATGTGAGCAAGAATTTGGCCCATTGTTACTTTAAATATCCTGTGTCGCAGGCCATCTAGGAATGTCTAAGTATGGGAATTTTCCTTCTGAGGTCTGGGATGTAGATATAAATAACTCATTTGTTAGAGTTTGTCTCCATCCTGCCTCTCTTAGTTTCAGTGGCCGTGAGTGAATAAGCCAGCCTTGTCAATAACGGTCACCAGCCCACTCGTGAGTGAGGCCAAAAGCATTAGACATTCGGTGCATTTTCCCCCCTGCTCTAATAAGAACGTCTCCGTGCCAGGCAAACTGGAGAGGAGCTATCCCCAAGGCTGCCCCAGAGCCCTCTGGGAGATTACGGTTGCCGTTGACCCATCCTAGCCCTCCCACCCCCCATGATGAAATTCAAAGAGCTCGTATTTCTGTTAGCTTGAATAAGCAGAGAGTTTCATTCCTATCCTTCTCACCGCTTCTTTGCAAAAAGGGATCTGCTGGAGTTAGCCCTCCACTTGCATCTGTCACAAATGAACTGGTAGAGACAATTTGTAGCTGCTGCTTTCCTTTCAGCTCTAACTTCTCCAAGTATCTCTGGCCTTGGGATTACAAATAAAACAAGCAGGCCTGCAGGTAGCACCTGGACGGGGACCAAAGAGGCTCGCTATGTCTCATATCAGGCAGGACTCAATGAGCAGGGTGTGCATGGAAGGTAACTACAGGTGTGACTTCACAAGCCCACCCATTCTGACATACTCTCAGCCTGCCCAGCCTTGTTTCCACCTCATTCCTGTTTTGTGCTGCTCAGAAAAAGCCTGTTGGAGTGATGGACCTGAGGTCACTGTGTCCTCACTAGACAGCATTTGTTTTCTGTCAGAACCATGGCCTAACTTAGAGCATAAGCATCAGAGGACCTGGGTTCAAATCCCACCTGGACCATGCACTGGCTGCGTAAACAAAGTCTCCCTGAGCATCCATCCCCCACCTGAAAAATAGGGACAATAATGACCTATCGCATGTGAACTCTTGTCAGGGGTCAGCGGGAGTCCGCGTGTATAGCATTTCCTAAGGGAAAGCCTCAGTCAATGAAAGAACAGAACAAAAGGAGAAGGAGAGATAGATGAAAGTAGAGAGGAGATGGAAATAAAGAAACAGAGGGACAGATGGGAGAGAGAAAGACAGAGATAAGGGGGTGGAGAGGTGAGACAAAGAGAGCTCAGATCCAGAGAGAGACACAGGAGGTGGGGTCTGGAGTGGTTTGAGATATCCTAAGAGAAAAAAGAGGGATAGAATGGCTTCCTCTCCTGGTGGAGGGGTCTGTAAATCTTCACGGCTCAGGTCTTGTGCTGGGAGTTGAACAGAAGGTTTATCTCAGAGCCCTCATTGCCTGATAAAGATAACAGAGGTTCCACCGTACAAGAAAGAAAAATTATAATTTGGGGTCCTCTCACAGCAAGCAGAGATCCAAAAAAGGAGCAGGTGGTGCCCGCTGACCAGCCCCCCTGCAGCACTCTGCTGCTCACCAACCAGCCTTGACCAAGGGCCTCACATGTGTCAGGCCTGGGCCTGGGCGCCAGGGCTAGTCATGACGAGGCCATCGTGACACTTTCATTCCAGAGTGAAGGACAAGCACTACCTAAGAAACATATGTTCAGGATAATTTTAGAGAGTGAAGAGTGCTACAAGGAAAATAAATCTCCACCAAGTGACCTGGTGGAGAACGATACAAGTAGTGAGTGGTCAGGGAAGGCCTCTCTAAGGAAATGATGTTTGAGATAAAATCCAGTGGAAAATCTATAGGAACTGCTGAAGCCAAACATGAGTGAGATGAATTGGATCATCAATTTTTAAAAACTCAGTAGCCCCCCTCATATGGCCAGAGCTGGAAGTAGCTGCCAGCCCCAGGGAGGCTGGCCTCTCCATGGGAGCAGGGGGCAGCAGACAAATGGCCCAGACTGAGATCACCCCCACTGCCTGCCATTTCCCTCCCCAAAGATAGTGTCTCAACTTACTGAATCATCCAGGCTTCCTTAGACAGCAAGGCGGGGTTGGGGAACAGACTTCACGCTTCCCAGCCCTGTAGGCCCCCAACCCACCGCCACCTCCCCCTGGGCCACTATATACAAAAATTGCTAGGGTTT
>NW_006443124.1:3843596-3866456 GCF_000325575.1 Pteropus alecto
CAGGATGCCTCCCCTTGACCCCAGTACAAGTTGAGTTGAAATTGCTCCCTTCAGGTCAAAGCTGCCAAAACAAAGTCAAAGGTGTAAAAACAAAGTGAGAAGGTCACACAAGAATGGGCCTCTCTCTGGAACCCTGGGGTGGGGCAGGGTGTGAAAAGAACTTGACCGAAAAGCTCTTTTCAATCATTTAATGACAGATGCCCCTTCACTACAATCAAAGAGTATGGGAAGGGCCGATATGGTGCATCAGTAGCCAGTTTCATCCAACCAGTAAACAAGTATTTTTACGTGTTTTAAACAAGCCAAAGTCTCGACCTTCTCTCCCAACCTGCTCTTCCTGCAGCTTTCTCCACCTCAGTAAATATTTAATTTACCCAGTAGTTCAGACCAAAAATCTTGGGTTCATTCTTGGTTCCTCTTTATTCCCCACTCTATGTCTGATCCAGCAGCAAATAGTATTGGTTTACATTCAAAGATATCCAGAATCTGATCTATTGTCACCACCTCCACTGCCACCGCCGCCATCCAAGCCACCCACCACCTTCTGTCTCATCTGGATTACTGCACCCGCTTCCTCACAGGTCTCCCTACTGTCTCCTGTAGCCCCTACAGTTAATTGATCCTTTGCAAAGTGGCCAGAGAGAATTTACTAAGAATATTTACCAACTGAATAAATGGCCTTGGGCAGGTTATTTCACTCCCCTGCACTTCAGTCACTGCATCTAAACAAGAGAGAAAATAATAGTAGCTGCCTCATGAGAGGGTTGTGAAAATTAAATAAGTTAAGAGTGCCTGGCATATAGTAAGTCCTGGTATTATTATTGTCTGTCATTTCACTTATCATGCTGTGTTGTAACTAGTTTTTTAAGAGTCATCTCTTCCCACGAGATTGGGTGTTGCTGGAAGGCATGGACCATACATAACACCTAGCACAAAATCAGAAGTCAGTCCTCTGCTCAAACCTTCCCTGGTGACTTCTCATGTCATTTAAAACTATATCTAAAGGCCCCACTATAGCCCAAAAGGCTCCATATGATCTGTCCCTGGCTGTATCTCCTCCAACTCTCCTTCCTCTTACTCACTTTCTTTTTGCCACATGGCCTTCCTTGAGGTTCTTCCATCACCCCACACATCTTCTGCCTCAGGACCTTTGCATTTGCTGGTCTCTTAGTCTGGGTGGTTCTTTGCCTGGATAGTTGCATGGCTCATTTCTTCCCTTCATTCAGGTCTTGGCTTGATTGTTATTTCTTCAGAAAGGTCTTATTCGTCCCCTCTTCAACCTCTGGAAGGCGCCTTCCCTTGGCCTATTTTATATTTTGCCACCACCTACTCATATATTATATGTATATATATATATATTTTTTTACTTGTTTATTGTCTGTATGGCACACTAAGATGTAAGCTCTATGAAGGCATGGAGGTTGTCTTTTTTACCACTATATTTCCAATGCCTACAGGGGTACCTGGCTCATGGTAGGTGCTTGATAAAAATATAATGGATGGATGAATGAATGAATAAATGTACTGAGCCCTCTGTACCTTGGCATGTGGAAAGCTCTTGACATACAACACATGCTTTTGTTCAGTCCTCACAGTCATCACACCACTAAGTGGGACTCCCATTTTAAAGACACAGGAAACTAAGTCGGACCCTCAGCCTTCCGCAGCAGGGCACGCCCCAAGTAGAGAGGCCCCACAAGCTGTTCCCTCTGCTCCCCGCCCCCTCCTGCTTTGCTTTCTTAGCCTACCGGACCTTCAAGGTCAACTCAGACATCCTTTCTTCTGTGCAGCTTCTCCTGCCCCAGGCTGGCTAGGCACCCCTCTGGCACCCAATATAGTCTGCCTGGCTTCCCATCCCACCTCCAACAGCTGGGTGGCCTTGTGCAGGTTACTTCACTCTAAAATTTCCTGCATCTGAAAATGGAAAAATAATAGGACCTGTCTCATGAGACCTGCCTCATGAGACTGTCGTAAAGATTAAATGAAATAAGTAACGACCTTCGAAGATTGCCTGGCATATAGTAATTCCTAACATTATATTTCGTCTATCATTTCACTTACATGCTGTGTTGTAACTGGGCCAGGTCCTCCTACTAGTTGTGTGTTACTGGAAGGCATGGACCATACCTAATGCCTAGCACAAAGCACAGTACCCAGTAGGTTAGCAATCACTGTTTGCTCAGTCAACAACAGTAATAAAAGACATTTAGTATGTCTTTTTGTGTGTGTGCTGGGCTAAATGTTAAACCTTTGAAATGGATTCACTCATCTAAGCCTCACAACAAACCCATGAGGTACTATAATTTTTGTCACTTAACTGATAAGGAAACTGAGGCTTTCAAAGTTTAAGCAAACTGCCACCCAAATAGTAAGTAAGTAGTGAAGCCAGCATTCAAAGAGGGTGGGAGAGTCAACTTGACCTCACTATTGGCTTAGCCAACCCAGGGCTCAAGGGGATTAGTGTACACTTATGTGTAAAAGGGAAGAAGAGAGCTAATAAACTTGCAAATCTCCCACCCAGAGTCCCTAACCTCCCTCTGGCTCCAGCCTAAATAATACAATAGAAGCTAATTGTTTCTTCCTGCCCAGATGCTGTCTCTTTGGCAATCAAGCACCCAGCTTGGGGTAGGGGGCCATCTGGAGAATTGTCATTGTTCACCTCTGGGTGAGGGTTAAGGGGTGGAGGGGACAAGAGCCCCATGGGTTCTCTTGTATCTTCACTTCTCTCTAGAACAAATTTCTGTGGAGGAATGTACGGACCATGATGAATAAATCATCCAGCCTGGAGGAGCCCAGCCCAGACTGCAGCCCCGATCTTTCTGACTGTTTCAAAACTGGGAGACAGAGAGAAAAAAAAAATTCCATCCCTGAACACCACATCGGGGGAAGTTTCCACTTGCCCTGAGTTTCAACCCCCTTCGGGGACTGTCGGAAGCACACTGCGGAGCACTGCCAGCGCCCAGCGCACAGAGCGGTTTGGGCTTGTCCAAGGCTGGAAACAAACTCTGATGAGTTGGTCTTGTCTTTCAAGAGTGGTCCTGCTAGCCTGTGAAATGGGTGCCAAGATGAGAAGGACAGATGTACAGTTTGAAAGCCATAGCAGGCTAGCCTGGCCAGCGCAGGAAGTACTGGGTAGTCCGAAGAGCATGGGTTCCGGGCTAGCCTTGGGTTTGGATTTCAACTCCGCCACCCATTGTCTTTTCTTCGCCTCCCTTTCCTCATTTGTAAAATGGGGTTCATAATTCTCACCCTACACTGTTACTGATATTAAGAAGAATGATAGCTGTAAAATGCCAAGGATAGAAGACATGGTAGGTACACGGTAACACGTTAGTTCATTCCCCAAGAGGATGAGGAACCCCTGAGCCAGGAGCACCAGAGCAGAGCTGAGGAGGGCCGCTCACAGAAGGGAACCCCTTCCTTGCTACACATGTGCTCTTTAATCATTGCTATCCAGGTCCCAGAGCTGTGACTTATCTGCTAATTCTAAGTCACGATTGTACTCTTAGGAGCATGAATTTACTTTCAGAGGCCTTTGAGATTCATAGCACGTGTTGTGACATGTCTCCTGGACACTGAACACAGCTTTCAAGCTTCTCTTCAACAATTAATTCAACCAATGAATTTTATTGCTCACTGTCTAGTTGCCAGACCAGGATTTGGGGTGAGCAGGACAGACATGGAGCCCATCCTCAGGAAGCCTGGCTATCTGGGTAGGAGACATGACACAGACATAGTGGGGAAGCTGAGTGCAAGGCCATCATTGTGTAAACTCTGCTAGAGAGCCCCTTGATGATGGGTTTTTAGCAGAACTCCTTTTATATAGATGCTATAAAATGAATGTACTATTTGTTGAAATAAAGGAAACACATTGAAGAAGCACTCACTCATGTCGTGAGACCAGCCTCTTAGAGCAGCCAGCAGAGGAGAGAGACCCCTCCTATAGGTGAGGCTGCTGAGATCACACACAGATCACTGGAAGATCCAGGATTTGAACACTGGCTCTCTTGACTCCCAAGCTGATATTCTTTCCACTGTGTCACAGGGAATTAACACAATATGCCTCTATTCTTTCAAGATTTCAGACCACCTTAAGAAGTTCTGGCTGTAGGAGTTTAGGAACAGACCTTAGGGGGCCTTGAGTACCAAAGTTACATGTTCAGTCTAGGTTTTTTGAGCAAGGCAAAACACAAGTTAGGAGCTGTACTTGAGAAAGAGAAGCACCAACTGGGAGCAACAATCACAGAAAGAATAGAATATCAGCTATTATTGTTGAGCCCTGTGCTCACCTTAGTCCTACTGTTATCAAGCTCATGTTAGAGATGAGTAAAAGGAGGATCAGCAAGCGTAAGCCATCAGGCCAAAGTCCCATGGCTGGTAAGAGGGATTCGAACCCACGGCTCATGCTCCTGACCACTGCCTTGCCTGTCTGGATGAGAGGTCAGGAACTAGAGAAAAGGCTGTGAAAAAGGAGAGGCTGGTGGTCAATGGAAGAGACCTGCAAAGATATCAGAAGGCTTGTGCCTCTCCAAACACTGGTCCAGCCCAGTGTCATTGTCCCTTGACAGTCTTGATAGAGCTCTATCCTCTATCCCCTCCTAGGATGCCCTTCCTTTTTTTGCAGTCTCTTAAAAACTGATCCGCCTATCCCAAAGGCCACCCCCTTTCCTGACCTCTCCTTGTTCTTGGTGCCTCCGAGCCCCAACCCAGCATTTGAAGCCAAGATCAGAATCTGGACCTGTCACCTCTTGGCTGTGCAACTTGGGCTAGACTCTGCCTCAGTTTCCTCATCTGTCGTAAGGATGCTCTAAGAACCACTTCACTGGAGTTCTGTAAGGAATATGCATGTGCGCTAAAAATGAAAAGTGACACTTTTATGTGATGAGTGGCTGCTTATTAATTTTACCACATTGCCCCACTAGATTATGAGATTATGAACCAATGTCATTTTTGCCTCCTGTCTATCCCTCTGTGGCAGACTCCACAGTGGACCTGTCAAGCTGAGGCCTCCATTCTGGGTGTCTTTCTGGGGAAAGGCCCTGGGAACCTCCCCACTGCCTGCCAGCTCTTTCCTGAGTCTGCCCTGGCCTCTGGTTTCCGAGGCAGCTGCAGCCCCACACAATTCAACTCCTTCCTGTGTAACCTACTTCAGGATTAGCTAGCTAGGAGGTCATAAAATGCAAAGAGGAAGTGGGAGCATCCCACAATTGTAGGAACCTGGACTCCAAGGGAAGTAACCTGTCTGTTCGTCTATCAGCCTCTGGGGAAGTGGGCCATAAATCCCCAACTTAAGGGCTGGTGAAAGGATACGAGCTATTTATAAAAAGTCTGGGGCTTTTGAACTCTTTAAAGAGTCACTAGCCTTCTCTCAAGTAATTGGAATTTGGTATCAAGAGCTCAGATGCTTCAGCAAACAAAGCCTCCAGCACCCAGCTAGGGGAGTGAGGTGGAGAATGTGCTGGGAAGCATAGAAGCCCAGAGACAGGCCTGGCCAGTCCCTCTGTTCTCCCCTGAGTCCCTAACCGCAGGCTAGTCAATGAGCACACATAGGTTAACTCATGCCTAAGGACCATTTGATTCCTTCAGACAGTAAGAGAGGCAGCCATGGGTGTAATAAATGTTCCTGCAGATTTGCACAAAATGCTGTGTGACTTTGCACTTGCTGTTTCTTTCATTTTGAATACTCTTCCCACTCCCTCACCCCTGTCCCTTCTTAAATGTCACCTCCTCCAAGAGCCCTTCCCAGACAGTAGTTTTATTTTCTTCGAGAACTTTTGAACATTTGGAAGTTGGGCTCCTCGGCTATGCGTCCCCATTAGACCCTTAGCATCAGCACCCCGCTTGGCATGTGGAAGATATTCCCTAAGTATCTGTTGCATGGAAGATTAAATTAACAGAAGAACCACACAGAAGAGGGGAACTTGACTCTGCTGGCAGAGTAGACTGGACTGTGAAAGGCTTCAGAGAGGTGGCATCTGAGTGTACCCTGCAGGAGAAGCAGCCCTGAAATGCAGGCCAGGTGGGGACGGCTGTGATGTTTCAGCCAGAGCAACGTGGTGTGGCCAGAGTACAGGGTACAGGGGGCAAGGTGATAAAGGAAGGTTGTGAGTAGGTTATAAAGGCTCTGAAAGCTGAACTACAAATGGGGTTTTGAGGGAGGGGAAGTGGGGTGAAGAGGTAGCATGCAGAGGATTTGCAGGGCAGTGAAACTATTCTGTACGATACTCTGATAGTAGATATATGTCATTATACATTTGTCAAAATCTATAGAATGTACAATACAGTGAGCTCTAATGTAAAATAGAGACTTTAAGTAATAATATTATATCAATATTGGCTCGTCAATGGAAACCAATGTATTACACTAATGCAAGATGTCAATGATAGGGGAAATTGGGGGAGGAAGGGATAATATGAGAACTCTACTTTCTATTCATTTTTCTGTAAATCTAAAACTGCTTTAAATATAAAGCCTATTAATTGAAAAGAAGAAAACAACATGTCTACCAATAAGATACTGGTTAAACCAATTGCGATAGAACCACACAGTGGAGAACTATGCAGCCATAAAAGTTATTCACCAAAATAGAACACTCTCCAAGGAAAAAGCAACGCTGTTCAGCAAGGATGGCATGATGCCACTTAGGTAACTACTCATGCATGAGTGCGCTTAACCGCACACCCGAGGCGGTACGGTATCGCTCGCCTCTGGGGGGGATGCACGGAGACTTTTCCCTTATATGTTTTTTAAATTTTGTACCACTGGCAAGTAACACCTATGCAAAAGTGACAAAGTTTAAAATGTATCTGTAAATTTAAAAACTTTTATCCTTCAGATCTAACTTATAAGTACAGCAGAAAAGAAAAATTCAGTGCAGTTCCTCTCTGCCTAGCACTTCTCACATTCATAATGATTAGTTATTCCTAAGTATTTGCTATTATTTGTCTTCCCAGTTAAAGTGTAGACTTCTTGAATGTATAGGTAGTATCTGTCATATATATTGCTGTATTTCTAGTGCCTGCTGAATAGATCTTTTAACAACTACGTTGACCTACTGACAGCTTAAATTCAGCCCCTTCCATGAAGACCTGCCTGATTGCCCCATGGAGATATCTCCTAAATGTTAATGTCTGGCTAGTTTTCTTTCTTTAATTCATTCAACAAATACTTTCTGAGTACCTATTGTGTCAGACAATTCTTTCTTCAGTACAATCTTTTGCTCATATTTCTTTCCTCCTCTATTTGAAAACTGGTTGGATGCAGGGGTTCTACGTTGTCTTTGTATTTCCTCATAAAACATTGAAAATTACCTTGAACATATGAATTGTTCCATATAGGCGCATAATTTTTACGGCTGCATAGTACTCCACTGTGTGGTTCTAGCACAATTCGTTTAACCAATATCTTACTGGTAGATACATTCTTTTCTTTTTTTCAATTAATAGACTTTATTTTTCAAGTTACCTATGTGAAAGTTACCTTGCACGTATTACATGCCCAGTATGTATCTGTTGCATGAGTGAATGAATTCAATTGATGTTCTAACCAAATGAGTTAACGTAGATAACATAGGTATGAACATTGATTTCCCATTCAATCATCACAGCGAGCCATTGAGATCAGCATCATTTTGCATATGAGGAAACTGAGACTAGAGACATTCAGCGACTTGATCAGAGTTATACAACCAGTTAGAAGTGGAGCCCAGATCCTAGCCCAGGCTGGCCTACCTTTGGGAACTGGGGAGGTATCATGTTTTTTTCCTGTCTAGACTCTAGGCCATATTTCTGAGACAGCCTTGAAGGTCACACAATGAGTGGGAAATGGCTCTTCTGGTTTCATAGGCAACATTCTAGAACCTACCAAGCCCCCATGTGGGCAGTGGCAGGGATGGATTTTTAAAAGGGTCCCTTTAACAACAATGGTCATTTAATAACAGTGGTTCAGTCTAAGCACCAGTGAAGAGTCCTTTCAACTGTACCAAACAGGTAGGTGCCACTAGTAATCAGATTGGGCTGTCAGCACCCAGGAGGCAGTGCTCTCACTGAAGGAAGAGTGAGAGCCAGGAATGGCCAGGCCGAGGCCCCCTGTCATTCAAGTGATAATATCATCAAATAATCCATTCCAGAACCCATCCCAACCTGGTCAGAGAAGGGGCAAGGGTGACAGGGCTGCTGACAGAGCATCCAGGACTTCGTTAATCTCCATAGGGGGTTGTGGAAGCAAATGCCACAGAGGAATACAAGACATGAGGACCATGGAATAAAACTAAACCCTTCACCCCAATGTCTAATGAAATAAAAAAAAACAAAGTTTTGTTTTGCTTTTTTAAAAAGCCAACAAATATAATAATTTGTCAGGAATAACCAGAAAACCTCTCGTGTACAGGTATGCTTGTTGGCTATCACAGGTACTGCTCCGAGCACAAAGTGACTATGTGCCAGTACTACCCAAAACACTTTGCATCTTTCATCCTAGGCTACCTAACAGCCCGATGAGCAAGCTAAGGTACTCTCACCATTCATAGACGGGGAAACAGGCTCATGCCCAGATCTCATATCTGGAAAGTGGCAGAGCAGGTGTTCAAACAGCTCCATCTCACCCCAACCACAGGCCTTGGACTCCTAGACTCTATGATGTACTCCCTTGCCAGATGACCTGCCAAATGCTCACTATGCTTTAACTCATTTGATTCTTGCAGCCACTGGAAGTCTAGTGTTATCAGGGCCAGGACCAGGGTGAACTGAGCACTTTTATCTTAATTAAAAACAGGATCAGTATTACTGATTTTTCCTTTTGCCTTAGGCCCCAATATGGCTCACTACGGCCCTTCTTTATTTAAATTCTGAATATTTTGTTCATCATGGATTTTTTTGCACTGATTTTGACTCAAAATAATAATTGAATGCAGTATTTTAAATCTTGGTCACTGAGTTTTTTAGGGGTACCCCTAAAATTTTGTACTCAAGGCAAGTACCTTACCTCACCTTGGTCTTGGCCTTGAATTATGCCCACTTTTCAGATGAGGAAACTGATACATGGGGATGGGTTATGTTATTTGTCTTGATTTTAGCACTGGAAATGCTAGAGCAGAAATTAGAACCCAGGCAGTCCAGAGCCCATTGTCTAAAACTACCATGTTCCGTTCTCAGGGATGCATCTTGTGGTCAGGGTACTTTGGTCTCTGGTCTGATTCTCTCACCCTTCAATCTGCAGTTTTCAGGCATCAGACCCATCTTTTTTTGCTCCAATCGAATCTTTCATCACTCCTAGGATCCGGCCACAAACCCTATCTGTCCTTCCAAACCATACCCACCCAACTGCCTCCCTGGAACTCTTCCTGACTTCCTGAGTCTCCCAAACCGGATGTGGCTTCTCCATCCTCTGTATGAAAGGCCCTCTGTGTGTATCTTCCCTGCAGCACGTACTCTGCCCTCTCCTGCAGCTGGTCATGTATGGACTTGTCTTATCCATCTTCCCAGATGACCCTTCCTATCTATTATCAACTTCCTGAGGTAGGAACTGCAGGAGGAAGCAGGTTTCATCCTACTCATGTTCAAATGCCTTTGGTGTCTAAGCTAGTGCTTTCTTCATAATAACCACTTAGGAAAAATATTTTAAAATTCCGTGTTAATGATGGCCAGGAGTGCAGACTTTGCATCCAGGCTGACTGCATTCAAATTCTAGCTCTGCCATTTATTAGCTGTGTGACTGGGCAAATTATTCAACCTGTTTCCTCAACTGCAAAATAGAGGTAATACTGACAGCTTGATGAAAGCTTCTAGTAGACTTCTAGACTCACAGGACATTGTCACTAAATGTTAGCCATAATTATTACATATTCAATGCTATGCTTCATAGGTAGCATAGCAATTTTTATTAGGGAAATGATTGTGTTAGCCATTCACAGTATGGATTCGTGAGGCAGGAGACAGGTCAAGGATTAGCCAAGTAGACACTTAGCAAAGAGGACAGAAAAAGGAGGGGAAGATTCAAGGTGCATGGTAGGAGTTAAATGAAGTCAAAGGAGGCAGGGGGATCAGGGTAAACTAAAGGCATTGTTTGGGGTGTCTGTGTGTGTGTGTAGGGCTCAGTGGCTCATGGAGCCTTTTGATACCATTTCTACATTATGGAAACCGAGGTCAACCTGTAGTGACAAAATGATGGTGGAGCTTACAACACACAACATGGGGAAGCCATGAATGGATGTGAACATACAGTAACCAAAAAACAAAGAGAGAGGCTCAGAGAGCACCTCCTTAGGGCTGGGGAGTCAGGGAGCCTTCTTGACCTTTCAGACAAAAGAGCCAGTGGGAATGCAGGCACATCCTCCCCTTCCAGCCCAGAGGTGCTAGTTTCTTCATGGCTGAGGCTGGGGGGAGGGGTCCTTCAGCAATCCAGTGGGAGAACTATGGGGCTGCCCCCTCCCTGGCAAGCAGGGGCATTTGGTCAAGTGGCAGGAAGGAATGTCCATTAGAAGGCCATAAAGGGGGCCAGCCTCCTGACCCAAGGGCCTCTGGTCATGTTGTGGCCGAAGGGCCAGGCTCTGGGTGAACAAAGGGACCCTCCTTGGCAGGAAGCTGACAAGAGGCTTGATTGCCTCATTTTCTTCCCACCTCTCAGTGGTCTGATGGCCCCTCTACCTCACTGAGCTGCAAGCTCCTTCCTCTCCACAAAACAAGAGATTTTAATGACAGATGAAAAGAAATCTCCCTACCACGAAGACTCTGGGAATAAAAGGAGTTATCTCCCTGGGGTGACGGGGTGACTTGAGGGGGCCAAAAGGCCACCTCCATTTGGTGCCTGAAATTCCCACCCTTAACTACCGCCAGAGTCCCAGGCCCTGAGAGGTGTCATTATCACCTATTAACATCTTAAGTATGTTTTAATGTTCCGGGAGGGGCCTTGGAGGCTGGGCTGGGAATGCCTAGGCCTGGGGAGGCCTGAGGAAGGGGCTCCTGAGCAAATCTCCCTGCAGGCGGTGAGAAAGGAAGGAGGTCTTAGACTGGAGGGCACTCAGAGGAGTTGAGAAGACAAACGCAGCCTATTTCACAGATTCCCAAGTACATCCTGTCTCCACTAGACTTCCTCAAGCCCCTTTGTGCCTTGGCTGCTTGGCCAAGACCAGTCCAGCTAAACTGAAGATCGCCACCACTCGCCATAAACCACCACCTGCTTTTCTTGGTACCAGAGGCCCAGACTTTTGAGGAGAACAAAATAAAATGCAGAGATTTCTCTTTAGCTCTGCAGAGCCTAGGAAGACCATAAGACCTAGCACTTTGTGGCCTAAACCCCCAGATATGTCATCAGAATTGCTGAAGTCTTTACTCCTCCAAACTGGTTTCATGCTTCCCAGTGGGCCTCACGCTGGCCCTCCAGGGAAAAGCCCCAATTAGAGAGCCCTTCCCAAACAGCCTCTTGGAAGGATGGGGTTGGAGGGTGCTACAGTGGTCAGTGCTGCCCTCAATCACTCAGCAGGGAGCTGCTGAAGGCCTGAGGGGTCCTAGTCAGGATGAGTAGCACTGGCATTCTGGCTGTGCTGCTGGCAAGCTGCATGACCCTGAGCAAATAATTTAATCACTCTGGACCTCCATTTCCTCCAATAAAAAATGGGGCTGATAATAGCAGCCACTTCATAAGATTTCTGAGAGGATGAAATGTTTCCCACTCTTAGGATAGAGACCAAAATATCCAATCTGGCCTAGGAAGCCCAGCAGGCCCTGGGCTACCTGCTTGCCCGTCATTGTAGGCTGCTCTGTCCCTCCTCCTGGGCTCTCTAGCTGCTTGATCTCACGTCCTCAGTACTCTGAGCCATTCCACTCAGCGCCAGTGTACCTACCAACTTCCTGGAAAATCTCTTCCTCTGAGTAACTCCTTTCAGTTTTAACTTACATGTCCCTGCCTTGACCCCCACCCCTATCCACATCAGGCCTCTGTTTTAATCTCCTGTCACATCCTCTTCTTTCCCTTCACAGCATTTGGCACTGTGCATCACTGGACACTGCTTTGAGCGTTCGTGTGTTTAAGGCCAGCCCCTCTCACTGCACTCGGAAGACAGAGGCTCTTGTCTTATTCACTGCATATCCCCCGTGCCTAGCACATAGCTGGTGCTCAAATAAATCTTGGTTGGGTGAAAAAATAAAATAAAATGACATGTTGCAGGTAAAATGCCAGGCACAGTTCTGGACTGTTAAGAGCATCAGCCGCTTTGGCTGCTGCTCTGAGGTTGCTGATCCAAGACCCTTCAGGGGAGAAAATGAAGGAGAGAGGCCACTCCCTGCAAGCCACTTAGAGAAGAGGCAGGAAGACATAGATGACATCAATAGGAAACAGTAAGGGACAGTGTTGAATTAAATGTTCCATGGCGGGTGTAAATTGTCTCAGAAGCTCAGAGAGAGAAGGAGCTAATGAGTACAGACCAAAAGCATATCAGAAAGAAATAGAACCAAAGCTGACAGAAAAGTTGCATTGGAACAGCAAAGGAAAGCAGGGTAGAATTTCAGGTGGGAGAACAAAAATAATTTTTAAAAAATTTTAAAAAAATTAAAAAAGAATTTCAGGTGGGAGGAAAATCGTCCTTCCACCAGCTACCACTGACCATCAGCAGTAGCAGTCACCGCCATTGTCGTCATCATAGAACCGATACTCAGTTCGGCATTTATAATGGACCAGGTACTATATCAAGGCTTTTATAAAATTATTTAATCTTTGAAACAATGCAAAGAAAGTTCTTTTATTGTCAGCACTTTAGAGGTAAGGAAGGTAAGGTTTGGAGAGCATTCTATAATTTGCTCTAGAGCTTATAAGTAGAAGATCTGAAACTCGCACACAGGTCACTAACAGACTGAGGGGGCCAGGTGATGGCTGGGACAGCAAGGCAGCAGCATTTATGGCAGACGTAACAGTAAAACTGGAGGCATGTGACAGTAAACCTTGAGCAGAGATGATGCACTGAAAGCTGGGTTAGCAATGGCACACCTGATCTAGTCTGGCACCAAATGAAGGGCATTATGTTTTGGAGCTGACAAGCTGAGCCCATGGGCTGTGGTGGCCACGGTGAACATGGAAAGGAAGGATAGATGGATGCAGGAGAGATTTGAAAGAAGGAAAGACACGGCCTGGTAGAGGACAGGCTGTAAGTGTGGGGTGTTAAAGGTATAATTTAAAAAGTAATCTCAAGTTTTAAGCCAAAGCATAACATAGGTCCATCCTCCATCCTGTCAACAGTACTTAGGAGTGTCTTGACAATCTGCCCAGAGCTTAGGAACCACCTATTTCCCCCTATTCCCCAGCATTTTCAAGATATCCTTGCCTGAGTCCAGTGGTGAGCTGACACTAGTTCATGCAAGGTGACCGAGCACATCTCTCTCCACCATCATGTTTAATAACAGCATGTCGGTTGCTTGAACTCAGTCATAGAGGGAGTATTTACACCACGGAAATCGGCAAATACTACAAATCGTTGCTTTTATTTCCCTGGAGAGTTGGTTGTTAC
Source organism: Pteropus alecto (assembly GCF_000325575.1). NCBI lineage: Eukaryota > Metazoa > Chordata > Mammalia > Chiroptera > Pteropodidae > Pteropus > Pteropus alecto. The sequence goes on from NW_006443124.1 coordinate 3,857,093, forward strand.
CCATTTAGAAGCACACAACTGCCTGGATCCAAGTTAAATTTCTTCCACTGCACGTCAGGAATATTTTCTCTCCTTCTGCTATGAATGAAGAGGAAAGAGGAAAGATGAGTAGACTCAAAAAAAGGGTAACATGGAGTCCCCCTGTAAGCGAGGTCACCTCTTGAGCTACAGGGAATCACAATAGCTACCGTCCGTAAAGACCAGAGCTGTGCCAGAATCTGGACTAAGAATGCTACTTGTATCATCTCATTTAATCATCCCGATAGTGCTGTAAGGTAGGTCCACTGTCATACACTGAGGGTCGGAGAGGTTAGGTCACTTGTGCACCGTCACTCGTGCAATAAATGACAGAGCTTGATTCAATCCTAATATGTCTGTCCCCTTAACCCTTACACTTGGCATAGAGGCTTGCTTCTCCCCATGAGACCTTCACAACCATCTCTCCTGACCAGTTCTGACAAGTTTTCCTTTTCCTGATCTCTACCTTAGCTACTCAGTTGGGGTCCTCACCTACGAATACCAGAAACCAATTCTGATTGTTTGGGCAGAAATGGATTTATTTAGAGGTTACTAGGTTGCCCACAAAATTGCCAGAAAAGTAAAGAATCGAGCTTGGGAAACAAGCCAGAATCAAGGTAAACCAGGTGCCCATGAGGTGAGGACACCAATGCTGTCAACTACACAAGTGGACACCGGCACCAGCTTTGCTGCCATTGGAAACTAGATGTAGTTGCCACAGTCAGAGACGGTCTTTTTTCTTGCTTCTCTGTATCACCTATCTGGATTCTGAGCCCCAGTGGGAGCATGCGAGTAGCTGAGCATTAGGCACTAGGCTCCACCCTAACCTTTAGGAGTTGGAGTGGGAGGTAGATATCTCCATCAAGATTCTTATAGTGGGGGATCTCCAAGCATAGGAGAGGGTTCTGATGCTGGGTAGCCTCAGGGAGCACTATCACTTTCCCACACTGGTTTTCCCTAATTCTTTGGCCACCTGTGTGCAGTCAACTTCTTTGTGCTTCTTGGAGACATACTGAATGTCAGCCATCGCTATTCTTACCCTGTTCTCTATATTTATTTCTTCATCATAACTTAGGACTCATTCAGTTACAAATGGTGGGAAAATCCAGCTTGAACAATAAAGAGAATTTATGGGCTGATGAAGCTAAAAAAGTCATAAGTATTTGCCTTCAGGTGAGGTTTGATCTAACATTTTAAGTGATATCATAGAAGACTTCATTTCTTTCTGTCTCTCTGCTCTGCCTCCTACAGTGTCAGCTTCACCCTCCATAGTAATCAAATAGTCACTACAGTTTCAAATTATATGTCTTTATGCCTCCCATTCTAGGAGAAGGAACAGGGTTTTTCTAGTGGCTCCTATACAGATTGAGATTCCTTCTCTGCTTTTGGCTTGAATTGAGGACATGTACCCCTCTCAAAACAACAATATGGTCATGGGATGGGACACATTGATTGATTCAGGAATCAGGATCCAACCCTGGAGCTATGCTTGGAAGCCAATTCCAACCAAATCTAAGCATAGGCAGGCAGGACTGACCCAAAGGAGTATCAGGGCCTGTTAACAGAATGGATGCTGCAGACATCAGAAAATGCCCACCATATTGGCATTGAGTTCTATACTGTTCCTATGCCAGTGCCGGGGCTCCATTCACCTAAGCATAGGCAGGCAGGACTGACCAAAGGAGTATCAGGGCCTGTTAGCAGAATGGATGCTGCAGACATGAGAAAATGCCCACCATATTGGCATTGAGTTTTATACTGTTCCTATGCCAGTGCCGGGGCTCCATTCATCTCTCTGAAAGTACAGCAAAAAGGTACAAGCACTTGGTGACAATGACTATTCCTTATTAATCTCTGCACCCCAATGTCTAGCACAACACCTAATACAAGAAAGTGTTCAGAAGGAAGAACAAAATTTGTGAGAGCATTCTATAAGAGATCCATAAACCACTGAGCACCATGTCTGGGGGTGGGGATTGGTGCTGGTGCGGCCACAAGGCACAGTTCTTCCCTGAGGTTTACGTGTGGCAGTGCCAATGGTCAGTGGCTGGTTGGTTTTTTTGAGGTGTTGTCAACCTCCCAGGAATCTCTGTGGGCTCAGTGCCCTCAGCGGCACTTCCAATCTAAAGGCGATGGTGTGAGTCACCAAGGTGGGTGTGGGGGCTTGGGGGTATCAGTACTGGCTTCGTTGAACAATGCCCCTCTGTGAAAATCCCTATTCATTGAGCATGACTCACTCTGTCTTTTTAGAACAGGTTTCCGGTCTCCTTTGGGTCTCTGGGGCTTCATGGCACAAGCTTTGAAGCAAAATATTGTAATGATAATAAAAGAGAGAGAACAAGAGAAAAAACATATGAACACAAATAGCTTCTCTTTCTTCCTCTGGCTCAAATGTATTAAAAATATAGATCTCTAGACAATCTCTAAGTTACCCAAATCAGGCTCTCATTTCAGGATGGGGCGGATATTATCTCAAATACATCATTATCCTGAAAGCATTTTTACCTCCATATTGATTTGTTCAAAGAATATGCAGCACAAAACTCACAGGGACATCTGGGCTGTTTCCTAGAAAAGTTTTATCTCGTAATCAGCCCGCTCAGCGCTCCATCCTTTTTCTTTTTCTTTTTAATAGAAACTTTTTAGAGCAGTTTAGGTTTACAGAAAAACTGAGCAGAAAGTACAGAGAATTTCCATATGCCGTATTTCCCCTCTTCCACATTATTACCCTATTATCAACATCTTGCATTAGTGAGGTATTTTTGTTGCAATCAACAAACCAATATTGATACATTATTACTAACTAATGTTCATAGCTTATATTAGGGTTCACTCTTTGTGTCATAAATTCTGTGGGTTTTGACAAATGTATAATGCCCTGCATCCACCATTACAATACATACAGAATAGTTTCACTGCCCTAAAAATCCCCTGTGCTCTACCTACTTATCTCTCTCTCCCCTAAAACCCTGACAACCACAGACTGATTTTGTACTTTCTCTATAGTTCTGCCTTTTCCAGAATGTCATATAATTGGAATCATACAGTATGTGTAGTCTTTTCAGATTGGCTTTTTTTTTCACTGAGTAATATGCATTTAAATTTCCTGCATGTCTTTTCATGGCTTGATAACTCATTTCTTTTTATCAGTGAATAGCACTCCATTGTCTGGATGTACCATAATTTGTCTATTTACCTGCTGAAGAATCTCTTTGTTTGCTTCCAAGTTTTGATAATTATGAATAAAGCTGCTACAAACATTCATGTGCAGGTTTTTATGGAGACATAAGTTTCAACTCATTCGTATAAAAACCAAGGAGCACAATTACTGGATCAAATGGTAAGAGTATATTTAATTTTATAAGAAACTGCCAACTGCCTTTCAAAGGAACTATCTCATTTTGCATTTCCACCTGCAATGAATGACAGTTGTTCCTGTTGCTCCACATCCTTGTCATCTATGCTGTTTTCTAGTAGGTTTTATCTTGCAACCAACCCACTATATGCCCCTGCTTTTTTTATTAAAAAAGAAAAAGAAAAGAAGAACCAAGATGAGTCTAAATTTAAGGATAATTTGTTATGCAGCATTAGGTAACTGATACAAGAGCCATATGTCAACCCTAAACCATCAGCCAGCACCAACTTGCCAAGCATGTGAGTCAACCTCAGTCAGGCCTTCAGATGGCTGCAGTCCTAACTGCCATGTGACTGCAATCACATAAGAGACCCCAAGTACATACTGCCCAGCCAAGACCTCCTTGAATCCTGACCTATAGAAACCATTTATTTCCTAGACTTCATTATGACTACTCAGTGAAAGTTCAGGACTCAAGTTCTTCTCATTTAGTAGACTTGGAGAGAAAAAAAGGAACAATCTTGTTTTCTAATCTAGGCTACACATCAGTAGACAAGGCCCATCACTTTTTGGTGCCTCAGTTTCCTAAGTTATAAAATGGAATCGTACCACCAGCTCTGCCCACTTGTCAGGGTCGACATGAAAATAATTGTAGCAGTACTTTGTAAAGTGCCACTTGCTGAACAAATTTCAAATGTCATGTTAATGGAAGGGACCAATAGTGAAAATTTCAGAATGATGTTTATTTGACTTTGGACCATTACGTAAGGTTTCCTCTCCTAGCAGAGACACCATCCAAATTGCATGTGGGCTCTCCTTAAGCTGAGACTGTATCCTCTGGGCATATTTATAATGGTCTGGTAGGGAAGGTCAGCCAAAAACTTAAAATTTGCAAAATAATCCACAATGTACATAATCTACTTGAACATAACTGCCCTCGACAAACAAAATATCTATATAATTCTTAACCATCCAGATTGGATCTACCTTATCCCAGTAAAAACTAAAATAATAACCATAGTGCTAATAATTTATTTGGCACGTAAGTCCCAGGCATTGTGCTAGGTACTCTACATGCATTATCTTAAGTAATTATTTCCTAAGCCCATAGGTAACTATTATTACTCCTCTTCTTTAACTGATTGAGAGAGAGAAACAGAGAGAGAGACAGAAACAAAGACAGAGAGAGAGACAGAGAGAAAGAAATTTTAACTTCCAGGTAAAGATGGAGGACTGAATATACGTTAATGTGTTTGCCCCATCCAAAACTCCATTATAAGAGTAAATTCATTTTTCAAAAAGCCAGACAATGTCTGGCACATAATATGGGCTCATAAATATTTGTAGAATAAATAAAGTAATGAAAAAAGTTAATAAACCTACAAGGTAAATAAAATAGACATTGAACTCACACCAACAAAAATTTGGAAGCTGAAATGAATATTAATGGGCTTTGCAGACCTGAGAAAGCTGTATCTTAAATCAGCTGTCAAGAAAGCCAAGGAGCAGCCAGATTATAGTTCAGACATTCCCAAAGGGCTTAGGATAGGGAGCACTAGTTATATACTAAAGTGGAGGATGGATAGAGCTAAAAATAAGGGACTCTTTAAAAGTTGATTTGAGAACCAGTAGACCCTACATCTCCTTTCCCACTCCAGTCAGCCACATGACTTTCTCTTCCCCACCTTAGCAACTGAGCTTTCTTCTCAGGAGAGAGCAGAATGGGTGGACTCTTGATTAAAGAAAACCCTACAACTGAGGGTGAGGGTATCATGAGGAAAGAGGGGTCAAGCAACATTGACATTCTGAATGCAGAGATCTCCAGCCCTCTTTCTTACCTTGGTTCCCAGAAAGCTAGCATCCAGTCGAACTCTCCTGGCAGGAGACTGGAAACTCCTTCTCTGGAGTACCTCTAACTAGCCCAAGAGGAAAGATAAAGAATACTAAAATCAAGAGTTTCCAAATGAAGGAGCCAGCCAGATCAACATACAACAAAAATTAGTAAGCCCCATACTCATAGAGCTTCCAATAAGTACCTCATTCTTAAATACAATCAAGCAAGGGTCATTAGACATTTGAGAAAAGCCAAATAAAATGTAGAGACCAAAACAAACATAACAAAGCGTTTTGATAGAAATAAATTAAGTAGTGCATAAAGAAGAAATCTTTTTTAAAAAACTATCATACTATGTCTAGAATGTTAAAATATTTTTGTCCATGAAAAAAGAACAGTATGCTACAGAAAAAGAATATTCAGAGACTAAAGAACTCCAGGAAATTATAAATAGAATTAATTAAAAACTCAATAGAATTTTTGAAAAATAAAACTGAGTAACTCTCCTCGAAAGTAGAGTAATAGGACAAAGAGGAATAAAATAAGAAAGAAACTATTAGAAAAGTGGAAGACCTATCCAAGAAGTCAATCTTCAGGTAATAGGGTTTCCAGAAAAAAAGAATAGAGAAAATAAAGATGAATAAATCATTAAAGAAATTAATCAGTCAGGGTTTGAACAGAGAAGCAGAATCACTGTAAGTGATACAGGATCAGAAATTTGTTACATGGGTTAGGCTTCACACAATTATGGAGCTGGTGGAGCAGTGTATGCAGACCGTTGCCTTTGCAACTAGTGTTGAGCCTAAACTCTACCCTGGCAGTTGGGAAGGAAGGCTGTATACGGTAAGAGCAAAGACAAGGTGGAACACAAGAGAGCAAATTAGAAACCATGTCTGTCTCTGAATGCCATGGAGAATCTGGCACCCTTTCACTACCACAGAGCTACAAACACACTGGCCAAAGGTAGAGAAGCTGAAGGAACAGATATGGTGGGAGCTAATGGAGCTGCATGTTCAGTGCTGCCCCAAACCAAATAGATGAGCTAACAGATGCTTTGGTACCTGACAATGGATACCAACCTTCAGAGCATACACATATGACTGCTGCTTCATTTTCACCTTCCAGATACGGCACAAAATGTCCATATCTGTGGCCAACACTAGCCTACCATCCAGAGAAGAGAATTTTGGGAGCTGAAGTTCCAGCTTGGCTAAGATGACATAGTTTAAAGCAACCATAAGAAATAATTAAATAACATTTATCAGAATAGAAAGACATTTTCAATTTAAAGAGTTCAAAGAGTGACCAGAATAACAAATGAAAATAGGCTCACATCAAGGCACATCATTGTGCAATTTCAGAAAACTGGGGACCAAGAGAAAATAAGTTTCCACAGAGAAAAAAAAAACAGGTTTCAGTCAAAGAATTGTAATGACATCAGGCCACTGAACAGCAACTCTGAAACTTAGAAAAAAGGAAGCCATACCTTCAGGATTCCGAAGAGAAACTATTTCCAACCTAGAATTCTTCACCCAAATGATCACTTAAAGGAAAGAGTAGAGTTAGGCATTTTCAAGACATGCGAGGTCTGAGGAGGCTGAAGAATGATGGGATCTACAAGCAGATATGAGATTCTGGCAATGGTGGATCCGACGGCAGAGGGAAGTGACAGGAGCCCTGGATGACAGTATAGGGAGACCTCAAGACAATAGCTATGCCTGAGGTCCGGAGAAAAATTAGGCGGGGCCCGATGGCCAGAGGATCAGCAGGGATTTCTCTGAGGTGAAGCTGACAGAATGTTTCACATATTTTAATTTATTGAGAGGACACTCGTAATTAGCGATTCTTTGGGTTGAATTTATGATAATCATATCGAATACTTAGCAAACAAACAAATCAGGCCAAGTATTACCTTCAGAGACGACAACAATTATAGAGGGAAGGAAAAATATTCATAGCATACTACATGGCTCAAGTATGAACAGCATTCCACAATAATATAAATGCTAAGTAGTGATCTAGTGAATATTAGATGTAACTATATTGGGAGAGAGGAGGAGGGTCAGGGAGCATGTACACGATGGGAAGGGATAAAGACGCTAAAGAAGCAATCCTTATGTTCCAATCTGGAATTCTAAGATAACGATTTGACCTTCTGATTTTACTCCATGTGAGAGTATTGCCTGACAGAAAAAAATACATGCAATTTATATTACGATACATATGGTTCTGTTCTGTAGTGGGAAGCCAAAGATAATGCTTAAAACTGAAAAATCAAGAAGTAGCAATTTAATTAAGTCATTTCGATATGCAAAGGTAATTACCAAGATAAATAGTTAAAGGATTTCAAAGTACTTGCCTCTGGGGAGGAGAAAATAGGAATAGGGAGATGCGCCATTTTAAAATAAGTTTTGAGAAAGTACTTGACTCTAAACCATGTACATGTGGTACTTTGACAAGAAAAAAACTGACCAAAACTTCAAGATATAGTCGCTGCTATGGTCTGAATATTTGTGCATATGCATATGTTGAAATCCTAGTGCTCAATGTGATGGTATTATGAGGTGGGGCCTTTGGGAGGTGCTTAGGTCATAAAGGTGGAGCCCTCATGAATGGGATTAGTGCCCTTATAAAAGAGATCTCAGAGAGCTCCCTAGTTCCTTCTGCCATGTGAGGACACAGCGAGAAGTTGTTGGTCTGCAGTCCCGGAGAGGATCTTCCCCAGAGTCCAATCGTACTGGCACCCTGGTCTCACTCAGACTTCCAGCCTCCAGATCTGTGAGAAGTAATTTTCTGTTGTTTAGAAGCCACCCAGTCTGTGCCTTTTTGTTATAGCAGCCCGAACAGAGTAAGGCAGCCACCAACTCTTAAGAAAAGAAAGAAAGGGAAAAATGAAAAGTGTGAGGAGGAAAGAAAAAAGGAAGGAAGACGAGAAAGAAAATGAAGCTTTTAAATGGTTAACTTGCCTGCCCCAAGTTCACAGCACTGGTAAATGACAGAGCTGAGTTTTGAGCCTAGGTTCATCTGACTCCCCAACACTTGCTATAAATGGCTACATAACACCACATGGGTCCCTCAAGATTTTCATTTGGTCTGCAGTGGACTTAAATGTCTAGTGGGTGATACTGCATCTTAGGCAGATAGAGAGGCCAAGGGCACAGTTAATGAAAGGTTGTGGGGACACAGGTGATCTGGTAAACCAATACTCAGACAAACGAGAGTGTCCCCTGAAGTGAGCTGGGCACTGGGGAAGTCATTAGGGATGGCCTTTGTGGGCGAGGGTTTGGAGTAAAGAAGAAGAGGCGCCTACAGGGACAGAAGTTTGGACTCCCTACAGAGATGCTGGTGGGAGGAGAGGAAGGAAGGGCGGGCCGAGGAGGGAAAAGGACGCTCCCTGGACAGGAATGGGCGCACGGCCCAGGACAAAACCCATTCGACAGGGCAGTGGCAGGTTTTCATTCCTGAATAAGTGTTTCCAGGGAGAACAAATAGCAGAAGCTCAATAATATCTGCTGAATGCACGAATGCATGAGCAAAAGTTAGGGCTTTTCCGTGGTTCAGATCCACCTTCCTGAATCTTAAGCAGTGGTAAGCTGGATGTTGTTGAGCCTCTCATTAGACAAAGAAGACTTGAATCTCGGGTCTTTCACCAAGACCTGTATGGTGTGGTGTGCTGGACCCCCTCCTACTGGCTTTCAAGAGTAGAATGCTACATTTTCAGGAAATTTGTAAGCCAGCCGTCATCATGTTGGTAGCTTGACCTGGCCATGGTGGGAGTGGCGACACCATGGAAATCAGTAAAACCTAGGAGATAAGGCTTTGTTTTAATTTCGGAAAGCTAGTTGTTGAACATGAACCAGCACACCACTGCCTACATGTGTTAAAAGAGGGAAAAATAGATACACTGAGTGAACAAGAAAAGTATAGTGATCATGTTAATTATAAGAACTAACCTTCATGGAGAAGTAGTACCCCATGCCACAGACTATATTAGATGCTTTCATATATTGTCTCACTTAATCTTACAAAATCCCTATGAGGTATATATTTCTTTTTACCCATTTTATACATGTTGGGTCCAAAGAAGAGTGTAGGTAGTTTGCTCAAGTAGGAATCAAATCACCTGCCTCAGATTTAAAGCCCGAGCTCTGAACACC
>NW_006443124.1:3866557-3972370 GCF_000325575.1 Pteropus alecto
GCCCCCCGCCACACACACACACAAGGGAGGCAATATTGTAAAGTAGTTAAGTGTGAAGCTGCTGAAACCAATATGCCTAGATTCAAACACAGGTTCTGACATTCACTGTGTGACCTAGAGTGAGATAGTTAATCACTTCGCCTCAGTTTTCTCATCTGTAAGATGGGTTGAATAATAATATCTTCCACATGAAGTCGTACTTCACACAGGGCCTGATACTAAAAGTTGGTTGTTATTACCTTGATTATTACCAAGTTTGATGGTTTTTATCTTATTCCATATTTGATAAGACTGTCTGACAAAAAATGCATTTGATCTCTGGATAATAACAAGCAACTGGTTTATCGGTAGCCTCTAGGGAGAAGAAGGACCGATGTGCGAAGGTGGCTGAATCAGCCACGGTCTACCACAGCAGTCATTTCATCAGAGAGAATTTAACATACAGAATGTTAATATGATGCAAAATTGTTAACCAGGTAATCGAAAGGGGAAACACTCCAAGGTTTCAGGGCAGTAACAACTGCAGGAGCTGCTAGCACCCACAAAAGGGAAGGGCTTCAGTGAAATTAATTATTAACATTTAGAGGTCGGGGAGGGGAATGCCTACCATGTGTGAGGACAGGGATCCCTGGGGCGGGGGGCACCCATGACTGGTGCTGGGTCCTCGAGGCGGGTGCACTGAAGCTGGTATTAGAAGTACAAATTGGATTCAGTTGCTGCTTCAGGAAGGCAGGATGAAGTGATGCTGGGGTAATGTTCACAGTGCAGGAAGCAGACAGGAAGCCCACAGAAGGAGCAAGTTTCTTCTTCCTTTTCTGACTTCACATATGAGAGAGTTTCACATGAGGCAGCTGACAAAGTAGAAACGTACTGGGCAGAGCCCCAGGCTCAGCATCCAAAAGCTGAGTATAAAAGGGTGGGTTGGACCTGCCAGACAATAACTTAATAACTGGCACAGAGTCTTCAACTGAATAGCTGGGTTACCTTTGGAATTTTATTCTATTGAAAGTATTACCTAATTTTCAAAATAAATAAAATTTATGTTTAAAGGAAAACCTGACATTCGTCACTGACCTTGGCTGTGATATATGCTTGGCACAAAATAAGTGCTTAATACACATTTATTGAGTGAATGAGTGAATGGAAAGTAAGTAATGCAAGTATGCATTTACAATCATTTATCAAAAGAGGATACAGTGGGAAACAAAACAAGCCCAGTCCCTACTTCATGGTGAAGACAAGGAACAGATTTAATAAGGAAACAAATAAGTTAATTTCAAATAGCATAGTGAGAGTATGGTTAGTACAAAGGTAAGGTCGGAGAGCATTTTAGGTTGGGCAGGGAGGTCCTTTCTGTGATGGTAACATTTAAACGGAAACTTGAACGATGACAAAGAACCAACCCCACAAGCTGGGGGAAGAGTACCATGGGAGACGGAAAGAGAGTAACAAAGACCCTGAGGCCTGAGAGAGCTTGGTGTGCTTCAGACGATGGCCGATGGCCTGGTGACGGGAGTGTGCCCAGTGAGGAGGAGCGTAGTGTGAGAGCTGTCAGAGCCAAGAGATAGCCAGGGCTAGGTCCAGCTGGGCTGTATAGGCTGGGGGAAGGGGTTTGTGGTTTACTCTAAGTGTGTTTTTTTTTTATATTGTATTTCAGTGGAAGTTATCATCGGGTTTGTATTGCTCCAAGATCACTCTGACTTCAGGGAAGAGAATGAATCGCAGTGGTCAAGAGTGGAAGGAGGGAACTATTAGTTTCCTGGGGCTGCCATACAAATTACCATAAACTTGGTGGCTTAAAAAAACAAACACTTAGGGTGGGGGCCTGGTTAGTACTTGGATGGGAGACCACCCGGTAAGACCATGTGCTGCAGGCAAAAAAAATAAATAAATAAAAATAAAAATAAAAAACCAAACACTTATTCTCCTACAGTTCTTCGGGGCAGAAGTGCAAAAAGTCAAGGTGTCAGCAGGACCATATTTCCTCTGGAGGCTCCAGGGGAGAATCTTATCTCTTTTAGCTTCTGGTGGTGCCTCTCACCCCAGGTGGCCTGTGGCAGCAAAATACCAATCTCGGCTCTGTCTTCACACGGTCTTCTCTCTGTCTTCTCCCCAGTGTGTTTGTGTTTCTCCTTTTTTTCTAATGCCAGTTGTCCTCAGATTGAGAGCCCATCCTGGATTAACTGGATCTCATTTTGAGATCCTTAACTTCATTGTATCTACTATTTGAAAAGATCTGCTTTTCAAATAAGGTGACATTCATAGATATCAGGGATTCAAAGTGGTTCATATCTTTTGGGGAGAGCCACAATTTAACCCACTACAGAGATCAATTGGGAGATTCAATGAGGTTATGCAACTGAGAGATAATGGTGGATTAGAGTAGAAAGATGACCACAGAGATGGAGAAAAGTAGATGGGTTGGATGGGTGGTGTACTTGTTGGGGTTCTCCAGGGAAACAGAGCCAATGGGATGTATATGCACATATAGAAACAGATTATAAGGAACTGGCTCATATGAGAAGTCCCAGGATCTGCAGTTGCCACGCTGGAGACCAAGAAAGCCAATCTGTAGTTCTAGTCCAAAGGCCTGAGAACCAGAACCAATGTTGTAAATCCCAGTCCCAAAGCTGGCAGGTTTGAGACTCAAGAAGAGCCAATGTTTTGTCCAAATCTGAAGGTTGTAAAAGAGCAATGTCCCAGCTCAGACAGGCAGGCAGGAGGAGTTCCTTCTTACGCAGCCTTTTTAGTTCGACTCTGGTTTTCAATTGATTGGATGAGTCTGGCCCTCCTTAGGGAAGGCAATCCTCTTCATTCTATCAATCCACATGTTAATGTCATTCGGAAACACCCTCACAGACACATCCTGAATAATATTTGGCCAATGTCTGGGCACCCTGTGGCCCAGTCAAGATGACACATAAATTTGACCATCACAGATGGGGAGGAAGGGAGGGAGGAAGGGAATGAGAGGTCTCATGTTCCAAGAGGAGCTATATACTGAATAGCTTAATTCAGGACCAAATAAATGGCGGAGGTGGAGAGAGGAGGCCTTAAAGAAGCCAGAGGCTGGTCGATGCTGCCCTGTTAGAGAAGAAAGCTGAGTCACTGCCTCAGTACCAATCACTCTACTGTAGCTTCTATCTTTCTCCATCCCTAGAAAAGTATTTTCCTGCCAACTGTTGAGGCAAATTGCTCCCATTATAGCCAAGGAGTCCTTTGGCTATAATGGTATTGTCACCAAGCAATGGATCACTGCAAAGCTGGATTATACTGGGCACCATCTTCTCACATGGAAAATAAATCTTTGAAAACTTTTTCTCTATATTTCCAGCTCATGCAGGACTGCTCAAGAATATATAATTAATATCAGTCTATTGTGCTGCACAAATTTGGCAGCATTCTGATTTTAATCTGGATGGAAGATTTCCACACCTGTGAAATTGTGAGACCGTGGCTATACTCAAGATCTTTCAGTTTCCCATACTTTATTGTTTTCTCCTTATATTAAAATAGAAATCCACTGAGATTTTGATATATAAATAATTCTACAGACTTCCACCTCAATATTTAGAAAAAAAAAATCTTCCTCTAAGATCTGTTCTAGGTAAAGGCATTGTATTAGTTTTCTATTCCTGCATAATAAATTATCTCAAAACTTAGTGGCTTAAACAACAAACATGCATTCTCCTGTAGTTTCTGTGGGTCAAGAATCCATAAACAGCTGAAACTTTGTGGTTCTGACTCAAGGTCTCTCATGAGGTTTCAGTCAAGATGCTGGCTGGAGCTGAAATCATCTGACGGCTTGACTGGGGGTGGAGGTTGCTCTCTCAAGATGGCTCACTCCCATGGCTGTCAGGAGACCTCAGTTCCTTGCTGGCTATTGGAAGAAGGTCTAAGTTTCTTACCATGTGAGCTTCTCCCTAAGGCTGCTTGAGGGTCTTCACAACATGGCAGCTGGCTTCCCCCAGAACAAGTGATTCCAGAGAGAACAAGGAGAAAGCTGCAACACCTTCTATGATCTGCCCTGAGATGTCACATACCCCATCATTTTGACCACATTCTGTTGGTTTGAAAGTGAGTACTAAATACAACTCACACTCAAGAGGAGAGGAATTCAGCTCTATTTCTTGAAGGGAGGAGCATCAAGTAATTTGTGAGCAGATTTTAAATGTCCAGTTACTCTGGAAGCTTGTCTCTGACACCGAGCTGACTCTGAGAAATGGCTATCATACAATGAAGGATGGGTCTTTAAGACTAAGCTTACTCAGAATAACTAATGAGTCACAAAGTGGGATTATATTTCTCTCGCTCCCCATGAGCTCAGTGGCAAGAACAGCAAAAGCAACAGCACTAACAAAACATCAACAATAATAATGTCATCTAATATTTGCTGAGTACAGTTGAGAATGTTAGCATCTCAAGAGCAGAAGCGTTATTTCTTTGGTTCTCTAGTATATTTCCAGCACCTAGAAGCAGGTACTCAATAAATATTTGGATCAAATAAATGCATTTCTCATTTTAATGTCACAAGAACTTTATGAGGTAGACACTGTTATTCTACAAGTGAGAAAACTGAGGCACAGGAAGATTAAGTAATTCGCCAAAGTGACGTGATAAATAATGGTAGAGTTAGGATTAGAACCCAGACTATCTGACTCCAAACACAACTACTACCTGCACTGGTCATAGAGAAATAGATTGAAGCCTTGTAATTGCTGAACCAATACAGATAGTCCTTGACTGAACAATGGTTCAACTCACAATGGTGTGAAAGCTATATGCATTCAGTAGAAACTGACTTCCAATTTTGAATTTTGATCTTTTCCCGGGATACTCTTGTGATGCTGGGCAGCAGCAGGGAGAACAGCTCCCAGTCAGCCATGTGATCATGAGGGTTAAACAACCGATACTCTAGAGCAGCAGTCCCCAACTTTTTTGGCAACAGGGACCGGTGCTCCTATGAGAATCTAATGCCTGATGATCTGAGGTGGAGCTGAGGCGGTGATGCTAGCACTAGGGAGCGGCTGCAAAAATCTATGAAGTTTAGCTTGCTGGCCTGCTGCTCAGCTCCTGCTGTGTGGCCCAGTTCCTAACAGGCCACTGATCAGGGATTAGAGACCCAGCTCTAAAGTATATTCGTTGTATGAATTGATTTTTGCCCAACTATAGGCTAATATAAGTGTTCCGAGTACACTAAAGATAGTCTTGGCTAAGATATGATGTTGGGAAGGTTAGGCATATCAAATGCATTTTCTATTTACATTTTTTTTTAACTTATAAGGGGTTTATAGAGATATAACTCCTTTGTAGGTCAAGAAGCATTTGTACTGTAACAGAGGGTTGGCTTGGACTAATAGAAGGAAGATGAGGTCTGAATTAAAACAAAACACTGGATAATCCAGAACCCTTTTTCATTTAGTTCAGGAATACAGCCAGAGACATACTCTCAGAGGAGCAGTGACATTCAAACCATCTGGATTTGATTCCACTCTGTACCCAGGGTGGACCTTCTCTGGAAAGGATTCTCAAAGGATCCAGCCCCTGCCCTCCAGGCTGCCCTGAGCTAGTGCATCTCTAAGAATCTCTGGAACAAGAATGTCTACACTCTCTTCTAAAAGCTCTGTCCTTCTTTTTTAGTCTCTTTTCTTCTTGAAGTCTCACTTATAACTCGTTTTGCAAACAGCATATTTCTTCCTGTTGTTCCCTTAGGGAAAAAAAACATATTCCTGAATTTGAAAAAACAACCTCTTATTCTCCTTGGGGTGACTCTACATGAGGACCAGGGAAAGGTCCATTCCCCAGCATGTGTTTGAAGGTCAAGCTGAGGACGGCGTCCCGGGTCATATTCTGACTTCATACATATATTCAACTCTTCTGGTTTCTCAGAGCCCCTCCTGCCAACTGCAGCAACCACAGGAAGATACCATGGTGCACATAACCCAGATGAGGAAGCGTGAGTGAGCGGAGAGAAATGCTTACAAGGCCAGCTTCAGGGTGAGACACAGGGCAGGTTTCAAGTGGAAACCTGGAGCCTGTATGGTTTCACCTCAGCTCTGGTCTTGAATCAGTGAATAATAAGCAAGTTATCTGCTCTTTCTGGACTCAAGTTTCCTTTTCAAGAGCTCAGAGATAAATGATGGGCTTTCCTTCTCCAAACGGTGAGGTAAATATGCCAAAGGTAGCTCATTCTGACGTGGGCACAGGTGAGAATGCAAACTGGCCCTGAGAATCCCATGAGTTGAATCTGACTTGTGAACATTATTTACAAAGAACAATTTTTTTCCCCAAATTTAAATTAGTTGCTAACAATAAAAAACCAGGCGGTTCTACATTCTAAAAAACTGAATTGAATAAATGCATTTCTCATTTTAATGTCACAAGAAACTTATGCAGTAGACACTGTTATTGTTCCCAAGATACCCAAGAAATGGAAACTCTAAGGACATCAGATGGATTGCCTTCCCAAAGGGAACAATGAGCTGAGCTGATTACTGGCTGTCGCTGACTTTAGACAGGGCAGTATCTCTTTAGACTGTTTTGCCAGTCTCCACTACTCCCTATTGTTTGAGCCTGTTTTATGTTAATAATTATGAAAATGTGATTTAAGTATTTTATTTAATTTTTCAGAATATTACAATGCTCAGATGTACGTTGAAATGACAAGCTTTCTTTCTAGATTTCCTTTATGTAAAGTTTTGCATAGTTCATCAAAACTGAGTTTAGGATGTGCCCTTGCTGTGCAGATACTTTGGTCTGCTGACTGCGTAATCCTGGCTCCTATAAACCTCTGGGGTTGGGGCTCCTACCATGACTCAGAGTGTAGCTGACCAGCCTGGAGAAATGGCAGAAGACTGTGAGAAAAGAGGGTACAGAGGAAATGTGGGTCCCATATCTCACCCACCTTTAATCTAAATGACACCTCTGCTGAACTCAAGGGGATGGGGGAGTAGTCTTGAGTCTTCCTAAAAAGTCAGAGTCTTTTATCCCAGGTCTATGCAACACCAAAGTTTTCATCTAGCACAGGAGTTGGCAAACCTCAGCCAGTGAGCTGGTCTCCTGTTTTTTGAAAATAACGTTTTATTAGAACACAGCTACGCCCATTTATTTACCTATTGTGTATGACTGCTTTCATCCTAGGAAGGCAGCATTGGGTAGTTTCAACAGAGACCATGCGACAAGCCTAAAATTAGGCTGGAAAGCCTAAAATATTTGCTATCTGCTCTTTATGTAAAAAGTTGCCAATCCCTGATATAGCACCTTGGGTTGCAAAAAACAGAGGCCCGCCCAGTATAGCTCAAGCAAAGGATGTTTGTGGTCAAGACAGAACAGGGGATGTGCTGGATGTCAGCGATATAAGCCACAGAGAGATCAGGCCTCAGGGAGGAACTAAAACTATAACTGCAGAACTTTCTTGTGGAGTTTCTGCTTCTCTCTGTTTCATCTGTGTTCACTTTCCACTGCCTGCTTTCCTCAGCTTACTTTGCCTTCTCCCAACTAGCACATGGTTCCTCAGGGCTACCCGGATCCCTTCTATATCATGCAATATCATTCAATCCCAAACAGCCTTTCCTCTTTGGTTTCTATTGCTAATGGCCCAGCCTCTGAGTTTCCCAATTCTGAACTCCCAGGGGATGAATTTGCTTGGTCAGACCATCACTTAAGCCCATAGATTTTTGAGATTCCTAGCTAGCCTGGGGCTGGCCCCATCCCCTCCTCAGTCAGGAGCCTACCCCTGGATCCATATCAGTGACCATGGAGCATTGTCATATGGAGCAGAATATGTTGTCTACTCAGTAGGGGCTATAGGCACAGAGCCCTCCTTTAGAGAAGAATACAACAGGGCAAGAGCCAGACTTAAGTTAGCTCAACAGCTTGCGAAGGACCATATTAATGTGAAAGAGAATTCTTCTGACTGTTATTCACAACACTGACCAAAAAGCCAAAATCTGAATGATCAATATGCCCCCTAGGAGAGAGGGAGTACAGCTCCACTAGAGTTTGCAAATAGTATGAGGTCAGCTGAGGACCAAGCCCACCCAAGGGAGAGATGAGAAGATCAGCTGTGGCAATTGGTGGGATTTCAGAATCACAGCCTTGACCTATCTGGACCAGTAGGAGAAGGGGCAGAAAGAAATCTAGCCTGGCAGAACTCGTCCTGCTTCTGCCACAAACAAACTGAGTGACAATGAGCATGTTACTTTCCTTGCTCCTATCCCACTCCAGGCCTCAAGTTACTCATTGATCAAATGATAGGGCCGAGTTAGAACAGTGGTTCTCAAATCGCATCAGAATTACCTGGAGCGCTTGTTAGAACACGGGTGACTGGGTTCCGCTCCTAGAGTTTCTGAGTCAGCAGGTCTGGGATGGAGTCCGAGAACTTGCATTTCTAACAAGTCCTCAGGTGATTCTGCAGCTGCTGACCTAGGTCCATGTTAAGAGAACGACTGGTCCAGCTCATTATGAAGAGTCCTTCCGCCCTAACACACATGAGTCTAGTCTACTCCTAGGTCAGGTTGGATGGAGAGCTTGGACTGTGGGCCAGGGAAGCTTCTTGCTTAGGAGAGGAGATCTTTCCTAAGCCTAGCTGTGATTATACTGCGCCCCACCGCCTGCCACCTTTTCTGTGTCTTGCCACCACAAGGACCATTTTACCAGAGAGTTCTGGGCTTCAGAATACCCAGCTGCTTCCAGCCTGCTGGAAAATGTTGACTTTCTGTTTCTTTCTTGGCCAAATTCTGTGGATAACATGGCTCCCCGACACGTAGGCCACACAATCTGCTCTCAGAACCCACTTCCTCAAGGTGATCCCATGTCTTTCTGCTGTCCATTATAAATAGCTCCAGACTGGGCAGCCCAAACCCAAGGGAAGTCAGCCTGCTATGGATCTGGAAAGTTCCCCACAGGCACAAAGATGGCAGCTGCTTCTCTGGCCTAGGCTGAGGCCAAACCACAAGCTGGGAGGACAACTTGAGCCCAGGCCTCCAACCGGTGATGCAAATTGCTCCTGCAGGGCCTGGCCAGGTTGGAGGGGGCCAGAGTAGCTGGAATTCTGAGTGACAGCTGAGCAGGGAGACACCCTTCATCATCCAGCTAAGTCACTAAGAGGTTTTTGAAACAGGTGGCTCAAATTTCCTTGAAAACCCAGAATAATCCCCCATTTGAAGTGTGCACGAATCTTGTTGTCACCACCTAGTATTAATGGGCAGGCACCGCAGAAGGAAAAAGGGGTTTTCGGCTGCATTTTTGCACACTGACTTGCCTGACAAGCTCAATAAAAGCTTAAACAAATATTAAAAAACACACAGAGAGTCAGGCTGGTTTAAATTAACTTCCCAAGCACTTCACCTACTGTAGGAAGAAATTATAATAAAATGTCAGAGCAAAAATAAACCGCGCATGGAAATAAAAATAAAACATAAAATGCCCTCTTACAACTGCTCGGTATGATTTAGTTCATAACAACATATCATTGTACATGAAGTTTTCATAATCCTAAAGTGTATTTGGGCATTAGGAATGTTGACTCTGAAAAATTCATATTCTACATGTTGGGAAACTGTCCCTTTCCCAGAAGTCTTATGGATGTAAACTATCAAAAAAAAAAAAAAATTCTGTTAACTCTGAAATAATAATTCTCTCAAATAGAATATGCTGCTTGACATATGACCACAAATTCCATTTCTCTTAGGCATCCTCATCCTTACACTGCTGCCTGGTACACCGCTGGAGAGGAAGGTTGTGAGATATGACAGGTTCGACTCTGGGGATCCTGAAGCCTCACTCAGAGGTGAAGTTTGTGAGAGGGAAAGATGCTTTGTAATCCTTGAGCTCCTCACTTCCTCTCGCCCGGTGCTTACATTGAGCCAGAGGTACTGAGAGATTAACGGAGAGGAGTGCTTGGCGCTCTCTTTCCGGGATGGAAAGGAAGAGAGAGAGAGAGACAGACAGAGAGACAGAGAGACAGAGAGACAGAGAGACAGACAGACAGACAGACAGACAGAGAGACAGAGAGACAGAGACAGAGAGACAGAGGCAGAGACAGAGACAGAGAGAGACAGAGAGAGAGAGAAACAGAGAGAGAGAGAGAGACAGAGAGAGAGAGACAGAGACAGAGACAGAGAGAGAAAGAGAGAGGAAAGAGGGACGGGAGAGAGGAAGGAGGAAGAGAGGAAGGGAGAGAAGAAGAAAGGCTGGCAAGTGAGCACCTCCTGCTCGGTTAGTTCATCTTGTAAAAGTGCTTTCACAGGCGGGTCACTCCCACTCAGGGTGTTCAGCCAAGCTGATATACCCTCACTTTCCAACCAGAGAGAGTGCAGGGGCTGAGAAAGACCTCGTGGGCCTAGCGCCCCTCCTTCCCCGCCAGGTTTCTGTCACACCTCAGAGGTGATTTTCTGGGAAAGGGTTTTCCTGGCAGGGCCTGGGTGGAGTGGCCTGGTACAGCCCTCGGTGTCTGGCTCCCAGCAAGACTTTCCAGGGGGAACCCGTGCTAGCCTCCTCTTCCTCCAGGGTCCTGTCCAGGACTCCCACAGAGTGCTCTTACATCAGAGAGTGGAGCCAGAGGAAGCCCAGGACAGCTCTGGAAAGGAAACAAGTAGCCATCTGACAGGCTTAAGCATATACACATATACGTCTCTGTAAGTGGATGTCTCCATATGTAGACACATGTAGAGACAGATACATGTATATCTTTCCTGATGAGTTAATTGTGATCTTCCCAAGAGACTGGAGGTTGACTTGTCAGCTGGCAGAGTTTGGACAGCCATGCCACAGACAACAGGCCTAGCCATCCTTCCAGAGGGCACTGGTGGCCATGGAGGGCCACATAGACAGAGCATGATAAGGTCCAGTACAGAGGGTGAATACAGACTAAAAAAAAAAAAAATGCAACTTATTTCTCTAATCTGCTTGTGCTGATTGTGCCAGAAACAAATACCAGCAAGCCTGGAAAATATGTTTCTGTTCGTTTGCCTCGGCTCTGAGCCATCCACCCCAAAGTAGAAGGAAAAAGAGGCAGAACAGATTCTGGGGCTGTTTTGTCTGGCTCGCTGGACCCTCTGTCCCTTTACCTCTGGCAGGGAGTCATAGGGGGTCACTTGGAGCCCCCCACCCTGAGGACCTGAAACAGCCCCTTCAGTTTTCCACAAACAAAGTTCAGAAGCGGAAACTGGCCCTGGCTCCCTAGGGCAGAAATTGAGAGCTCAACTCTAAAACACTTCCTTTGCCTGGTAACAATGTGTGGAGGAATTTCCACAAATCCCCTTAGCTGTCATGGCTTCCGCCCGCAACTTGGGAAAGGACAGCCTGGGACATTCCAGTCCCCCACCCCCACCCTCACCTCATTTGATCTATTTGGCTCCTAGACGGAGGTTGGGAAAACAACGACATGCATTTCCCTTCCTTATTTTTCCTCCTGGAAATGAGAGACATCCAAGTCTGACCAGGCTGTGGGAAGAGGCCTAACCAGCCGGGCAGCATCACCAGGAGGCTGTTCTTGGGCTTCAGAAAAGAAAGGAGCTTAACAGGAGAGATCGGAAGGACACAGGCAACAGAGCACAGCATTAGGGAGTGAACTTGGGAGCCAAATCACCTCAGCCCATGTCGGCCCCACCACTTCCCAGCTGTGTCACACTGGGAGCTTACTTGAGCTCCTGTCTCCAAAGTGGTCACGGGGGTCCTGCGATGTAGGTTTACAAAGCTCTTAGCACAGCCAGCACGGGGCAAGAACTTGATAAGTGTGAGATGCTACGACCAACCCAAAGGTCTACTACCTTGAAACTCCTGTCTTGCAATAGCAGATCCTCAGTGCGCCTCTGCCCCCTGCCCCCAAGTCTAATGCCATGTGCACAGACTGCAGTCACCACACAGAGTCTGCTCTGCTCTTAAGCTACAGCTCACAAAGCCACTTGGGAAAAAAGGCCCAACATCTATGCCAGTGGTGCTTCCCACAGGTGCTCCTGGAGCTTCCGACCCATCTTCAGCACAGAGGTGGAGTGCTAGGTTATAAGCCGAGGCCAGGTGGGCCCTACCAAGCTCTGGACCTCACTTGGCCTTCGGGTCACCAGAGCAGCTGCATTTGTGCCCAGAACTGCACAGAGACTCCGGTTTAACCTCAGCTCCTAATTTTCAAAGTGTGCTGGAAAGAATCATTCACTTTTGAGGAGCCTCAGTATCTATCTGAAAAATAGGTGGGTGTTATAGACTGAATGGTATTCCCCCAAAATTCATATGTTGAAGCCCTAACCCCCAATGTGACTGTATTTGGAGAAAGGACCTATATGGAGGTAATAAAGGTTAAACGAGGTCATAAAGATGGGTCCTTACTTCAACAGAATTAGTGTCCTTATAAGAAGAGACACCAAAGCTCGATTTCTCTCCTCACGCACACAGAGAAGAGAGCACATGAGGACACAGCAAGAATGCAGCCATCTGCAAGCCAGGAAGAGAACACTCTCCAGAAACCAACCCTGCTGGCACCCTGATCTTGGACTTGCAACCTCTAGAACTGTGAAAATTATAAATTTCTGTTGTTTAAGCCATCCATTCTGCGATACTTTGTAATGGCGGCCTGAACAGACTAATATAGAGGTGGTGGACAGGATCTGTGCTCTGTGGAGTAAAGAGGTACATTAGAGGTACCTCAAAGGCTGAGACCTGTGGGAGGCAGGGCAGAGGGAGGCTGGGCAAAGAGAGACTGCGGAATGGGGCTCCTGATCCTTCAGTGGAATCTGCACCTATTTTAGCTGTTTTATTAAATTGAGATTTAAGTGCCTTTTAAAAAGAAAGAAAGAGAGAGAGAGAGAAAAGAAGAAGAAGAAGAAGAAGAAGAAGAAGAAGAAGAAGAAGAAGAAGAAGAAGAAGAAGAAGAAGAAGAAGAAGAAGAAGAAGAAAGAGGAGGAGGTGGAGGAGAAGAAAGAAGAGTGAGCGGGGCAAAAATAGATCTTTCAAGAGCTTTAGGAAAATAAAAAATGGTATAAAAAGGAAGGAAGGAAGGAAGGAAGGAAGGAAGGAAGGAAGGAAGGAAGGAAGGAAGGAAGGAAGGAAAGAAAGTTAGTTTCCTTGACAAACAGTTTTGAAACCCCAGGACTGAGAGATTTCTAGAAGCCCATACTTGCCATCCTAATAGTATTCTATTACCTGTGCTAAAGGATTATGAAGTCACAGGACTCGAGGACCTGCCCGGTTTAAAGTGTCCATGGTTTGGTTGCCATCATTAATGGTGCATTTACCAGGTACTAGGCTGTCTTTCATGCTTTACATTTATTAACTGATCCAATCCTCCCCCAAGCCCCGTGAGAAATTTTTACCATCGCCAGTTTATGAATGAGAAAACTATGGCTCAGACGGATTAATCCACTCGCTCAGGGCTATACAGTATCATCTGCTTGATTCAAAAGCCCATGCTCATCCTCTACCATCTAGAAGGAGAGGAATTCTTGAGGCAGTCATTCTGTCAGCAAGTACCACCCCTAACCTCCCCACAGTGGAGACCTGCCGTATATAATGAAGATCAGCTCCTACCATCTCAGGACCCAGGCCAATGGGCTGTTTCCTAATTCTCTTCAAAATCCTATGAGCCTCATAAAAAGGTATTCAGATCTGCTTCTCCAACTGATTTTTGCATTTTATGCTACATATTTGGATCAGGGCCTCTTAAACATTAAGGTGAATTTATATAAAATGGGCAAATGATCATTTTGAATTCAGTATTTGTGTTTTCTTACTGGACCTGCAGGACTAACGATATTTCATTAAACATTCCAGACATTCAAGAAAGGATGAATGGAATAAAATTGTCATTATTTGCAGATGAATGATTGCCTACATGGAAACCCCAAAATAATATGCAGCTATAGTATTTGAACTAAGAAGAGAAGTCTACAAGATTGCTGGACACAAAAACCATTTGCATTTCTACACATCAGCAGTAA
Organism: Pteropus alecto; assembly: GCF_000325575.1. Taxonomy (NCBI): domain Eukaryota; kingdom Metazoa; phylum Chordata; class Mammalia; order Chiroptera; family Pteropodidae; genus Pteropus; species Pteropus alecto. The sequence goes on from NW_006443124.1 coordinate 3,880,489, forward strand.
TCAGTTAGATTAGAACACATAATTTTCTTAAGATATACCCATTTCTGAAGGCCACCAAAAAATTTTAAAGTACGTAGGAATAAATCTAGATATGTAAACCTTTGTGGAAAACGATCAAGCTTTAAACGACATTTTAAAAGATCTAAATAAATGGAGAGAAATACGATATTCTTAGATAAGAAAATTCAACATCCTAATTACATCAATTCTTGCCAAATTTATCTATACTTTTAATGCAACACCTATAAAAATCTCAACAGGTATTTTCAAGGGACTTAAAAAGCTGTTTCAAAAATGTTTCTGGTAGAGCAACTGTCCAAGAAAGCCAAAACACTTCCGAAAACAGAATTGTTTGGGGGACTTAGTCAACCAGATACCATGACTTACTGTTACAGCTGGAATAACAGAGAAAGTGTTCACTGGAAAAAGGAAAGACAGATGGACCAATGGAACAGAACAGAGAACCTAGAACAATATTCACATATAAGTGGAAGCTTATTTATTACCAAGTGGACCTTTCAGATAGTGGGTAAAGCCTGAACTATTTAAAAAATTGTTCTGAGACATTAAATACAAATAAGTGAACTGCATCCCTGCCTCACACTATATACCAAAAAATTCATTCTGGGACTTGAATATGAAAGATAAAACTGTAAAATCTTTTAAAAGCAACATAGAGAAATATTTTAATATGCTTAACAATAGGGAAGATTTCTTAAGAACAAAAAGCCCCCATGATAAAGGAAACAACTGATAAATTCAGCTACACTTTAAAAGGTGAGAGTAAAAAGACAACTTCCTGGGAAAAGATATTTAGAAAGCATAACAAAGAATTAATATATAGAGAATATGTAAAGTACTCCTATAAATCAAAAAGAAAAGCAAAAATAAATTACAAACATGAGCAAAAGTCTTAAGAAAGCATTTCACAGAAGAGGAAACATAAATGGCCCATCAGCATGTGAAAATATGCTCCACTTTATGAGTCATCAGAGAAATGCACCTGAAAACCTTGACTAGAAACTCTTTTATATAGTCTTACTGCACATACTTCCTTCACACCTATCAAACTGACTGCGTTTAGTAAGCCAGTTTCCCCAGGTCCTGGAGAGGATGTGGAGCAACAGGAATTGCCATCCACTGCTGGTGGTAACAGGAATTGGTACAAACACTTTGAAAAAAGTTTTTCCTCACCTAATAAAGACTAATAGGTACATATCCTACCACCCAGCAATTCTACTCCTGTTATGTACCTTTGGCAAACTCCTGTCCAAGGAGTGCAAGCAACATGCACAGATGTTTGGAGCACGGTTGTTTAGCAGAACCAAGGGAGGATGAGAGGCTCCCAGGGCACAAAAGGTAAGGTGGCATTCACTCTAAAGCTGGTGTAGATTGTCGCTTCTAATACTGCACTCTTGGTGTTCACAATAGGTGGAATGGTGGGCCCCCAAAAGATACGTGGATGTCCCAAAACCTGAGAATGTGACCTTATTTGGAAAAAGGGTCTTTGAAGATGTAATTAAGAATCTGGAAATGAGATGACTTGGGATAATCTCGGCAGACCCTAAATTCAATGACAAATGTCCTTATAAGGGACATACAGAGGAGAAACACAGGGAAAAGTGGAAAAGGTTATATGAACATAGAAGCAGAGATTAAACTTACGCTGCCACAAGCCATAAACCAAGCCACCAGAAGCTAGAAGAGGCAAGGAAGAATTCTCTCCGTGATCTTTTAAAGCAGGTGTCCCCAACCCCTGAGCCACGGATGGGTACCACCAGTCCATGGACTGTTAGGAACCAGGCCACACAGCAAGAGGTGAGCGGCAGGCCAGCAAGCTAAGCTTCATAGGTATTTGCAGCTGCTCCCCAGCGCTAGTATCACTGCCTCAGCTCCACCTCAGATCATCAGGCATTAGATTCTCATAGGAGCACTGGTCCCTGGTGCCAAAAAGGTTGGGGATCGCTGCCTTAAAGGGAGCATGGCCCTGCTGACCCATGGATTATAGACTTCTGGTCTCTAGAACCGTGAGAAAATATATTTCTGTTGTTTTAAGCCACCACCTTAGTGGTCGTTTGTTCCAGCAGCCACAAGGTCTCTCTTGCCTCCCCATAGTCCCAGCTCTGTTGTTCAGAAGAATAAAAAAAGGAAACACTCTTAATGTCCATCACCAGCAGAATACAGGAATAAATGTGGTATCATGTCACAATGGAACATTAGAGCCAAATGAATGAACTGCAACTACCTACATCAATCTGAATGAACCTCAAAAATATATTGAGTGAAAGAAGCAAATCAGAGAAAACTATAAACGTATGAATCTGTTCATATAAATTTCAAACAATAAGTAAAAGGAAACAATGTATTATTTAATAAGGCTACAAAGAAAAGCAAGTGACCGATTCACACAAAATAGTGATTACTTCTGGGAAGGAGGGGCGTGTGATGGGGAAGAGGCACTCAAGACTTGGAAAATTGGGGTTTAAGCTGGATGATGTATACAATGGTATTTCTTGTATTATTCCTCTTCATACTCTATATATACCTTTAACAGACTTTGATCTCTTCAATATCATTTATAATAAAAATTAACAAAGAACGTGTAGGCTTATGGATATTAACCCCGCTGGTGTGCTAGTGTCTCCTCTCAGATGAAAGATTCCATAGCCAGGGCATCTCATTCAGTCACATGTGCACCAAGCTGAGGAGGACTGATACTGTGCTAGGCTCTGGGGTCCAAAATGAGAGAACGAATTTGAAGGGGAAGATGATGGGAGCTGAGAGAAGAGAAAGACACACACTGACTTATTGGCAAAATTAATGTGTAAATTGAAATGTGTTTAAGGGCCATGGCATATGGTTTTTCATACCTGAAGCCTGAAAGCTTTAGGTGATCGATAGAAGGATAAATGGACCGACTGGATAAATTCCATCCAGTTCAAGATAGAAGATTGAACAATGCATTTAACATTCCAAAGCTCGCTAAAATAAGATGAAGGGATTTTTTTTTTTTTTCCTGGAAGAAATAAACCCAGAAGGACAATGTGAACAGGAGGAAGAGACAGCACCAAAACCCAAAACAAACAAAACCCAACAACAAGAAAAAGAAAGCTGGAGAGCAAATGGACAAGCGGTCATCCACTTAGGCATCACAAAGCTCACTCCTAAGCCAGCAGCTGAGCAGCGGCCAGGTGATTTGCTCGTGATCCCTGCAAAGGGCTCAGGGATGACAGTGCCAGCTATCTCTAGAAGTGGGGGCAAAAGTGGAGCCAAAGAGCCAAGAATGGGTTGCCAGTCTATTTAAGATGCAGCCAGACTCCATTCACTACTCCTCTCCATGTAATCCCAGGTCTGCCCCTCCCTGAGGCTGGTGGACCTTGGAGTTTTATTCCCTAAAGAGGAAAACACACAGGATCTCTTTCCTGCGGAGAACAGCTCAGTTGACAAGTGGGGTTAAGTGAATGTTTATATACTGTGTACTGAGACACCCCCAGCCCTCTGCCCTCACCCACCATGGTTCCGGAGAAATTGGCAGCAGGCAGCTATGTATAGTGAATAGTTCCCGGAAGAGCTCAGTACTCGTCAGCTCTCATCGCTGTGTCAGTAGCATATCTCTTTCCCCTGGTTCTACGGCTGATTAGCCAGACTGGAACCTAGATACCTAGTCAGGTCTCCCAAGGCCATGCTCTTGCACATTTTCCCACTGGCTTCCCCGACTCAGGCAGACATTCCCCTCTGACTCCCTACCTCTACCCCAATGCCCACACCACCGTCCTCAATTCCAACGATATACTGGTTGAAAGAATTGGCTGTTATGCCCTCTGACGTGTGGAGGGCCCAGCCACGCTTCCCTGTCCTTGAAAGCTTATCTCTTACTCACACTACTCTGAGTGGATTACTCCTTCTTCTAGCCTTAGAGGTCACTAGGGGTAGGTTTTCTCAAAATCTAGAGACCTGAAGAGTCCCTAAGGATCTGGGGCCCAGAAATGAGAGATGGTATCAAAGGGCAGAGTCTGGTCCTCACACAGGCCATTCTTGAACGCTTCCTGGTCATATCCACAGGTTGTGGGCAAATAGGGACCCTCTCTAGGCAAGGTGGACATTAAATAACTGTTTTGAGACCATCACATGTGGGAAAGAGGAGAAGCAGCACCTTCTATGTCTTCCAAACCTGAAATGAAAACCCTGGTCTTCCCCACTTTGCCACAGCATTGCCACTGACGTTGGCAGAGATTAGGGGTAAATCATGTCTAAGGGCCTTCTGAGAGGTGTGGCCATGAAGCAGTTTCTACACCATATGCAGCAGCTTCTGGACTATTGGGAGGCCAGGAAAAAAGAGTTTAGATGATTTGTGGCCTGCCCAGGATGGGGGGACAATAGGCACATCTAACCTGTCTCAAAGGGCTTCTTCTCTTGGGCTGTTGGCCCTGTCTCTCTGATTCACAGATCTGCCTGAGTGGTCTGCTCCATAAGTCAGCCAAGTCCCCTAGTGACCTAGTACCTCACAACAGCGACCCCATAATGAGTCAGGAAAAAAAAAAAGAAAAGAAAACAAGCAGAAATACTTGCTAGAAACCCAAGAGGAATTTGAAAAGATCCTCCCTATTCCAACCCCAATTGTCATTAGTGGCCTAGTACCTCACAACAGAGACCCCATAATGAGTCAGGAAAAAAAAAAAGAAAAGAAAACAAGCAGAAATCCTTGCTAGAAACCCAAGAGGAATCTGAAAAGATCCTCCCTATTCCAACCCCAATTGTCATCAATTCAAGTCATGGAGCCTTCCATCCCTGGGGAGCCCCCAGCGCCATTCTTCCCTGCGTGTACCACATGGCCAGGACAAGAAAGCATTCCTTTCCATGAAGCAGTGGGGCAGCGGAGCGAGGAGGAAGTGGGCCCAACCCAACCAGGCAGAAGGTGAAGAAAGATCCCATTCCCATTGTTCTCACCCAGAGGGCCCAGACAATGGGAGAAGGAGCAGGAGGAAGGAGGCGCCTTAGAGTTTGTCTCACCTCCTGGAGCAGCAATAACTGGGACCTTCCAACCTCCCTAGCTGCTCTTGTGTTTTTTCCCTCCTTTCCTCCCCTAGATTTCCCACACCTCTTCTTCTTCCTCTCCATCCCCCCATACTTCAGTCTACTGGAAGCTCAGGACAGAGGAGTCCAGCCCTGACAGGTGTCGCCTGTTGCCAGCCCCCACTTGCCTTGCGGAGCTCCCTGTGGCATTCTTTACCACGTATCTGTAGCCGCCCTTCACAGAGTTAAAACCCAACATGTCCCCAGTCCTATAGACCCCACCTCTCAATTCCCAAGGCCACTGCCACTAGGTAGAGTTTGCTAATCAAAATCCATTTCTTCCGTTATAATCATCACCCAAACACTCACAGGCAAGGAATGTGATTGCTAAAGTTAGGTGACAAATGACTAATAATAATTTGTTCTTTCACTGCTTTTAACAAGCATGTGCCAGGCACTGTTCTAAGAACTAGGGTTACAGCAATGAACTAAAGAGAGAGTCCTGTCCTTATAAAGCTTATGTCCTTACAGGTACATCTTTTCTCTACTCTCAACCTGTGTGCCAGGACCATGTGGCAAGAAAATGCCTCTGTGACCACATGGCCAGGAGGGTGACAGTGTGGCACAATGGTTAGGGGTAGGGTTTTTAAAGCTAACTAGACTTGGGTTCAAGGCCTGCTTCTACCCATTTGCAAATTGTATAATCTTAGGATAATTTTTCTTAGGCTTCTAAGTCAGTGTCCTCATCTGTATTGTGGGGTTTTATTACTGAGATAAGCATTATTGTTAAGAGTAACAGTTAATTATTACAGGGGTAGTTGGGAAGGTCCAATGGGAAGATGTATGTCAAGGACTTGGGCCAGTGTCAGGTATGTGATAGATAAATGCTCAATAAACATTAGGTATCACCATTCCTCTTGGAGGATGCTGTCTACAGGAAGGCATCTTTCCTGTGCACTTGGAAAAGTTCCACTTGCCCTGAATGTTACCTTTTCCGTAACATCTTATCATGAACCAGCTCCCAAGGCAGAAATTCCTTGTGCTGTTTGTTTTCCATCTGTCTATATATTCACCACAACCTTGGAAAAGCCTCTGGGTGAGGCTTATACTTAGGAGCTATAATCACGACCTTGCAGCCAATGCATGGAGTCGGGTGGGATCCAAGTGCAAACAAACTCTAACTCTCCATATGGTTCAGCTTTCTGGGGTCTTTGAGAAGCACAACCCAAGATGTTTCTTAATTGTGTCATTGGGCTATGTGATAGCAAACTGTGCCCTCTGAGGGGACCCTCTCTGAGTTATCAGACCAGAAGATGACTCAAGTCCCATCAGCTATCTCCTTGGTGTTGAGACAAAAAGATAGGTCCCATTGTGAAGACCTTCCCAACAGGAAGAACGCAGGATGTCTGAAATCATTTATTGAACACAGTAGGGACATGACCAGGGTGGGGCCTGTTTACCATACTGCTGCAAAAAAATCTTGCCTGCAAGTGATGTCTACCTCTTCATGTTTGCAGTGAGAGTGGGAAAACCATCCTCAGAGAAGATATAAAACAAGATCCTGAGTTCGCACACCCCAACTTCCCCAAAGTTGTTCAATCCTGGTCTCATTTGGGGGTCATTTATACAGGTATTGAAAGACTTACGGAAACATCTGAAGAGAACATGATCTAATCCTATTGTCTTAGACAAATGTACTTTATGAGTTCTTCTCACCTTGAACTTGACTGACTGAAGCCTCACGCTGCCCACAGCATCCTGCTAAGTGGTACCACATTTGTTTGCCTATTGCCTGTTGTGCCTCAGACATTTAATGTTTCATTGAGCTCTTAGACTCCTAGACACACAGAGTAGAGAGAAAGGGGGTGTGACCAACATTTCTCTCTGTTGGTTGATGTGAAGATTTGGGATGGGCCAAGATATCTCAAGATCCAAATCAGATATCTGTCTGTGTGCTGGGGGTAGAGGTGAGTAAAGGGTACTGGCTTGTCCCTTTGTGTACACTAGTCCGTTAGAATAGGGAACTCAGTTTCAGCTCGAAAATCCCCAAGGGGAGAGGCCTGATGTGAAGACAGGTAAGCTCCAGATGGAATAGGACAGTGTGTGTGTTGGGGGTGGGGTGGGAGTGGGTGGGGAGAGCTTCACTATGCTAGACCTGAAGGAGAAGAGGAGAAAATGGTGTCCACCCAAGGCAACCCACCTCACCCTCCTTCCTCCCTCCAGTCTCCTGCTGGCGCTTCCCATTGGCCAAACCCAACCAGAAACCCAAGTGAAGGGAGCCCACCGTACAATCCACACCAGTCAGCCCCTCAGGTCAGAGAGAGGGTAGAGGACGGATCTAGAGAGGCAAACAGAAGACATGCAGCCTTCATGAGGATTTGCTAGTTGACTAAGAAGCCAACCTCTGACCAAGGAAGAAGCCAATAGGTAAATGGTATTCCTCTGTGTTATTGCTCTTTGTGGATAAAGCCAACTCACTAAAGCACTTATGGATCAAGCACTGTATTAAAGGTATGCAACATCCATATGAGGTAAGCACTATTATTACCCCCATTTAATAGAGAAGAAAATAGAGGCTCAAAAGGCTTATGTAATTGGCTCAAGGGCCACACGTAGTAAATGGAAGAATCAGGATTCAAGTCCAATCTCACTCCTTTATTTTTATTTCCCAACTTTTCATTATGCAAAATTTTAAATATAAGCAAAGTTGAAAGAACAAAATAATAAACATCCTTATATCAATCACCTAGATTCAACCATCGTAAATATTTTGTCATGTTTACTTTATCTATATGTATATCTAAATATGTAGATTTTTATTTGGAAAAAATGTAAAATAAGGTGCAAATATTCCTTCATGCAACTTCCAAAATGATGACATTATCCTCGTAATCATGCTATTACTATCACACCTAAGAACATTAACACCAATTTCCTAATATCAAGCAAACCAGTTTCGAGTCAAATTTCTCTAGTATTTCCCATAGCATCTTCTTATTTATTTGAACCAGAAGTCAATTAAAGTTTGTACACTGAACGTGGTTATTATGTATTTTTAGCCTCTTTTAATACAGAACCGTACTCCCAACTTTTTTATTAAATGACAGTGGCTTTGTGAAGGGTCCAGGCCTGCTAACTTATTGAACACTCCATATTCTCGATTTATCTGATTATTGCTTCGTAGTGCCATTTATCAAATTATTTGAACCAGAAGTCAATTAAAGTTTGTACACTGAACGTGGTTATTATGTATTTTTAGCCTCTTTTAATACAGAACCGTACTCCCAACTTTTTTATTAAATGACAGTGGCTTTGTGAAGGGTCCAGGCCTGCTAACTTATTGAACACTCCATATTCTCGATTTATCTGATTATTGCTTCGTAGTGCCATTTAAATTGTTCCTGTATTCCTCTTATTTCTGTAAACTGGAAGTAGAGGCTGGACTAATCCAGGTTATGCATTTTTGGTAAGAACGCCTTACAGATGGTGCTGGTCCCTCTTGCTTCATCTCCTCAGGATGTCTTTGATGCCAAGAGGCTCTCAGAGCCTACACTCTCACGCACCAATCAGGGGTCCAGTGCCCAGCCAGGGAGGAGGGAAGGAGAGGGGCTGGAGACAATCTTGCTGACCCTTAGAAAAATCCATACTGGGGAATTCTTTACTAAGAGTCATCTGGGTGGGAGAATGGAAAATCCATGGGAAAGAATAGGACAGAGGGGAAGAGGGACAGATGACCCTGCCTTTGGTCTTCTCCACACAGTTACAATACATCTCATTCTATAACCACTCTGAGAACAACTCCCCAATGTGAAGTACCAACACGTAGACTTGTGCCTCACTCAGAGGGGAACTGTCCCCCCACAACCCCAATCCCACCCCCCAAACACCAAGATACCCTTATTCACAACCAAGGATGTTCGCCTTTTTTATGTGGCCACTTTTGCCTATCAAATTATGTTCTTTTTTTGACTAAGGATTGCCCCGTTGTAAGAAATAAAAATCCATTCTAGGTCACTTAAGTGAAAAAGTATGTAGCGTAAGGAAATGGGTATATAAAAAAACAGACTCATGGGGGTCTCAAACCAAGAACTGTCCAGCTCCTCTCAAAGTATACCCAGATGAATACAGCAGACATCTTTTGGGGTATCTGACGAGCACACAACCCCCAACGGCCCTAAAAGCCCTCCTTGGGCCACTAGATTAGCACTGGTCACCTGATCCACTTAGATTCTGCCTCCCAGGAATTTGGAATCGAAACTGAAAGAGGCAGTCAGTCTCTGCTAGTTTCTGGAATTGAGGACATGTCACTTTAGTAAAGCCGAGAAAGCCAGAGAGGGAACAGAGAAGCCAACACACAGAGGAGCCAGAGGTATGTCACAGGGTCCTGGAGAAAGGAGAGACTCCAGTTCCTTATAATACATTTACTTTTTGTCTTAAGCCAGTTTTTAATGAGTTCATGTCACCTGCCACTAAGTCGGCCTGACCAAACAGCAGCATACCAGGGCAAGGCAGAGGAACAGCCTGCCCTGGCAGGGAGGAATATTTGATCACTGACATTGTTTAGAATTGCTCGTGTATGGCAAGCAGTGCTTTAGGTTGGTTTAATTCTTGAGTTATCGTTCTCTGCAAACAATGTGCTCCCTTATTGCCTGCACCAGGGGTAGGGGGCTCCCAGCCACCCTGCTCTTCAATGAGGACCAACCTGGAAAGGTTCTGGAAATGTTTTTTAAAGCCTTTAATTCCCTCTGCCTTTCCAATCCTCATTCGAATGTACTTCTAGATGGAGCCCCCAGGAAGAATTCCCAAGGGCCCTGAAGTTTTCCCACTTGCCTGAGGAGGAGCAGAGGACAGTGTCTGCCCATGGGAAACAGCCCTGGACTTCAGCAAGGCCAGAGCCTGAGTCTTTGCCCTGTCCCCAGCTCCAGCTAAAGCACCTCTCCAGAAGCTGCATTAGTCACCAATTATGGATTTTCCTCATGTAAGGAAGATGCTGGTGTCATCTTCCTCCTCGTTCTAGCGACACCCACTCCTCTGTTAACTCAGTGATATCTAGCTCTTAAAAAGAAGTGAGGGTCAAAGATGGGAGCCCAGAAGACTTTCTGGTGGAGAAGGCAAACTTGTACACAGGACCTCAAGACACCACCCAAGTGTTGCCACCTTTTCCAGAAACATTCCAAGAACGCCTGCCTCCTCCCAAGCCTGTGAACTTCTCCCAGCTTGGCTGAGATAAATGTTATCTTAGGAAAGCAACATTGCCTAACCTTAACCTTTAAGAATGCTAGGCCTGCCTGGGTTTGAATTCCAGCTTTATCATTTAATGGCCATTCACTTCAAGCAGGTTGTGTAATCTTAGCCTCAGTTTTTTTTGAAAACAACTTTATTGAAGTATGATTTACATATCATAAAATTCAGCCATTTTAAGCATATAATTTAATACTTTTTAGTAAATTTACAATCCAGCTTTAGAACATTTCTATGACCCCATATGATCCCTTGTACCAATTTACAATTAATCCTCATTCCTGCCCTTAACTCTAGTCAACACTAATCTACCTTCTATCTCCATAGATTTGCCTTTTCTGGACATTTCATATACATAGAACCACACATACAAATTTCATATACATAGAGCCTTTTGTGTCTGGCTTCTTTCACTTCTTTCATATATATATTATCCCTCATCAATTGATAGACATTTTAATTGCTTCTAGTTTGGAACTATTATAAATAGTGCTGCTATGAACATTTGTATCAAGTTTTTTGTGTGGACATGTTTTCAATTCTCTTGAGTATACATGTACCTGAAAGTGGAATGGAAAATTGAAGTCTAACTCTTTAAGATACTGCCACACTATTTTCCAAAGTGGCTCAGCCTTGATTTTATCATCTGCAAACTTAATATATGTACTGAGTCCCTACCTTGCCTGGGGGTAGTGAAATCTGAATGAGTTAATGTATGTAAAGCACAGTGCCTGGCTCCTGGTAAATGCTCAAGAAATGCCATTTCTTATAGCTAGTGTTTTTAGCTCTTGATTACTTGACTAGCTTTTCTACCACACCGTGAACTCCTTGAAGGCAGAGACCATGTCTGACTTGAGTCTTTACCCCAGACCTAGCAGAGTCACAGAAACTCAAATACTGGATCAACTGTAAGGCAGAAGGGGCACAGGGCTGTCCCAGAGGCATGAAGTGCCATGGAGATCAAAAGAAGATTCCAGCTGATTGCATCAGGCGGGACTTCCTGGAGGCAGTGGCACTTGAGCTGGACTTTGAAGGCTGCCTTCCTCTTCAGGGGCACAGGATTGATCCATAAAGAGATGCTCTCCACACCTCAAGGTAAAGCATCCAAAATACCTCACCTTGGACTGAATCCTGGGGCCCTTTATCTTCCTTTTGGCACTGAGGAAGAATGATGGGGACACTTTTGGCCTATTTTCTCGGTTGCCTGGCAAAAGTTGGGAGGACTTCCAAGGGTGTCCAACCTGACAGCTGTGTCTAGCATCAGATACCTCCTCCCCACCCTTTGCCCTTGACCACCAGACTTGGAGCAGGCTCTGAGGTGCCCTTCCATGGGGCTGGGCCTTCTTATGATACCCTCCGTAGCTCCTTCCCGCCCATCCTCCATGCCCCACTCCACCACAGGCTCTGCCTGCTGGTGAACTCCCCCTACACCACCTCTGTTCTCAGAATTCCCATTCTAGCCAGGTTTATGTGCATGATGGAGAGATGGTGGTGTGGGGTGGGGGGTGGCAGAGTAGTCAGGAGAATCAGGGTTCACTAGCGTGCCTCCTGTAGAAAGGGTAGGTAAAGCAGAAGACTGATGAGTGGAAGCCTGTGGCCCTGCAGGAGTTCTCCACCAGGCAGGGGCACTGGCAGCAGCCACACCTACTACTCACCTCCACCTCTCGCATCTGCTCAAAGCCTACTCCCCATCTACCAGAAGGCTGCTCTGGCTAGGGGGAGGGAGGAAAAGAGGGAACACTTCCCATCCCAGAGGGCAATTTCAAAATCAATGCATTGCAGACCCAACAGCAAGCCAACTACACAGTTAAGGAAATCAGTGAAATGTATGTCATTAATTAAAGGACAAGTCTCAGAGCAGACTAAATACTAAAAATCAGGAGCTGGAGTCCATGTCCCTTCGTGATCAGAAGGGGGAACTTCTCGATTTGATTGCAGAAAGCAACTTACTTCAATAACAGGGTGATTACTTAATAGGAGGACTGAATCGCTTAAAATTAAACAGTCTGAATTGCATCCCTTACCATTATATTAGCAGAATGGGATTGCTTTTCCCAAAAAAGGTTTGATTAACCCTGTAGGAGCCACCCCACTTTCAGCAGAGAGCTTCGAACCTCCTGCAAGTCCTTTATATGGTGGCCCTAATATCTGTTGTGCATTTAATAGTGTTAATCAATTTGCTTGTTGCTTTCGTGTCTTTAACTTTCTCTCAAAAATCCTGTGACATGTGTAATATTATGTCTATTTTAACAGATGAGGAAAATGAAGCTCAGAAAGCTCAAAAGTTCAAGGGGGTGATCTTTTCAAATACAAATCCAATCACGTCATCCCCCTACTTAACTTAAAACCCTCCTGAGGCTTCCAAACTCTTTATCAACGGCCTCGGGCTCGAGAGCCCTAAAAGGCATCTCTCACTTCCTCTCAAACCACTCTCCCACTTGCTCACTACATTTACATTTTCTGGCCATTGCCTGTTCCACAAATTTATCATCATTCCCACCTCAAAGTCTTTGCACTTGCTGTCTGTCCCTTCTGCCTGGAATGCTATTCCTCCGTGTCCAGGTAGAACTGACTTCTTGCCTCCAGAAATCTTGTCAAACATTGCCTCCTCAGAAAAGGCCTGCTCTGTCTGCCCCGTTTTTCCTGTTCCCTTTTGGCTTTTGACATGCCGCTTAGAATTACCCACAATTATCTTGTTTATTGGTGATGTAAGTCTTGTTCCTCCCCGTACTCCCCTCCCTGCCCCCAGCAGAGAGATCCTGTCTGTCTTGGCTTCTGTCTGTCTTGTTCACTGCACAGGGTCAAGCACTCGGTAGGCAGATGGAAGATATTTGCTTAGAAGTATTATCGCTCCTTTTATATAGATGAAGAAATTGAAGTTCAGAGAAGTTAAGCTACTTCACAAGGCCAAACAGCTAGTAACTGGCAGAGCTGGGATTCAGAGAGCTTCCTCCTGTGAAGTTACTCTACACAGCCCTTTCCACTTTTTTTTGAGAAGTCTCTTTTACCCCATTACCCCTCCTACCCCTTCTTACCATACCCTCCCCAGCAGGCACCCATCCAACCAGCTGGGAGAGCATTAAAACCACAGCCCCAGAGCAAGATCTCTTCTTGCTGATATTCCTTCTGTAGCTGGTACCATTGGTATTCTTGTGTCTCAACTGGGCAGGGTCCTCATTCCAAGAATGCAAATTCTGGAAGTTAAAGACTTTAAGACCTTCTCCCTCTGGCTCCCCACCTGGAGGAAGGGTTTAGGCACCGAACTGGGCTCTCAGGAAATTCATCCCCAGCCCTGGGAATGCAGTGGAGGCTGTGCAAGAGCTGTCTGAAGGAGCGTAAGCTGCCCTGTGACTCCCACTCCACCCACTGCCAAATCCCACCCTTGGCTTCCTACACTGCCTGGTGGGTGGGGGCCACCGAGGCCCCATCCCCAGCTAGCTGTAAACTGGAAAGGGATGGGCGGGGAAGCCATGATCAGTGGCAGGAGTGGCTGGAGGAAGATCAGAGAGAGGGTGAAAGCTGAGAAAAAAGGGGCTGGAGAGAGCCTCAGCTTTGGGCTGCAGGGGAGTTAGGCTCTCTGAGCATTACCCTGGGGCTGTGCGCCAGGTGAGGGCTGACCTGAAAGCGGAGCTCTTCACTGCCCCTGCCCCATAGTCGTGGGCTGGCTGTGGGCCTCAGTGTCTTCATCTTGTCCCTCCACAGTATCACCCTCAGGAGAAGGTCAAGTGCAGCTGTCATCATAGTCCCACTTTCACTGTCTATCCTCTGTGGGACCTTTAACCTCTCTGAGGCCACTTCCTGGTTGACAAAGAGATCACAATACTTACCCTGCCTAGTGGTAGGATTTCAACAGGATTTCATGAGGTAATGAATGCCCTTCATAAGGGAAAATGCCCTGGAAAGCGTAAAGTATAAAGTACACTAAGGGATATACTGTTTCAGCCTAAGTAGGAAGGAGACTTTAGCATTGACTAAATACCTACTGTCCAAGGTGTGGTTTTCTATGCCCCACATTTAGAGGAAACTGAGGTTCACAGAGCACCTTGCCTCCCACTTGTAAGCACTAGACAGCAGTCATTGTCTCGGCTGCATGCATCCAGGTGGGTGGGACGTGGCACTGGAGCTCAGACCTGATCCAATCAGACAAAATCCTGGGGAGAGGGGAGTAGCCTAGGCGCAGGCCCTGAATGTGGGTGAAGAGCAGGGGAGGGAGCACTAGGTATAAGATGAAAATGGAGAGGAGACAAGGTCAGATCACTGGGCCTCCCAGGCCATGGAAAGGGGTTTTTGTTATTTGGTTCCAAATTTCAATAAGAAAGCACTGAAAGGCCAACCTGTTTAAAAGCGCCCCTGGCAGCGAGCAGAGGTGACCTGGCGGACAACAGGGACCTGGAAGGAATGCGAGGAGAGGTGGAGCTACAGGGAAAGAAATGGATTTGAATTTGAGAGCCACTTTGGAGGTGGAACCAACAAAACCTGTTGGATATGGGTGAGGATGACCAAGAGAGAGCATTAGAGGTTGAAAATGCTTTGCAAAGGAGGAAAGCAAAAATCCAGAGTTTTCTACTACTTGTTGGGGACACTTACAAAATTTAAGAAGAGCCCGCACTTAGCGGATAAACATGGAAAACCTCTTGAAGACAAGTCTCACATATGCCCTCAGGAAACAGGGATGTACGGGTCTCCAACCCGCTTGGCTAGAGCCATCCACTTCTTTCTTTGATTAAACACCTCTCTAAACCCCTTCACTGTTAGTTATTCCCAGCCCCCTGGGTGGGGCAGGGTCTTTACTCTTGAGATTCTGGCCCTGCACTATCTTCAGAAATGCCTTAGCGTAGCTTTACTTAGGCTTTGGCACCAGATTTGGACCTCTGAGCCTCAAATTCCCTCGTGACCATGGGGAGAGAAGACCAACTCCCATTTGAGGTCTTACACTGTTTTCCAAGGAACTCAAATGTCCCCTCTTCCATGCGGCCTGCCCTGACTACTCTAAAATGAGAATTCTGCTTCTCTGTTATTCTCTATTTCTGTACCCAGGATTTTTTCATTCGCAGCGATTATTACAATTTATAATTAGTAATGACTCATTTGATTACCCTTTGCCATCCTTTCCCCACCAAGCTGGGCCCTCACAGGGGGCATGGAACATCTCTCTCTTCAGGCTGTGTCTGCAGCCCCCAAGCACACTGCAGGCATTTAGTAGGTGGTTTGTAAATATTTGCCCACTAAATTCAAGGCACTTAACCAGGGCTTTGAAAGCTCCCATCAAGCTTTCCCTCTTGTGGTCTCTCTCAGGCCCTAGAGCTTTGACTGCTACTGCCATTCTCTGTCCCCAGCACAGAGATTCCTCCTTTTTCTTCACCTGCCCCAAGCATTTTGTTCCCAGGGTACTTATCAGCCCAGAGGCTGCCACAGTGCATCATGCTGAAGAGGAATGGCTAACCTTGTAATCTGCATAGGCCAAAAGGCAGAATGATCTTGAAATCAACTAAAGACTCACCCTCCCCTTTGATTGTTCTGTCTAGATAACAGATGTATTGCCTTTGCTTGTTAAGCCCTATAAAAGTAAAGTTACTCCTGAGCATGGGGCCCAGATCTTCAGAGCACTAGCTCTTCTGGGACCGCTGGAGTAATAAACCTGAGTTCTCCAACTCTCCGAGTGGTACTTGGTTTCTCGCAGGTCTTGTTTCTGCACTGATGTCACTGAGGTCAAAGAGGTTACTGACAACGGAAAGAGAAGCCAGTCTCCACTTGTTAAAATGATGGCACCCAAAGGATCACTGCAAGTGTAAATTGTCCAAACAAGGACTCTGAGTGTTTGCCATATGCCAGGCATAGTGCTCACGGCTGGGACATGGTAGACAGACGAACATGGTCCCTGAGCCCTCTTGGAGTTCACCATCTGGTGGGGTCTTCAAAGTCTTTTCCAAGAACCATTCATCTCCAGGGCAGGCCGCCATGGCCAGGGAATCCAGCTCTGCCCCTTCCCAGACCTGCATTTGCAGTTTTTAAGTTCCCCAGAGAAGAAATAGATGCAGTAAGCCCCAGGCTCCAGGCCCAGGGGACACCAGAAATGATGCTTTCATATCCCAGCCCTGTGGCTCATTAAACATGACCTTGAGGACGTGATCTCTCTAACCCTCATTTCTTCCCCTAGAAAACAAGATCAAGAGTCCTCACTCCACAGGGTTGTTATGCAGATTGGATTGATGGTAATGATGATAATTGCTAACATTTTTTGAGCTCTTTAATAGTGCCTGACACTGTGCTAAGAGCTTTGTCTTCATTATCACATTTAATCTTCATTAAACATGACTTTGAGCACGTGACCTCTCTAACCCTCATTTCTTCCCCTAGAAAACAAGATCAAGAGTCCTCACTCCACAGGGTTGTTATGCAGATTGGATTGATGGTAATGATGATAATTGCTAACATTTTTTGAGCTCTTTAATAGTGCCTGACACTGTGCTAAGAGCTTTGTCCTCATTATCACATTTAATCTTCCCAACAACCCCATAAGGAGGGCTGTTATCACTCCTATATTTAGAGATGAGGACAGACAGGTTTCATCATTGCCCAGTGTCACCTACTCGACAAGTGGTAGAGCTGGGACACACTCTACCCTCTGACCCATTGCCTTACAAGCCTGCTTCCGTGAATGCAGACAAAGTGCTTAGCATGGTGCCTAGTATGCAGTAGGTACCTCTAATTCAACAGCTGGAGGCTCCCAATACAAGGCTGTTCCAGCTCTGACAGTTCTTCAGCATTGGCCTGTGATCTCCCAACAGTCAGATCCTCCCAGACCAGTTCCTGTTCCAATTCCCCAATTCCCTTCCTTATAAAAGCTCAGATTTGGAATAAATGGAAGCTGGAAGGCTGGCCTTCCCTGTCATCTCCCCCGCAGCCCAATCATTGTGGGCCACCCAGAGCCTCAGCTCTGGCTGAAGACTCAGATTTGAGTCTCCTTGAAGAAGCCGAGTGGCCAAGCTGCCTCGAGGGACTAATTTTTGTTCTTGTCCCCTTTGCCCTACCCACAGGTACCGGCCTGAATCAAAACAGCAGGGGCCTGGGAGGTAGCTCCGGGTACCCCTGGGACAAGCATGACTTGGTTCCAAAGAAAATGATAGTATGAGATCATTCATTATAATATTTAGCTCCCAGAAAAAACCGCTGCAAGCGCCATCCAAGCCACAGACAGCTTTGGCAGTCCCAGTATCCTCTTACGGTTACATAAGCTTTGCAGAGAAATAAATACCAACTCATCTCGGAGGAATTTTAAGGGCTAATAAACTTTAACCAGTCTGTGCAGAGAGGGCTCCCCTTCCGAGGGAGGGACTGCGGTTTTAGAGAGGAAGGATTGAGAGGGCTCCGAGGCAGGACTGAGAGTGAGACCTCATACGCCTGGCTCCGGGGACGTTCCTCAGAAAGGCTCAATCCTGAGGCCTCACTCACGGAGCTGGCAGTGCCCCTGGCCATCCCCTCCTTGTATACTATCAGAGTAGACTCTCTAGTTGACTCTTAGGTAGTGAGTTCCCCATCACTGGTGGTGTTCAATCATATTCAAACATAAAGTGCATGGTTCTAAAAGATCTTCTAGTTCCAGGATTCTATTATTATAGTGTGGTTTTCAGGTATAGGAAATTACCCTTGGCCTCAACAAAAGGCAGGATAATATAGGAGAAATAATTTGTGTCCAGAAACTGAAGACCTATAATTTAGTGCTAACTGGGTGACCCTAGGCAAGTTGCTTCACTTCTTTGAGGCTCAGTAAAATAGAAATAACAATTACTCTTCTGCCTGCCCCACCTGATTGCTGGAAGGGGCAGATAAATTGCAGGTGTGTGAAAAACGCCTGGCAAATCACAAAATGCCTTGCAACAACAGTGAGATGCTACAGACACACCAGGCATTAAACTGAGATGGTGGGTTCTGGCTTATGGTGACAAGGAAAACGCTAAAAGCCTAGTCTGACCATCACCCCATGCATATAAGAGGCACACTCCTGCACTGCGCTGGGTTTTCTGGCGGAAGCATATCAAGAGTGTCAAGATTAAGACTAGATTCTGGAGCCAGACTCCCTGGGTCTGAATCCTGGGTCTGTATATCACTAGCTGCGTACCCTCCACCAACTCACTTGACCTCTCTGTGCCCCACTTTCCTCGTTTTAGATGGGTATAATAATAGTACCTATCCTAGAGCGATGCTAGGAAGATTAAGTAATGTATATCAAGTGCTTAGAACAGTGCTTGGTACAAAGAAAGTGCTATACAAGAATTCACTGTTGTTTCTAATATCGTAACCAGCTAATTAAGCGAATTCTCTACTAGCCACTGTCTCTGAACAGGAAGATCAATCCTAAGGAATAGAACACAAGATGGGTAAATATTGAAAGGGATGACAATAACAATGACTAACATTTAATGAATACTTACTATGTACCTGGTACTGTGCCAAGTATTTTACATATATTATCCTATCTAATCTCCATAATAGTCCATTGAGGCGGTAATGTGTTACCGTTCTCATTATGTACAAGAGAAGACTATAAGCCCCAGCTAGGCTATGTGACTTGCCCAAGATCACAGAACAAGTAAGTAATGGCATCAGGGTTTGAACCCAGGCAGTCGGGTACTAAGGCTAATTCTCTTCAGCTTATTTGAGGCTCTGGGAGGTAATCTAGCCATCAGAGTCCCATTAGTGAGGGTTTAAAATGAAATGAGTAAATGATGTGTC
Organism: Pteropus alecto; assembly: GCF_000325575.1. Lineage (NCBI taxonomy): Eukaryota > Metazoa > Chordata > Mammalia > Chiroptera > Pteropodidae > Pteropus > Pteropus alecto. Next base: position 3,899,476 of record NW_006443124.1, read on the forward strand.
ATGAACACAATGGGTGACCTGCAGGCCACATCCAAGTCCCTAGCCATTCTCAGGAATTCTGGTGTCTCTAGTTTCCCAGGAGGAGGAGAAGGGCCTGCCTTCAGGGCCAGAAAAGACAACAAGGCACTGGGGAATAAACGTTAAGTCTGAGGGAAGTGTCAAGTGCAAAACGAGACTGAGTCCCATCCCAGACCGAGTGGCCTCCCTCCCACCAGCTATGAACAGAAATTAGAGGACACATCCCCAAAGCAGTGAGTCTTCCTGTCTCTGAACAGGAAGATCAATCCTAAGGAATAGAACACAAGATGAGTAAAGGTGGACAGACCAAATATCAGGAGGTGAACCTGCCTGTTCATGTCAGGCCAAGCCCAGAGAGAGGTAACGAGTAACTGAGCTCATGAGATTTAGCCCGGAGACCAAGGGGGTGGAACAGGACACCCCCAGCCCCAGAGCTGGCAGGCCACATTCCCAGAGTGCCAGGACCAAGGCACTTGGACTCCACTGCTCTCTCCCCACCAGCAATGGGAGGCCCTGCCAAGTCCTCCAGCAAAGATCAGATGGCCCTGGATATTAAAAGCAACAACTTTTTTCTCCGCCTAAAAGTTCTTGCTGGCTGACAATGCCCATGGGAGAGGAAACTGCTTGATCCTCATTCCCCACATTTCTGCACCTCCCAAAACACATGTACGTTGAGAATGCCCTGCAAAGGCGGAGGCTCAACCCTCTGTGCCAGGCATGTACTAAGTGCCACCAGGCTTCTGGAGATCTGGGTGCTGAAGGGCAGGCCTAAAGAAGGCTGCAGCCAAGAGGAGACAGAGTGAAGTATGGAAAACTCGAAGGTCCTTTGAGAACCCCAATAAGATGTGTTGTGGAATCTTACCTATCTACTCCTCAATTGCCAGCAGGCCCTGAGTTGGTATTTTGGGTCTCCCTCTCTGGCCCGGGGAAGTGCTCCAGGTAGCCAGCCAGCCAGGAGGCTCACAGGCTGCTGTGCTGGGCCCTGTCAGCCCACTCAGCTCCCAGCAAGGCACTCATTTTGCAATGCCTGACCCACGTGGCATGCAGGCAGCTGGCAACTTGTTTTATGAACATCCAAAATCCAAGGGGAACCACAAAACCACACTGGGTTGTAGATGCTAGGGACACCCCTGTATCTTCCTCCTAGGCTGGGCTCCTGCCAGGCTCTGACTGGTCTACCAGGCACTACTGTCCACCCCCCTCCTCCCCCACCCAGTTTAGCCATCCAGCTCTGTACACTGAGAACACTCGCTTTCTCCCCAGGTAGACTTGAGAATAGGGAGTGAGGGAGGGGTGCAGAGTGGGAGGTAGATGATATAGCTCAGAGGGTCGGTAACCAATGGAGACAACTTGGAACCTTTTCAAATCTCTAGAGCCTTGTCATTGCTCATTATAACTTCTGACCAAAGGGAAGAAATCAGGGCTTGGAGAACTCTGGTGGCCAAAGGATGGTATGGGGGAGGGCAGGGGAAAAGGTGACTTTTTTTTACTAAACAATATTTTGGGGATATTTTTATGTGTTAGAGATATATTGTACTCTATTCATTTTTTATTTTATAATATAAAATGATAAATATTTTCGAGTGCCTTTTTCAGCTCTGAGAATTAGAAGGTATAAAGATGGACAGATGACTGGACCAATAAAGAGTTAGGGCTTTTCCTCACCCCTCTTGCTTCATCACAGTCACATTTTGATATGATATCACATCTTAAGATCTTAAGGTATTAGTTTAGGCATAATCTTCTTCTGGGTCCGCCTCCCTAACCATGTGGGTGGTCCTCTTGCCCCCTAGGTCTTTATCTCTGTGAGATTCTCTTTTCCTTCTGAGTATTCCATCACAGTGTTAATTAGATTTTTAAATTTTTTATTGTCTTTCTCCTTCACTAGGTTACAAGCTCCACAAGAACAGATGTAGTCAAAGTATCTAGCATAATTCTAGCACATAATGAGTATTCAATTAGTATTTTTTAAATGAATGAATGAATCTAAGTTCAAACGAAGATGCCAAGAGACATAAGATATGGTCCCTACCTTCAGTCTTACTATTTAGGTAGTGAAAAAGGTGGTTGTAAAAAAAGTAATCAATAAATGAGAGCATTCAACAAATGGTCTTGGAATAATTGTTTAAGGCATTCATAAGCAAAAAAGAAACAAGCTAAATCTTGACTTATACAAAAGTTCCAAATAGATCATCAATCTAAATATAAAATATAAAACTTTTAGAAGGAAACATGGAAGAAAAATCTTTATAAACTATAGTTAGGTGAAGAGTTCTTAGACCTGATGCCAAAATTGCAATCCATAAAAGAAAACAAGTGAGAAATTGGACTTCATCAAAATGTAAAATTATTGCTCTGTCAAAGACTGTTAAGAGAAAGAAAAAGACAAGCCACAGATTGGGAGAAAATATTTGCAAATCGTATTGTAACAAAGGGCTTGTATCCAGAATATAAAAAGAACTCTTAAAACTCAGCAGTAAGAAGGTAGAAAATAGACAAAGTCTTCAAAAGACACTTCACCAAAGAGAATATAGAGATGGAAATAAGCACGTGAAAAGATGTTCAACGTCATAGCCAATTGGGAAATGAAAATTAAAAACCACAATGACAATCATTATACACCAGTTAGAACAGCTAAAAAACAAATACTGACCCTACCAAGTGCTGATGAGGACGCATGGGTGGTAGAAATATAAAATGTAAAATGTAAAATGGTCCAGCCACTCTAGAAAACAGTTTAGCAGTTCACACTCACTATGTGACCCAGCAACCACACTCCTGGGTGTTTATCCTAGAAAAGTGAAAACTTATGTCCATATAAAAATCTGTCCATGAATGTTCAAAGCAGCTTTATTTATAATTGCCAAAAAGTGGTGACAACCCAAATGTCCTTCAACAGGTGACGAGATAAACAGCCTGTGGTACATACAATAGAATACTTCTCAGTAACAAAAAAGGAACAGATGTAATACCTTGGGTATGTCACGTAATAACTTGATGTAATAACTTGGGTGCATCATGCCGGTCAGTGAGAGGAATTCAGACATTGGTCCTATTCTCAAGAAATCTCAAATTAAGAGGGAGGTGGGGTGGGGATGAGGGGGTAGGCCTGTTGGTTGTGGTGGGACCCAGGAGACCCACTATAAGCTGGATCTTAGTCAGGAATCCATTTATCCATGGGCCCCTGGAGCCCCATCTATCCAGGGAACTACAATGACACTCGGGTCTTTGGGTACCAATGTCAATTCAGATCCTGTTTCCAGTATTCCTTAAATATCTACATATTCCCAGTTCCCACTGCAGAGTGACCTGAATAAATGGCCATAGGCCCCTTCGAGCGAAGGATGGGGATATTACATGCCACAGTAATACGGAATTTTTCTTTCTAGAGACTCAGCCACCTCTGCAGTCAGTAGCTTCCAGATCTAAAAACTGGCTTAGGATTGGTCCTCAATCTTCTATTTATTTCTCCTGCTTATACACGATGAATAATACCCTTATCAACTATCCAGCTATTTGCCCCTAGAGACACTGTGATAGATTAACCATCTCCATAACTTTCCATCAAGCACCCTTGGCTACCACTTCAATTTTGCCAGCCACTATGATCACCGTGGTCTCCTGGCTTCTGGAGGTTAAAGCCCTGCCCCAATTTCTATTATTTGGAGATCCGATCATCACTATTACTATCAGGGAGACAAAGTCTATAGCAGCTCTACCCTCTCGGCCTTGGCCTACAAAGGAGAGCCACTGAACTTTATAGTGATGCTTGGCTCCTCTCACCAGCATGTCCTAACACCACTGGTGACCGATGTGTCCTCTGAGCCCTTCCCTGGAACATGAGTAGGCAGGTGTTCTGGCTATACTTACGCTACCCATTTCAGTACTCCCCCCTCTCTGAACCTTTCCCTCCCTTTCTCTACCTTCTGCCATGGCAATTCTTGCATTTCAACTTTGCTCAGATTGGGGTCGTCATTTTCTCCATGCCCGTGGGAGTATCCTAGAAGTGTGTGAGTACCATCTCCCAGGGTGCTTCATCTCAGCAGAGCACATCGAAGGAAAACCCTCTCCTCTTCCATGTTATGTTCTGGTCCTTTAAGCAACGGCCTCGGATCCAGGCCCATGCACACTCCCTTGACTCCTGCAGGCACTGCTTGGCTCAGGCCTGCAGCCCCTGTGGGATGGTCCCTTTCCTCCCATATCAGGCCCTCACATCCCCAACTGCAATATGCTGCGATTTAACCTTGATATTGGGCCTAGGGCCAGGAGAAGGTGCGGGCATATCCTAGAGGTCAGTGTTGCCTTAGGGGAGAGGCACTTGCTTTGCTGTCCAGCACAGGGAGAGCACTAGATCTTAGGAGGAGGACTAAGCCCTTCTGGATGTTCTGAAGGTTCAACAGAGCCTGGGAACTCACGATCTGCTAGGACGTCCCCATAAATGTCTCCACCCCATATGTCAGGACCCCAGGGTCTTGACTTTGTCGTAGTAGAATGGCTTAGTTGAGCATTTCACTTCTTTGAAGTTCAGTCACTTGGACTATTAAATCCTGGGTTCGGGTCTCTGCCCTCTGCTGAAGGAGATTACAAATTCTTTGTATGCAAAAAAGAGGCTCTCTGGCTTTCACACCTACCTTTCAGTTGCCTGTTACTGGCCTTCAACTGTCCATTATACTTCTGCAGAGCATCAGCGGGACTTAGTAATAGCCATCCAATCCCTTTATCCATACAGCTCTAGTAACTGCATACCTCTCAGCCCTCCCATGCTTGCTCCTGTGTTCTCCACTTCACCACCACAGGAATTAACAGCCAGGCCACCACCTCATCCCAGGGCTGCCTGTGCTCCACAATGATTCATGGTCACCCCTGGAATAAGTGATCCAGCTCCAGACCCCACCTGACCACCGGCTTTCCTGGACCATTCCCTGGACCAGCTGTTACAGGCTGGGGTCTCCAGAAGCAGACCTTGATACAGAGTTGGGGATTGTGTGTATCGGGGATTAACATCCGTGAAAGGGAGGAGGCAGCAGCGGAACTGTGCCGAGGGGAGTCCAGCTGCAATGCAGGCCCGTCAAATGCCTGGCCCGCCCAGGAGGGAGCTCTAGAGCAAACGCTGCACCAGAGTCATCCTGGTTGAGCTGAAATAGCTGGGCCCTTATGCCTTGCCTCACAGGGCCACCAGATGTGAGCTGCTCTGAGGAGGGCATGACCTTGGATGGGGCAGCTCCTGGCAGTCAAGGCAGACCCTAAGGGAGCTGACAGCTGGAAGCTGCCTGCTGACAGCCCACAGCTGGGAAGCAAATCCTGCCTCTAAGGAAGATCAGGGTAATGAAGGAAAATCAAATCCATTTTGGTTGAGAAACTTTTTCCCAAAAGATCTAAAGTACGGTTGGGATTCCAACAGAAAAAAAGGTGGGAGAGAGCACCCGAAGGCTCCCCAGAGGACGGGAGAGTGAGAGGCTCGGATGGGGGCGGCCCCACAGCGAAGGCCGACCTCAGGCCTGTGGACGTGGTCCGGGAGGCCCCCACTCGGAGTCACGTTTAGTGGACTAGACACTCTTGACACTCACCATCTACTTGTCCCACTCCCTTGAAAACTAGCTGAGACTGTTCTTGAGTGAGCCCCACAGAGGTCTGTGGGCACCATCCTCAGAGAGAGAGCGTCCAGCAGTTCCAAGGGAGGAACATCTTTTCAAAAATGGTGCCAGCTTGCTATTTAACATCAGTATCGAACCAATGGGGAGAGATCTGTCCCTCCACTCTCTGAAAGAAATCCTGCTATTATGACTAGACAGCATCACCGCGAATGACCTCTGACCAGGAAAGTTTACAAGGGGGATGCCTGTACCCTCCCTGCAGCCCAGACTGGCTGCCAGCAGAAATCCAAAGTATCCCCCCACCTCTCAAGAGCAAAGGGCCAGATCAGCATGGTGAAGCCTCCCGGTGCTGTTACTTATGTAAAATAGAAAATAAAGAGACACTAGAATAACTCTTTGACCATCTACATATATATACCTTGGCGTGTCTTGAGATATCTTCGTTGCTTATTTTGAAAGGAGAGACTAATACAGAAGGGGGTTTGCTTCTTCTTTTTTGTATTTGCTTTCGATTGTACTTGAATCCAGATGAACTTGAAGTCCTCTTGACATGCCTTCCCCAGTTCTGATCCCCTCCCGGAGGTGATCACAGTCAGTGTTTATCTTTCAAATCAATCTCTATGCATGCACATACCTACATGTGTACAGATGGAAACAATTTTTGTGGAAGTATATTTTGGGACATATGTCCATAATGCCCCGAAACTTGCATTGTTCACACATCAGTGTGTCTTGGAAATCTTTCCCCAGCAGCGGTGTGGTGACTTTATAACACAGTCGTTTGGCGAGGCTAAAGCGTGGTGCCTGGATTTTCCTTCCCTGCATGTTTCCAGTGAGGGTGGGCCAAGCAGCACTTTTGCCGATGCTTGGAGGCCAGATGTGATGCAGCTATCTTGTTCCTTTTTACTCTCAAAAGGTGAAAGCAGGGTCACCAGGTGTTCTTTTGGGCTCTGCATATTGCCCTTTATCTGCTGGCCTACGCTGCTCCACCTTTCCCGTGTCTGCTTTCAGCTCCTCCATCTCCTGAGCCTGGTAGCTTCTCCTAAAGGACCCTCATGCCAACAGCTTGGAGGCAGTGAGACTGACATGGGTTTCAGTGGGATCCCACAGCTGGCCTTGCTCCCCCACTCTTCTCTATCTCCCCGCCCTGTGAACTTCAAGCTCCAGGATCGGATGAGAAGACATCAGCCTTACAAGACTGTCCAACCTGCTCTCCCAACACTGTAAAGTCAAATCCTTATAACACACACACATACACGTACACACATACACGCGCACACACACACACACACACACACACGTACTTCTTTCTACTGCTTCCTCTTCTCTAATTGAGCTGATAAGAACACGTAACTATATTCTTTATTCTTTGTAGTGACCATGAAAATGTCAGCATTATTTAACTCTTTACCCACTGAAGGACCTTTGGGAAGCTCCCCTTTTGTCGCTCTTAAACCTTGCAATAAGAAGCAAACTTGTTCATGTCCTTTTTTTTTTTTTTTAATCACATCCGTGATTATTTCTCCAGGGTGGAGAAATGACACTGATGACTCTAAAAGTTGGGACATTTCACGGTTTAGCAAGTCGGTCCAGACTGCAGGAAGGCTACCTGTGTCTGGAGCCAACATAGGTGGGGAACATGGACATGGTAGTTTTAGTCTCTTCCCAGCAAGGATAGAGAAAACCTTTGGCAGCACTTGATCAGTCAGGATAAGCACCTTCCTGGAGTTCACAGTGTGGCTGGTACTAATATCTACCCGAGATGGGAATTCCTAGACTACACTGTGTGCCTAGAAAAGGGTTAAGGCACATAGTAAGTGTGCTAGGTTGGATTATTGGTCTCAATTCTTTACTGGCCTCCAGTAGCACGCATCTGTACCTTTGCCATGGTTTCATGGAGGGCAGAATGTGCCTTTCTGCCCTTGATAATGGGCTTGGCCTTGTGACTTGCATTAGCCTATTAGACATTTCAGATGTGACGTGAGCAGAAACTTGAAATATGATTGTGCAGTTGGGCTTGACTTGCTTTTTTGGCCATGAAAAGAATGTGCCTCCGGTACCTGCTTATTCAAGGAGGTTGAGAGACATGTGGTACAGACCTGGACTCAGCCCAAAGCTGAGAGCCAAGACCAACAGAGCCTAGCTTCGATCAGCTGAATCCCTGTGGTCCAGACACAGTTCAGAATCACATATGGCACCGCGTCTTTTTATTTTCCTTCCATTTGGAATAGGTCCTCAGCCTTCACAACCTTGACATTTTTGAAGATTACAGGTCAGTTATTTCATAGGATGTCTTTCAATTTGGTTGTAATTAGATTCTGGTTACAACCAGAATGTAATTAGATGCATCTTTGGCAAGAATATCAAAGAAGTGAGGCTCTGTTCTTATTGCATCTTATCAGTGGTACGTGATTTAAATTTGTCCTCTTGATTATTGTAATGTCTTCCAGAATTCAATGTAAATTTACTGTTTTCCTCTTCGAAATTGAAAATTGTGCAGAGATAATTTGAAACCAAGTACATATTCACTAATTTATATTAGTATGAAGTAATGGTTTCCTAATTTAGTCAATAGATTATAATCCATCACTATCATTATTTATTTTGATGTTCAAGTTGTCCCAGATTTGGCCAGTAAGAGCCCCTCCTTCAAGCCATTTTCTGTGTCCTTTTGACATTTCCCCATCATTTTTTGAGCATATCCTTGCTTTCTGGGATAAGATGTTTCAGGCTTTTCTTGTATTTTCCAAACGCTAATGTTGAAATCAGCCATTTCTCCAAGGAGCCCTAATTCCTACTTGTGAAAAATAATATTTAGAAACCAAGATCTGGCTACCAGGCATATCTATCACTATGGAGGTGTCACTATTCCTGGGTCCTCGGTGGTCAGAGATAGTAGACATTTACATCTATCTATCTATCTATCTATCTATCTATCTATCTATCTAATGTTGAAAGCCATGAGTTCTGATAGATGTCTCCAATTCCAGTCCAACACTACAGGGTTCATTTAAGCTTTATTCTCCACAATTATAATTCCCCTCTCTAGCAGTGAGAAATTTGGCTTTCATTAGTCCTAATATATTTACCTATTTGATCACTCTTTCTGATATCACCAATCAGCTATCACCATCCTTTCTCCTGGACATCCTTCTTACCCTCTGATTCTGTGCCAAGACAAACCCTACTCACATGGGTATATTCCTCACTCTGGTTGTATGCTGACCCTTCACGCCAGGCCCCTTCTCTGTGTAGATACCTTCCTCACTCTATTTGGACTCTGATACCCCATAAAATGCCTCTCCTCTCAATGACCATGCTCCTCTCCCACCCAGATTCTGTCTTCCCATCTCCCCACAGGAGGGTGTCCACCACAGCACTGGACACCTTACTCATAAAACTAATGTCTGATTCAAAAGGTTAGTCTAAAACAACTAGTATCTTGTTCAAAAGACTAGTGGAAACCAACCACTGTCTGATTCCCAGTCCCAAATTTGCAGGAGACAGAATCTGAGCGGTCTAGCATGACCCTCGTCACATCTTCTAGCCAGGGGAGCAAGGTTATGTCATATAAACTTGGCTCTTGGGCCCATTCTTGATGGTGGAGGGCACATTCCTTAGAAACTAGGGGTCAATGGGCAGGTGAACACTCCCCACAAGTGCCACCTATTCATCTATTAAATGCAAAAGATTGTGTAGCCACTGTGAAGTACACAGAAACAGACAAGACACAACCCATATCTTCAAGTCAATAATCTCTGAAGGGAATTAAGATATGAAACAGTAAAAAAGTGATTCAGCAGTGCCTGGCATATAGTCAGTACTCAATAAATATTAGCCATTATTATACCACCCCCGCCCCCACCCAAAAATGATTCAAGACTGCAAGTGTTATGTGGCAGGAACTCTGAGAAGCATTGGTGGCCTTCAGGAATGGACAGACCCCACCTACTGCCAGGTTCTAATCAGCAGCATCTCAGTTCCCAAGACAGAGGCTGGTGGGAGGAAGGGAAAGAAGAAAATTTGGGGTTATATTACAGTGGAAATGACAGGTCAAGCAGAGGTCCCATAAGCCATGCTGTCCTCTATTTCTGCAGGCAGCGGGCCTCCACAGGGCTCTGGACCCCTCGCCACTGATTTATGACTTGTGCAGTCAGAAAATTTATACCCTCTGTGGCTTTGTTTTTATAGTATTGCTTCTCCGAGAGCTGGCTTCATACCTCAGACATATAAATCTGTTAGAGGGTGGTATACAGTCCAAGAGGTCTTTCCCAGGTGGGCAAGATTTTGTTCTCATCTATAGATTCTTTCAGAGCACTCCTAACCTGACCCCCGCCCCCTCCAAACACATACTTGCACTCAGGCTGTCTTTATTCATCGGAAAAGCCAATCCAATCTACAGTTCCAATGTAGTTGAAAGATGGGGCCTAGCTCCCTCCTGAAGCCCTTAAATGTTCACTGAGCCACCCAATTGCTGTTAGCCCACAGGCTTGGAGAGCCAACTCAATTTGCTAATACCCACATGCTCTAGTTAATTCTATCATCTCTAAGACCTTAGTCAAAGGGTCTACAGGACAACAAAACAGAGGTGGAATCCTGTTACGACTAATTGTCATTCAAATTTTACATGGCTAGAAATACATTTGCAGTCTAAAGCAACATGGTGCTGGGGCAAAGAAGGAAGCGTCATGTAAATTCTTGAAATTCCTGTTCATTTCCCCCACCTCTTCCTTTTGTAGTGGTGTTTGGTTGGGGGAGATCTGTAGTGTCTGATGTAGGGATGGGTGAGAGAGGGTTGAAGGATATTTACTTCTTGGGGCTCAACAGACCCTCCTCTACCTCCAAGCCAAGCTATACAACCTCATCCCTTCCTTAGGAAGGATTTGCTTCTGTCAGAGGCAGGAGGAAGCTCGTGCTGGTTCCTTTGTGGGAGAGGACTTGTTGGACCAGAGCAATAAAGCACTGCAACCCTGGGCTCTTTGCCAACTATGGAAATTGTTCTCCTGCAGGCTCCCTATTTGACTCAGGGACCACAGATTTTATTCACAAGGAAGTACTAAGATAATATGAGTTCCTTGTTTTTCTCTACATGGCTCAGCCTAGACCAGCACTTTCCAGAGAGGGTTCCACACAACGTTAGTCCCATGAAGTACTCATCAAAAAATAAGTTTGGGTAATACTATCTACAATAGTCCCATCCTGGGATTAGTACAGTGATGGGTACTGTGAAAGGGGTTAGAAGTCAGTAGTTAAGAAGCCTGATTGACTGTTCAGCCTGTTTCCCAAACCTATTTGACCATGGGACACACACCTCCTGCCATTGTTCCTTCTTTAGCAATATCGGCTCTAAGGACACATTTCAGTAAATGGCATTCCTTGCCTACTTGTCCAGGTGGTGTTGAATTTGGGAGTCATCACATGTGACATCATAAAATATTGACATCTTTAGTTCCATTCCTGAACCAGGAACATTTTGCACCTGAAAAATATGGCTCTCTCATATGAATGTGGCCTCTGCATCCCAAAAAAGATGAACACATAAATATCTGAAAAATTAAATGATTTAAAAAGTGTTTTAAATCAACATAAGCCTACCTATCTAAAGTGAAAGTTGAACTTGACAAGCTAAACATCAAACATGGGGTAAATCATGGAAGAAAAAAATCTAAAATTGGAAAAATTACTTCAAATTCAACAATATCTACCATGACCTTTTTATTAGCCCAGCTCATTTTGATCTACTCAGTAACTTAAGCTCTTTAAGCTTCGGTTTACCTGTCTGCCCTACAGGCCTTGTTGAGAGGCTCAGAATGCAGTGTCTATACAGAAACTTACAATGACTATAATGCTAGAGACCCCAGATGTTATAGATGACTCTAATGTCTTGGTTTTCTCTGAGGTTCCCTTGGCTTCAAACAAAACCATTGATGACAAGCATTTCTATGCACCAAAATGAGACACCAATCCACCACCGTGGGATTTGAAAAGGGGGTTGTCAACAATGACTTCACAACCATTGGCAAAATCCACTTTAAGGGCATCAAAGGAAAAGACTGAAGAAGTTAGAAATGATCATTTCTCTGGAGAGACTTATCAATGTGCTGAGGCATCTCTCACTGCGGTTGGCAAGCAAAAAGAGGTAGACACATAGGTGTGTTATTCCCAATTTTCTCTCAGACAGACGTGAGGGGCTAGAACAGGTAAAAACACAGTGAGCAGAGGAGATTCTTGCCCTGCTTCTGATGTGGCTTCTAGAAGGGTTACCATGACAGCACAAGGCTGAATAGAACAGTGGGCCAAGCTTATGGCCTGGAAGAGAGGGTCTGGGCTACCCCTGGAGCCTTCCACAGTTCCTGTTGTGGGGAGGAGTACACTGAGTTAAAAGCCAGAGGCTGAGGGTGGAACTCCCGCCAGGGGCCAATATGGAAAAGCAAGCAGTGACACAGAAGGACTCATCAAGAGGAAAGCAAGTCAGCAAAGATGTCCTACCAGGAGCTGTCTGAGCTGAGGAGGAATGAACTCAAGTACAGCAGATACCAGGACGGCTCAGGGACAGGACTGGGTAACAGTCCTCCTTGATGCCAGCCGGCTCATACCCAAGGTCAAGAACAAGGACAGAGAGACCCTTACCCCAGACTATGAATTCTCCCACAACCCTCCACATATCCCCTCTCAGATCAGGGAGAAGAGACCAAGTGAAACCTCAAGAGACAGTTTAAGTTGCACTGAACTGAACTGCCTCTTTTTCCTGCACTCCCTGTACACGGGAGTGGGGTGGAGCTTCTACTAGTTAAAGCCTTAAATAAAGACGTTCTATCTTCTCTGCACATCTGACAGTGGTGCGAACTAAATTTATGGCCCTACTACAATCTCATAGAGGTATTTCTTTTTGTTAAATAATCATGTTACCTCTTGATAGAATGCAAATTTAGCTCAGTAGTTGAACCTGTCTACCAGGAATCAAGAATTTCTTCTAGAAATAGTTAACTGCTCACTTTAAAATATACTTTTGTTTCATAAGAAAATTGCCAAAGGCTGGGTTGGTGGCTTCACAGTGCCAGGTGGGCAGCGGTTTTGCACTGGGCCTAAGGCATGGGCACAAGACTCAGAAGGACCTGGTATAAAGGCTGCTTCCACTGAGCCCTAACTTTGTGGCCTCAAGCTGCTAACTTCCTCTCTTTGAGGCAAGTGCTTGCCGGTGAAATGAGCGTGACACTCAACCCCACCTCATAGGGCTCTTTGGAGGTAAAAGGACTTGGGGCAGGACCTGACCCCTGTGCAGAGCACTTATTATTTCTGCTCATCAATAAGTACGGATTATTACCAGTATTATTTCCATATACCTCTGTTGCTGCATTATAAGGGACTACGGAATGAATGATTTTTTTTCTTAAACACAAAGACTCGATACAAAGCCTAGAACATAGAGGGGCTACTTCATGCTCCCCGGTGGAACTTTGCCCTTATTTGAAGTATTTGTTGCCTCTTCTTTCAAAAATGTCTTTGGATTCTGGGCCAGCAGCATTGGTACACCCTCCATGGTGACAAGTCTTTAACTTTGAGAAAAGGCTTTATTTTTGAAAACTGTGGGCCATTTGGAGCCCAAATAGCAAATAAGGCAAGAGGGAGTTTATTATCAAATAATGCTGAGTGAAACCAGTTTTGGTCAAATGTGCTAGGAAGCAGTTCAAGGCGCAGGCCCTGTGAATGGGGGAGCACTGTGGGAAGAGAACCCACAGATGTGTATAAACTTCTGGCCTCAGTGAGCATTCATCAGAGGTCGACAAGTTAGCTGACTGGAGGTAAGGTCTGATTTGTTTCTTTAACTCTGTAGCCTTAATTCAAGGGCTTTAAAATCACTGTGGTGGAAAATTCTAATTATTTTAAAGAACAAAAGAATAAGTCATCGTTCTATAATGTGTATGTGGTGCATTTCTTTATGAAAAAGGCATAGTATATGGACTGTTTCAGGCAGAATACAACGGAAACTGGTCATAGAGACGGCTTCTGGGGTGGATTGGGGTGGTGAACAGGGTAGGGAGAGCAGACATTCCAGGGGCAACAGACTTTTCCAATAGAGCATTTCGTATCTTTTAGTTATACTATTTGCATGCTACCGCCTATTGAACAACTAACAGCAACAAAGCAGGAGAAGCAGGAGGAAGCAGTAGTATTCCTTTGCTCTACAATAAATATTTAATCTGAGTTTTCTCTAAAAAAAACAAAAAATAAAATAAATAAATAAACCATAAAAGGATTAACGGGAGGCAAATGATCCCATGGTACCTGTTAGCTCATTCCAAGGTTGCCTGCCCAGCCAAGCAAAGAAGGGCATTTCACTTCAAACTATTTAAGTTTGTGGTTGAAGAAAATATAGACCTCTGACCTAAGGCCGCACAGATAATTTGCAATAAAGATAATCAATTTTACAAATATGAATCCTGTAATTGGCTTTTGAAAGGAAGCACTTGATCTCCACCAGCTCCTGCCCTCCCTTCCTTCTCGGTGTTTTCTCCACTCAGATGCCTTCCCTTAGGGCAAGAGAGCCGAGAAAGGGGGTCACATTTGGCCTCTTCCTCACCCACTCAGAGAAGGCAGATACATAGAGCTAAACTGGTGACTAAAGCCAGGCTTTGGGATCATTGCTAATTGTTCTCGGACTATCCTGCAGTTTTTTGCTTGCTGCTGATGTACTGGGATGAAATGAATTAGCTTTACCTGAGAATGGGTTGAATCCCCCCAAATCCCTCCCACTGTAGATTTTATATCCTAAATGAATGACCGTGTGAGGTGCATGGTAGAGGAACCAAGGGCAGTGACTTTTGACCTGGGCATCCCTTATGTCCTTTCTCTTGCCTTCAGGAATCAGTTCCCAGGGCTCCTCCATGGTCAAGGCAAGGTTCCAAAACACAGGCCTCTGGGAGGAACACAAAGCACCAGATTCCCAGGGCCACGGGGCTTGCATCAGGGATGAGAAAGTGGGCCTGGGGGAGCCAGAGCCCATGGGCCACAGAGGTCTTTGCTAGGAACATAGAGACTGACCCTCTCTCAGGCTGAACTTGAACGCCTGGGGATGAGGAGCCACAGGTCACCACCATCTTGCCCTACCCCTGGGCTCAGAGTTCAGAGCTGGTCTCACAATTCCAGTGAGGTGCAGAACATTCTCTTACTGGGAATTACAGGGTCCTCTGAAAACATTTCCAAGTAAATAATGAGCCTGAAGATAGTACAAAGTTAATCATTTGCTCACCAACACTGTGAAACCCTCTCTCTCAAGGGCAGGTGGCAGGCAGCAGAGCAGTTTGAGGAGGCCTTGAGTCAGTCCTCATATGGCACATTTGCTGCCCCCAGCCCCTCAAACCACCTCCCTGTTTCTTTGATGGTGCCAGAGGTATAGGAAATTCATGGGCATATCCTCAGATTGAACTTTCAAGTATAAAGAAGAATGAAACCTTATAAAGGAGCTCAATACCACTAATAGTGAAAACGAGATACAGTCTTTCACCCATTAGACAACTGAAGATGCCCAACGCTGGTGAGGGTGTGGAGAAACGAGAGTACGTGTTGGTACAGCTTCGGTGCAGGCAATTCTGCAGTAGCTATCTAGATCGGAAACATGCGTATCTTTTTTAAAAAATATTAATTTATTTTTCAATTACAGTTGACGTACAATATTATATTAGTTTCAGGTGTACAACATAGTGATTAGACATTTACATATACCTTACAAAATGATCACCTCAATAAGTCTAGTACTATCTGACACCATATGTAGTTATTACAATATTACTATATTCCCTATGCTGTATTTCACATCCCTGTGACTATTTTTATAACTGATAATTTGTGCTTCTTAACCCCTTTCTCTTTTACACCTTACCCCCCCACCTCCTCCCATTTGGAAAAGTACATACCTTTTGAGCCAACAATTCCCCTCTAGGATTTAACCTATGAAAACACTTCCATCTATTTACAAAGATATATGAAGAATAAAGATAGACATACACACATATTTATATTTATATATTTATGGGACCCAGTCTCCAAAAATGGTCCCCAACAATCCCCACGTCCCTATATGAGGACACATGCTGCTCCCACATCAAGAAGTAGAGCTTGTCTCTCACCCCCTTGAATCTGGGCTTGCCCTGTGACAGGAATTGATCAAGAGTATATGGCAGAAATGACATTCTGGAACCCAGCTTTGAGAAACCCAAGCCACAGATAGAAAGACCAGTTAGAGGGGAGCCAAGGTGCTCCTGGCGACGGCCCCAGCTCAGCTCCCAGCCACTAGCCGGCACCAGCTGCCAGCAGTGTGAGTTCATTTTGGCCCCTCCATCTTTGCCACCACTCACTCAATCCACAGAAGCTTAATGGATTGTAGTTTTAAGCCACTAAGTTTTGAGGACTTTGTTCCTCAGCAATAGAAAACAGAAACAATATTCATTGCCATTTCATATGAAAGAATCTAGAAACAACTTAAAAGCCTATCAGTAGGAGAATGGTCACCTAAACTATGGTCCAGCCATACCAGGAATGCTATGCAGCCATTAAGACTGAAGTAAATCTAAATGCAGTGACAGGGAAAAGCCCCCAAGACAGATTAATGAAAGCAAATTTCAGAGCAATATACCTAGTATAGTTTTATGTAAAATACATATTATTTAGATAAATGCATGCATACCAAACCACTAATAGTAGTTACTCCCAGGAGAAAGATGGGTTTGGGGGCAAAGAAAGCAGAAACTTCTAGGTTTTATTTATTTCTGCATTGTTTGAAGTTTTTTTTTTTTTTCCCGCAATGAATATATACTCATGTATTAGTTTTACAGTCCAAGAAAAGATGACAAATAGATTTCTAAGCCTTTTCAACTCAGTCCACTGACTTCCTAAGAAATTAGAATGAGCCCAGCTCCACACTAGCTGCCATTTCACTGAGCACCTACAATAAACCAGAAACCCACATAGTATTTCTAATTTTCATAACAACCCAGGCAGGTGGGCATGATTTTTCCTATTTCAAATTATGGACACTCAGGTTCAGAATGGATAGGTAGCTTTCCACCTGAATGGCAGGGACAGTGTTTGAACCCAGGTAGGTCCCACTCCAAAGCCTATGTGCCCTTTCAGGCGAGACTGGGCCTCGCCCAAAGAGCTGAAGGTCTGCTTGGGGAAAAAAACTCACATATACAAGAAGCACTGGAGGATACAAAAACTATACTCATAGACCCCAGTTCAAATCCCAGCTTCACCGCTGACCAGCTGTGAGGCCATAGACAAGTGACAGCCTCCTGTGTCTCGGTCAACCACAGAACGGCATTTACTGAGCACCTCCCAGGTACTAGGCACTGCTCATGCCAGGTGCCCAGTACCTCAGGAGGGAAATCTCTGCCCTGCCGGAGCTCATGATATAATTATGGCAGTCAAATTATAAAACAAGTGACCAAATAAATACATAATATGACCACAAAGAGTGATAAAAGCTAAGAAAAGGAAATACAGAAAGGGCTCAATTTTCATGTATATCAAGTGGGATATCGATGGTGCCAACTTCACAGGACTCTTGTGCTGAGCCAATAAAACGTTTAATGTCAAATGCTTAGTGCCAAACTGAGCACATAGTAAATTCCAATAAATGGGAATTTTTATTATTATTAGCTAAATTATGTATATATAGGCTGTGATAAAATATTTTTTTAAAGGATGCAGCAAAGAGGCAACCTACCTGGGCTAGAGTAGTCATGGAAGACTTCCCAGAGGAGGTGCCATGGGAGCCCGTGCTCAAAGCGGGACCAAGCTTTATTTGCAGGACAGGCCTCCACCCTGCCCAGGTGGCTTTGGAGTGGCCAAAGACAAGACAGGCAAGGCAAACCTGCCCATCACCCTGCTAATGTGCTTAGTTAGGGCCTTATTGCAGAGAGGAGCTGAGCCTAACGCTTTGTGGGAGCTGAGAAGAGCTGAGCCTAACACTTTGTGGGAGCTGAGAAACCAGACTCAGAACAGGCCTGCTGCTGTCACCACTGGGAGGGCAGTGGGGGTGGGGGTGCAGGAAGGCCTGGGGGAGCACTGGGTTATTTGTTATGGGGTGAAGAGGAAGCTATAAGTGGTCCTCTGTCCTCCATTAACAGCAGGATGGAGTCAGGCTGGAGCCACCGGCTGCGGAATCAGGCTTGTTTTTTAAACACATGGCTGGCCCGGGCCTTTTAACCCCCAAACACCCCAGGGTTCCTGCAGGAAGAAAACAGTAGCCTTTGGTCTACAAACTCTACAGCTGGGGTGTAGCTTAGGGCATTTCTGTTCAGCTCAGAAACAAACAGAAGATAAGAATATTGTGATAAAAGGAACTGTACTCCTATAATGGATTATTCTAAGTCAGGGCGTCTGGGCTGGTTATAATTTATACTTGAGACTCACTATATATCCTCAAAGCTAAGAGCAAATAATAAAAATGGATTACTCTTGTCTGCGAAGAAATATGAACTATTTACTTCAACCTCATCCACCCTTCTAAGGGTGTCCCCTCCCATCACCGAGAGTTACTTGAAAGTATGAAATCTAGAAGTACTTAGACCCACCCATATCCCCTCTGCACCCTCTGAACCTCACCCCCCACCATATTCCGCTGGGACTTTTTCTACAGCCCTCTTTGGTGCGGTGAGGAAGTAATTAGAGCAGTGATTCTCAACCTTTTGGAGAAGTCTCAGACTACTTGGGAATTTCATGAAGGCCATGGACACTCTCCACAGAAAAATGCATGTGTGCGTACCACATAGAACAGGGGGTCCAAGACTCTCCCGTCTGTCCCCCAAGCACATTCAAAGGCTCCAAGGACCCCAGGTTCTGTCCCTCCCAGATTAGACAGACTGGTAAGCTTCTTTTCCAGCTCTCATTCTACAACTGCTTTGACTCATTCTGTATGTGAGATAATCCTTAGCAACAGTGGCTTGGAAACACCCAGGAGGGTGCTGGAGCGCCAGTCAGCAGGATAAGAACTTACCACCAGGGTGTTCATCCGGCAGGCCCCTGGACAGTAGCTCCAAACCCCAACTCTCACCCATGATGCAGGAAGGATTTCCATCTGCCTCATCAGACTCCCTACCGGGCTGAGGACGAACCAGTAAGAAGGCGGAGTGTCCCTAGTCCCCAGGGCCATCGTACTCTTATGCGACCTCAGCCCCGCACTCCATGATGGAGGTCTGTAAGGCCATCCGCTGAGCGGCGGCGGCACTGCCTGAGAGCCCAGTCCAGACTGGTTTGGGCCCCAGACTTTAGAGAAGGGTCAGAAAGTGAATATATGATATTCACTGTGACTCTCTCCAGCCTTGACGAAGAACAACGGCCTGGAGCTGTGTTTTATCACTGATGGGGGTTACTCTTACCAGAGTCTTCGGTCTTTATATTAATCCCAAGTTGGGGTTCCATGCTACCCACCCTTGCTACACAAGAACCATCTCAGACCTACTGGAAAGCAATGAGCAAGGCAAAACTAAGTCGATCAGGACAAAGTAACTTCTGTGGGGCAAAGAGATTAGGATCCACAAGCCTTTGGTCAGGCTCAGTGGGAACAAGCCAACCCCCAAATGCAGGAATGATTACTAACAGACCATGTCCCAACCTGACACGTGTTCCACATTCACAAACTGGAAAAAATGCCAACCTGACACGTGTTCCACATTCACAAACTGGAAAAAATGTCGAATTAAATATGAAACAGGAAATGGATATAATGAGCTATGCGCGCACGCGCACGCGCACACGCGCACGCGCGCACACACACACACACTTCTAGTTAGCATGGGATGAAAGCCAGTGGCGGCAATTTTTAATTAGAAAGGAGGACTAATGGCCACCTCCTAAGGCCAAGACATCCATCTCTGAAGCGTGAGGCCAGAGTTAACCCCTGCATCTCCGAAGTGGGTGCCTTGCTACAAATGGCCTCACTGCTAGAGAAAGCTCATAAGGTTTTCTAAGCCTGGCTTGGTTAACTGAAGAATCAGTAAGAAAGAGAAGGAGAGAGGTAAGTTAGGGGAGGAGTGGGGAGGGGCGGGGAATCAGAAGGTCAAAGAGAGGAGAGGGTCTGCCCCTCTAGAAGGATAGTGTATGGGTAAAGGGACCTAAAGCCTGAGAGAAATGGGTTCAACTCCCAGCTATTCTATTTACCAGCTCTGTGACCAGGGCCTTGTTACTTACCCATTTCCTTGGTCTTCACTGTTCTTGCCTGTGGGGACGATAGCACAAATTTGGCAGGGCTGTTGTGAGGATTAAATAAATGATATACGAAAAGCACTTGTTTACCTATATAAGTACTTAAACATGATGGCTACACTACTGTTAGTTTCATTATTACTCTTTAGTTTCCTCCTCAACATGTCGGAGGCACCCATTTCCTCCAAGGGGATAAACTTCCTTCTGTAGAGACTGATTTCAGGTGTGCCGGGGGTGAGGGGAGAGTATGCAGTTATTCCTTCCATAAACAGAATGAAATACTCCCGCCCAACTGACACTGAAATGTGACATCCTGGATGGGAAAGTCCAGTAGGCTGTCCTTAGGGAAACATCCTACCCCCACAGAAAGGGAGCTATAAATAGGAGCCGAGGCCCCTCCTCCCCCCAGCCTTTCCCCACCCATTACTCCCCTGAGTAGCATTTGATTCCAGCAGGGACAATAATACAGATCCATGGGTTTTCCACTTTTCTCTTTCCAAGTCTGTTTGACAAGGAAAGAGCTCTTCACATCTCAAAGACCATTTAAACAGCTAGTGCACAAAAGAGTGTCAGGCACATAGTAGTTGCTCAATAAATACCTTTTGGGCAACCAAATGGACACATGTGACCTGGTTCCCACAGTGGTTCCTCTTGAGGCACTTACACCCTATGGAAAAGACACAGAGAAGAAAATCTTTTTCCCCCCATCACCAAGTTTCCAGGTACAGAGTAACAAGAAGCAGCTAAATTATGGCCTCCAAATACATCTCTGATTATAAAGCTAGTTAGGGAAAAAAAAAACTCTCTCTGTCTTCTTACTAATTCACTGGACCCAGGATCTGACACATAGCAGGTTCGCGATACATATTCATGAAATAAAAAAACAATTTATAAATTTACTGATGTCAAGAGCTGCAGTGCTGGCCTGATGCAATTGTCAGAGAAAGATGGCAGCAGAGCCCCCAGCCAGCCAGCCACATGCATTTTCTTCCATCCACGTCTCGTACCAGATAGCATCTTCCTAAACAAAATCACAAGGCCAGACCTGCTTTAGAAGTGGAGCATTGCCAGCTCACTCAGTGACTCAAGCCATATGTTTTAGAAAAGAACAGCCCACCTTTATTAGCAGTAGTAGAAACAGTGCCAGTAATTTACATTTCCTGAGCATTTGTATGCCAGACAGCATGCTGATTGATTTACCTCCAATATATCCTTTCTCACGACAACCCTATGAAGTTGGTTATATTACCCCCATTATACAGATAAATAAACTATGGCTGAGAGAAGTGACATAACTTGCCCAAGGCTGCTCAGCCAGCCTGTGAGACCCCAGAGAACTTTCTTATCCCCTCTCTTATCACGGACTCTCCAGCCTGCACCAGCTTCCAATCCCACCCGACTGCACCCATTCCTCAAACGCCTCAGTACCCTCCTTGGCCTGGAAGGCCCTTGCCATGCTTCCTACTGCAGAAAGGCTTCCTCATCCCCCAAGACTGTGCTCACACGCTGCTGCTCTCTGAGGCCTCCTCAGACCTGCCCCCCACAGGCAAGGCAGAACAACCACTTCTTCTCTGGGTCCTCAGTTCAGGGCATTGTACCACAAATCCAGTGTAGTCACAGGGAGGGTCAGCACAGTCACCTGCCTGCCACACAGCAGAAACACCATACATGTCCTATAATTAAGCACATCCTTCTTTGAATAACAAAATACACAGGCATGGTGATGTGCCACATAACGTTTCGGTCAATGACAGTCTGCATATGCCATATATGACAGTGGTCCCATAAGATTACAATGAAGCTAAAAAATTCCTATTGCCTAGTGACATCATAGGCATCAAAGTCTTAGCGCAACGCATTACTTGCATATTTGTCGCGATGCTGCTGTAAACAAGCCTACTGTGCTGCCAGTCGTATAAAAGTACAACACATACAATTATGTACAGTACATAACACTTGATAATGATAATAAATGACTATGTTACTGGTTCATGTATTTACTATACTACACTTCTTATCATTATTTTAGTGTATACTATTTGTACCTATGAAAACATGTTTTTGCTGTAACACAGTATGCTGTGTTACACCAGCAGCAGCCTCATACATCTCATGTTTACCGTGTCTCTTAATTGCATCATTTTCTCTTGTTCTTGATTCAATCTTGCATTGTTTTATAAATTAGTGTAGCCCAGGTGTACAGTGTTTATAAAATCTACAGTCATGTACAGTAATGCCCTAGGCCTTCACATGTACTCACCATGCACTCATCCAGAGCAATTTCCAGTCCCGCAAGCTCCCTTCATCATAAGTGCCCTATGTA
This sequence comes from Pteropus alecto, assembly GCF_000325575.1. Lineage (NCBI taxonomy): Eukaryota > Metazoa > Chordata > Mammalia > Chiroptera > Pteropodidae > Pteropus > Pteropus alecto. The sequence goes on from NW_006443124.1 coordinate 3,921,616, forward strand.
AGTGTACCAATTTTTATCTTTTATACTGTATTTTTTACTATACCTTTTCTATGTTTAGATACACAAATATTTACCACGGTGTTACAATTGCCTACAGTATTCAGTAGAGAACATACTATACAGGTTTGTAGCTTGGGAACAATAGGGTATATATACCGTACAGTCTAGGTGTGCAGTAGGCTGTACCGTCTAGGTTTGTGTATGTACACTCTATGATGTTCACACAATGCATTGCTCAGAACATATTCCCATTTTAAGCAGCATGTGACTATAAACCCCCAACCCATTCTGAGACATGCCCATTCTGGTCCTCTCTGTTCCCCTGGAAGTGGCTGACCAATGGGGTGGGGGCAGAAAGAAGATAAGAATTAGGCTGAAACTCCCCAAACGGCCCTGGACAGGAGTCCAGGCTCAGAAAGAGCTGGCGGATGCCCCCCCACCCTACCTCAGCAGGTGTTGCAGTGGGCAAGGAATTGGTCCAGCTCAGATGGTTAAAGGCCATTTGAGCTTTAGGTAGTCATAACCCTGACCCCACAGACAGGGCCTGCAGCGCCTGCCATTTCCCATGGGACCTCACACTCCCTGGCCTCCTTCTCTCTGTGGGTTCCTCACGATCTCATCACCTTTGTCACAAGGGAGCCAGGAGAACGAGCTACCTCCATGACTTATCTTCAGTCCCTAGGGCTTTCTCCTGTCAGAATAGGAGGCCATACTTCTAGAAGTCCTAGCTTTTCTTATCTTTCTTATTTCTTATGAGAGACCTCTGAGCAGAGGGGAGAAGAGGTGAGGGGGAAAGGAATATCTTCCCATTGAGACACCCAGGCCTGAGCTCTAGACCACTGAGTCAAGGGGAACTTCTTCCTGGATGGAAGAGTGTGGGGTGGGCGTGAGCTCTGCCTGCTGCCTTCCAGAAACAGAATGAACTAAAAGACCTCTGGAAATCCCTTCTAGTTCCCAAATTCTACTTTTTTTCTGGAGACTGGTCACCTGTCCGTACAGGTAGGGTGGCCATAATTTATTGTTAAAATCAAGATACTTGTTTAAATGAAAGGGGTCATGCTACAACATGGATGGACCTGGAAGGTATTATGCTAAGCGAAATAAGTCAGACAAAGAAAGACAAATACTAGATGATAACACTTATCTGTGGAATCTAAAGAACAAAATAAACAAACAAAACAGAAACAGACTCATAATGCAGGGACTAAGCCAGACTGGGAGGGGGGTTGGGAAGCTGGGTAAAAGAGGTGAAGGAATTAAGAAGTACAAATTGGTAGTTACAAAATAAACCATAGGGAACATAGTCAATAATATGGTAACAACTATGTATAGGGTCAGGTGGGTACTAGACTAGTCAGGGAGATCACTTTGTAAATTATATAAATGTCTAACCACTATGCTGTACACCTGAAACTAATATAAAATGATAATGAATATCAACTGTAATTGAAAATCAAAAAAGCGGGGGAAAGGTGAAGGTGAATAAGAAGTTCAGACTTCCTGGTATAAAACGAACAAGTCATGGGGAAGTGGTGTACAACATAGGGAACATAAACCATATCGTGATAGTATTGTATGGTGTCAGATGGTTGCTGGATTTATAGTGGTGACCACTTCCAGAGGTATATAAATGTTGAGTAATTATAATGCATACCTGAAACTAATACAATATTTTATGTTAGCTATATTTTAATTAAAAACAAAAAAATGAAAGGTGTCAGGCATAAACTTGGCCTGCCCCAGGCTAACCAGGATGTCCAGTCTTTCTGCCTAAGAGGTTGAGGACAAGGAAGCTTCCGCAAAGTTCATGTTTACATAACTCCAAGCCTGCAACCAGTTCAAACTTTTCCAAAAGAGATAGCCACTTCTCAAAGAGATGTTGGCAAACCATTTTTCTAAGTAACGTAATAAGACACATAATAAATCATAATGTGATCTATCTTTTGGCTAGCATCCTCTGGTTTCTCCTGTAGATGCTCTGCACAGAGGTGCACACTCGGGGCCTTCTCTAAGTGGAGCAGATGCTCCCAGGGGAGAGGAGATAACACTAAGTGGCCTGGTCTACTGAGTAGTTCCCATCAGTGCCACTCCTTCCGAGGGGTGGGTTCAGAAGAGTTGATGGGTTGGAGGCCAGGCAGAGTCTTTAACCAACTTTCCCAGGTGGAAAAGAGGAGGGAATCTAGCCACTGATCACTGGGTAGAGCCCCTTTGGGGTGCCCCTGTGATCGCCAAGGTGGTGAGAGATGGAGTAAGAGAATGGCACTTCTCGTCCTTCCTCCAGACCCGAATATGGGCCCAGCCTGGCTGCCCTTTCTTCCTTCCCTCTGGCTCCGCTGCAGGAGGACACTTCAGCCCAGGGGTCTCTTTGGGCTGACGTTGTTCTCTGCTCCACTTCCTGTGTGTATATGTCTTTCCTCCCAAACTAGATAGTGAGCTCCTTCGGGGTGCCTCCTCTGGAATTAGCCTGAGGACAAAGCCCACAGATGATGCTCTATAAATATTAGGTTTATGATGAATTGATGATACCCATTTGGCCCATTATTAGTCATATGAAGAAGGGCAAAAACAAAGACTAGAAACGTTTGGCCATTCAAGAAAAGGCTGGTGGAATCTATAACCTCCTATAAGCAGAGAGCCAGGATGGAGAAGTGAGGAAAAATGATACCAACTGCCTCCAAAAGCCCTGCCAGCTCATTCCAAAACTGGAACTAACACAGGATCTGGAAGAGAACCTTACTGTTCTCTCCACCCTTCTCCCCCCACCTACTTTGCCCAGGTTACACAGCAATGTGAATGTACTTAATGTCACTGAACTTAAAAATGGTTAAAATGTTGTTTTTCATGTATAATTTACCACAATTAAAAAACTTAGGTGATTGTTCATTGTACTATTACTATTCTTTCCACTTTTCTGTTCATTTGAAACTTTCAAAATAATTTTTTTTAAAGACTGATAAACACCCTTCTGGTCATCTGGTCTTTTTTCTTCTTCTAGTTACACCCTAAGTCTTTCAAAAAGCCAATAGAAGGCCAAAGGACCTTTCTGCATCTCCACAGAGTCTAGTTCAGAGCACAATGGAGAAGGTAGCTTCTAGAAAGAGCTAATGCCTGATGAAAAAAGATAGAGACTCAGATTCTGCAGTCCTGAGAAGCCACATCTGTTGTGAGTGCTTACTACAGCCAGTCACAATTCTAAGGCAGCTCTGCAGATGCTCTGAGGTCAGCACTGCCCTCCACTCTTATATAGCTAGGGCGACAGCCTTAGAGAGGTGAAGTCACTTGCCCAAAGCAGCTCGGCTGATGTGTGATAGATTTCAAACAGGCATTTCAGAAAGCAGAGCCTGAGTTAAGCAGCCCAGGAAGCTTTCCTGCCTCCTCCTCTAAAAAGATTGTAATCCCCAAACATATCAGTCCCACCCCCACTCTTGCCACACAGTTCAAGGCCGGTTGGTCAGTTTAAAAGCACTGACCACCGCTTACTCTGAACTGAGTGAGGCTCCTGCAGGAGCCAGAGGCAGAAACTGGTTTCTGGCCTAAAGGCACTTATAATCCGTTTGTGAAGATAACATGATATAACTAGAAGGAATAGCATACTAAACTGTACTGCACCTACACCACCTTTTTGCACCTGGCTCCTCCTGCTTCTGTGCTCATCACATTACACTGTGAGGACATACATAAAGAGGGTTCTCTCCCTCTGCAGTTGAGTGACTACGGGCTCCCGAAGTTACAATGCTGCCGGCACCGAGAGGGTGTGGGCCATACTGAATGCAGGTGGGAAAGAGAGTAACTAGGTGCGCAGTGATCATCCAATTCCCCACCTTATCTGCCTGGTGGGTCCTGAGAACTAGTTACACTATTGTCCTACTCCGCTCACTACCCTCCCCATAACCCGATCATTCAGGAATCCAATGGATGGCCTGGGTTCTCTTGACTTCCTCCCCAGCTGGAAGGGGGATGGCAGGGTGGGGGGTGGGGGGACATTCTTCTGACAGAGCCTCTCACACAAGTGCTAAGAACCCCTGCTGGAAGCAAAGTCCCCCTCTAGGTCCTGAGCCCCTTCTGGCTGTTCCATTCTTAGGCAGGTGGGCACCTCGTCAGTGCTGGTTCCTATTTTCCCCAGGCCCTGGCTTCTGGGCCATCCAGTTTTCTCTATGTATGATGGGGACTCACTAAGCAGATGGGATGTGCTACTTCCAATCCAGCCCTGAGACCTGGGCAAGGGGACAGAGAGAGAATAGGAGGTCTCTGTTTGTGTGCACAGAGGTGCTGCTAAGACTGCTTCCTGGGTCAGGCCTGCTCCCTCAGCAAGTATTCTGGGCTCTGGCAGGACAAGAGCAGGACAAACAGCTCGGCCACAGTTTCTTGGCACTCGGACCCCAAGGACATAGGTTTCCCCAAGTGTCCCTTTTTTTTTGAAAAAAAAAAAAAAAGTATAATTTTATTTGTACACTTAAAAAGTTGTACATAGAAACTTATAATACAGTTCTATAAAACTGGAAGAACTGTCAGAGAAAATAACCTCACACAAACCTGGTACAACTGTCTTTCTGACTGAGGGACCGGGTGGCCAAATTGGAATCATAGCAACAGCAGCTACTCTGAAGGAAACATCCCTTCCCCAGGGTCCATGCCTCTGTGGGAGGAATTTCATATTCAGTGTGGGCAGATGGCTCAGTGCCATATTTTGCTCCTTCCTTCCCAGGGATGGCACTGAAGATGCATGATTTCCAGGCTCCCACGTGGCTGTAATGACTCCACAGTTTTCTTCACCATATGATATTCACTGACAGTTTTTAGATCTTACAGCATGTACACACTGCTGAGCACATTCTTGACTTTCGAGGCCTTTTTTCATTTTGGTCAATCAGGTCAAAATTATTAGTATCACAAGCAAAATCTGAAGGCTGGAAACAACTTCAAAAAGCACAAAACTGGAATTCTGCTCCCATTTGTTTTTAAAGCTATACTCCAACTTTTGGAATGCATACTCGAATTTTAGATGGAACAAATCTGAGGTTATGTATTTATAGTCATTTAAGATATTCGAACTAAGAAATTCAGTTCAAAATAGTAAACATTTGAAGTTATATCCTACCCCAAGATACAAACACTCAATGCAATCTATTAGTCCCACTTCCTGTTGTGACAAATTCCTATGAAACCATTCCGACAGAATGCTTCCAGGACCTGCCCTCTCCCTCTGCCCCGACCCCAGCTTTTCGCAAAGCTCGTTGTCTAAATAACCCTGAACAATGACAATTTTTTTCACTATGACCTTAGCTTGTCCTGTTAACTATAATTATGTATATAAACCTGCCTGCATAGAAAGTTGTAAATGCTTCATAATGAGGCAATGCGGCACCATTGTCTGAGAGCAGGTTCTGGAGTCAGACTTGGGATGAAATCTCAGCTCCACCTTCCTAGCTGAAGGGCCTTAGGCAGGCGACTCAATATTTCTCAATGCCTATGGTTCCTCTCCTGAAACAGGACGATGGCAACAGGCACCAGCCTGACGCATAGTAGGTGCTCCCTACATGCTCACTGCTGTTTTATTCTATTTGTCTTGACATTGCAGTTTTCCCTAATTGCAATCCCGTTGCAAATGTCACAGTAGAGAACACATGTGAGTGTGGAGGGGGACACACAGGTAAGCAGTATGCATAACCTTGGGGGCCAAGTTCACATAACTAGATTTTTAGCATTGCGACCCTCCATTTGGCATGGACCCACCACTCGAGTTCAGGGACCAAAGACAACCTAGGAAAGGAGTGAAGACTTCTTTTTCTTTAAAGCTCCATGCAATTCTATATTTCATTGCCCTCAGAAAACCACCCCATCCCCACCCCAAGCCATGTCATCCTAGAGTAACCTCCTTACTTCTGCAGCCCACATGCCCTCAGCACCAGGGAGGGACCTGCTTGGCCCTTACCCCCGGGGTTGTTTTCTGGTTGTCCTCAAGGTAAGTGGGGCGCGGGCTCACCCAGTGAGAAGCCCAAAGTCTCCTTCCCTCCAAGTGGAGGGAGGTGCTGCTGAGCTGGCCTGGGCAGGCTCACCCACCCTTTCAGCCAAAAGCCCAGTAGTCAGGATGTTTCCACAACATAGCTTAATGGGGGGAGAGGAGGGATGGGAATTGAATACAACCTAAAAATTCAATAACAAGAGATTATTAAAGTAAATTATGATACAGTCAGGCGACGGAATACGATTCAGCCACTTAAAATGCTGTGAAGCGAGACTATGACAAAAGATGCTCAAGACAGATTGAGACAAAAAGCAAGCTAAAAATAGTTTACACAGTGTGACGATACGGTTTGATACTTTTTTAAAAAACCTTTCCCATGCATGCGTGTTGATATGTTTTACACCTGTGTACATGAGCATGCATCAAAAACAGATTGGAAGATGCACCAAAATGTTTGCAGAACAATCACTGTGTGGTGGAATTAGGGGCAATCATTCTATTCTTTGTTTTGCTTATCAAATAGCATTTTCAATAATGGCCATGCATTATTTTTGGAAAAGGGAAAAAAATTAATTTTAAAAGAACATTAAGAATTGTCGCACCTCCAGTTATTCTGGCTGTGCCACTTCTTACAGAGAAGAGACAAAGGCACAGAGCACCAACAAGCTCCCAAACTCGGTTCCACTAACAGTCCTTCTCAGTGGGGGAGAACGAGCTTCTCCACAGCAGAGTGGGCCCATCTCAGGGCCAGGATGGTCCTGGCAGGAGTCACTTTCTAACACGTCCCGACATGTGTTTCCAGTAACGCTGTTTGTGGCCGCTTTCTTCTCTTATCGCTCCTCCATGACCTTTCTGGTTACAGACTCACTGGCTGGAGCCAGGTGGATTTGTTTGATTTCAGTTGATGGTGATTAGGAAGAGGAAGTGCCAGAAGGGATTACCTCAAGTTTAAACCTATTTCCAGTAGAGTCCCCGGGGCCTTTAATTACACATCTTGGGTCTGTTTGGTAAAGAAGTGGTCAAAGATGTGCTTTTTATCTCCCTCGGAATCTCCTGTGACTGGCAGCATTCCATCTGTGCCTAGTGTTCTCATAAACTTGACCCACAGGGTCCCGGTGGGAGGAGGGGTGGCTCTGGAGAAGGGAATATGAAGCTGAAAGCTGGCGACAGCCATTTTTAAGAGCACTGTATCTTTGAGTCCTTGGTCAAGCCAAGCTATTTTGGAGGATAGACAGTCAAGAAAGACTAGGAACCGCACTTCCAAGAACAGGGAGTGTTTTGTGTCCAGAACACTGCAGTTCCCAGAGGAGTCTCTGGGTCAGCTAATGCTGACCCACAAGGATGAGGATGGTCAGAATGTGAAACACTGAGCCAAATCCAAGAGGAGACTTTTCTTTCTTTTTCTTTCTTTTTTACAGGGTTCCCCACCGCACTTCTTGGTACTAGCATTCCTCAGAGGTATTGCAGGTTGGGCTCCAAACCACTGCAGTAATGGCAGCTTTACCGTAAAGCAAGTCTTGCGGTAAAGTGAGACTTGCGGTAAAGCGAGTCTTGCAGTAAAGCAGTCATAATCTTTTAGCTGGTAGAGGGTCTTGCTTTTAATTTATAGAATGCTCATCCTCTGTGAGGTGCAGTAAAGCTAAGCACAATGAACAGAAAGCATTCCTGTACTGAAATAGTAACAGCTGGAATCGCCATGGACAGGCAATCACTGGGATGACCGAGATATCAGATCAGGTGTGAGGCAGACAAATAATCACTTTTCTGCTACAGGTGGGCCTAGTCAGAGATATGAGGACCAGCTGGGCCTCAAAAAAAAAAAAATTTTTTTTTAAATAAAAAAATTTTTAAAAATAAAACCTTTCCTACTTTCAGATTTCTCCAGACCCCTGCGAGAAGGCAGACACGGGGACCTTCCCTCCCCGCATCCTGGCACAAGTATGCTGCCATCCTCTCCCACTTGGCAGTTAGCGAGATTGCCAAATTACATAGTTGCTACAGGCCCAAGACTGGGGAGTCTAATATGTAAAATGCAACTTTATTGGGGGGAGGAGAATAAGGGCGTTCAGTTATGGAGGGTGTTAGCACATATTGGGTGTAAAAGCGAAGTCAGGAAATTAGGAATTATTCTTTAGCTGCTTGTATTAAAGACACGGAGATGTAAGTCAGATGCACACACAATTTTAGGCCGTAGGACTTCAAATTTCCCTTTATGTCCCACGGAGGATGGAATTTAGGAGAGGAACATTTGGTTAGGATAAAAATGAGAACAAATGGAGTTTAGTTAGAGGCCTCTTTCAGCCTAGGCTGAGACCCTTACCACCCAAATTCTGCCTCTGGCGAGGCTATTTCTCCCATTACCCCAGTACCCCAGCAACTCTCTTTAGCAGGAGCACACAGCGACTTGAGTACAGATTCTTGCTCCAGTCCCCAGAATCTTTCAACCCCCTCAAGGCAAGCTAAATAATATTTTTTTTCTTGGCACCACCGTCATATTGGAGCAGTGAAAACAGGCCCTGAAAAATAGAGTGTGGTCTCCCCTAGAACAGCTTTACCGGAGACAACCCAGCCACCCCTCAGCTCCCAGGACCACACCCTGTGAGGCAGCCCAGGCCTGGGCAAGAGAGGCTGCCCAAGGTCAGCTCGGGGTGTAAAGGCTATTGTAATTCACCCACAGTTTGGCTGCAATACAGATATGCAGCCTTTCCGTCTTACATCAGAATTGCTCAAAGTGCAGGACCCATATGCTGATGGTACCTTAAATGATGGTAGGCGGCACATAACATTTTTCATTTGAATGGTAATGTAGTTATTTCAGTGTGAATTCAAAAACAACAATGAAACAGCACATCAATGGTTATGGATATTGGTTAAGATGAGGCTAAGTAATAACACTTTTAATAATATTTAATAATAAAAATTAAATAGTAATTTAATAATATAGGTGGTATATAAGTAGGGCAAAATTCATGAAGCTGATTTGGGACAATTCTGTGTCAGCTAAACAAATTAACCAATGTATATGAAAAACTCAAACAAGTATGTTAAAACATTAGAGACAGCCTTTCATGGTGCTAAGATCTATATAATCAGAAAGCCCAGGTTCAGATGCTAGCTCTATCGTTTACTTAGCTCTGTGACCTTGGACAAATCACAACCCTTTAAGCCTGTTTCTTCATCTGTAAAATAGAAATAAAATTTTCTATCTTATAAGATTGTTCTAACAATTAAACAAGGTAATACTCATAAAGTGCTTAGTATAACACCAGGCATAGAACAAGTGCTTAGACAGTAAGAGTGATCTTTATAAATGGAAGAGCTCATTCTAAAGTAGGCTACTCATCTATCTGTTCTGAAAATTTCCTTACAAGAAGATGCGGCCCAAATAGCACAGGAGCATTTAGTCCTGTGGGTCATGGATCCGCTCTCAGAGAAATAAGCATGCAGACACATTGCAAACCCCAAAACTGCATACAATTTTAAGGTGTTTATAGTTGATACCCCCTTTAACCACTTCCTGAGCTGACTATAGACCTGTTAAACTAAGATGGAGAGCCCGGGTACCAACAGGTATTTCCACCTACTTCTGCCCCCAGAAAGGCGTAGAGTCAGCCCACATTCTGGATGCATTCCTAAACCAGACTTTGGTTCTCTCTTGGGTGCCTTTTAATACACAGGCTACTACAGCTTTATTCTCTACATGGGCAAAATGTAAATAAAGTCTCAAGGACCCCCACACACCCCTACCCTCAGTAACTGGCTTGTTTTCCTTGCCCTATCTCAGCACAGTACAACCTGGCCTTGCAATTTTTAACTCAGTGCTGATGTAGCTGGGTAAATTCGAGGGACTAGCAATGTACCTGAAAAACCATGGATCCCGATAAGCTGCTGATACAGTGTGCCTGAGCTTCCGCTGGTTCTATTTAAACACTGATAGACCCTTGGGCAAACAAGAAACCTTTTGTGCTCTGAGCATCCACAATTGCCATCCGGAGTCCATTCTAGCCCAGGCCAAGGCTCAGGGTAGGCGGAGTCAGGGTGGAGAGAGGCAAACTTTTCCTGTACTTTATCAGATAAATGCACACAGGCAGGACAAAGTTGATCTTCAATTCTGGGGCTCTGAGTCTTTGTCCCTGGCTCCTACCCCACCTTACAGAGATCTTGTAACAACTGAGATTGAGAAAATGTTTTCTGGGAAACTCACTGTGGGTCCTTGAAACAGGACATATGCACTAGTTGAAGCCATGACCCACCCACATCACACTAAAAGAGATGAATGACTCAGCTCACAAAGAAGCACAGAGAGGAAGCTAGTGAGTTTACCCACATGCACTAATGTAAACAGAAAAGAGAGTCAAGGTTAAGCCCAAAGAAAATCAGACTGTTATGAAGCAGAGGACAGGGTTGTTTCTTTTAACCATTTGAGTTTAGGGTTATTTAGTAAATAGCTTTTGTAAAGCAAGAGTTTTGAATGTGAATTTCTTTCTTGAATACTAAGTGGATTAGAGCAGGCTAGGTGTCATCTGGGAGCTTTGCTATAAATGCAGAATCTCCAGTCCCAGCCTAGACCTCCTAAACCAGAATCTGCATTTTAACAAGATTCTTAGGCAATTCATATGCATGCTATGGTCTGAGAAGTACTGGTTATAGTATATATAAAGCTCCAGGAAAGGTGTATGAAAGGATAATAAAATATTATAGACTGTTTCCTTCAGGTTTGCAACCTAAATAGTGAGTATAAAACAATAAAGTTCAATTTAAAAGGATGAGACTAATAGTAGTAGACCTGTTAATATAATAAATTTTGTTTTTAGTAATCAGTTCTCAGGTCTAAATAAATATTTCTCATGAATAGCTCAATATATATGACATCAATTGGGCAACTTCAAACACCCTTTTTGAAAACAAGCTTATTCTTAGAAGTCTAAAGACTCGATGCTTTTCCCATGAAGGGTCACAGCTGTACACGTTAGAATTAGTGGCATTTTAAGAGGTTAAAAAAGGACTCCAGATTTAGCATTATTGACAGAAGGCAGATTTTACAAAATCAGAGTTGAAATGTTTCCATAATCAACATGGATTACCTTTGGCGGGTAAGGGGTGGGAAGGAGAAAGAAGTATCGATTAGTGGTCAGAATATCCCTGTGTGACCTTACCCAAGTTACCAGACTTCTCTAAGCCAGCTCCCTCAGTGTAAAATGGGGATAATAGCCTTTGCTGTTGAATTATTATAAGATTAAAAGGCACTATAACAGCATTTGGACACAATAAGTGCTGAATAAATGTAAGCTATTAAGAATTTGTATCAACATACTGTCTCAAGATGTCATTCTGCATAATTTGAGAGTGAAGACATCAGTCCTGTCTCTGTCCAGTGCTAACTCTAAGAGCCTGCAGAAATCACTTCATTTAAGCAGTAGCAAGAAAGATTCCTATCTTCAGCGAGTCCTGTCTGAAAAACCCTGTAGTGCGAGCTAGGGAAGCTAAAGCTAAGCTCAAGGTCCAGGCCAGATGGGGGTGACACAGTGATGAGAGGTGGGTCTGAGCCTACTCCATAAAGAATATGCAAGGACCAGAGGCCACCTCGGGTGGCTGTGTTAGCATGGATCTTCTGTGCCTCTAGGCTAGAACCCCCTATTCCCACTTCCAATAAAGAGGAGTTGTCAGGCTGGAAGCCCTGGGGAAAGAGAAAGGAATAAGTATTACAGGTGGATCGAGAAGGGGCAGGAGAATAAAAAGAAGCAGGAGGGGCAGGTGTTGTATCACTGCTAAGAGTTCATCTTCCAACAACACAGACCAAATTAGTCTCAGCCTCATCACTCAAGAGCTATAAAGGGCAAGTCAGTTAACCACTCTGAGCCTCCCTTTTATAAAGTATAAAATGAGGATAATATGACTACCTACCCCAAAAGTTTGGGATGATGATTAAATGAGGTATGTGTATAAAGAACGAAGCAGGGTACTTAGCACATGATAAATGCTCCATCCATGGTACCCATTACTATCAATCTAAGGGAGGCATCTGCAACACAACAATAATACATGTATTCACTGTCGGTTTAATCCCTGGGGTCAAGGAATTTGATGTGAATTTCAGATCACCAGAAAAACTAGGTCTCTTTTGGATACCTATTAATGAAAGACGAAGATTACAGGAGCCTTTGTTTTAACTTACAAAAGCCTAGTCATACTCCTCAGCAATGAAATAGTGAAAAGCAGCATTAGAAGTTGACTCAAAAAACACTACCATTTTAAGATTCATTAAAACTAGCTGAAAAGCAGGAAAAGGCAAGATAGCCTTCAGTGTAGCAAAAAGACTTAAAAAATGTAACATCTGACATAGGCAGAATGGCTTAAAAAGAGACCTCATCTCATCAGACTGTGCTGGTAGGCGAGTACCACACTATATAAACAGAATAAATTAATAAAAACAAAGCTGAAAAAGAGCAAACAGTTGATTTTGGTGGGTAGTGATATTAGAGGTAACTTTTAGATTTGTTGGTTATTTTTGCAAAATCAGGGTATTTTTAGAAACTCCTAGAAGACCAAGGGGTTAAAAAAAATGTTGATGGTCTAACAGCTTGAGGCACAGCGAAGAGAGGAGCTCGGGTGTGCACCTAAGGCAGTGGTTTTCAAACTTTAACTGAAAAACTTTTTTTGTTTGTAAATAAAATCTTGAGACCCAAATATGAGCAGATAAAATGCTTTTATTAAGCAAATTCATTTACATGTTCAATTTGAATCTCTGCTCCACTTAGGTCTGCAAATCACTGCACAAATAACTACACAGATTGAATACATACTCGAATAAAGATATTTTATTGTTTTTAATGATTAAAAGTATTTTTAGAAGATAAAATTCCAATTAAAAGCTGACAGACTCCTACTGTTTCTTGAAAGGTAGTTCAGAAACATTTAGAGGATTACTGGGGCTAGTCGACTGCCAGGTTTTCTATATGGAACACCATATAGACCCAAGGCTTGCCATGGGTTCACACACACGTCTTTTGTGTTCATGTAAAGCAGGGAAGGACAGTGAGCAGAAGACACCCCAACATCTTCTGTTCAATGACCAAACAAAACTAACACGAGAGGCATGGAGAAAAGGCAAGCCTGGGGACACTGTGACAAAGGCCACATCTGTGAAAAGCTCCCAGATCCCAAATAAAAGGAGAAAACAAGCAAGTCGTTCCTGGGCAGGCTTGGATTTGCGGGGTAAAGGTACAGACACACAGACTAGGAACATCTACCTAGGAGCATTCAGGAACTCAAACTGGAGGGCTTCTGGAAGGAATATAAAGCCTGTGCTTTACTTGTTGGGTGGGGCTAAGTGGGACGGTGAAGGAAGGCAGAAAGTAGCTAGGGTTGACATGGCCCAGGCAAGATGAGAAGGGGAAGGGAGAGGTGGCCACTGAGAAAATGACCTTCTCTGCAGTTGTAGAAAAGAAATGTGTAGGAATTCACGACAGGAAAAGGCAGAGAAGTAGAGTGATCTAAGAAGCACTGGAAAGCTTGTTAGGGGGAGGTGCAGAGAGGCTGGCAAAGAAGGTCTATGAAGAAGCAGAAAAGAATTTAAAGCAAGTGCAGAAAGAAACAAGGCAATGGATGAGAAGTTCAAGGGACACTTAGACCTAAATCCATACAAAGATATAGTTTATGGCAAATTCTGTAATATAATACAAGTGGCCCAAGAAAAAAGGAGGCCAGAATTTCAGCCTATAGAACTCAGGAAACGAGAATCAGAGCTGATTGGACTTATAGAGTGTTTTGATGTGATGAGTGTTGAAAAATGATTTGCCAGGGGGAGGGAGGCTTTGGTTGCTTGGTGGTAAAGAATGCATAATAATCCCTTTTATAGTAATCTTTGAGGATCAAACAAACATGTATATAAATATAAGGTCCTACATAAACACATGATGGTATTACCAGAAAAGCAAGAGGAAGTCATATTCTCATCTGGACTGCGGGGATTTAGGAGGAAGAGTGGTGTGATTTATTAGGGATGGTCTAATGACAGCCTTTAGGAAAGAAAGAATGAGGAAAGGAAGAACTTAGGAAAGTTACATGGTCCTGAGAAGGAAACGAAAGCCCTTGGTTTGAGTTACAGGTTTGTGCTTTTCATGTCCTGCCCTTGGATCCAATTCTGAAGCTGGTTGGAGAGCTGCAAAGAGCTGTCTTCTATGTGCCAGGCACTTTACCTACGATATTTTTAGAACTAAAGACAGTACCGAGAGGAAACTTGGAGAGGGCACATGAAGGACCCAAGATTACACAGTTAATAAGAGGGGAGTGAGTGTTCAAGCCTTGGCCTAGTAAATGCATGCTCGCCTCTCCCACGAGCAGCTGGTATTCCAGGTCGCAGACTCGCAGCACCCCGAGATGCTGCCCATTCCATTCCTCTAGGCTCCTCGGGGGTAGCTTTGCCAGGTGGCAGTAATCTTTCCTCACTTGGAAGGTATTTGGTTTTATAAAGATCTTTAGCGTCCTTCTGGTGAAATTTAGAAGCAGGTAATCATAACTTAAAAAGTATAAAAAGCTTCTTCCACCACTATACAAATAAGGCAGAGAAAATAACATACTAAGATTCCTTGGACAGGAAAGCACTGTCTTCTATCCTGCCCAACCCCATCCCTAGACCAGAAGAATCTCCTTGTGGCCAGGGGCTATCTTGTACAATCTTGTGTACACTATAGCCAAGGTCATACACATCATAATCAGCTAATGAAAATAAATATATATTAAATAAAGGCCTAGAACAACTATATGCAAGCCAGAGCATTTCAGTTATTATGCAAGATGACTAAGTCCTAGCGATCTACTGTGCAGCATGGTACCCACTGTTAACAGTATTGTACTGTACACGTAAAAATCTGCTAAGAGGGTAGAGCTTATGTTAAGTGTTCTTATAACCCCACCCCGCCAAAAAAACATAATAAAAAATAAAGAGGGTAGGAAAAAACTTTTGAAAGTCATAGATATGTTGATGGCATAAGACAGTGGCGATAGTTTCACAGATATATATGTATCTCCAAACTCATCAAATTGTATAAATTAAACAGGTACAGCTTTTTATATGTCAATCATATCGCAAAAAAAAAAAAAGTGGTTTAAAAGAAAAAGAAAAAAGCAAGAGCACAAGTATTTCCAGCATATAGAAACTCTTTTTCAAAAGTAGAACTTTATCACTCCTGACACAGGTGATTTTCCAAATTTCATCTGTCTTTCCAAGGGGAATAAAATACTGTAGATGGAGGTGAAGCCAAGGCCACTTGGAATCTGAAGATGCAGGGAAGGTGTCTTGGCTTCTCTTCAGCTATCTGATGTCACCAAAGTAGTGCTCTTCAGGGCCAGCTTGGATAAACTTATGACCTCTGCTTGGCCCTGTGTTCCTAAAAATTTTACGAGAAGGTCACTAATAAACTAAGTGTGTAAATGCTGCATCATCTAGTTAAAAAATAATAACCTAACTGCTACCGGAGCTGACTTACACTACATATTTTCTGCAAAACACATTTATTTACCTTTCCTTCTAATAAAATACAGCCAGTAATAAATAAAAGGCAGTAAAAGTATCCATGGCTTGCTATTAAAACTTGATATGTTTTTAACGACAATTTTTAGTATAGTTTTTGGATGGATCGGGTATTACTTGAAAATAAGCACCCAATGTGGACATGATTAAGATTGGCACTAAGGTACAAACAAAATAATTTGTCCTGAGTACAGTGTCTGTACTCAGAGAATTTAAACGTCTCCCCCTGAAAGATCAGATTGCACTTTAAAATGGTCCATATACTTCTACCAATGAGTCACTTGTATAAAAATGCCACCATAAAACACATTAGTCTTGTTTTTTTTTAAGCTTAAACTACAGTCTAGTTAGTTCATCACACTCTTACATAAATGCTACAGTGGAGGGTGAAAGTCTTTGGAATTTCAGGGATTTTTTTTTTCTTTTTTGTGAAGAAAACCTCTTGAGAAGTATCCAACCAGTTCCTGGAGACATAATCACATGTAAAGAAAAGTGACCCGAATAAAGAAGGAATTTTTTAAAAAAATCCTTAGTCACTCTTTAAATTCATTCTTCAATTTAGGCGAATCCTCTTTTGTAGGGGGCTCCTAGCAATTAGCTGGCAATCTTACCCTGTGTCTAAAGGATTAAAGCAGGAGCAAAGAACAAAAGGAACAGATTTGCCACACTCTTCCATCAGTCCTCCTTTCTGCACGAGTCAGACTTCATTTCCTCCACGGCCGCCCCTCCTCACCTATCTAATCTTTCTTCCTTCCACCCATGGTCCCTTAGGGGAAGGACTTTTAAAAATAATATTAGGAAATATTCCTTCAGAATATACAAAGGCTTGAAAATGGTTTCAGAGATTAAAGAGTGGTTTTTTGTTTTATTTTGGAATTCTGAGCAAAGTGCAACTTTTTTTCATCATTGGATCTCTAAAAAAGTGTCAACAGTAGGTAATAAACCAACTGAATTAAGTTTACCATAGTCTAGACGCACTCCCTTCTCTCTTGCAATGCTCCCGGAAGGTCGCCGCATTAAAGGAGGCACTGCCTGGGAACAGATGTGACATCTGTTGAACTTGCTGTTCCATCTGTCACTGACATGGGCCACATATAAACCTCTAGAACTCTTGGGGACTTTAAGGGCCTGATAATTCCATTCCTCTTCCTTTACCCTTAAACAATTCCAGTCGAGGAGGTTCTACTCTATTTTAAAGGACCTCCAAGGAAGAGTCCACGATCACATTTAGCCAGATATTTAGAAATTAATTTCCCTATGGCCTTTCTCCACTGCTTTGTACACACATTCCTTGTTACAGTCTTGGCGTAAAGAAGAGGAAAATATAGTAGCCATGAGCTTTGAGAAGACCTACACAAAGAAAAAAACATTTTCAATTTTACCCAACAATCAATGCCATGCAAATATTCTAATAAAAAACTAACTCACAATTTTAAGTGTAGGTCTACATGCTCTGCAGCTTTCTTCTATTCGACCTTCATTTTGGAGTGAAGATTTTGAAATGAGTTCTTACCTATTATCCTTATTTGGAAGCTCTGTAGAACTCTTGGCAGGAACCAAGTCTGACCATTTATAACTCCACCAGATGGGTGTTAGAAAAACATAAAAGTTTGATTTTAATACCTAAATCTAGGGAACTGATAAATCACAGGAGGGCTTAAGGCCACACACAGGTGGGAGATCTAGTACAGATTACACCCCATCTGTAGCCTCAGGAACAACATATATAACTATCCCAAATAAGGCTTTCCTCATACACATGCCCATGGGTACACAGATCGAAGGCTTGGGAGTCACTGAGTCAGACTGAAAGAAAGAAAAAAAAAAAAAGTAGACTGCTTATTTTGCTTTTTTTGGCCATTAGTGCCCACTTTCTTTTTTTAAACAACTATATAATAATACCAAATGATGCTAGTAATAAAAGCGTTGGTTAAAATATTGATCCATCCGGTGGCTCGCTTACTAATTTATTTGCAATCCCAAAAAGTAAAATATAAAGTGGAAATAAATCATGGATGTGTAAATCTTCAATGTTGATAATCAGAGAAAAAGAAACATTAAAATGACCATAATGACATCTAAACTCAAATAAAACCTGTGAAATGTTGTCAAGATAAAAGACATGGAATCAGGAAGCAGATGGCAAAATTCTAAAACCTCATTTAAGGGAACATTTTAGGCATTTCTGACTGTTGTGCAAATGAAAAGGATGTGTCAAGTGAAACTCTAGCCGAGATATAACAGGTTGCTCCGGTGCTCTCTTACTTGGCTCAGGAAGTAACTGGCTTAAATGGGGGAAGCAGCTCTCAGTAGGGGACGTGAATGCAAACCCTAACATGCAAGGTAAAAAGTCACTACAGCTCAGGATGAATTCCAGGAGAGTCAAGCTGGGTTTCATAGTCAGAAGGCAGGCCTTCCTTACTATAGTTTAGCTGATAATTGCTTTGTCAAAAAATCACCTTCTCTATTTGAGATTTAAGTTTTTCAACCATTTTCTTCTTTCCCGCGCTGCTATACCACTCGTGAACTTTCCAGACAACTAATGCATAACAATGAATACTGCTTCTGGGTGTTCACAGTACAACTGAATATAGTTTTTTTTCTCAGAGCTCCAGTGCTAATCTTTCTAAGACTTAAAGGAAACCACTTTTGTCAGTTTTGGTGTCTATAAACCTGCAATCACATACGGATCGGGGAAAGTTAAACATTTTATTTCCAACATAAATGGTAAAAACAAATTACTTTTAGAACAGGATGAACAACATAACAAAGCAGGACTGGGAGATGTCTATTTCATATGATTACATCTTAGTTTCTGACCTGGATGGAATACTGCACAAATGCAAATGAATTCTCTATATTTACATCTTACTAATTCACCAACTGATGAACTTAAGAATTAAAACTCTCAAAATCAGAAAACATGCCCTTTGGTAAAAGAAAAAAAAAACAAAACAGATGTTTAAGTAAAAACAGATATTAAACCAAAACTTGAATAATGTCTCTATCCTTTAAGTGACAAATTCTGAGAATAACTGGAGGGCCGAGGAGATCAAAATGCCATGCTGTAGATGGAATATTTAAAAAATCTTATAGACAGGGAAACTGTCCTCAGGACAGGTCTCCATTCACAGATTTTCCATAAGAGCAAGTCTTTCTATAGGCCATAAAGTAGTAGGTGATACAATAATCTGGGTTATAAAACAAGCCTCTTTTTAGAATGGGGATGATATAAAAATGAGTTTGTCACTGTCTTTTCCTCCTGAAAACCTTTTAGTCAAGCTAAAGTTATTCTCCCCTTTGGGAATTCCTGGTGTATTTCTTTGACATGTCCTCCACGTTATTAGTAGCAGAGTCTGTAAAAAACCAATACTCAGAGGCTGCCTGTCAAAGGGCACTCTAGGAAGGAGTGGTACGGCTGAATTCAAAGCTGAGGCCAGTGCTCCATTCTACACACTCCGAGGGGTGTGTATTTGCTGATTCTCACCTCTAGAATCTTGCCACCTCAGGCAACCACTTAAATTGAATTATCACTTCTAATGGCCTTGAAACTCCCTTTCAGTAGTTATTTCTTCCTTTAAATATAAACACTTAACAGCTAAGAAGAGGATATTCTAGTGCAAGAATATAGTGAAGGTCAAAAGAAATTTGATCTGTGCTACAAATGACTCATGCTGGGCCACAGCTCAAGTCAGATGACTTATACCTAACAAGAAGAAGAAAAAAAAAATCGGAATATTATTTACTTCACTAAAACTGTTGTTTCTTTAAAACTCTACACAAAATTGATCTTATTAGTAAAGAGTCATTCTTAGTATTTTTTAACACATAAATTTTGATAACACCTTTTATTCTCATAATAAGCAATCTAACTTCCTGAAAGAAAAAAAAAAAAAAAAAGCTATGCAGAATCCTTTAAACATAGTTTGTAAATACGTCACGTAAGAGACATGAGGGATCTCTGTGGCCATAGGTGAGCCCTGGTTGTCCCTCAGGCCAAGGTCAAAGCCAGTTTATTTCATAAACGTAAGCAAATAGTAGTGGTTCTTCAATATCCCCTTTCAAAATAATTTATTTTAAAGACCTACCCATTTCTAAAAGACTTATTCTTAATAATGAACCTACCAAAGAGAGACAGAAAATAAGAGAGAAAAATGAAGAGTAAGGAATCTAGGATCTAGGTGACATATGGTACCAACTTTATGCATCTGAAAAGACTTTTAGAACATTTAAAAGAAATCATCATCTTTAGTATTCTATATATTTTTTTTTTTTTTTGAAGACACTGGGAAAAATTTTTATTGGGAAGAAAATTGACAGGTGATACCTATTGGGTCTGAGATGATATAAATGATAGACAATTCCATGTTATACACAAATAATTAACTCTTTGAACCAAAAATCTGATTTCAGAAAATCTATTGGAAAAATGATAGTGTAAACATGAGGTCAAGTTCTATTGTGTGAAGAACTGGAAAGAAAATAATAAGAGTTATTTAACTTAAATAAAACCAAAACAAATACAAAATCCTCCTACAAGACTGGAAATAAATCTTCAAAATGTTGCTCTTATTTTTATGTTAGTCATTCTGACTAAGGACTGACTCTTAAAGCATATCAAACTGTAGGTTCCCATTTGACCAAGTCGCACAGACCACCTAATATGTACAAACAGAAACTTCAAATATTTCAGTTCCCTGAATATACAGGACCAAATAAGGCACAAAGACCTAAAGAATAAACACAACGCGAGTCCACAATGTTTGAATGATTTAGGTAAAGATTATTCTGTCTTGTAAGATAATTTACAGTTCTGTTGCATGTGTCCACATTTATTCAGTTAGAGATATATTCATTCTGAAATTTAGAACATTATAGGCTATATACTCTTTCAAACTCTACTGTTGGTATAATCTAATTCAAAATAAAAAAAACTTTCAGAGGCTTTCATGAAACCCCTTGCTATACTATCCTATTACTTATAATAATCAATAAACTAGTTAGACTGATCATTGACATGAGTCCAGGAGGCTCTCAATTTCCCTGTTTAGCTTTCAAACCACCTACACTTCTGTGCATCACACACTGACACTCCTAAACAGATTTCCTTTGCTGAACCCAGACGCTCACCTGTAGCAGATAAATGAACAATTGCAGCTATCACACCATGCTAGTGCTGCTTTGTGTGGTTATTTGACCATTTTGTTGCATTTCTTCTTCATATTTTGAGTAACTGGAAGAGGGGGAAAATATCAAATGGCTGATATTATAAGAACCACCGGTCTCTAAATTTAACACAATTGAGACAAGAATAAAAATCAGAAGGAATGAGAAATCTTTTGCCTCAACTCAGTGCTTGCTCAAAGGACTTAAACCAGTTTGGCTGTGTTCAACTGAGAGAAAGGGTAAACGCAGGGGCCACACAGAAAATACTGTAAATAAATTATCTAAGATTATGTCTATTAAATGAAGCACAATTGGGAATTCCAGGATGCTTTAAAATCTCTACATCTCTTCTCTATTTTATTCCATTATTTTTTGTAGAACCAATGTTCACATACAGTTTTAGGAATGTATTGATTATGATGTGAAAGAAGGAAACTTCCTGTGCTAAAAAAAAAAAAAGAAAAGTTGGCCCAAGACCAATTTCTTTATATTGACTGATTTTGCAATGTGTATAAATGAAGATTAGAAAAAAATTGTCTTAGCAATCAACAAATGCAAACCAACAAATTAAACACTAATCTACAGCAAAAGTTGCTACACAAGAGACGTTTATTAATGTTCTGTTGTATTTACAGTTTTAACATAGCAAACCAAGGTGAATTACCACTTGGCAGAAAGCACACCATTCTACATTTATAAAGCATTGGTTTCTGCTAACACATTGTAAGAGCAAGTAGTACAGTATGTTAGGGATCATCTCAAAAGTTCCAAGCTAATTCTTTCTTTGCTCCTTGTACCTAATCCCTCCCTACTCCTAGCCTCTGGCCTAATCATCAGGAGATAAAAGAAAAAAAAAAAAGGGAAAGGGACTCTAATCATACAGAAAAGTGTCAAGAATTGCATTTTAATAATTAAGCTGCATTTGTCCTTGTCCTTTCTATTTTATACAGTGACAAGCCTTTACAGTCCCGTAGGTACACAACAAAGAACAATAAGTACTATAAAATTTAGAGTACAGACTATTAAAAAAATTAATGCTTTTTACTTACCAATTGAGAACATATTCTTGACCACACCTTAAATGTATTTTGCACTATGGTTTTGCTTCCAGGTGTTCACAGTACAATGGAATAGATTTCTAGATTAATTTTAACAGCAAATATGAATTACGGGCAGAAATACAATCAAAATAAAAGTTTTAACTTTTGAGAAAACCCCTTTAAAATGGCCATACATATCTTACACTAAAATATTTAATTCCAAATTCATTTTGAGATGGAGGATGACTAAAGCAAGATTGCCCCCTACTGACTACAGGGACAAGGCTCATGCTATTTAAAATGACTACAAACAATAGATAAGGCATTATTAATACATCACAGACTTGATTGCGAGAGCTTTTTCAAACATTAACCACTAATGATTCCATGATTACAGAATTCTGCATTAACTATTAAAATTTTACACCTAGGAACAAATAGAGAGAAATGATCTTTTTCAACAGTACTTTATTTTTTTAAAGCAGGTGATTATTCCTCTGTGTTCTGTATCTTGATTCACTTCCTGCAGGTGTTCTCTTGCTTCTTGAGAGAGAATTCATAAACGCAGGAAGGCCTTTGCCAGAAAACATCTGCCAGAGAAGGATATTGAATATTGAAATTCTAGTTAGCTTGTTATTTTGGCTGAGAGAAGGATGTGGTCACAAAAGAAGGCAGGATGTTTAGAGACATAGAAGTACATTTTAACATAGCTTTAAGATGACTATACACTGACATCATAGCATTCAATAAACGTTAAAATTTCTTAAAATTATCAAAGACTCTAGAACTAGAAAGAACCTGAACACTTTCTTTAAGACCCATCCAGTCAGGGGTCTGTCTTTCTCCAAACTTCCTGATAAAAGAACAGAATGCAAATAGCACTTCCATCATCACACACTTAACCTCAACAGTAATGACTGAAACTTGCGGACAGAGAGACAGTAGGATCCAAGTACACAGGTCATTTTTCTAATACGCCTGAGCTGCTGTTTACCCTGCCAATTCTATCAGATCTCACGCAAGGAAGAGCTCCCATAAGGATGCCTATGATGTCATGCTGTACTTAGAGCATGGCAAAGTTAAAAACTCATAGGCATCACAAATACTTTTAAAAAATCAATTAGGAAAAAAGTCAATGTATTTTGGGCAATTATCTCTGGAAAAAAACAATATTTATAGCCCAAAACTAACTTTTAAAAAGAAATGTACATGACTGAAGTAAATGCTCTCAAAAATAATGTCTGTATATTTTGTTAAACGTAGTTTTCATCTACTATTTCGAGGCATTTCTGTATTGGCATAATATATTTTTTGGTTCTCATGGAAATAACACGAAAAAGTACAAGTAACTCCCTATATTAATGCTAAAAGAAATGCTAAAGAGATATATTAGTTAAATATTTATCAAGAAGCTACTTTGTGCCCCAAGTGAGGTTTGTGTACCAAGTGAGAGTTGGATGGGATCATATAGGCCCTTATCTTACTTTTCCATCTTTCCAAATTACTGTAAAAGCCACGACCAGCCCTTTTATATCTTTTGTGATTAGACAACTGTGTAAATCTTTAAAAGGCTGACAAAATGCAGAGAAGCTACCACACTGGAGGAAATCAACATATTCTTTTAAAACTGTTAATACTGTCCCAAACTCCAAATTCAGTTAGTATTTTGATTTGAAGTAAACCAATGATACTGACACAAGTGCAACCTTTCTTTAGACTGAGACCTCAAAATGTGCAGGGACAAAGGCAAGAACATAAGGAACTCAAAAAGAAAATTGATGGACTGTATCAAATGGAAGTTTTTGCAATGAGCCTGGACTCAAAACAAACCTAAGTAACTTCAGTTTTATCAGTTTCCATTAACAGATGAAAAATAATGGAGTTTGCAGGAACATGTGATACAGTCTAGATAACTACCTGGCCACTCTGCTTAGCTTGTGCTGCTTCCACAGAAGTTAATTATCTCTCTAAGATCTAGAGGCCTGTTTAGATCAACTTAACTCACAAGCTGTTAACAAAAACAATGGTGGAACACAAACTGGAGGACAGACAGGTTTTAGGGACTGTGGACATCTTTACTAAACTGTAGATCATATCGCTTCAAAAACAAAAGAAATTCAACAGTTTACATATCATTTAATTTCAAGAAGACAACCATTTCTTCTTGGATGCTATGTGATTTTCTTTTTTAAGCAAAAATTCCACTGGAAACCCTTCTACCTTATAACACAGTCCAATAAACCAAATTTTAACTTGAGGCGAATTTTCTTTAATAAGAGAGGTATTAAGGAGGAAGAAGATTATAGAAAGGGAGAAATGAAAGCATGTATCATCATATGGAAGAAGATAAAATATCTGATGCCTAATAGGTATAGCTCACCAGGTCAAAGCAATCACTATCTAATTATGAAAGACTTTAATACCAGGGCTTACAAGCTCTCTTTCCTATTTCAGATGTGGTTAAAAAAACAACAACAACAACAGAAATTAAAATCTATTAAGCTTCATATGTACAAGTGCTCTTGGAATAGTGTTAGATACCAGTTAATTGTGTTTACCGCCTTATGGCTATTGTGGCTAATCCCTCAACTCCCTGGCAACACCAAAGGAAATAGTAATCCATAAAAATTTA
Source organism: Pteropus alecto (assembly GCF_000325575.1). NCBI lineage: Eukaryota > Metazoa > Chordata > Mammalia > Chiroptera > Pteropodidae > Pteropus > Pteropus alecto. Next base: position 3,945,951 of record NW_006443124.1, read on the forward strand.
TTTTCTAGTTAACTAGTTTAGTTAATTAAGAAAAAGTATGAACACCTTACATTTTTTACCATTTCAGATAAAGATGTTTCTAACAGGTATCTATTTCTTTTTAAACAACACAGAAGAAACAGCTTGTTTTTTCTGCTTCCTCATGGTCACACTTCTTGGTGCCACTGTGCCCACCTTTAGCAGTTCCTTCTGGTTTTTCTTACTGTGGGGTAGAAAGCCAAATTTCCTTTTTTAAGCTTAAATGGGCTTCAAATGGGAAGCTAAGAGCTGCCTCTATGATTAGAAAGCAGCCTTTTGGGGTCATTTCAAGGTTTGTTTGTATGTACTATGTTTTGGATAGCCTGAATAGGAAAGTCACTATTCTCATGCCTTTTTCCAGTAAAATGCTAGGTCTTAGCACAGCATGGGCATTAAGTTATTATTCTGTTAGAGCAAAGTTATTTTTAAAATTCTCTGTGTCTTTCTGGCAAAAAGTAAGCCTATGGCTAGCATTTAACTAGTGACATCTTCATTAAAGAAAGCAAAAAGTCTCAATGAGAGAAAAAATATTTATAATTTACATGATGGTTTTCTAGCACATCTTTAAACTTAGTTAAACTAAATTTTCTCTGAACTACAGAAAGAAAATATTATACTTTTGGATCTGAATGGACAGTTCTTACCCCTGTCAACGGATGAATGAAATTCAGTCTCATGGGATACTATGGTTTATCCCCTCTGGGGATAGTGAAAATTAGTAAGGAAGTCATTAGAATTCTAAATGCTGCTCTAAGTCCCCAAACCCTTAATTTAGAGCTCTGAATACTCTGGGCACGTCAGGAATGATTTCAAATCAACCAGAATAGCAAAGTCAGACAGAAAAGCAAAAAAGCCCTCCTCTGCCCTCCTATGGAGGAAGCTCACAGACCTCTGATTTTCTGACAACTCCTAAAGCACTTTAAGGCTCCTGACTCCCAAATACAGAGACAAGCCGGTCTATAATCTCCCTTTACACCTCCAACAGCATTATTACTAAGGATTGCCTAATACAAATCATAACCCTAGAGATGCTTTGTTTTACATTTAGGATACTCCCAGAACACAAAATAAAAACAAATTTCATAAACGAAAAACCGTCAATAAAGTCTTTAACGATTCAGGAAAACAGATGTTCAGGCTTTCTCTCTGCCTGGTTGTTATGTATTAGAAGCAAGATGAATAATGTGTACAATCCCCTACTGAAGATGCAAATTTCTCTCTAAGAGAAGAATGAAGAGAACAGACAGAGGTATGACCTCAGTCCATTTAGAAATTCATAGCTACCTTTTGGCTAGACTTAGAAAAAGTATTTTAAAAAAAGTAAGAAATCTATTCCCTCACTACATTTTAGGAATCAATGAATTTGGGGAAATCTGTCGGTGATTTTAGCGCCCTTTGTAAGAAAGCAATCTGTAGCAATCTCAAAGAATTAATTTTTGGATCTTTGGTAGGTAAGAGTTAAACTAAAGACTTGGAAGTAACCGTAAATTATTATCAGACATGGAGAGGAAAGAAAAAAGATGACAATGGTACTTGCATAAAACTGCACAGAACATCTGATAAGCCTCTTAAAGTTGGGATGTCCTAAACACAAAGAAAGATCCATCACAGGCATTAGGGCCTCGGCCAGTGGTGTCAATGTCCATGTGTGTCCAGGCTTTGTAACCTAATTCCAATTCAGGACATGCCACACACTTTTTAAACATGTAATAAAACATTATCTTTCTTTAAAAAAATCATAAACACAGATGGTACTCTTAATGATTAAAATTTTCTTTCCAATAAAAGTATTTCCTTGAATAAACCAACTTTAACCAACACAAGACTAAGTTCTTTGTATGCTTTAACTTTTATAAGAAATGCCTATGATTACACTCTACCATGCATGAATCTGAGCTTATCTATCACTATAGCCCTCTGTTACTTGTATAAGTACATTTAACTATACATGTAAAGTGCTTAATACAGTATCTGATAATATCGAAAAGTTTATAAATGTTATTATTAATATACCATGCTTGAAAAAAATTTTGTTACATTCAAGAAATTCTCATCATATTATTCTGTTACTTAAAAAATTTCAATGCTGTTCCACCAGGGGGCAAATTAAATATGGTATACTTTCTTTTCTAGAAACATACATTCTGAGACCTACATGAATCTTCAAAATTGAGAACTCCACTCTTAGCATACAATTACCTATATAAACTATTACAACTCAACAGTTCACACAGAATACAATGATGTTCACGTAGGCTTATTAGCCTTGCACTGAGCCAACACATCACTGGGTTTAAAGGGCTACTCCATGAATTCTATTGACTCTGTTGCACATGGCCTTAGTACTCAAGATATTTGAGAACACTGTCTCAACTTGGCTTTCCAGCCTTGACCCTCGACTCCTTGATGCTACAATCAAACTGCTGTCCCTTGAGCAAGTGCCATACTTCCCTGCCTGTATTTCTGTTCTCCACTCTGCCTCAGGTGGTTATAAAATTCTTCCCCTGACTATCCAATTTCCACTAGTAGAAATTCTACCTATCATTTAAGGTTTATCTCAATTCCTACACCCTTGGCAAGGCCTTGCCTGAGGCTTTTGACTGGCCTGGCCCCTAGGTGTTGCTCAAGACTCCCAGGGGCCAGGACTGATCCACCCATCCTCAACAGTCTTAAGGAACAAAGGGTGAGGTCCAAGAAGTCTATTAGATCTTATTATGAGAGGCCTCTCTCCAATGTACTCTTCTCTTTCCGAGACTCCCTATCTCTTCTTTTTTTGCAGCTGAAATAAGATGCAATCAGCCTCTGGGGAAAAACAAACACGTGACTCAAAGAAGAGCTGGGCTTAGTGCTCCTATTCTAGGCAGGGGATCAAGCCCTTTCTCCCCTTCTTTTCCTTCGGTTTGACCTTCCTTACTACCAGAGTGGTACATCAGTGCTGTGACCCTGAAGCAAAGGAAAGCCTCCCTGACTAATTTTAAGAAATGCAAACCTTCGTGGGCTTGTCAGCAGCCCATGCAAAAGGAGTCCCTAAAGGATCCCATGGTCTCTTCAGACTCAGGGTTCAGGGACCTACATAATTAGAGCTGAGTGATTAGGCCTGAAAGGCTCCTTCTTGATACTGTCTTTTGGGACTGGTATAACAGTAAGGAGTGATTTGGGGATTCAAGATCCAAAGATCTAGAACTCTGAGTCCCAGCCAAATATCCTAACTCCCTGATGACTACTAAGACTCCTGTCTTTTCTGCAATGTCAGAACATAAGATAACGTTTTTTCCTATGGCAGTTTTTCTAACTTGCTTTTCTACAGTTTTTTTTGTAGAAACATCCATCACTAAACCAGAAACTGCTAAAAAGCAATGACTGTGACTCCCTTACCTTCTCTATATCCCCAACCAGAGGGGGTATGCTCTACTCTAAACCTCAATAAAAATATTCAATGTATCACATGATTATAGGGACTATAAAAGCTTTTTTTTCTTTAATACCTTTAATAAATAAAGAGAACTCTGGTCCTGGGGAGATTTGAGAAAGTTTCTGGCATCTTCCGAACTTTTGCATAATTGATAAATCCTCTGAGAAACAGGAGAAAGCCTAATTAAAAAAAAAAAAGTCAAGAATGAATTTACAAGTTCCACATTAAGTCCTCTCCCAAAAAATATCCCTCTTGATAGCGCTACTTCATTGTTTTTCTGCTAAAAGCTATCAAAACATGAGCAGTTTCCTCCAAACTTTCTGAAGGATTTCCACACCAAAATTTCCACTTCTCAATGAGAAAATATAAGAACCAAATAAAAGTCTCTTCTGCATATTCAGAATCTAATTGGTCAAAAAAAATAAAAAATGGGGCAAACATTTGTATTTGGAAGCCTTACTGAGAAGCATTATCAAAACCTATCTTCAAAATAAAACAGCTCTAAAATTTAAAAAAAAAAAAACAAACAAAATCTATCTTCTGAGTTCCAAAATCTATTCCAAGATAACTACAAAAAGAGAGATTATAAACTTTTTTTCAAGTAAAAAAAAGTTTCATCCTTTCTTGACATGCAATTTTTTTCCCTGTCGAATGTTGTACATAATGTTGTCCACTAGATGTCAGGATCCTCTTACCTATTTACAGTAATTCTTACAGTCTCAAATTTAATTTCTTTATTCTTAAGAGAAAAAAAATAGGGTACTTTGCCATTTATTTACCAGACAGGTAAAGGAGTAAGGCTGATTTTGTATGGCTACACCAGAATTTATACATTCACAGAAGTTTGCACCTCTTGGAAGAGTGTGCAGGAAGGTGATATGCCCTTCCCACGGGAGCTTACACACTCCTTCAAAGATGGTCCGAGTCTTAGACACATTTTTAAACACCTTTATGAAGATATAATTTACGTACCATAAAGTTCTCCCATTTAATGTGTACAATTCACTGGCTTTTAGTATAGTTATGGAGTTGTACAACCAAAACCATATCTAATTTTAGGACATTTTTATCACCCCTAAAAAAATCTGTACCTGTTAGCAGTAACTTGTGGATACATTTTAAAACATACTCAGTGGTGGGAAATGCTTTGTACTCAGAATTGATTTTTGGCAGTAACCAAGTGTCATCAGTCAGCACTGAGCTCAGTAAACACCATTGTTTGGCACCAAAACAAGATTGTAGAGCAAGGGTCACCCTCCAAATGCTGGGTGGGGGGATCCTAGTGAACTAGAGTATACACAGCCTGTATGGAGGGGATAGCTACAATTCAGATCCAGTCAAAGGGCAGGTGCCATGTATATAGTCCAGTTTTGCTAGATATTATCATTTTTAAGAAAAGTAAAAATAATTTAGACGTTTTATGTGAAAACTTTTGATTTTTAAACGACGGCAACTAATAAAAAAAAACTTCTCAAAATAACTGTAGAACAAACCAACAGCTACGGGCTAGATGTAGCTCATGAGCTGCCACCTTAAGAACTCTGTGCAGACCTGATCCTTACAGGGAAAACGCCAAAAATTCTCTTTGCAAGAGAAGTTCCAAAAATGACCCAAACATTGGGTCCAAATGCATTAAGTACACATCCAAAATCTCACCACTTTAAGCAGCAAGATAGCAAGAATGATCAATTATAAAGCATCATAAATTTATCTCCCATGAAACTTTAATATAGTTAAGAAATCGGTCTATTAAATTTCTTTAATCTATGTTGTTAACGATCAACCTGAAAATATACTTTAATGATTTTTCTTTGGTCCATTCAGGGTTTGCTTGAACTTTAGGATCTGGGGAAGAGGGAAGTCAGCCATTCTCTTAAAGACAGAGTTTAGCGCAGTGGTCCCCAACCTATTTTGGCACCGGGGACCGGTGTTCCATGAGAATCTAAGGCCTGATGATCTGAGGTGGAGCAGAGGTGGTGATGCTAGCACTGGGGAACAGCTGCAAATACAGACGAAGCTTTGCTCACTGACACATTGCTCACCTCCTGCTGTGTGGCCCAGTTCCTAACAGGCCACAGAAGTCTGCGGCTTGGGAATTGGGGACCCCTGGTTTAGAGAATAAGCAAGCCTAGAAACTATTCCTCCAAAGTAACTCTCCTGTAGGTCGTTTTTATTATTAATATAATAAGCTTCTCAGTAATCAAGGGAGGGAGAAAAATCACTATTTTTCTTTCCTTAGAATTCTAATGACTAATAATAGAGAAGATGATGCTATTGGGGAGGTAAGGGATGGCGAGATAGATGATTTGCACTTTTTAGGGTCAGGAATGCATGGCTCTTGTCACCCTAGGCAAAGAAGATAGGTCCTGACTGTATTAAGTACCTGTTGGGTATGTGCTATGCTGTGCTAGCCAGACCATGTAACGGCACTGCCATTAAGTAAGAAGTACCAAAACAGGAGAGAGAGAAAAAAGTGATGTCACAGAAGCAGAGCAAGGCGATTAGAACATCTTTAATAGCTACAGGATAGCCCTGCTATTACTATTTTATAGAAATGATGGTGCTCTGTTACTGTTATCAAAAACATTTTCTTCACAAAGAATGAAAAAGCCAACAATATTCACCTCATTGTTCATTTCTTTGCTTTAAAATGTCTTGGAAGATTTTTAAATAAATATTTAAGGTAAAAAATATGATCTTGAGACCAACAAGCTAAAATGCCTGGCATTAAAAAAAACCTCCTCCTTATCACAAAATAATTCTTATTCTCATTAATAATGAACTAAAGAATTCTGGAAACCCAACAATGGTTCTTCCAGAACTTATGTTTATAGCCAGGCTATATATTTCCTGTTTCCTACTGACCAATCCAACTGATGATGGGACACATTCATTCATGAGTAGTTCAACTGATTACAATATGTCTATAAGCAATTTGGGGTTCAGTTTGTGAACGCTTTGTAGCAGTAACTCACAAGGAAAAAAATCCAGACTATAAAGTCATCTTATCAGTGTGCCCCATTGGTCACATGGGGAACCAGAGAAGTGTGTATGAATGGGTTAGGAAAAACCTGCACCGTTAAGAGACGTTTCATTAACATGTATGTTATTTTGATGGTGACAACCACCTGTTAAGAGAGAAATACTTTTAAAATTATACTTACTATTGCTGACTAATATATTACTGTAGATAGTAAGCAAGATGAGGGTTTACTAAAAGTAATTTTATTTGTAAATTTAAGATAATCGTTTCTCTCCTTTGTCTATGTTAAAAGCACTTACCTAAAACCAGGAACACCCACCAAAGCCAATACTGACCATCAAAATATCCAGGGAAATAGGTTGAAAACTAAAAAATAAAGCAAAACATTTCGTAGTAGCTTAGCAGATAATTTCATATTTTAACTTAAAAGCACACAAAACACAAGACTATTTTGTATACGAATGCTGTCATTTCGCTCTTACGATAATTTTTTTAAATAAATCGAAGTATTTTATATATTACTGATTTGAAATGCTTACAACATATGCAAATATCCTTCCTCTCATGGAAAAGCAATCTTGAAATATGATAGCACTGAGCTTTATAGACTCCTTGTTTTGAAAGTGTTTGAATATGGGGTATTTTTGTTTATTTTTTTGGCCCACATGATATTGGCTCTTCTTGAAATATGTTTTGAGATGATACTTTTACTTTGCTTACTCTGTGCCATAACCAACAACTTGGCCTCCTTTCTAAAGAGCCCTGATTTTGTTTCTACTCCTCCAGCCAAGGCCTGAGGAGCTTTCTCCTACACATCCTGAAACTCCCATTCTTTTGCAGGGACCGGCATATGATGTTATTCTAGCCAAAGGGAATTCAGGGCTACTGAGGCCTCTTTGCTCTTAAAGAGAAAGGTTAAAGAACTTTCTTTCATCAAGCACTGTTGTGTTTCTGATATGATGCCTTAACCCTCAAGGAGGAGCAACTATATTAACAGGCTGAGCAGAGTCAATGAACACTGATTTAACTAACTTCCACAACAGGACTTGATTCACAGGAAATAAATTTTCCCCGCTGTTTTCTAAGCCATTTGAACCGTTCCTGTTACTCACAGACAAAGCCATCCTAACTAATATAAATTGATTAAATTCAGTTTTAAAATTTAGGTAATTTAAATATTTAGTAAAAATAAATTGGTAACTAATTGTATCTGTTTTCTATTGGGGACTTTGGTGTCCAAGAGTTTAACACAGTTTGAGCATTAAAATATAGTATTTTATTTCTTAATAACAATTAAGATTTAGAGAAGGGCTTAGGTTCTTAACCCAAAGTCCATGTTTTAGATGAGTATATATTAGCTGTTTGGGGAAAAAGCCCATAACTTTTATCAGATTCTCAAAAGAACTTGGAATCTTAAAAAATATTAACAACTTCTTTAGATAAATAAGTTTTAAACAACTCCAGTGGTTGGTCAGTTAACACCTATTAATTAGTTTAATGAAAATTTATGATAAATATATTGGTTTTATCTGTAAAGCTGACAATAGCAATAAACTTATCTGAAATCAGAGGACACTTTAAGAGACAAAATCTTTTATAACTAAACTACTTCATGCAATTCTAACTGGTAACTTCCAAATCACTGAAGAGATCTTTAATTTACTTTAGAAATTAAGGTCCCTTAATGGAATAGCTACTTGTTAAACAGTTTTGGCTCTCCAAACATTCTGGCATAACCAATGAAGCTACTGATAATCAGTCCTGGAAGGGAGGGAGGAAAAGAAAGGGAGAAAGCAGGGAAAAGAGAGGAGGAGGAAAGAAGATACACTAAAACTTCAGTACAAGTAATAAGAAGAATGCCAGTTTTTGACAAGAAACCAGAGATATAATATCCTTCCTTTTATTATAAAAACTAATTTCAGAACAAACACATGCATTATCATACTATAAAGATTAAAAACGGAGAAAACAAGTGGTAAACAGCCTATAGTATAGATGCTATACTATACTATAGTATAGTATAGTATGGACCACCTATATTTACTAGATTTGACTACAAAACCTGTATGCATGAATCAACTGCAACTGATTTAGGTTCATTTTCTTGAAACCAGCACAAAGGCAAACCAAAAATAATTTTAAATGTGACATAATGCAAAAAAAGCAAATGAAAAAATCAAATATTCAAAGTTATTCTTATTGTTTCTCAACAGAGACTATCTTCTCTGATGTATAACTTACCCTGACAATCAGGATCCACTTAATTAGAGAGAGGCCAAATCCTGAAATGGCCCCATACCTTCCTGCAGCTGAAGTAGTCAGGCAAAATGACAGGAAAAACCCAATCCAGTTAAAGAGGAATGCCACTGTAAAAGCAGAGAAGAAAAAAAGATGTCAGACATGTCATTACCCAGAGCAACAAGGCCTTCTCCACTTGCTTCTGCTTAAAGGGCCTTCCCAAGGACAAAAGGCAGTCTACCCATCCTCCACAATTCTTAACCCACCTCCCCAAAGCAAAAAAGAAAATATCTTTTCTGAAAATCAGATGTTACACAATTACGTCTTCTGCTGTTCACTTTGAAAAATGCCTTAACATTCACCAAACTGCATACTTATGACTTTACTGTATGTGTTACACTTCAGTAAATGTCTTGAACATTAAATTAGAGCTCCCAAATAATCTGATTCAAGTTGTTCATCCTCCTGCTTCTATGAATTTTGAATTCTATGAATTACATAATGTCACCTCTAAAAGCACTGCATTTCCTTTATATCTGTTCAGTGCGACAAATAAAAGGAATGGCTGCTCATTTCTAAGTAAGGCATATGGAAAGATAAATACATAATAACATCAAGGGGGAAAAATCATGTTGACTTTGATCTATTAGGAAATAGAAGCTTACAAAACAAAATTCATCAGACAAAAGCATTTAATTCCTATTTTACAGGTCAGGTATGAGTAGAAAACAAGGCCTAAGGGGCCCTGCAGACCTGAAAGATGAGGCTTAGCTCATGTAAAAATGCAGCATCCCCATAACTGTTTTAATTACATTTTCCATAGATATTCACAGAAGTAGACAAGGAAGAGCAGGGATATTAAGATAAAAGTGTACTAAACTCTGACATCTCAGTAAAAGGCACCAAATACAATGTATTAAAATATTAGTTCAACTAGTTATTTTAATTCAGTCAGATCTACCCATAATCCAAAGCAATCTGGTTTGTGGAAAGTGGCTCTGCTATGTGTATATACTTACTGAAAAAAGTTAACATAAAAATCCCATCATTTCCTATCCTCAGCTGGTCAGCATCATCAAAATCATCCCGACCCACAAAATCCTCATCCTAAACAAAAAGAAAAAGAAGGTAAATTCACAATGAATTATTTCTAGGCAAAGGAAAGACATCAAGAAAAATAGAGAAAGGGACAAAAGTGGCACCAAAGAGAAAATTTACTGCTTTGGCTCAATTTAAAACTATGAGCATTAAAGCTCAATATGTGTTAAAAAATTTCACTTTGCACCTGAAACTTACATAATGTTATAAACCAATGTTACTTCAATAAGAATTATTTTTAAAAGACCTAAAAAACTTTAATTTCATTGTCTAAAAATTAAAAGATATAACTAGAGAAAAAAACAAATCTCCATAATTTTCTAAATGAAAAGAATTTTTCATTTTATAACCCAAGTTCTTTAACAATACACCTCAAAAACTGTAAAGTTCACAAAGTTCCTTTATATAAATATGTACAAATGTATATGTATGTGTATATATATTTGTGTGTAAAACTATACACACACATGTATAAAAGAAAAAGAAAACATATATTTACATATTTGGCTTAAATTCTAGAATATCAGTGGCCCAGAATATTAGTAATGCAGAGCCTATTAAGGGGATACAATTGACTAGTTCAAGTGTTTTTATGAGACTGACATAGGGCAAAGAAAAAAGGATAGTGTGATCATACATGAAGAATCAGGCCTGTCCACTGCTCGACTCCATAATCATTGGTTTATATTGGCACACAGGTCTGAAACAACCTCACTTCCAATTTTACTGGTAGAGAGGATCCCTCCCATTATAACTTGAAAACGTATTTCAAGTCTAGAAGTAATATGATCTTGACCAACACTGACGCCAACATACTGTAGCCTACTTTTTCAATTGATATAGATATGTGTTGAGATGTTGAAAAATAAATGAATATACGCTTAAAAGTGGTAGACTTGTACACAGTCCAATGAGAGTTACTCAAGTTCAAACAAACAAACAAACAAAACTTAAAGGGCAATTGAAACTTGCCCTACACAAAAAAATGAGCTTGGAGACCCATAACCATTTGACAGTGCTTCCCTTGGGAAGCGGAAACTAGAGAAGAGGAAAGGGCCAGAGGCAGCTTCCATTTCTAGCTTAACATACTTGTTTGAAATTTTTACAAGAATGGTTTGTTTCATATTTTTAAAAATACTAAATACCTAGTATTATGACTTCCTATTAGTAGGATATATAAAGGCTTCGCTAGATTAGAAACTAATTCTTTTTTTTGCATAACTACTCAGATATGTTACAAAAATACATGGAAGTAATTTCTAATACACACAGTCCTCAACTCAATGATGGTTTGACTTACGATTTTACAACTTTACGGTAGTGCAAAAGTGATACGCATCAACAGAAACTGGCTAGGCCAGGCTAAACTATGCTGTTCGTAGGTCAAGTGTATTAAACGTATTTTCGACTTACAACATTTTCAACCTTCAGTGGGTTTATCAGGATGTAGCTCTAACGAAAGTCGAGGAGTATCTATAATATTGCAAATGCTTCCAACTTTTCTTCCTGTTCTTGTTATCTCTACTACCAGAATTCCTCCAATGAATTGCTGCCAGGCTAATGTTTCCAAAACACCATACTTGCCTTACTATAACCCCTGCTCAAAAACTGAAGACTCTATGTGACCTACATATAAGTCTAAATGCCTCAGCCTAGCATTCAGGAGATTCTATAACCTACAGTTCTGGTCACAAACTCTTTGCTCAAGCAAAACCAATTACTACATGCACATAACCTACTCTGTACCTAGGTGAAGTCATACCTCCTTCCTGGGATTTTCCCTCTGGAATGTTCTTATCTATTAACACTTGCTGCCCATTTCAAATCTCATCTTCCCCACGACCATATAATAAAAAGTCACAGTTCTTATTGCTCACTGCTCCTGTGCTGTTGCTTAGATATGGGTATTTGTGGGCCCTTCCCCTCCACCCATCTGGATTTTAAGCTCCTGCATGGCAGGAATGTTGCCTTATACAAAGCTTCCTACCTATCTACTACAAAATAGAGAACATACACGCTGTATAAAAAAGTGTTCTGTATAGGTTTGCTGAATAATAGAACCCTTTAACATGTTTCTACATGCATACATTTGCCAAATAAAAGTATTCCAAAGAGTTCTGTGATTAGTCAGAGCTAATCGACTGATCTATTTCCATGGGATAGTTGCCACATATTCCAACACATCTATAGAGTACATATAAGGACTTTGGAGTCTAGAATATCTGGGTTTGGCTCTCACCCATGCTACTTATTAACTAAATGACTGGGCAAATTACTTAATCTCTCTAAAACTGTTTTTACTCTGAAAAATGGGGATAATATAATCCCTACCCTGTGAGGTAACTGTGAGGACTGAAACAATATACAAAATATTATATAAAAGCACCAAACATAGGACCAAGCATGTTGTCTGCTTCCAATACATAGTAGTTATATTAAGAATTTGGCCCTCAGACAATAAGCTCCATGAGGGTTCTTAGTTTCCCTTGGCACATATAAAAACTGAATGCACGTCACCATGTAAAATCAGCCTAGACTGGGCTAATAAACTATTATTTCTGCCATGCAGTGGGTTTTAGGAGCCCCATCCCTAAAAGTGTGGTCTGTAAACAGTTCCCTAATCTAAGGCCTGAACTTCTGTAGTGCCACTATACTGCGCTTGTTTTTTATCTTTCACTCTAGTTTCCTGCCGGGACTAGAGTCTGGAGCCCTGATAGCCTCACATCCCTGGGGACTGGATTCTGCTCCCCATTCTCCCATTATCTGGCCCAAGGCCCTACCCGCATCAGCTTCAACCTGGATGAATATTTAAACCACATCTACATCACTTACAGGCCTGACATCAAGAACCAAGAGTACCCAAAACTCTCCAAGCTCACTTTCATCACAATCTCTCCCTACTCCCATGAGTTAACATCAGGGCAGATGAGATCTGAATTCACTATGCCCTGACAGATGGCATAATCTGGACTGCTGGTGGCATGGGGGTCCATCTAGAAGGTTGTTAGGAACCTTTTATGAGTTTAATTCTATAAAGTTGCACTTACTTATTCTCTCCATAGATCTCCCTAACAGCTATCTACCTAACACTGAAATATTAAGTATGCACAATCAAGGTGAAGTCAGCGTATTTCCTAAATCAGTTCCTGCTCCAAGAAATCTCAGCCATGCCAGGAGACTTGAGAGATGAACAGCTTTGACCTGTGATTTTCTGCTCATTTGTACCTTTTACCTAATTATTTTCAGGAAGAGGTAAGTTTATTATCGCAAAAGAAAATGTGCTTGTTTTTTTAAAATTAGTTGTACTTTTACTAATCAATACAATCATAAATAATAAATCAAAAGTGAAAATGAAAATAACTTAATTCCTATAAACAGCCACCAAGTAACATGGTAAATTGGACTTACTCTGCCAGGAACCAAAGGGATAGTAGCTTCAGCCTTGGTTCTTTCAGCTTCATCATAAGTGGGCAGTGTTGTAGCCACATTGTAAGATGGGGGCTTTGGAAACCCAGACTCATCTTTGTAGTCAAAATATGCTGCAGAATAAAAAGGAAGTCACAGTTATCTGAATAGCTGAATTTCCACTAATTCCGGCAAACAAAAACCGGGCATTCCTCTAATGGTACATGTAGAATAATTGAATCAAAAGATGTTTACAGATGACTAAGGGCAGGAATGATTTTTAAATTATCCATACTTCAATTATTTAAATTCCAGACTCACTTTGCCCTCCCAAGTGCTTTCAAACACTTTTTTTCAATTGTTATGTGGTGTCTTCACGAAATGATTTAATATTAACAGTGGTATAAGGAAAACATTTAAATGAAAAATACTTCGCCTGTGTGTGTGTTTGTAAACCTGTACCATTGTTTCCTCTCATTTATAAACATGAAAAATCAACTTTAAATCATTACTTATCTGCATTAAATCTTTCATTTCTTCTTTTTAATGTATCTTCAGTCTCACTGGATTATATTATAAAAGATTCAGTATCTATTAGAAAAGATCTATTTACAAATGAATTACATGTCTATATAATTTTTGAAAAAATTTCTGTAGTTCATGATTAACATTTTTCTTTTTTTCTTCTTTGGTTAATTATAATTAACTTCTAATTTACTGTAATTTGATACCAAAATATCAATAATTTGATAATTATTGAAATTATCAATCAATACGATTCACCTCATTAACAGAAAAAAGGAAAAAATCTATTGTCTTCACGTGGATGAAAAAATTTTATAAAATTCAACACCTAATAATAAAACACTTAACAAGTTAGGAATAAAAGAAAACTTCCTTAATCTTATCACAAATCTCCATGAAAAACCTACAATAAATATCATAATTAATGGGAAATTATTAAAAGCTCTCTCACTTAAAATTAGAGAATTGACAAAAATGCCCACTAGCACCACTTTAATCAAATATTATCTTAGAGGTCCTACTAGTTGATGCAATATGGCAAGAAAAGGAAATATAAGATATAAGAATTGGAAAGGAAGATACAACTGTCCTTAATCATAGGTGACATAATTATATATGTATAAAATTCATGAGTATCTACAGATGAGCTATTAGAATTCATATATGAATTTAGCAGTCTCTGGATACACTGTTAATATAAACCATTGATTATATTTCCATATACCAGTAATGAATAGAAAATAAATTATATAAGAACCATTATAATAGCACCAAAATATACTGAATATCTAGGAATAGATTTTTAAACCTAATAAAAATGTGCAAAACCTCTATATTGGAACTTACAAAATCTTATTGAGAGAAATTAAAGATCTTAATAGAGGGATACAGAATGTTTATAGACTGGAAGATGCAGTACTATAAAGACGTTATTTCTCTTCAAACTTATCCATAGATTCAATACAAACCCAACTAAAATTCCAATAAATGTTTTTTTTTAATAAAAATTGACAAATTGATTCTAAACTATACATGGAAATGTAAAAGGTCAAGAACCAAAGCAGTCTTGAAGAACAAAAAGGCCAAGGGACCTACATTACTAGAGATCAAGAATATAAAGTTCCACAATTAAGACAGTAGGGCACAGACACAAAGATAAATAGACCATACACTTGAAATTTACTGGATATCGTTAACCAATGTCACTAAAAAAATAATAATAATAATAATAAAAAAAAAACAGGAGAAAAATAAGTAAATAAAAGGACTTTTCCCTTTAAGTTAAAGTTTTCATTAAATAAAAAAAAAAAGATAAATAGACCAAAGAGCAGAATACTGACTCCAGAAACATATAGATGGTCACCTATTTTATGGCAAAGGCGGCACTACACTACAAAGGAGAAAAAAATGATTTTTTTCAATAAATGGTGCTGGACCTTAATGTTAATTGTTACCTCACATTATATAGAATAAATAATTCCAGATGGAATACAGATCTAGAGGGGGAAAATAAAATATCAAAGCTTTTAGAAGAAAATACAGGAAAATGTATTATTGAAACTAAAGCTGCCACCTATTATAATTTAAGGAACCTATTTTTTGCGTGTGTCAAAATAACTATTAACATACATACACATATGTACATACACATGTATATATAGACATAAAAAATTCCACATAATTTCTGAAAAAATGTTTTTACTTTTAATCAAATCACACCAGTCATATCACAAACTGAAATGCACAATTTGAATTAGCCTACTGACATAGTAATTCTGAATATATTAATACTTTAAGTTGAGAGAAAACAACATTCTTATTTCCCTATTTCAAAAGATTTTTTAAAAATGGAATCCATCAATACAGATACCTCATAAAATTTTAGTTTTCACAAAAAGTTTAATGACAATCTTTTCAAGTTTATTTAGTACATTCAAAACCAAAAAATCCAATTTGTTAGATAGTTCAAATGTATAATCACAAAATAGGTAGCGAGTATACAAAATGATTTGTGCTCCTCCCCACCATCAACACAGTGTACCATTCTGCTTCTGTTTTTCTCATAAATGGAATAATAGGTATACACAAGTCAACATTTATCTAAAATCTAAGCCATGTTAATTTAAAAACAAAGGGGGAAAAGGCCATTTAAGGCATTTTAGAGGTTTCCTTAAAAAAAAAAAGTAAAATCAGAAAACTCCAGTTTATAAATATCAAAAAACTAATGGTCTTAAGTAACTTGCGATCCATAAAAATGGATTTCCCTGACATTTCACTTACTTGTAACTCAAGAGCTCAGTAGAGAGCCAGGAAATTAAGTCTGGGTTTTGTTAGTTTGTTTGTTTAAGGACTCTGTGTGTAGTCAGACTGTTACCAAACCCAAGTTCATGTGCCTGACACTTCGAAAGGCCAAAACTCTAAACATCAGAATTTGAAGAAAGAAAAGGTTTATTGATCAAGAAAGCACCGACCAAGAAGATGGGAAGCTAAAGGGCACCTCAAACCTATCTTGCTCATTGGTCAAGGTTAAGGAAAGCACTAGTGGGGCAAGTTTTAATTAGAGGATCTTGGAATTTGGTCATTTATGGTAAAGTTTGTCAGCACTGGATCTTCCTGAACAACAGACCCGTCGCTTCTGAAAGGGTTCCGATGTCCAAGTTCCACTTATGTCCAAGTCCTTTGTTTCTGTGTGTGGGTGAATAGGGTGGGTGAGACTTTGATTCTGGGGTGCAGCTACAAGTCAAAGTTCTCTCCCCTGTGCATACTTCAGCTACATGACATACAGTTTTGGTCTGTTGTCTCTGAAGAGCAACTCGGCATCTTATTAAACAGAACAGGACCATTCTGAGCTGGGTCTACAGTTCCAAGATGAAATGCCACAAAACTCAAAGACTTTATTCGAGAGAGAGTTCTTCAATCCTTATACTATAAAGAGTTTACCTTTATAACCAATCTCGAGATTAACAAAAACAAAAGAGAAAGAGGTTAAGGACCTCATATGTTGATAGCAATAGGAGATGCCATCTGACAGCAAGAAGGGAATTTAATTCTTGAGTCAAAAAGTTCTATATGTCTTAATGAATAAAGGAATCACTATAATATAATATAGAACAGAATACCTACCAGAGAATGTTTGATTGTAATTCTAAATCAAAACGAAAAATATAAACAAAGAATATGAGATGTAAGTAAGGGAGAGCAGTGTTTGACAAAGATTTCTATCTAAAATGGTTATAATTTTTTACAATTACAGAAAGTAGAAACTCAGATATTCAGAAAAAATTACCAACTATAAATATAAAGGATTTTTATCATTAATAAAACAGGAATTCAATTTCTTATTAATCAGTTGGAGTTAGAATTTTCACTGGAACTATCTAACAGAAGACCAGTTCTCATAGCCTGGGCAGGGATCAGTGGATAGGGCAGGGCATTGCGATTCTTTCCCAAGTCTTGGTGTTCCTATCTTAATTTAATTCCATAAGACACCCTTGAATTATTCCAAAACCTTAAGTTAGCATTGTTAGTTTCAGATGCTTATAAATAAAAGAATCTTAACTAATACAAGGAGACAGAGTTCAGAATTTTGAAGCAAGAGTCAAGGTGAAAAACTTTCTGACCTATGTTCCTCCTAATTATCATAGCGGCCTTGGGCCGCAGAAACTACCAATAGGTTTAACTCACATCAACTGACAGCAGCTGCCTGAAGTGGTCTATTGAAAAGGATTCTGAGACTGTGTTTGAGATGAACGCTGTCTTCAACCTGCATATCTACCCTGGGAGTAGATTGGGTTCAATTGTGGCACCATGGGCTATGTACTTGCCATTCTGCCACAGTTCTGTTTTAGACAATATGGAAGAGGTTTAATCGAAACTGGTCAACTTTCAGCAATTAAAGCAGAACTGGTTATCAGGAAGTTCTAGTTATCAAAAGTCCTCAATTACTGAGATTTTCTTTCCTATCTCCCACACCTTCTACACATAAACGTGAAAATTAAAAAGACAATCTGGCATAAAATGGAAAGACTTAAGGTTAATTGAGGGTTTAAACTATGAGGAACATTTAAACATTAGGAACAGAATGAAAGAGCTGGGATACTTCTAGTTTTATTATTATTATTATTATTATTATTATTATTATTATTATTATTAAAATTTACTATCATAAAAGAAATCTAACATACTATATTCCAGGTCATAGCTACTAGAATCACAAAGAACAAAATAGCTAATGAGGAAAATACAAAAAGAACAAAACTCAGGTGATTACCTAGTCCTGGATTTCTACTTCCTTTATACTAAGAGTCTGCTGGAATGAAATTGAGCTCTATAAAAACCCCACACTGAAATGAGGTTTTACCTGTTTTTCAGGATGGTAACTGAGTTTTTTTTTCACCTCAGGCTAAAAACTGAAAATACTCTCAGAGACTACTTAAGGAAAGCTGAAGCAAGGTAAACACCAATAAACACATACTAGTTAAAAGTCTATGGCTAAGTGCATTTCAGGAGTTCCACAGTCACCTCGCCCATCACCTACCTGCGCTCTCCGCAGAGATGCTGCTGTAAGGTGGAGGAGCATCGCCTATAGCCTGCTCCGGCTCCCCAGGCTCTTCCTCATTCTGCAACTAAATAAAAATTTCACATTTTAATGCAAGCATAAAGCCAGTAAGACAAAGGAGAACCTGAAAACTGGAATAGCCTTTCTGGAAGGCTACTTGGCAATGTGTTTTTATCTCCAGATGATGTAATCATAGGGGATTTTTTTTTTCTTTTTGTTATTTATACATATGTTCTAATTTTTTGTAACAAATATCTATTATTTGTATAATTTTTTAAGTTAGAAAAATAACCTACTAAAACAAAGACGAATCACAGCAAACGATGATTTATCATTACATTGTTTGTGCATAGAGATTAGATCTTAAATTGAGACATTTACGGAAACAAAAAATTCTATGTAATTCTACATATGACCTCTGTCAACACATCCCTATCTCGGCAACTTTCTCACTGGTCAAACCTACAGCTCTAGTTACTTTAACTCACACTGAAAAGTGTGTCTTCCTGCCATTGTCAGTCTGGATAGTCTACCCAACTCATCTTCATAGAACAGAGACATTAAATTCAATTTTTCCAATGTGACAATAGACTACAGCTCATTTAAAAGATGAAACCGGCTGAGAATGGGAGTCAATCTGTACAGTAATAACAGAATATTTATCGGTGTAACTGACTTGGGGGTCTGAGTCCCTACCATACACTATCATGATATAAAGAGCCAATTAAGCCAACTAGTGCAAAGAACTCTCTCTTGAATTGAGAGAGAAAAAGAAAGCTTGACCTGCCATAACATGAAATAGAACTCCCTAATTCATTAAATTTTAATTAACCATCTCAGTCTCTAACCCCTGTCATTCAAAATTGGAAGCCAACAAAATTTTTCTGATTAATACTTCAAAGTAGTTTCAAATGAATTTTTGTGCCATATCTTCATCTACATCTACCATCCAGTCAATTCTTTTTTTTAACCCTTGTAATCTAATGGTAAACTTAAAGTACTCCCAAAATAATCGTACTGTAACTTAAGGTGAATTGTTCTTTTAAGGGAAGGCATATGGGCAAAACAGTTACAGTAAAGCCAATGTTCCTGGGACACCAAATCAGTAACTTCTTTAAATAAGAGTTCCTGAGGCCACGGTTCACCTGGAATACTTTAACATTATCTGAAGCTCTAGAGAGGGTATTCTCAGCCTACTCTTGGCCTACTCCCACCTAACCTTGTGCGCCCTGGGAAGGTCACAAAAAGAAGCAAGAGTCTGTTGCAAAAACAGGCAAATACAGACTTTTCAAGAATGTTGCCTTAATATACTGTAGCCAGTAATGTTCGTTAAACCTAGTGATGTTCTTTAAACCTAGCTTGATATTTCTGACCTGTTTTATATTTCCTGAGCTTGGTCAAATAATCGTGTTGCCTCTGCATAATTTAGGTTTTAGAAAGGAAGCATGGTAATTCTAAGAAGTACAGAAGTCCAAAGAATAAAGAGGTCTTACATGCCAGTATCTACAAGATAGGTTGCCTGTTTCCTAGCAACCTGGAAATGAGAAATTTGATCGTCCCACACCAGGGTAACATAACAGAGCAAATAAATTCCAACCGTCTCAGAAACCCCCATTTTCTCTTTGATGAGCAAACAAGAAACATCTCCAGGTGACGCTGGAATCATGTAGACGTACCACATGTATTATTTCCATTTGAAGATAAAAACAGCAAAAAGCACCCGCTCTGGCTATGGATGCTCCACACACTGAGAAGACTACAGGACCTCACTGAACAGGCTTCCCGGCTCTGACTTGTTTTCTCTAATGCTGCTGATAAAGTTTAGGTTACATCAAGAAAGGTGTTTAAAATAAAACACCACAATGTGGAGGAAAAGAGGCAATCACCTTCAAAAAGGATTTAGTGATCACCATGTGCATGAAAAATAACTAGCTAAATAACTGAATGCCTAAGTATACATCTTTTTACACTTTGTGGGCATCCACAGCCATTAATTTGGCTCTGCCGGCCAATCAAGTTAGGCACACAAACAAGGGGGGGACATGTGTACTAGAACTGGAGTGGGGCTTATCTATAAGGCACTTGGTTCCAAAATGTCTTTTTAAGGTTCCCCTTTCCTGTCCCTGCAAACCCTTCCTGTACAGTCCTCCCTGCCACAGTGCCCTGGGGATCAGGGATCTTCAGACTCTCTCAGAAAATAAGCATCATTGTCATTTAGGGGCTGGAGTTGGAAAGATGCCCAGTTTCTTCTATCAGCTGGGTCGGTGGGAGCCTGAGTACAACCAACCTGTCACAGAATCCTGGTATTAAGATATACTGTGAGAGGCAGGTTTGAAAAGTCATGGTGGGACTCTGTTCTCTCCCTGCACTGCGCTATTGGGTGGGTGGGGAATCCCTTCATTGTGTAACTGTAAACAGATAATAAATACCTATTGGTGGCTGGATTCTTTTCTGTCATGTAATTTTTTAAAACAATGATCAAATTTATCTGTAAATAAGTAAAAATGGCATTTTTTCCGCAAAAAGAATCGTATGATTACCTATGTATGTCATATAAAGTCCTGAGTTAATTACAAAACTATCTATATCTCCATCGTTGAGATAGGAATGATTCAACCATCTGAAAATTCAGATGGCCTTTCTCTTTACCACGCGCCAGACCATGCCTCACTCCCACCTTCCTGATGCTCCTCTCCATACTCTGAGCAGACTCTGTCATGGCTCCCCAGAAGAACCCTAAAACCCATCCATGTTCTCACTTTAGATAAATCACAACCTTCTGTAGTACCGCTTGGCCTTGATCATCCTCAATTTTTTTAAATATTTACCTGCGAATAAGTGCTAATAATGTTTTGTACTCTAGATTTACCCTGTGAAATACAGCACATCTAAAATAATATATTCCTCTGCATCCTATCTGTACTGTTGTTATTGGAAAGAAATATATGACATTTTAGCTAAACAACAGTTTAAAGAATGTCCCATATAGAAATCATTCATAGCTCTAGTTCTAATAGAAGCAAACTTGAATTTAAAAAGTTTAAAGACGTTTATACACTACAGCAGCGGTCCTCAACTTTTCTGGCACCAGGGACAGGTGCTCCTATGAGAATCTAATGCCTGATGATCTGAGGTGGAGCTGAGGCTGTGACGCTTTGCTCACTAGCCCACCGCTCACCTCCTGCTGTGTGGCCCAGTTCCTAACAGGCCATGGACTAGCACTGGTCCACTGCCAGGCGGTTGGGGACCCCTGCCCTACAGGATTAAATTCTTATTTGAGTTTGCACCCCATCACTACCCTCCCCTAAGTAGTTCTAAAGATGATCTTTAATTTAGAAATGAGCTGTTTTAAGCAATAGCAAAGCCAGGGCTAGGATTAGGCCTAATTACATAAGGGGCAGTATTTATAATTTTACTGATAACAGTAACTAAAGGCACTTAAAAGTAATTTTTGTATTATCTCTATTTACTAAGAACGAACAACAACAAACCCTACAAACCAACAAAGAGAAGAAAAACATAAATCCTTATCCATGAGAAGAGGTATCAAAATATACCGTACAGTTCACGTGAACATAACAAGCATACAGAAAATAATGTTGAACTACCAATAAGTCCATAAAGTTACAAGTATTTGTATACCACGCATTTTTTCCTTGGTTGAGTCCTATTTAAACAGCAAGAAAATTCTTCTGAAGTTTTAAACCCCTTCCTTCAGTTATTTTCAATAAGTCTCAGAAAATCTTGGATCAATGCCTAAACTCTAGCTTTAAATGTTATTTACCACTTCTAATTTTAGAGTTAATTTCTAAAAAGCTTACCTTAAATGCAATTTTTAAACCTCTCATTACCAACCCACTATTTCTACATACTCTTTAAATCCTACCAAATGAGACAGTGTAATTACCAGAAAGTAAACAAGCACATTTCTTTAGGTAAACAACTGAGTATGCTATTTTACTCTGTTGTTCAGAAACAGCCAAAGTTTGTAAGGACTGTAAATTTTATATTATACAGACTATAGATGTTGTACAGTGACTATAAATTGTGTTCATTCTAACATTGCCAAATTTCTTTACGTTCAAGAACAGTTCTCTATTAAATTGTTATTAATTAGGGGATAACATTTAAAATAAGGTAAATAATTCTGACAAAGAAATTGAATAATAAAGAAGATCTAATTTTTAAAAGGGTAAAAATGTTAACAGGAGACAGTGTACACAAGATGCTCAACATCATTATTCATTAGATTTAGCCTATGAAATAAAGCACATCTAAAATATGCAAATCAAAACCATGAAACACCACTTCACACCTACTAATACAGCCATAAAAAATTAAAAAAGAAAATAACAAGTGTTGTTGAGTATGTGGAGAAACTGGAACCCTGACACATTACTGGTGGTAATGTAAAGTGGTGCAGCCACTGTAGGAAAGTTTGACAGTTCTCCAAAAAAAAGTTAAACATAGAGTTAGAAAAAGATCCTGCACTTCCACTCCTAATTATATACCCAAGAGAATTGAAAATATAATTTTACAGGAAAACACATACAAAAATGTTCACAGCAGCATTATTTATAATAGCTCAAAGGTTCATCAACTGATGAATACATAAACAAAAAATGGTATATCCATACAAAGGCTGGATAGGAATAATCCATCCTATTAAAAAAGGATAAAGAACTGACACATGCTACAAAGATAAAATTTGAAAACATCATGCCAAGCAAAAGTCGATCATAAAAGACCACGTATTGATATAAATGTCCATAAAAGGCATCCAATGGAGACACAAAGTAGGTTAGCACTTGCCAAATGCTGAAGGGCAGAAGGGGGAATGATTGACTGCTATATCAAACGTAAATATATTGTGACTCAAGCTTTCTCTTCTCACCACTGCCTTTTCTTCTGCCATAGCTTACAACAACCTTCCTCCTGGATAGTCAGAAATTTGAATATTTCATTCAATGAAATTTTGCCATGCACTACAATATGCCAGAATCACACCGATTTTTTACTATTTTTCCCTTAACATTCCTGAAAGAACACTTCCATTTTTTCATTAATTTACTAGAAAGACTGTTATTTTAAGCCTTAATACCATTTAGGCTGATAACTTTGAAGATTAAAAATGTAATTTGATGAAATTTATTAAATGGTGCTTTATGTACAATTAGGATCACCATTTATCAATAAGGACAAATAATTTTTTCATTAAATCTATTAACAGAAGCACTATTTCTATATACTATTATACTAAAACACCAAAGGAAGTAGTTTCTTAGGCACATATGATTATATTTATATAAAGATCAACCAAGCAAACCTAGTACACCAGTGAGTGGTTACCCTGGGGGTGGGGGCAACTTGAAGGGCACCTGAAGGAAACTTTGAGTCCTGGTAATGCTATTTCTTGATCTGAGTACTAGTTCAATGTGTTTTCAGCTTGTGATAATTTACTGAGCTATACATTTATAATCTGTGCACATTTCTGTATGTAATTCATACTTAACTGACAATTCGGGAAGAGGAGAAAAGGAGCCTGTCCGAGGATTCGCAATACTCTGTGAGCTCTCCGTAGACCTTTGCATGGTTTATCACTGTATTCACCCCAACACTTAACAGTGAGTGGCACCTTACTAGCGCATGCTGACTGGCAGGCATGGATGTGGGGCTCTAACAGAAACCTACCTGAAGAAATGGCTGCTACCTTAATGCCATCTTAACCTACCAGATAAACTCACATTTATACCAAGTATTCAAATGACTTTATAAACTGCTAAATAAACATACAAGTAGACATGTAGCCACATGCAGATGACTACCATATCTGTAAAAGCGACAGTGATGATGGATGGCTCCACGAGTGATCAGCAGCAGGTGGCATCCCCATCACTACTCAGCAAAAGGAGCACATAAAACATGGAGAGAACGGAAGAGAAACAGGGCTTTATAAAGTAAACATGAAAAAAGCAGCTCTCTCTTACTGATCTAAAAAGCAAGGAGGTGTGAGAGATCAAAAACCTTTCAAAAAAGACTGCTATGGCATGGGCTGTAAACCTATAAGTGTTTGATTTCTTTTCATGCTTCATAAGGTTCTTTCATATATATCGATGTTTCACAATAAAAATGAATATTATGGTTCTATAATCACCAATTTTAAAAAGAAACTGTAACAACAGTACAAGAAAAACAAAAGATATCCAACTTTTATCTCTTTAGAAATAAGAAATGTTTAACATAACCTATGATACTTAGCATAATGTACTGGGTACAAATAGGTGTTTAATAAATGTTTGTGGTACATATGAAAAAAAAAATGGTATTGTGATCCTACTGTAATTTCCAGAATATCTTTTTCTTCTAAGGCCAACTGGCATATCGAAAAAATGGAATATTCCACACTAAAAAGTCAGTGAAATCAAATGTGCAGACACTGAAAGTGACAGAGACATGCCTACAACCCAGGGACGCATGCTGTCAGCAGCCTGCTTGGCTCTACTAGCCCATGAGCCACCAGAGCTCTCTCTCTCAGGCTGAGAAGTTCCAAAGCTATGCTTGCTTATGATGATGGGAATGAAGAACCCTGGAGCAGGGCATACCAGGGCTGGGATCATTCTATTCAAGAGAGCCTGCTTTAATTTAGGTCTCATCATGAGGTCCTCCTCTCCTGCAAGAATCATGAGAGCCAAGAGGGAAATATATTAAGCATTTCTTCCATACCATTATCAGAATGTTCCATTATGCAAGTGTTTAACTGCTAGATTAATTTAATACCACTCAATGAACATGTCAAGCCATGACAGGTGTAGGGTCTGAAGACACAACGTTGAACATGACTGGTGTTTTGACCTCACTAAGCCTGCAGTTTAGCAAAAAAAAAGAAAAAAAAGACAATCAAAAGAAGTAATTAGAATTACAATGTTCTAGTTGAAGATTAAACACACACATTTGCCTCTTAAATGCCCCTTCCAAAACCCTCTTAAATGTAAATGTTAGTAAAATTTTGTTAATTTTAAGAGAAAAAACTACAAAGACAAGCAACAGGAGAGGAAGCAGCAACAAAATCCTAAAAGCTAGAAACAGAATGACAGGTGGCAGAATCCTAAACCAGAAAGCAGAAAAGCAACCTGTCTCACACTACATCCCCAAAATGTTCAGGAATTTGTGGTACCAGATACTGGTGGAAGGAGTGAAAATGAGATTTAAAAGCAGAAAGAAAGGTTGGAGATGCAGTTAAATACAAACAGCTCCCAGAATTCCCATTAGAAGACTGCAGGTTTATTCTCTGAACAGGGTAAAGCAAAGAGTTTGGCCTGGAGACACGAGAGTTTAGGAGAAAGGGTAGCATGTCAGAAAAAAGTGATTCATATATTTATGTACTAAATGTTGAGAGCTCCCAGCAGAATAGCAACAAGGCCTATTCTCTAGGGAAACTGACCAGAGAGAAAAGACCTAAAGACACTGTAACTTAAAAAAAGAGCCTAGTCAGGTCATGCTGTGGTACAGGAAAAGCTCCATCAAGCATTTTGAGCAGCTTCCAAACTGCTTTACAGACCATGTACTCTTAACCAAGCAGACAAGATCGCCACGCACCCAAAAAAAAAAAAAAAAAGCTTCTACCATAAAAGATCACAAAAAAAGACCAAAGCAAGGAGAGTAAATGCAATGCAAAGGAAATAATTATGCAGGAAGATGAAAACTTTAAAAGAAAAAACTTTCAATACTCTCAGAGAAGCGAGAAAAAAATTAGAACCATAAAACAAAAACAAGGTGCCATTTTAAAAAGGGAGGGATTAGAGAAGAGTTTTTTAAAATTAGGAATGTTAATAGAAGTTAACTCTATCAAAGCATTAGAAAATAAAACTGAAAAAAATCTCATAGAAAGTAGAGAAAAAGACATGAAAAATATGATTTAAAAAATTAAAGAATGAGTAAATTAAGTCCAAGATCCAATGAGAAAAGGGGGAAAAAAAAAATCAAAGCACAGAAAAATCAAGTAGATACTTTAAAAAATTTCCCAGAGCTGAGAGACAGAAAAAAGCCCACTGAGCACCTGACCAAATGGATGAAAATAGATCCACACCAAGGGAAAACAGTGAAATTTAAGAACAATGGGGACAAAAGGAGGCTCCTAAAAGCAGAGAGGGGGAGAGAGGAGGGGACAGAGGGAGAGATGGGGG
>NW_006443124.1:3972413-3983316 GCF_000325575.1 Pteropus alecto
GACGGGGGAAGAGAGCGCGCATGCCCATGCATGAGCATGCCACATCTAAGAATCAGACGTCTAACTGGCTTCAGGATTCCTAATAGCAACAGTGGAACTTTAGAAAGGCAATGAGGCAAATGCCTCCAAAATTCTAAAGAAAAATGTTTCTGATGCACAAGTCTAAATATTTTTCGAAGATTTTTTTTTTTAAGATTCTTGGATGTCCAAAGTTTAAAAAAAGAAAAGTTAATGTCCCATGTATTCTTCCTCAGTAAAACACTGGAGGTGTGTTCCATAAAAATGAGGCAGTAAACCAAGGTGTGACTCAAGGAAAGGTACCCCAAATAAAATGATTGGGGAAGGATATCCCCAGGATGGCAACTAAACAGCAGGCCTTGAAAGCAACCTTCTAGAATGGGTCAAAAGGCCAGGAAAGATCTCTACTCTACCCTCCCCGCCGCTCCTTCCAAATGAAATCAAGAAAATACCTGATCTGTTTGAACATATCAAAAAACTATTAAGATTATTAGGTGAGAGTCTAGGGATGAATTAGTGCTCTTGGCGAATTTATGATAGGTACAGAGAAAATTAAGCAAATGGAAAAATTAACTTTAGAGAAAATAAAGTACTGTTCAGGCAAAGCAAAGCAACCATAATATACTACGTATCTCAGCTGTGAACAGTGTTTATTATTTTAAATTACTGTAAATGCCAAATATTGATCTAACCACATTATAGATACAACTGTATTAGAAAAATGGAGAGACAGGAAGATGAGTATATGAAGTTGTGGGAGCTAAATCCTTATATTCCATACTGTTAAGTCAATTTTAAAAAATGCTGAAAACTGAAAAATTAAGAAGTAGCACACTATAAATGTTACTTAGCTACAGGGATAATAGCAAAACAGCAAAAGAAACAGCTAAAAGAGCAAGGAGCAGGCAGGTAAGCAGAAGATTACTGTTGGTAAGAAGCCTAAAAGATCTATCTGACTCTAACCTTTATATGTATATAACTTTGATTAAAAAAAAGAAAGAAAGAAAAAGTAAAAAAATGCGTGTGTGTGTGTGTGTGTGTGTGTGTATAAACATGATTATAAAATGTGTCACAAAAGGAGAATCTCATGCTCAGGGAAAACTAACCTAAATTGGGGAAGGTGGAGGTACACAAACTCCTCTCAGGACAGACTATCTAATCTAAGATGGGGGGCTAAGAGACAGGGGGCGTCCCAGGTAGAGGAATAGAGGGGAGGCCTCCAGGCCAGGGAGGATGATGCATTTTAGAAACAACAAATCACAAGAGTCCACCCTGTCCCCCAAGTCCTTGTCTCCCGTCTCTCTTCAAGGCCAGACTCAAGTTTTACCTACTCGGAAGCGTCCCAGAAGTGTGTGGAACCAGGTGATCTCTTCCATTCCAAAATGATGTCTTTTACCTACTATCCCATTCTCTAAATTACCTACTATCTCATTCTCTGAATTAATATTATATCAATACCATAATACATTCTTATTGATTAGAGTCACTCAACAGTTACTTAGTAAGTACTTACTGTATACATAAAATTGTGCAACGTACTATTAAGTAACAAGGAAGAAGAAAAGACTGGAGAGAAAGAGAACAAAGCAGCAGTCCACAGGTGCTCAGTAAACTTTTATCCAGGAAGGCCTGTGGCAGGCACATCCTTTTGCATTCCATAATGGTATTTAAACATGTCAGTTGCTACTTCATCAAATAATCTTACAACTGTTTTTAATCACTATAGGGTAGAATTTTCCTTCATCATCAAATATTCTTTTGTGATATCACTGTAGTATTTGAAAGTCAGTCTATATTGTTTAAAGGGAAAAAATTTATTTCTCAGAAATAATCCCAGCATTCAGTAGGAACAGCTAAATAATAATTTAAGCAACCTTCTTAGAGAAATACAAAATCAGTCTTAGAAGGTATATCCTGGTAACTGCTGAGATCCTTTTAAACACAATTACAGATTCTCGCTTAAATATTTTCACTGAAATGTAAAGTCTTAAACTTAAAATGGCATTTGGATTACATTAAACCAATGCGATCCACAGAAAATAAAAGATACTTTAACCTTCCCAAGAATAGATGCTAATACAAGCCAATAATTACCTTTCATGCCTAACAATTTATTTTCTCCCTCTCTACTCAATCATTTTGGCCAGAGCTGAATTGTGACCAAATGGCCATAAAGCTCACAAGGTCTCATAACTGTGATCACCTCAATTAATCCAGTCACCTAAAATGAAATTGGACCAATGTGTTTTAAGAGCATTAATGCTGCCTACTCTAATATGCCATGACTGAGTGTAAGCACTTTAAAATACTATATATGAAAATGCAATTTAGTGACACAAAGACAAAAATGTTGAAAACAATCACTAATCGACTTTCAATCATGTAAGATCTCCAAGTAACTCTCAAATCATACTTATGCTGTTTCTGACGTACCATGAGATTTTCTAAACTTCTGAAAATGCAACTACTAAAAGCAATGAATAATACTAGAAATCAAAGAGCCAGCTTCTCTTTAAAAGCTTAACTTTTGAAATTAATATTTTCTTGCATTTGCATTATTAATTTTTTACCATGATAAACAATGTTTGTTTGAAGCTGACCAGAAGGTTAAGACTTACAATGTTTTTACTACTGCAAAATTACAAAACGGTATTCAGTACTTATCAGTGATTCATTCTTTTAAAATATACTATCGAGATATTTTCTGTATTTTTAAACCATGCATAATTTTCTTCTTTTGGCATAAACTTACCCATTTATATTTGACATTGCTTTTAAAATTATTCATCATGAGAGAAATTTGCTAAATCATCAACAGAACACTATCTCACTGGATCAAAGCCACCAGCTTCTACACACATACACACACACACAAATTATAAAACTGCAAGAAGTCAAAATTATCTAGTCCAACTACTTCATTTTACAAAAGAAAATGAAAGCTAGAAGGTTAAAGTTCTTGCCCAAAGTCACACACAACTACTTTAATGACAGCAGCTGGACTATGACTGATTAAATGTTTTAATAAAGACCTTTTATTACCTTCTCCTGCATCAGTCTCTACTTAGACAGGGCCCAAGGTGAACCTTCCAGACACTGAAGCCTACATTACAAGCTTTAAAACTGCTTATTAACACAAGTTGTATGGAAAGTTTGGACACAATAAAGCTCCTAAAATGCCAAGTTTCAAAATACTAAGAACATTACATTCTTGATTCCCTGGTCTACAAAATTTCATCTAAATTTAATAAGGACAAAGTAAATAAAAAATAAGTGAATAACAAAGTAAATAGCAAAGTAAGCACTGAATTCTAAAGAGAAAGGATTGTGACGGTTAAAGGGGCTTAGATTTTTACCTGTCGTTGCAATTTTCATACAAATGTATTCACTGTTAAACCTTAATGTTTAAGGTGAATATGGGCAATAGATATATGGGTGTTATTTTACACTGTTCTTTTCATTTTCGGTAAGTTTGAAATTATTTCCAAATAAACGTTTTTAAAGGATTTTTTTTTAAAGTGAAACATGATCGTGAAGAGAAAAACTGGAAAATAAAAGAGCTCGCTCTACCATTTTTCTTAAAAAGTATCGTTTAAAATGAAAGAAAAAAGACACTATGCATCTGTCAAACCTATAGAACTTTACAATAGAATGAATTTCAATTTTTGCAAAATTAAAAAAAATCATTTAGGTGGCAGGCAGTACCCAGGATGGTAGGGAGAATGTGACAGCATAATCTAACTGTACTATAAATGTATGAAAACCACCCCACTGAAGAGGGTGTGGGGAAAATGTGCTGACCTAAGTAACTTTGGAAACGGGCAGTCCGTACAACTAAAGGCAAAAGAAACTACATACACACCCTGTCCTCTAGTTGATAAAACTGTTTTCCACAAGGGTATGGGTTAACAATTCTGACACTGCTATACATGTATATTAGAATTGAAAAATTAAGTAAATGGGTAAGTGGGTGGAGGGAGCCACTTACCCATTTACTCTCATTGTTGGAGCAGGAGTTTACAAGAGGGGAAGAGGCTACAGTGATTCATGAAGTAACAGAGTTGGTTAGTTTAATATAGATACAGATGGTTACATATAGAAATGTTTAGAAACATATTTACACACATATTTCTTTATTCTGTCAGCTTAGAAGGCCTAGAAGAAATGACACCCTAGTAGCAATGAGCAAAAATCTTGGTATCAAATATCATTCTCTGATAAAAGGAACCAGGGCTCCTTGGAGAAATCAATCGCTAATTCTAAAACAGCGCAAGAAATATGCATGATGAACCTGGTGCCAAAAAGTAAGGAACTGCTTTAAAAAAAAAAAACTCACAATAATGGAGCTATGTCAAAGAGATACAGGTGCCAACTGAAAGAGTTCCCAATGGCCAAAGCTGGAACAATTTAAGCAACAAAATAAAGTAGCATTAGATTGTAACTTAAACCATGAATGAGTCCATACTGATATCACTGAATAAATAATGGAGAAGAGACAAATGTCCCATGCAGAAAAATTCCAAATAATTTATGTAGCTATTCTGCCCCCAATAAGGTGGTAGAGTGGAATTCTCCAATCCTTAAGTGTGCATTGTGCGTAGTAACTTCCTTCCAAAGAGCAATGTATGAAAAGGGGAGGGGAGTAATATCACAGTAGAGAAACCTGACAGACACTACTTCAATCAGGTGATCGAGGTCAGCATAAACAGTAATAGTCATGTTGACAGTATGCATTCTTGATATAGGATGAAAATGGCGCTTTACCTCTACGTCTTCCTCCCCAAAACCCACAACCCCAGTCTAATTAGGAGAAAAGCATCAGACAAATCCCAAGTGAGGGACATTCTACAAATATCTGACCAATACTCCTGAAAACTATCAAGATCATGAAAAACATGGAAAATTTGAGAAACTATCACAGCCAAGGGGAGCCCAGAGAGATAAGATGATCAAACATAAAATGTTAATCTGTATGGGATCCTGGAACAGAAAAAGGAGGTTGGATAAAAACTGAAAATCTGAATAAAGTGGACTTAGTTAATAATAATGTATCAATATTGGTTCATTGTCTCAAATGTACCATACAAACATTAAGGTGTTAGCATTTGAAACTGGGTCTGGGGTATTTGGAAATTGTACTACCTTCTCAATGTTTCTGAAAATCTAAGTTTATTTTTTTAATTTTAAAAAATAATTTTATAGCAATAACTTTATAAAATAATTTTAAAGGAAAAAATAAGAAAAAAGCCTTAAGAGTGCACACCAAGCTTGACATAAAAGAAATCGAATTTTCCTTTCCAGTTACTGTTTGACTCTAGTATGTGAAAAATGTATATGTGTACTATTAAACAAGAAATGTTTAATTTTAAATGTTATATTTAAGCACTGAGTGATAAAAATGAAATTGGTATTAAACAGAACTCATTCTCTTAAACGCTTGTATTTCTATTCATAAACTATACCATCTCCAGAGAGACCAAACCACACGCAAGCCTCTGATTAACTACTAACTGATATTACTGCAATACACAAATTTAAAAGAAAAACTATCCAAGATTATCCTAAATTGCTCGGGGGAGGGGTGGAGTGGGCATCCACAAATATACATGTGAAAGGAACTACTTTAATCAGTAAGGAAATATTCCACTAGGAATGTTCTTAAATTCTATCAGTATTTAATGCTAGTACTCAGAACTTTTAATATAAATTGTGTTATTCAGAAAAAATGAGTCAGTCTTAGAGTAACAGCAGGATGTGCTAAGTGATGTCTGATAACACTCTTCTGGTAAAGGCAAGCATACATACTGTACTTCTATCTAGATAGCCATTGGAAGCAATAATAATAAGTGGAGTATGTAAAGAAAAAAAATTACAACTGGAGAATGTAAATTCGATACATATTTACTAATTGCCTAGCATATTGGCAAAAATAACAGAATAAAGATAAGACTATCAAGCTGATTTACAGTATTAATCTCTAATTAAATTGTTAAAAGCTGCTTTATCTAAGTGGGCATCATCCACTATTACTAAGAATACGGTTCCACTAAGCAGTTGTATTTGTTCAAAGATAACATAATACTAAATCACTAAGAAAACGAAATAATTATTTTAAAGCCCTAAGAACAAATAAATCAGAGGGTGTCACTTGAATCTCTTCAAGCCTTCCTCTTTTTATTAATAAAAATACAATTTAATATAAAGTCATATTTAATATAAAGTAATATAATTGCTGTCTAGGATAAAGTAATTTGAAGTTTTGTGCAGGCAAACTAATGGGTGGCACCAGTTTAGATGCCAGGATTTCCTAGAGCACCTCAAATGGGCCTTGATTTCTACCCAAACCAGGGAGTTCTGTCATTTTTCCAGGGCAAAGATAGAATGATTGAACCAATTAAATCCCTACTAAGAAAACAGTCACCAGTAGGACCAGGTAAGAAAATAAGAATAGATCAAAAGCAATCTATCCTATCACTGCTACAAAAAACACAAAGTACTCAGTAACCTCGGTAAGTTGCAGATCTGCAGCTCCTGATACTCACAAATCCTGTTTCTCTATTTCCAACAGATTATAAAAGTGCTATCCTGATATATTTCTCCAGTGACAATATCTACTTAAAACATATCATTATTATTAGAGTTACACACAAAAATATTTATGGATGAAATGTCATCATTTCTAGGATCTGCTTCCAAGTGGTGGGGAGTATAAATGAAACAAGATTAGCCATTTGTTGATAACTGTTGAAGATGAGTAATAGATGCATAGGGTGTATACTATATTTTTGTATATATTTGAAACTTACATAGTAAAAGTTGAAAATGCAAATAAATATTAAGAAATTATTCTACTACAACTTAACAATGAAAAGCAAATAACCCAATTCAAAAATGGGCAGAGGAGCTGAATAAACATTTCCCTAAAGAAGATACACAAATGACTAATAAGTACATTAAAAATGCTCAATATTACTAATCATTAGGGAAATGCAAACCAAAACTACAATGAGATACCACTTCATATCTATTAGGATGGCTTTTATCAAAAAGAAAAACGGAAAATAACAAGTGTTGATGAGTATGTGAAAAAACTGGAGCCCTTAGGCATTGCTGGTGGGAATGTAAAATGGTGCACTGCTATGGAAAACAGTATGGCAGGTTCTCAAAGAATTAAAAATATCATTACTATATAAACCAGCAATTCCACTTCTGAGTATTTATCCAAAAGAATTTAAAGCATGGACTCAAGAGATATTTGTATGCCCATGTTCATAGCAGCATTATTCACAATGATCAAAAGATGAAAGCACTCTTAAGTGTCCATTTACAGATGATTGGATAAACAAAATATAGTATATACATACAATGAAACAGCATTCAGCCTCAAAACAGAAGGAAATTCTGACACATGCTACAATATGGATCAATCAGAACATTATTTAAATGAAATAAGCCAGTCACAAAAGGACAAATACTATGTGATTCCACTTAGAGTAATCAAATTCATAGACAGAAAGTAGAATTGTAGCTGTCAAGGGCTGGGGAAGGGAGAAATGAATTAATATCTAATGGGCATGGAGTTTCAGTCAGGGAAGATGAAAAATTTCTGGAAATGGATGGTAGTGATTGTTGCCCAATAACGTGCGTATTTAATGCCACTGAAATGACTATACACTCAAAAATGGTTAAAATGGTAAATTATATATACACACACACACACACACACACACACACACACACACACACACACACACATATATATACATACCACAATTTTTTAAAAAATTTAAAGAAATAATTCTACTTCATCTTCTCAATATTTATATAAAAGTTTTCTCTGATCATTGGCCATATAGGCCATAAATCGGCAAAATAACCTTAAAATTTTGATATAACACTCTAAGGGACGTTTCACGATATAACTAAAATGACCTCTGAAACTAAAAAAATTAAACCACATGGACTTTATTTACTCCTTCCTCCAGGATCCTGACTACCTGAACATGAATGTGGGTTGGCCTACCAGAGATGAAATTCTTTCTCTTCCTCCACAATCCTAAGAGAACTTATCCATAAAGGTATCATTCTCAAAGCTGCTTCGCAATATCATCAAACCACAGTATAAACTTATTAGTGATGCTCACAAGCAGGCAACTTCTTTGACAGGAAATGAGTCAAGTCTAAAACTAAACATTCTATGTTTAAACCTGTATTGCAATGTCATAATTGCCCACTTAGACTGGATCCAAATCCAAATATCTTAAAACATTTCAAGAAGTATTTTTGCAAAATTAATGATACAGGCAAAGATCTATTCTATGGAAGCAAAGCGGGCTTGCAATGGATGAACAGAAATGTCCTCAAAAAGAGCAACACAAAGGTCTGAGCCTACACACACCTTTCTCAAACAGTGCTTCGGAATATTTGGACACACAATCTCAATTTCAAAATGCAAAAAGGGAGTAAAAACTATAAAACTGCAAGAAATCTATGAGCCCAGCTTTCTGTGTAGTCTGTCATGATGTAAATTCAAGTTGAGCACTTACAGCACTACCAATAAAAAGACCTTAAGGGCAAAAACGTTTGCATTTATGAATGAATCATAGTTTTCATTACATTTACTTCAATAGAAGACCAGCTCAGTTTGATTAACCAGATCAGAGAGAAGTCAGAATGCCCTTTCGTGACAACCAGAGTATCATACCCCTATCAAGTTGCCTTGATAATTCACCAACATTCTGTAATTCAAAAGCCTTTTACATATGTATATTCTCTGATCAAACATTTCCACATCTAGAAATTTATACCAAGGAAACAGATAAAGATACATGTAAAAGAAACTTCAGTGAATGAAAAAAAAATTATAAACATCCTTAGTGCCTAACAATGAACAATTGGTTAAATTATGATTTGGCCATAAAATTGCATGCTATGCAAATATAAAAATGTGAATCCATCTTGTTATACAGCTATATTGTGTTTCTTTCTATATACATGTGCATGAATACACATGCGAATTTGTGAATGTACATGTCTGTGAACATGATGCACATGGACGCATATGGGTATGTAAACATACACATGTGCATGTAGGTACAGAGTGTGTTTAAGTATAAGCAGGGGCCCATGGAATTGCATATGTGTGTATAAAGATGTGCCGTATATGTATGTGTGATATATATATCTGCTAATGCATACGCCTATATTTGGACCATGAGCCCGTGTGTTCAGTCGGTATTTATCCTTGTAATCACTGCTTAGAAGCTGCGACCTTGAGCAAGTTGCTGAGCCTCTTGGAGTCTTGACTTTGTCATCTATACAATAATACTAAACGCTGCCTCACAGGGGTTTTGTGAGGATTAACTGAAGTAATGGATGTAAAGCACTTAGTACCATGATTGGTGCTCAATCAATATTAACCTTCCTTATCTGTCTGTACACATGTATATTGATCTATACTTATGAATATTTACATAGCTATAAGCCCACAAAGACACACATTAAAATATTAACATTGGTTATCTCTGGGTTATAGGATTTTGTTAGGGTTCTTTTTTTTTGGCTTTCATATTTTCCAATTTTTCTAGGAAGGTTATTTCTTGTTTCACTCTTTTTTGAAGCTTATTTCTTCAAAATAATGATTTTAAAATAAAGATGACCTGTCTCTAACATACCCTAATTCTGCATATTTAAAGCTCTTAAATACTATGCCAAGGAATGCATAATTTTGATATTCCACCAAATTTTTTGTATTTTAGCAGTACGTGAACATTACCTAATAGCTCAAGAAGATGGCAGTATAAAGAAAAGCCACAGCTCTGCTTGTTTGCCTTATCCAAGGCAGGATGAAAGGAATAAATTAAATCACACTATGGGAAAGAGCTGATTTTAAAACACCTTGGTGGCAATTGAATGGAACCTGTCATTTGTATTTTATTAAAGCAGGAAGGAACCCTAAGCCTTACCCAAGGTCATACAAAAAAAGCATGTGCCAGACCCCCAGGCTGTAAGAAATCTAAAGACTAGACAGCATTGCCACAATTTGGGCGTGTATATGAAGCCAAGAAGCTAAATTCTTAACCAGTCATTTCAGGAGTCCGGCTGGAGGAGGGAGGAAATTACAACACAGAGCTGATGACAGCAAAACAAAACAATAACTGGCCGCACGCACCAGGGTTAATTCAGATGTGTTAATCGTATTGTTTTTCCTTATTTCTAAAATATAAAACTGCAGATCACCTTCGATAGATTTCACAGAAGCAAGATTGACATTTTATGCAAATTATACTCAAAGCATTTGAAACACGACAAAACGCACGCAGTTATTTGCGGTCCAAATCGACATCAGTTACTACCTGGCTCAGTTCCCACGATTACGACGTGTTAAATACCTCTAAAAACCCCTGCAAAAGGTCTCTCAATTTCAGAGGGAAAACCGAGCCGCAGATTGTGGCGAGTGAATCAAGCAGCTCTTTTCCCTGGGGCCTCAATTTATAAATCATACCCTAGCTAATAATCCAATCATCCCCTATATATTTCCTCCCCAGCTATGCTATTAAATCTCGTTAAACGTCATTTCCAAGCTATTAAAACACACACCCTGCAGCCTTCATCGTAGCTCGACATTTTGGGGCTTCACCACAGTTGAACACTGCCTTTCCCAAATTAACTGCAAAATGCGGCCTTGTCTCTCGCCTCATTCTTGACTTTTGTCTTAAAACGGAGGCGAGGGGGATGGGTTTCGACACACAAACGAGGCTCTGAAACCCTGAGTAATCGCATCTCGCCGCGGGAAGCTGTCGGAGGCAGCAGCAGCGATGTTAATCTTTTCTTACCACCTAGTTTCTTTTTCCATTTCACGCTTGCCATTTTTTTTTTTTTTTCC
>NW_006443124.1:3984018-4023281 GCF_000325575.1 Pteropus alecto
CCGCCGCCGCCGCCGCCGGGGTGGGGTCCGCCCCTCCTCCCGCGCCTCCCGGGCTGAAGCGTGGGATCTGAGTCCGCTAAAAACGAACTCGTCACCGGCCACCACCGAGAGGGGGCCGCTGGTGAGAGCACCTCGTAGCAAGCGCTGAGCTTCCCCTATGTGTTCTCACGAACCCTCATCACATACCCCTGACACTGGGGTCACTGCCCTTTTTTAGAGGTCGTTGGCGCCCAAGAAGGTCAACACAGCAGCGACCTGATCCCTGGTATCTGGCTACAGAATCTCGGTTCTTATCCACTCCCTTCCTATCCGCCATCCTCCTAGATCAAGGGTCAGTCATTACGAGGCAGAGGCCAAATCCGGTCCAGGGACCGTGGAAAGTATATGAAATTCAAATTTCGATGTCTATAAATTCAGTTTTATTGGAACACAGCCGCTCCGTGTGTTTAGTATGACCTGCAAACCCTAAATTACTTGCTATCTGGCCCTTTACGGAAAAAGTTTGCAGACTCTATATCCTCAAAAACGTCTTAGATCTAAAAGCCTATTTAGGGTGAGTGATTATTATAGCATGTTCGTTTTTATCCAGTCCTTTAGTGTTTTAACAGTCTCATCCGTGGATATAGACACGATCTTTCCTGAGCTAAAGCTCTCTGAGGAGCTGATATGAAAGGCAAAACCTCAGAGTTAGCCATGCTAAGAGCTTTCCAGGTAGCAGGAACACGTGCAAAGGTGAGAGGGAAGTGAGAGCTTGCCTGTGGAAGGTCCGAAAAGACTGTCATATAGGAGACAATTATGCTTGAAGAGATTAAATATTTGACCCAAGAACACAGCTAGTAAATGCTAAAGCTAGAATGTAAACCCTTTAAGCTGGCTTTTCAAACTATTATTGTGCAACTAAATTATAAACTTTGTGGACAAGAGTATTTGTCTTTTAAATATTTTGTTATCTCCCACAGCATCTAGCACAGTTTTGCTTATCTAGCAGACATCTGAGGTGTCTTGTTTCTTTGTCACATCCAGCCATCTGGGATTGCTGCTACCCACAGGTCCAATACAGGAGAAAACTTGATCTTTGAGGCTTGTTGCAATTTCTTCTTGATTGCCTTTCCAAGTTGGCAGTCTAGGGTTGGCATTAATATGATTATTGGTTTAGCTTCTAATTTTCTAGTTTAGTTAACTACATATTTTAAGGCACAGCTGTGTTTTGAACCTATCCAAGGCTTCTGTATGTAGGAGCCAATATAGTCAATAAAAACTCTATCTTCCTCACTTTGAATTCTCTACCAGTATCCAAACTCCTACCTGTCTGTCCCTATTTCCAAGCCCTAGCCTCATGCATTTACAACAAATCCAGCAATATGCCAGTCTGAGAGTCTCGGTACGCTCTTTACTCTGTCCCTCAATGGTTTTTAACCCAGGAAAAAAAAATTTTAATATAATAAGGTACAGCGAATCATCCCAAACATAAAGCCCTACGTTGTGGTCTTATATAAGGGAGCGAAATGTCTAATTTGAAAATTTTAAAAATCTTGATCAATAGAGAGTAGAAATCCAGACTTTGCCCAGATTTTCTAAACTTACACGTAAGGATAAAAAAGATGGTCACGTAGGCTATTGGAACTATAGTTGCCATCTTTATGCATCTCTGCAGCACTATACTTTTGTGGGAAAGAATTTGCTATCCTTCTCATCTACTTCTTTCCTAAGTTACTTTCTCCCTCAATAGCTATATACGCTCTGCATGTAGTCATAAATATTTATCACAATATAAATACTGGGGTTTCTCACAGGAAAATTTCCTCCTGAAAGAAGAAAAGTTGATCTCCAGTTTCTAATCTCCCTTTCCTACTCCTCTTCTGATGCCTGAAACCAAAATATTTTATTAACAGTAAAGCCTTGGTCTTTTTTTTTTTTTTTAATCTGAGTTCCCCTAAAGCCTTTAATAAGTAAATTGAGATTATTTGCATTGATTCTTGGGTGGATAAACTGGAGAACTGAGAAACCGAGTCTCTGCTGTATAAGGTCTCCAGTTGGCAAGCAAATTGTACAGAAAAAAGGGAAACTCTGATAGTCTCATTCATGGATCCATGCCTGCTTCAAGCCAAGCAGAGAAGATAATCCAAGGCTGTAAAAATTACACTTTGGCTTCGTCTTGTCAAGAGAGTTTCCACAAAGTTATTAATTTCAGGTTGCTGCACTTAGAAACTTATTTCCCCACAGAATAACAGTAATACTTTCCATGTGCAACACTTTTTATGTGAATTGCTGACTCTGAATCATCCATCCTGAGAGAGAAGAAAAAAATGTTAGGGACAAGTAAGAGCATAGCTCATGTCTGTTTCCCTTTATTTCCCCAGTTTCAATTAAAAAATCTCCGCATAGATGTAGACTTCTGTCTTTCACATCCATGTGAGGCCTGTCCTAGGCAGCACTGAGCTCAATGAGTAACCAAGAAAGGTTTGTTAAATTTTAAACAAAGTCTCATTGGTCTACTATCTCATTTCAGGCCTTAAATGTCTCTAGCTAATCTTTTCTTTTTCTTTTCCCCCAGTTAATCTTAACAGGGCTCCAAGTAAACCATGCAGTTCCATTTCTACTGGCTTACTACTTCTTTTCATTCTCACTACATTACTATGCATTTCATTAATGGCGAAAGGTAGTATCTTCATATTACAAATAAAGAAATTACCCACTGATAATTATCACTGTTTGTGGAAAACCTCCTAGGTCTTAGACCCTTTCATACACCATCTCCTTAATCCTGATGACAAACCCAGTCTGCAGATGAAGAAATTAAGGAAATGTTCATCCCTTGCTCAGCTAGTGAGTGGTGGAACCACAAGTCAAACTCAGATCTGTCTGACTACAAAACCTGAGCACTGCTCTGGGCATGGAGGGAAATGCAGGACACAGGATGGTCATGTCCCCCCTCGGGGATCTTCGCAATGAAATAGAGAAGATAGTAAACACATGTTCAAGATATTTTTTAAATATAAAAATTGTACGTTAATTACAGCTGTGTTGAGCTACATTAACTAATGCTGAGAGATGAAGAAAATTATGTGACCAGGTAGGATAATCAGGCAAGGATTGAGGAGAAAGGGCTTTGAATGAGAAAAAGGCTGTGTGGTGATGGGAAGAGGAGAAGGCGTACCAAGTCACGAGTCCGCTTGTACAAAACCTCCGAACGGGTCAGCAAAGTTGTTCGTAAAGGGATAAAATAGTAAATATTTTGGACTCTGTGAGCCACAAGCCTTCTGTCACAACTACCTTGCCATGGTTATCATAAACACAGCTATAGACAATATCAAACAAATTGGCATGGCTGTGTTCCAATAAAACTTTATTTATGGCCACTAAAATTTGTATTTCCTGTCATTTTCATATGTCATAAATAGTTTTTTTCTTTTGATTTTTTCCAACTATTTCAAAATGTAGAAATTATTCTTAACTCTCAGATCATACAAAAACAGGCAGTGGGCTAGATTTGGCTCCCAGGGAGTAGTCTGCCAACTCCTTAGTTTAGTAGGAAGACAAAAAAAAGTTTACGTGCTAATTGCTTAAGAAGTTTAAACCACAAGAGTAATGCAGAAGGCCTAATGGAGAAGGAGAGAAGAGAGGAGGATGGAAATTTAGAAAAGATCTTAAAACATAAATGGCTTGTGTAGAAATGCAAGTCAGAGGAAAAGGGTTACCTGAGTAGGAATTCAACAGGGACCCTTAATTTCTTGGTTTATCTTCTTGCCATAGGAACACCATTCATTTGATCATTCATTCATTCAACAAATATTAATTTAGCACCAATACGGGAAAGCACTGTGGCCTTCTGCTTCGAACTTGAAACTATAAAATAATAGTTTCTCATTTATTTTCCAAAATGAAATGAAGAAATGCTATTTTAGTTACATGAGTTTTGTATTATATCTTTATTTTCATTCATCTCTAAGTATTTCCTAACTTCCTTTGTGATTTCTTCTTTGATTATTTAGCAGTGTATGGTTTAATTTCCACATATCTTTGCATTTCTCAAATTTCTTTGTTATTGATTTCTCATTTCATTCCATTATGGTTAGAGAACATACTTTGTATAATTTAATCCTTTTAAGTTTATTGAGGTTTGCTTTATGCCCTAGGATGTGGTCTATCCTGGAGAATGTTCAGTGTCCACTAGAGAAGAATGTATATT
The DNA here is from genome assembly GCF_000325575.1 of Pteropus alecto. Taxonomy (NCBI): domain Eukaryota; kingdom Metazoa; phylum Chordata; class Mammalia; order Chiroptera; family Pteropodidae; genus Pteropus; species Pteropus alecto. The sequence goes on from NW_006443124.1 coordinate 3,988,208, forward strand.
CTATTGTTGTTGTTAGAGTATAATTCAAGTCTTCTATTTCCATGTTAAGATTTTGCCTAGTTGTTCTAGCCATTATCGAAAGTGGATCGTTGAGGTCTCCAGCTATTATTGTTGAATTATCTATTTATCCCTTCAAATGTGTCTGTTTTGCTACGTATATTTTAGGGCTCTATTGTTAGGTAGATATACGTTTATAATATTTACTTATTTTATATACTGTCTTGATCCCAAAGGGATTTCGTGGTTATAGGATTGCAAGAAATCATAGATTAGAAGTAGATGAAAAGTAAAGCAAAACAAGAGTAGCACATGAAATAGACTTTGTTCTCTGTTGTCGCCATATGAACAGAGCCTGGCACACAGTAGGCCCTTACAGGATTGAAATAACATCAAGAATGAGGTTAACACAAAAATAAAGTTATACATGTTACAAGTACACCATAAATTTGGTGTGCAATTAAAGTGGAGGCCTGATTGGTTATGCAATTGATAGTGCCCCTGAGCTAAATAAAACAAGAGAAGATACCAAAACCAATAAAGAAATTTCTTCCAAGGGTCATCATTAACATTTAATTACAGAGATGCTACACCGAACCCTCTGTCTCAAACAGAAGATATGCTTTAACTTTTGGGAACCCTTCCATGCCAGGATGCTGCAGCTGATCCGTGTATTGATTGCCACATTTAACTGTGCAATTGTGCATCGCCACACTCCAAGGATAGTCCCATTATAGTCTGTGCCAGTGACCCCCCCCATCCTGCATGTTAGCAGTATACAACCTGTGCAACCCATAGGAGGAGACCCCATAAAATCTTTGAGTGAGTCCTCTCCTGACAAATGGCTCACAATATATTTAGGGGTGTGTGGGCAGCAAAGGAATGAGGAACGGCTAAGTGTCCACAAGGAAATCAAGTGTCTGATCCAAATCTTTGGATGCAATGTACCAACTGATTAGGATAACTGAGTGCCTTGAAAAAAAGAACAAGGTGAGTAAGGAAAGCACTTAACTCTCCCATCCTCAGGCTGATTTGTGAGATGGCACAAGAAAAGGGTTTCTCACATTTCCCAGGATGGTTTTCTTACTGTGTTTAGGGAGTATCATAAGAAACACAATTGCGCAAGGGAAATACTGAAGCTGGGAGCTCTGCACTGCCGGTGCTGTGTCAGGGGAGAAACGGTGAGTGCTAATTATGACACAGAAGAGAAGCGCCCCTGGGGGCGAGGGTGGAGCGGGGCAATGGAAGAAGCTGATGTTGGCCTCAACTCAGCAGCAGCTCGAGGGCACGCAGGCTGGTTCCTGCAGGTCTTCGGGGAACTGCTGCCCAGGTGACTAAGAGCAGGCCCCAGGCAAAGGAGAGAGAATGTCGAGTTCTAATGAGATTCTATGAGGACCAGTAAGTAATACCTTCGTTTTTAAGCAGTGCTGAAATCCTGGCCAAATCCTTCAGGAACTCCTCTCTAACATTATCCCGTGTGGGGCTCCCCCACCTCACGACATCTTCAGCAACAAAAGCCCACAGATGGGAAGACAAGCCCCCTTCTCTGCCAGATCCCTCCCTTCGAGTCAACCGTGCTATAATAGGATAGTGTTACAGGTAGGATGGCACACTGGGAATAACGCCTTTTCAGAGATGAGTGCAACAAAACAGGTCACAAAACCTCAGATTTCAGTTTTAAATGGTATAATGCAGCGGTCCCCCACCTTTTTGGCACCAGGGACTGGTGTTCCTATGAGAATCGAATGCCTGATGATCTAAGGTGGAGCTGGGGAGCATCTGCAAATACAGATAAAGAAGATTCGCTAGCTTTCCAGCTGCTCACTTCTGTGTGGCCTAGTTTCCAACAGGCACAAACTGGTACAGGTCTGTGGCCCCTGGTATAACAGGCCACAGGCCCCTTGCTAAGTGGCTGAAGCTGTTTTGGGCTCTTGAAACACCAACTATTCTCTTGCCTTTTCTTTCCTTTACCGGTTAAGCCGGTGTCACTCCATGAGCAAACATTATCAGTATACTGGTCATCCAGAACACCAGCTTAGATTCCCACTGATGTTTTTCACCATAAAGTTTTAAGGCACGACTTTTATTGTTCACTGCCCTAACAAAGTTGCTCTGATGTCACCAGCCTCCAAAACACTACTTGAATAACTCAAATGTATTGAGCACTTACTTTACGCCACGGACTGTGCCAAATAATTTACATTTATTATCTTTTTTATCATTCTCAATAAACATGTGAGATAGAGTCAATTTCTATCTCTATTCTATGGATGAGAGAACAAGTCACATGGAGGCTAATTATTTTGTCTGTGTCTGTGTGTCATAGAAAATTAGGGCTAAAAGGGCTTTAGAAATTTGATCTGATTCTTTATTTTACTGATGAGGAAACTGAACTCAGAGAGATGAAGTCATATACCCAAGATCACACAGACAGAAGAGGCAGAGCTGATACCTAACACAGGGTTCCCTTCACCCTTGAACTATACAATTTACTACTTTAGATTAACACACATTACCATGACCTCCTGTTCTCTGTGAATATGTGGCCCAACCTTTTATGACTTGAGGATCTGTGCCATCTCCACATGTGCTGTCATCATGCAATCAAACTGTGATTCAAAAAGATGGTGGGCCTCATGCTCTCTCTGCATCAGATTGATGATATCAAACTTCGTGACTCAGAACGTGCAGAAGCTCTCTGGCCCTTACAACTTTCCCCACAGGAAACCCTCCAGGTGCTTGGTTACCTTTTGAGTTTTTCGTGGGTGGCAGAGAACACATCTAAAAATAGATCTGTCCCTAGCTCTCCCAGAAGAGGCTTGCAGCCTAAAAATGTCACTTCCTTCTCCCTTCCAAAACACAGACATCACTTCCTGGAGTGAAGTTCTTCTTTCCCAACCCAGCAGCTGCACAAGGAGAAGCCTTCCTCCCACCTTCTTATTTGGGGAAAGGAGAGGAGTGTCTCTTGTCAGCAAGAAGGAAAGACTTTCTTAAATTGCTTTGGCAAAAATTGGTCTTCTAAAGCCGATTGACTTCAGGGAAGAAGGTGTGGGTCTCTGGCCTAGTGTTTTACCCCGCTGATGATCAACTAAATGGGACAATGTATGTAAAAGTGCTTTGTAAACTGCAAATACCAGGAGCTATTATGTGCCTCTGCATGTGTTCTCTGCTTCTTCAAAATAGCAGCAAGCACAAGGGATGGCTTTTCTTGTGATAATTCTGGTGACACAGATTTTCCAGCCACAGAGACCCAGGGAGCTTTCCTGGCCTGGACTTTTTTCATGGGTAACTCCTTGTGTGCTGGGATAAGATCAAGACCACTGCAAAAAGCGGTTCTGAGGCTGGGCTCATGCTGGCTAATATGGGGTACAGGTGCTAGAATGAGTCAAAATGAGTTTCAATCAGCCAACAGAATTGAGGAGACAAGGAGAGAGCCTTGTTCAGCTGTAGGAAGACCTCCCGATTGAGTTTCTGCCACTGTTTTAACCTGGAGTTATTCTTAAGACAAAGACATGTTTGCTAGCTTCTCACCAAGCATCATGTGATGCTTGAGCTCCATGGAACGCCTTGTCATGTTAGAGGTGTTTCCAGTTCCTTTATCTATTCATGCATTCGCTCATCGGTAGATAGATATTTAATTCTTACTCCAGGGGCAGCTTTCTCTGTTTAAAAAATTCCTCCATTTTCTGCCCATATACAAAGCCCACATAGCATGAGTATAGCTTGTTTAACTACAAAAAGTAAAGATGTACCTATTTCCATTGTATCTACTTCCTGCCATCCTTCTTGCCCTTCACCATAAACTAGGGATATTTTGGGATGTTTTCTGTTCCTGGGAACCATTGTGCTTCTGGAAAGTATTATTTTCAGAATGCCATCATACTCTTTTGATAGTAATTTTTTACAGTATTCTTACAATAGTTATTGGGCACTCTTGTGCCCAGCTCCACAAGAGATCCTGAGGGAATATAAAAGCGATAATAATAATAACAACACAAACACACATATCATTAAGAAGAACAAGAAGTGTGAGATGTGCCTGGGCTTTGGGTATTTATAATAGCATTGTCAAGTGAAGGTGAATATATATGAAATAGTGAATGACCAAAGGCAGGAGACATGAATATGATTCATACTACCTATCCCGTGCCCAAGACAGACAGCAATAATCAATCACAATATTGAGGGCAGAAAACACCAAGAATCCTTATCAACACAGTGCTGAGTTGTCTAGAGTTGACAGGTAAAATACAATCCATCTATCTCCTCTTTCCATCCACAATTTTTGACCAAGTTCAACAGAAGTTCAGGAAAAGAAGAAATGGCCATATATACTGGAATGGATGGGAAAGATGCCACAGAGGAGGGTAACTTTAGTGGCATCCTGCAGGACTGATCGAATTTGGGTACAGTAGGTAAAAAGAGAGGAGGAGGAAGGAAGAATAGTAGTTGCTGTATTAAAGCTTTTTACATTTTTAAAATATGTAGTCAAATCTAGGTCCCTCTTTTTGTTTAATGACTTTTGGCTTTATTTTAGGAAGGTCTTCCTCACTCCCCAAATCATGAGAAAACATTCACCTATACTTTCTCCTAATACTTTTATTTTCTTTTTATATGAATATATTTGATCAAGATGCCATTTATTTGGCGGTAAGGAATATGGTAGGAATCCAGCTTTAAAAAAAATGCCTAGCTATATCTCATACATTTGTTGAATCATTTAAAAAGTCTCCTTTATCATATACAAAATCTCCATATATACTTGTGTTTATTTCTGGATTCCTGATTCTTTTTCACTCCTCTGTTCATAAGTATTATTGGGAGTCCTGCTTTTTAGAAAAGTCAATTCACAAAAACCTCAACATACAAATTAGATAAACCAAAGAGAGGAATCTTTAGGCTGCAGTTAACAAGCTACCCTAACTGCCCCTGAAATGAGTCAATTTTTTAAAAGCTTAAAATTATATATATATATCTTTTTAAATAACAGCTTTATTGACATATAATTCTCATGCCACACAATTCATCGATTTAAAATGTACAATTAAATGGTTTTCAGTATATCTGCAATGTGCATGCAATCATTACCACAATTTTAGAACATTTGCCTCATCCCTCAAAAAACTCAGTTTTAATTGGCAGTCGCTCCCCATTTCCTCCCAACCCCCTCCAGCCCTAGGCAACCACTAATCTACTTTTTGTCTATATAGATTTGCCTATACTGGACATTTCATATAAATGAAATCATACAACACACACACTTTGTTATCGGGCTTCTTTCACTTAGCATAATGTTTCCAAAGTTCACACATAATTTAACATGTATCTGTCCCTTCTCTCTTTTTTTTTTTTTAAATCGAGATAAGAGTCATATAAAATCAACTATTTGAAAGTGTACGGTTCAGTGGAATTTAGTACCTTCATTATGTTGTGCAACCGTCACCCAGAAAGGAAACCCTGCACTCGTGAAGCAGTCCTCCCCACTCTCTCATCCCACCCCACCCCACCCCGGCAACCACTAATCAACTTGCTGTCTCTACGGATTTGCCTAGTCCGGACATTTCATAGAAACAGAATCATATGTGACCTTTTGTGTCCGGCTTCTTTCCCTGAGCATGCTGTGTTGTCAAAGTTCGTCCATATTAGAGCATGTGTATCCATACTTCGTCTCTTTTTATTGTTGAATAATCCATGGTATGAACATACCACGCTTCATTTATCCATTCATCAGCTGATGGACATTTTGGTCATTTCAACTTTCTGCCTATTAGGGGTAATGTTGTTATGAATATTCATGTACATGTTTTGTGGGAACTACACACTTTTTTCAAAAGGAGCATTATCTTTTGCATGAAGTCATATACTTTGCAATACCAGTCCTGCGAGCCATCTTTTCAGGACTATTACAAAGTTTATTTGCTCAGAGCCTGGTTTCTTTAAAGCCAAATGTAATTTCATTTACGGAGGCCTAATCCTGTCAGTCTATGCTAATTTGAACCACTCTTAAGGAAAATCGATTATGAAATTAATTGAGAAAACTGCAGTCTGGTGAAGGTCATGACTAGGTGGGTGCTCTAAAGGATCTAGTGATAATGATAATGGTGGTGCTGAAGTACAATGAAATACAAGGTCACTACAGTTTTTAAAGTTCCTTTCTTTGCAAGAATAGGATCCAGGTAATTTCATCCATTCGTTTATAGGCTAGAGGTTCAAGTTTTAAATTAGCTTAAACATTTAATAGGTTTTGCCTATTAATCCTGCCATTAATAGGATTACCATAGACAAGGTTCGATGAAAGAAATCAAAGAAGCAAAACAAAGACATAGTTTTTTAATAGACCCGATTCCCCCAGTAGACTCTTAAGCTCTTGAGTACAAGGACTGCTTCTTTGTGGTAGGCAGACAATAAATGTAATGTATTTGTTAAATTTAAAATTTTCCAGCCTTTGCCCCACTCACCTCCTCTCACCATATTGTTTTGCTTCCCCACAGCCTCACCCAGTTCTAAGGCAGATTCTCAAATGATGATTTATCTGAGGCATTTATCTATTTTTAACATTTGGAGGAAGGACCGGGAAGCATCAACAGTAGAGAACCAAATGATCCCATTCAGTCATGTCCTTCATCTGCCAATTATGAAAGAAAAGTAATTTCTTCATACTTTGGAGGCTGTACTGAGAAACAAACAAAGCAAGAGCTTAAATACTAAATGAAATTGACTTGCCCAAATCCTAAGGAGGCTGTGGAGGTGAACAGACCCGCCACTGTAAGATTCTAACCCTCTTCCCAGGGCTCTCTGACCCCCCTCAGTGTCATCTCATTGCAGCTCTGGGAGAAAGAGAATAAGCCAACCGTTCAGTGCTGCTATTTTAAGCATCGAGTCCGATTAGTGGATGCTGGCAGCCGACATCAGGCTTTGTGCTAGAAGCACCTTCATGGACTAGACAGGCATGTACTCCCCCAGATCCACTGAAGACAAACAGCAGGGAAGTCCAAAAACCCCTTTCTGGAAAAGGCCTCTTTGCCCCTGGCAGATGTGCCAGGCCAAAGGTGACATGTTCCATCTGTAAGTGCCTCAAAAATCCCACAGAAGACTCAGCCCTGCTAGAAAGTGGTGGTTGCGAATGAGGGAGTGGCTGGCTCCTTTTGTATTATGTATTTGGTAATCAGTTCAGATGTCACCTCTTCAGAGGGGGCTACCCTAGTGACTCACAAAGCCCTTGAGACCCTAGAGATGACACTGCTGTTGGTCTCACCCAGCACAGCACCCTAGTCCTGCCTCCCTCTTAGCCACAGAAGCTCACTAACGGTAAAGGGTGGCAAGGTCACCATCTGCAAGGGGGGTGGTCCTTTTGAATGGCAGACCTTCAGTTTTTCACTGGTTTTACCTCCTATTCCGATTAAATGATTGTGATTTTCACCCTGTCCCAGAACAAAGAGCTGTGACTTGTTTCCCCGTGTTCGTTGCTAATTTCATGCACCATCAGGTTTCATGTTTTCTCGTGTTTCCATTAGACCTTGTTTCTCCTCTGGGATGTTGGAACATTGTGGGGGGCACACTGTGATACACTAGAATGCTGGGGAGCTGCAGAACTAACCTGGGGAGAACTTGTCCCCTAGCGACCAACACCCACCCACACGAAGCTTGCTCCCCAGACTCCCCGCCTGCACACCCAGAGCAGCCATCACTCACCAGTCACAGCTAAGCTTGGAAATGGCTTCTAGGTTCTTCTCAACAGCGCTCCAGGCAGCCACTGCTGAACTTAATTGGCACTATTTGGCAATCCTGCTTGATGTAGTACAATTGAAAAAAATATATATAAATCTGTCTCCCAAACTGGATTCAGTTACACTGTTGCTCAGATCATGTTCCCTGTACATTTAGTGCTGTTGCATTAATTTTCCCAACCCCAAAAGTCGATAAGATGAGAGGGGCTTTATTCCTTAAGAAAGAAGGAAATCTCTCTGAAAGCATCTTTTAAAAATAAGTCTTAATGTTTTTTAAGCATAGAGAAGTACAGAGAAGAAAACATTTAATGGCCCATGTTCTCATTGTCCAGATCACTCCTGTGATCAGATAATAAATATAAAGTTTCAAATTTCCAGTTATAAATGTTTAAAAAAGATAATAACTATAACTGCTGCTGAGTCCACTGAAGCAGCCGTGCTTTCCTCTCACTAAGGTGCCTTGAGAAGAGGAGTATCTTTATATATATATTTAATATATGTATAAGTTTTTTGAAATTTTAAACATTAAAGTATATAATAAAAAGGGATAACTTCTGTTCCTGACCCTTCTAATGATAACAATTATTAATTAGTAATAATTTGTTATGGGTCCTTCCAGAAAAAATAAGTATATGTTTATATGTATACACACATATACATATAAACATATACTTATACATGCTTTTTAAAATTACCAAAAAAGGAGAAGAATCGTGTTTTATTATATTATATTCTATATCTTGATTTCCTTTTTTTTACTTAATAATATCTCTTGGCATTCTTTCCTGATCCACCTTCTTCACTTTATCAACGCATGGTTTTCCGACACATAAACATGCCATAATTCACTTAATCATTACCCCATTAATGGCAAAATATCTTTTAAAGACTTTAGTAGGGCCATGACGGTTGATACACTATTCATTCATAAGAGAGGAGGGACCCCTATTTCATTCATCCATTCAGAATCCTGCAGCTCCAAAGTTTATTTAGCTTGGTCCACAACATCTGGCAAATATAAGTAAAAAGCAAAGCATCCACAGAACTGGGGAAAAAAGCCATTTGCGATGCACCTGAATGACGATCACACAATGATCATAAGCCGTAAACACTGACAGTCCGAGAAGACTCAGTCAGTCACATGATGGGGCCAGGTGGCATCACCCTGGGTGACGTCAACGCAGCACTGCTTCACACAGAGACTTCAGACTGACAATGTGTCAGAAGCCTTACAGCACTGAAAAGGCTTTATTTTATTCATAATGGTATATTCACTACAGCTGCCTAGTCCACTGAATCAGCCATGTTTTCCTATCACCAAGGTGCCTAGAGAGTAGAACCATCTTAATATGTATATATTTTTTAAATTTTCCAGAGAAAGAGAACTTTGCTTTGTCTAATTCTAATTCTGCCAGAGAACTGAGGTGATCAATTCAGGTAAAACAGAAACTAGCCTCATTTGACCACTTAACTGTGTCCTAGGCCTGTCATCTAACCACATAAGCCTATAAAATGGAGCTAACGATGCCTACCCCATAGGGTTGTGGGGATGATTAGCTGGGACAATTTATCTCTATAGGAAAACATATGGTATAGTCCCACTTGTGTATTTAAACACATATCAAACATGTTAATCTGCAAAGAGGGGTGTCTAGAAAGATGTTTACCAGAAGGTTAACCTTGGTTTTCTCAGGAAGTTGGATTTCTGGAGATATTTTCTTAGTTTTTTTCCCAGCCTGCTTGGGTTTGTTTGGGGGATTTAAAAGTTTATTTATATTTATATATTTTTATTTATATAATGATTAGGAATGACTTTTACAAAAAACATAAAGCCATTTTCAAAATCAGATACCGCGTATAAAGAAAATCACACACATTAAGTGCTCAATCAATGGTAGATGTTATTACTGTGAAACCTGTCACGAAAAGATGGCTTGTTCGATCCCAGAAAATCACCAGTTAACTATATTTAAGGCCCACAAAGCCCAATCCTTAAGAATATGGGCTTTGGAATCAGAGAGTCCTTGGTTTAAATCCCAGTTCTATATCTTTTCTTTTTCTCTCTCAATCTCTTTAGATGCTACATCTTGAACAAAACACTTCACCAGTTATAGCTTTGGTTCCTCTAACTATAAAATAAAATGCTTTTCCTTTTACCCAATCCCCCAAATCCTACACAGCCTTCAAATCTTTTGGTGTTTCCAGCTACTCTGACCACTGAATTCCCAGACTATTTGTGACTTTGTCACTCTTTAGGGCTCGGGATACAATGATAGATTTTAGTCATAACGACATAGCTAATTCTTTATATAATATCTATGCTTCCCATTCTCTTTACCAACAGAACTGGAATTTTATGTAGGGCAGCAATGTGTCCCATTAAAAATACCCGCCAGACTTCCTTGCAGGTAGGGGTGGCCATGTGATCCAGTTTTACCAATGAGGCATAAGTAATATTCTTATACGATTCAAGGGGCTTCCAAGAAAATTGTTGTATCCCTCATCAGAAGAGAGAGATTCAGCTGACACACGCTCTTTGCCCTTAACTCTTTCTCTTATCCCTGCCTGAAGCAAGAAGATGGCATTTAAAGGGGTAGCAGCCACCTTTGCAAGGATGAGTATAAGAGCCACCCACTAAGAATGACAAAGCACAAAAGCAGAAAAAACCAGGTCCTTGGTGACTTCATGGAGAAGCTGTAAAAATCCTGGACCACAAACTTTAGACTTCATGTTACATGAGGAAAATAAACCTTTACTAAGTCAAGCCACTGTTGTCAGGATTCCGTTACATGCAGCCAAACACATTCCCAAGAGAATAGGGTTGCTGTGCAGATACAGATAAGATGTTTGTCAAGCACTTAGCCCAGTGCCTGGAACATAGGCATAACTTAATAAATATTTGTTGATGAGTTCCAATTTTCTTCCTAGTAAGAAGGAATTAGGAATTGAAAATCTGCCACAGAGGATGGACTATAATAGAAAGTTCAGAACTTTATTTATTCATTCATTTGTAAAGTTCTTCAAATTATGTCTGGCACACAAGAAGCGCTTTATAAGTATTGATAAATAGATATAATCCTAACAAATGTTTACTGAATGTCTACAACGTGCCAGGCACTGTTCTAGATGCTGGAAATATAGCAACGAACAAGACAGTGTTCCTGCTCTCATGGTACTTTCATTTTAGAAGGAGCAGCAGCAGATGAATAAGCAAACAGGTGAATAATTAAGAAGTTGTCATGAAAATAAAAGAGGATGGTATGATAGAGACACCAGAGCTCCTTGGGTAGGGAATTCAGTGAAGGCCTCTTGGAGGAGGTAACACTGAAGGCAAGATGCGATCCATGAGGAGCCAGCTCTGCCAAGGTCTGAAGGAAGAACACTGCAGGCAGAGGGAAGCTTGTCTAAGCCCTATGGTCGTTGGTGAGTTTGGTGATATGGAGGAATAGTCTTCCTGAAGTCACCAAAGGCTCTAATTTGTAATCACAGAGAGGAATGCATACCCAGTGCATGAAACGTATACAATTTGAGGGCTCTCTTTAAGAAAAATAATACTAAAGTACAAATATGAAATGGGGCGTTGGAAGGGGCCTTTGCAAGTGAGTGGCTCTGAAACTTAAGTTTCATGAACTGCATGGAAAGCTTACTCCTATTTAGACCTGAGGTGATAAAGAAAAGTAGTTTTGAAGTATGAATTATTTAGACTCTTTTGGTAGTCAGAAACCCATTTTAGTTAGATGAAGTGAAAAAAGTTGACATTTATAGTAAAGTTCTAAGACATCTCACAGGACCCAAGGATGAGAATCTAGCTGGGTCAAATATATGTTGCAACCAGAAACTCAGACACTAGCAAGCCTCCCCATGTTCCATCTCTTCCTCTCTAAACCTACATATGTGCTTTGTTCTTTTCTTTCTCCTTGAAGATCAGATCCATCTGCTTTTCTGACCCATGACGCAGAACACCTTGGCCACCCAGAGCACTCCAGTTTACAAGTTATAGCCCCCACCATCGGTTGCCAGTCCAACTTCCCAAGGAAGCACTCTGATTGACACAGACCATTCCGGGTCAAAAAACAGCACCATGGCAACTAGGAAGCCACTCAACCCTCAGATCAAGACAAAGGCAGTCACCAGAAAAAGGAATCATTGTGAGTCATAGAGCAAAACCAAGAGACGTCTGCTTACCTGTTAGTTTCTGACTATAGAGCAGCACTGTCCAATAGAAATATAACACGAGACACAAATATGAGCCACATACGTCACTTAAGTTTTTCCAGCGGACACATTAAAGAAGACAAAGAAACAGATGAGATTAATTCTAATAACATATTTTGCCCAATATGTCCAAAATATTACTTTAACATGTACTCAATACAAAAATATTTTATGCTCTTTTTTCTATAAGTCTTCAAAATCCAGTGTGTGTTTTACACCGAACGCACATCTCAATTCAGACAAGCTACACTGCAAGTGCCCAACAGCCACGTATGCCTAGTGGCCCCTACAGAGGACACGCAGGTCTAGATTTCTCGGCCAAGATCTGGTTGATGCTGCTACTCATGTACGTCACAACAGGCCCAAGTCGGCGGTGATCAAACACAGTGTTCTCTTTCCTGACACAGTCGTCATTACTGCCCGTCCACTCTTGGGCTCAGGATTAATAAATCCTGATAAATGTGCAGGATTACTCATCATTGGCTTTCAGAGTATGTACAGCCCAAGCGCATTTGCTGCCAAATTGCAATTACAGAGTTCTTTCTTTGATGGATTCAGAGTTAATGTCTTTGCACTTCCTTTATTCCAGAAATGAAATTAAAGCCACTCACTCACATGCACACAAAAGGCCCACAGAAACCTGCAGCTCTATCAGCAAATCGTTCAGCCTTGGTAGGAAGGTCATTAGACTGGTTTTATATAGAGCCCATAAAGCATCAGGAAAACAGATAAATGTCAAAATCCTGGTTGCTCTACTGCACTTCAGCTTAGCCTCCCAAAGGTAATAAATACATCTCTCCAAAGTGCATCTGCTTTCTCTTCAATTTGCTGCATCCAGGTAAATAAGCTCTATAGGACACATTCCTTCTTCATTACATATATAGTTCCCCCCAAGTTTTAGCCAACACAGATATATACAGGTCAGATCTGCTCCATCTCACTTTGAAAGCCTGCTTTCTATTCTGTCTATAGATTTTTTCAGGTGAGTTTTATTGGAAAGATCAGATAACTGGTTTAAGAAAGTCTCTTGTTTTTCTGTCTGGAGGCCATGTGTAACAGTTGTCTAATAATGTGATAGCTACTGTACATCAAGTACTTATTATGTGCCAAGCCATGTGCTAAGTGCTTACAGAAAATGTCATTTGATTTTTTTTTCAACAGTGCCATAGGTGAGTACTATTAACACCCCATTTTACAGAGGAGGAAATTGAGATTTGAGAAAGGTTAAGTGACTTGCCTAAAGTCATATGGCCACTAAGCAACAAAACCAAGATTTGAACCCACATGGCCTGACTCCAAAGCTTTGGTAATTGATGTCTGCACAGCAATTTGGCATAATTTCTGAAGTAGAAGGCCTCAGGTCTCACTTCTGGGGGCTAGCACTTTCACCAGAGGGCTTCTTGGGGCAGGGTGTCTGAGAAGAGAGGCTTGTCAGAACAAGGTCACAAGTGGACAGGGCTAGGTGGCAGCAAAATGGAGCTCCTCTTATGTGGGAAAAATATGCGAATGCCTGGGGAGGGGGGAGTTGACCAATCCTGGCAAAGAAGGGCTGAACCCTACCTAGTCTGCCACCATTGTGTACTAGCTCTGACCTTATTCAGCGGTCCTGAACAAGCCACCTGGCGTTCAGTGATATAAAGATAATGTCTCTGCAGGGCCTCCCTGAGGACCTATTTGGTAGATTCATTCGTTAATGGTTATATAGTAGTTTGAATAGGCAAAGGGCCCAATAAAATCTCTACCTGGGCCTTTTTAGCACAGTACTGAGTCCCTGTTAATGATAAATGTTAAAGGGAGATCAAGCCCTCTTCAGTTTTATTGCTTTAATTGAGCAGTGTGGCAGTACTAGGCCAGACAGGAAAGTAATAGCATGCCTATGTTAATTAGCCAACTTAACTCTGAGAGACACCGCCAGTAATGTCCTTAGAACCTGAATTTAGTGTTGGTAACCTCAGGTGGAGGTTGGGTATTGGATAAATATTTGTTGAATGACTAAATGCAAGAATTTGACATCTACTCAAGTGCCTACTATGTGCCAGGCAGTGGACTACTAATATCAGATTTTAAAAAGCCACCTCTCTGATGTCAGTATTTTGTCTGGAGATTGAGAATGTTACCACACCACTCTGAATATGGATTTCTCCACCACTGAGTGCACAGCCAGCAGTAAAGCAAACTTTTGAACAATCCTGCTTGATAGCAAACCATCCAACAATTTCTCGTAGCAAGGAGAAATTGAAAATCGGACAGCAACTCTTTTGGCAGGATAGCCCTGTAAGACAGGAATCTCCACGTGCCAAGCACAGCATAAATAACAGAATTTTCATGAGATATTCTGATAAAGAACACAAATTTTAAAATATGCAGAATATTTTCATCCTTTAAGGACCACTACTCAGACTTCTACAAGGCAAGAGTAAGTAAATTCTTAGAGGTAAAAGTCACATCTCAATTGCATAACCGCGCCCCGCACCACCCCCCCCAACACACACACTCTTAACTCTTTGGAAAAATGCAAAATGTGCATGTTTCCAGAGAAATAACCAAGCAATTGTCCAGCTGGTTTCAAAAGTGGCTAGACCCAGTCAATCATTTAATGCCCCACCTCACGTGAGATCAGCACAAGAGAAGTCATTGCCAGGCTACAGTATTTTCTCAAACCATAATTTATTCATTCATCCTTTGATTTATTCAATGAAAAAAAAGGCAGGGTCTATTGCATACCAGGCACTTTTCGAGGCATCAGTGAAGCATGGACAAAACAAAGATCACCTACTGTCCTAGAATGTACATTTTAGCAACTTCTACTTTCAATTCACAGTAGAACCCAAGTACACTTTAGATTGTAGTTCAACAAAATAAAACAGCCTTTGGGCTAGCACTCAGACTTTCTTGAGTTGATTCATTCTCTCAGCAAATATTTACTAAGTAACTACTCTGGAACAATACATGATGAAGATAGGGATCATGTTTTCACAGAGCTCACTGTTTAGCTGGAAACAAAGCATTTATGGAAAAAACAATACTACAAGGCATTAAATGCCATAACCAAAGCAAACAGGATGCTGTAAAAATTCAAAGAACATTCAGCTTCATGGAGATAACTAGGTGACATTAGAATTAGGATTTAAAGGATTGAGTATGAGTTGTATATGTAAAATGAGAGGAAAACAGGGCATACTAGGATGACAGTCTGTAACTGATCAAAAGTAACTGATCTTATTTTCTAATATACATGTTGACAAAACGAGGTTATGAAAGCTGCTATGGACTGAATGGGTCTCCTCAAAATTCATAAATTGAAGCTCTAATCCCCAGTGAGATGGTGTTTGGAGGTGGGGCCTTTGGGAAGTAATAGATCATGAGGGTAGAGCCTTCGTGATGGGATTACTGCTCTTAAAAGGGTCACAAGAGATTTCTGTCTCCACCACGTGAGGACACAGCAAGAAGGCACCATCTATAAACCAAAAAGAGGGCTCTCATCAGAAACCTACCATGCCACCACCGTGATCTTGGACTTGCAGCCTTCAGAACTAAGAGAAATAAATGTTTGTTGTTGAAGCCACCCCATCTGTGGTATCTTGTTATACAGCCCAAATGGCATAAGACAAAAGGAAAGACTTCAACTTGCTTTAAAACTTCTTTATTCAAATGAAGTTTTAGAGCAGCTATTGTCTACAATTCAACTGAACATTCAGGGTCAACCTACAATGAAAAATCAAAAGTGTAAAATTGGTTTCATCTCACATGCCCACTGTGAAACTGGCTGCTAGAAGTGCTGTGTTGCAAATAATTTTGAGGCTGTATTAAGGTTTAGCAGGAAAGGGCTGTGATCGATTCGTGATGTCTGCCACAGGCACGATTCAGATGTGGTGGTTGATTTATCTGCCATTCCTGCATTCGGGTCAGATATCTGAATTGCCCAGTGAGGAATGCTCCGCCATAGAGGTTTTTAAACTGTTTTAGTCCCAGAACCCTTTGCGCCAAGAAAATCTTACTCAGCATTCCAAACATTTAAAGAGCGTAGCTGTACTTGTTGAAACAGGGAAGTGAGAGGTCTAGAGTCCCACTCACCCTCCTCCTCACTAATCATGTGGCACCCGGAGCACGGCCTGAAATATCACTACTTTATGACACTGTTGCTTTCTGTGTTACAAGAAGAACAGCATTTCATAATTTGTTCATATTAAATTCCACGAGAGGGATGATAATCACCATTTTACAGATGCAGAAGCTGAGATCCAAAGAGATTGAATGCTAAGCCCGGGGCTCAGGACAGATGGTTAGTGAAGAGTCATGAACCAGACCCAGGCGTCCTCCCTCTTAACTTGGGTGTCACACTCTAACTCTGCAGCTCCATCAGTTTGTCACGGGCTGAACACTGGGGGCTTCTGAAGAAGAGAGCTGAGGTGGGTTGAAATAAACTCGAGGATATAGGGGCGGAGTCCTGCCCCTCCGTCGGAAACTCTGCCTCACTCTGCCTTCAGCTACATATCATTTCCACCAGCCCCACCGTCAGTGACACATTAGAGGCCTGAGCAGCTCCGGGCTCCTGCACAGACTTAAGTTTCCTCCTCACTTCATGAGCTGTGGCAACCCGAGCATGCCCTCCTTCCTCAGCTACGTCTAAGGAGAGCCTGGCATCTCTGCCTGGACTAGAGCATGGGGTGGAGCTGCAAAGGGCTGAAGCAGGGTGGTCACATTGAGACCGCCCTCCCCATAAGACATTTACAAATTACATAGCACTTCCATTAGCTCACCAAGCCCACCCTTCTCACCATCACCAAGGTCACTTCTAGCCTAGACCACAGCAGCTACCACCTCCCCTCATCCACTCCGGCCTCACTACAATCCCTTTCATTTTCCACACTATAGGCAGAGATCTTTTAATAATGCAAATCTGATCGGGTCACCCCTCTGCTTAAAACCTTTTAAGCTTCCCATTGTCCTTAGTATCCTTGGAAAGAACACCTACTTGTGAGAAAGTGTGTGTGTGTAGGCACACCTGCATGTATGCATGTATCATCTCGCAAAGGAGGGTTTACAACATTGAAACTGGCACATGACATCAGTATTGGCTCCATTTGGTACACAAAGAGCACATATTTATTTATTCATGTATATTTATTTAGGTCCTGCCTCATTCCAGAAAAGAATTGGAGTGGCTTTGTATATATATAATATGTTTCCTGGGCAGGCAACAACAGGAAGCTTTCTCGGCTATATTTTGGGAACTTTAATCCTGTGGAATGAATAAACTACAGTGCAAAATAATAATAAATGAGTATTTTATTATCCTTGAACCCCCGAAAGGAAACTAAGGGACGAGATGCCTGCAGAGGTGCTCTGTCACAGCAGTAACATGATTTCTGGATCACTGAAAGAGCATTGCAAGGTGCATTAGGAGAAACCGAGTCACTATCTAAGATGGCAGCCTGTGTTTCAATATCATCATAGCAGTGGCGCCTAGGTCCCCAAGTCAAAGGAACTTCCCCCAATCACGTCCTCAGAATTTAGAAAAGGGCCCTTTCTGATAGTGATTCCTCGGTGGCCCAATTTTATTTTTAATTAAAAGAGCAGTTAAAATTAGGTAACACGCAGCATTTCAAAATTCCAAAGGTAGAAGAGAAGAGTGCCTGTAATAAAAGCTCCTTCCCATCCCTTTTTCCAGCCATCCTGTCGCCCTCTCCAGAAGCGATCATTGTTACTCGTTTCTAGAAATAGTCTACGCATACATAAGTCCGCACCCTCACAGTTTTTATTTTCATTCGCGTAGTAGAATTCTGTCACCATGTCCTGTGCCTCGCCTTTTTTCCCGCCTTGCTTTTTCAGTCGACCGTTTATCTTGAGGCCCAGCTTCATTACAAGTGACCGTGAGGAACGGCGATGGGGCTGTGTGCTTGTGATTCTTTGTGGAAATGAGGGATTTGGTTGCAGCTGAACTGAAACTGTCTGACTTGGGGCTGGGGAGCTGGGCCCATATTTCCTCAGCTGACCCTGGAGCTCGTGATCTGGAGAATGGCAGCCCTGGGGCCAAAGGGGCAGTACGGGTGACCCGGGGTCAGACGACCAGCACCCGCCGCCCTCGGCACATTGCTCAGGGACATTTATGTATTTTTAGAGCTTTTTATTCATTTTTAATGACACTGGAAATATATGAACATATCCCTGCTGGGGAAAAAAGGTCAAACAATACAGTTGAAGTATAAGCTTATTTGACTCCACAAACCCACATCCACTCTACCCAGAAGTAGCCACTACAGCCAATTTGGTATTTTGTGAATTTTGAGCCTTTTGTTTTGTGGGGGAGGAGTTTTTTGTTGTTTTCCTACACAGGATCATGTATCCAACTTGCTTTTTTCATTTAGCATTTTGTCTGTGAGGATATCACCTCTCATGCTGGGAAATGACATATCAAGGTGTTTACCTCCCGAAGGAGCAATTATTGCCCTGAGTCTGCCACCACCCCAGGACATTTGGCTTTTAAAATAATTATCTTCTTCTCTTTGAGTGTGTTGTAAAGAAGCTTCCTTTACACTTAACTCCTCAGAAATGTTGCTTACAAAATGCTTTGGTTCTCAGGGGGTTCATGGCGAACATGACAGGAGTCTCTGGGATAACATAAATAAGCTCCATCTAGGACAGAGCTGAGTATTCAGCACAATTGCTCCCCTTCGCACTCTGCTGTCACCTCTCCCTCCACAGATGGCACTGCCGCCCACTCAGATCTTCAAGTCCAACACTTGAGAGTCAACACGTGGGTATCCCCCACCCTCAGTTCCCAGCAAGCCCTGCTGGGCTTACTTGCAAATTCTCTATCTCCATGACCACCTCCCGGGGCAGGTCTCTATCAGCTCCCACTGCAACAATCTCTTCACTAGTCCCCCTGCTGTCACTCCTGCCTTCCTACAGTCCATCGTCCAACAGGCTAGCAGAGTCATTTAAAAACATAAATCACACCACTTTCCTCTCTTGCTTCAAACCCATCAGTGGTTCCTGCTGCCTTCAGAGTAACACCCAGGATCTGTGGCGAGGCCGACAGGGCTCGGCCTGCTCTGCCAGCTGCTTCTCCAGCTCCATTTTCTGCTGCCCTCAGAACTCACCTTCTCTCTCCTCCACTCAACGCCACACCCCACCCACCTGAGCCTTGGCACTAGTTCTTCCTTGGAACGCTCCTCACACCCTTGCAACTCCAGTGGCTCCATCTCAGCTTGCCAATTTTAGCTCAGGAAGGCCACCCAGTTTGATCGGCCCACCCCTTCCAATTTCTCTGGATCATACCACCCCGTTTATTAGCTTCCCCCTGTCTCTATTCATGATTACTGTCCACTCCTCACAAAGCAGTGCGCTCCATGTGGGCAGGCGCTTGGTCTGTCTTGTTCACTGTTCTGTCCCCGCCAGCAGACACACACTATATACTTGTTGAGTGAATGAACAAACGCATGGGCAAATACATCAAGGAAAATAAAGAGGAAACTTCCGGGAGTACATGAGATTGAAGGAGAGATGCCGAGGGAGGGGTCCCAAGGGAGCTACCTCTCAACAGAGGAGCCTGGCTCATCATGGTGAGACAGATGTAGATCAGAGCCAGGAGTGATGGCCCTGAAGTCCCAGGGCCTCCCTGTGGCATCCGGAGATGGCAGAGGGAACATCTCCCCGTCATTCGGAAATGCCTTGACCACAGCAGCAAAAGGGCAGAGCCGCTGCCTCCAATGCTGATTTCCACGCAGCTGCTGCCTCCTTGCTCCCACCAGAAAGCCCACCGAGTTGTCATAGCAACAGAGGACTGCGCCAGAGTCCAAACAGGGTTGTCTGCGTCTCCTGGCACTTCTGCAGAGGGCGGGGGGCGGGGGCAGGGGGAGTCGGTCGTCCACAGTCGTGCCTTTGCTCTGTCTGCCTCTGGTCCATTCTGGTCTTTGAGCAGAGCACCCTCCTTTGCCCCCTTCCCCTACCTCAGTGAACATCACTCCCTTCAGTCTTCGCCTCCGTTTTCTCTCTCCCACTGTAGAAGGAAAGAGGGCAAATTGATTCATCTCTGTATCCTGTCCAGGCCCACAGATTGGCCAGAAGAACAAAGAAGATTCTCTGATGGCTCACAGCTCTCAGGACTGCCTTGATAATGTTTTCTTTTTAAATACCACTTTGTTAGTCTAACTGGTCACCTCCTGGAGTTTTTGAGTCTCTGCTGGCTGTCTTTTTGGTCTCTCAAAGTTTAGCAAAACCTGGCTTTTACTCCCCAGAAGCTGAGAGCCCTTTGAGGAAGCTGCTGTGAAACAGTTTCTGTCATTTGTCAAAACAATGACCATAGTATCTAGCACTCACTAAGTGAATGTGTGGCAAGTATCACTTCTCTCCATCCTTACCATCCCCTGGAAAGAAAGTATTCCTAGTTCCTGATTACAAGTAGGGAAATAGGCTCCATTACTGTTCCTGGGGTCACGGAGCTGCTAAGAGTCCAAGCTGCCATCCGAACACTGCACTCTCAGACTTGAAAACCCAAGCCGTGGCCACTGTCCTACAACGGGAGGCACGAAAAGCTCCAGGGAATGACATGTTTAGCTCCCCCAGCCCCAGCCAGCCCCTTGGGTCCTCACGTGGCCCCTTGCAGGCCACAGTAGCCAGCAGTTGTTGGCTCTGGCCCCGTGCTGCGTCACCCCCACAGGGATCTGACAGAAACACGCTCAGACAGAGAACAAAGGCAGCTCTTTTAGCCCCTTCTTTAGAAACCTCGACTCTTCGCTGTATAAGCAGCCCCTCGGATTGGCTGCTACCATGGCAACTGGCTACCCATCTCTGTCTATTATGTCAGCCCAGACCCGAGTGCCTCCCTGTCCATTTCCTGCCCAAGCACCCAAGCCCGCCAGCGGCCCCTCTGACCTCCAGGCAGCTTTGAATGCCTATGCTTTCTAATTACAGCTGCCTTTCAGTTCCCTGCTCCTGCCCGAAACCTTTGTGATCTGCATTGAACTTCTCCCAACAGCCCATTTGTTACACCAGGGCCCCTGGCTCTTTATCTGTGGTTTATGAAGCACTGGTTGTAAATCTCGGTCTGCCTCCAGTACACTGGTGTACCCCAATGGGCAGATAGCTTGGACAAATTTCCAACATCCTGGACTTAGTATCTGGCACAAAGATTTTTCTGCCGCAATTGTGATCTTGCAATGGGGCCTATAGTGCCCTGATTTCAAGCCTGACTTCTTTGTTCATTTATTTGTTCAATGATTCATGAGCACCTACAATGTTCCAGGCTCTAGAAATACCACATTAAACAAGACAGAATGGCACTCTACATTTTCCTAGGGAAGAGGGGTGATAAAACTAAACAGGTCAATACACGAATACATATAATTTCAGATAGTGGTAAGTATGAAGATAAAGGAGCTGAGCAGCACCAAGTCTCAGGATAGACTTTTCCTCTGTCCTCATCTAAGCTCCCTTCTTCCAGAGGGAGTGGTAGACAGATGATGGGGATGAGGGGATGGTGTGTGGTGTCCAGCGGGTATTCTCAGATGCAAGTGGTAAAGACCAAACTTAGAGAAAAGGGTTTTTTTAGGCAGTGATGCAGCTGGGGGCCTGAGGCCCAAAAGTCATCAGGACTCCATCACCATTTTATCCATATCTCAAGCCGTCGGCTTCCTTTCTTCCCTTGCTATGGCTTTTCCCACAAGACAGGAAGTATGGCTGCTGACAGAGCCTATGAGTTTTACTTTCCACAGCCTCAGTCATGGAAGACAGCCTGACCGCAAGCATTCCTCCACTCCAAGACCAAAACTCCAAAGGAAGAAACATGTTGGCTCAGGTCAGAGGTTCCCGGGCCTGGAACAATGAGTGAAGGCCAAGAATGGATCAGAGCACTAACAAGAAGCCTCCCTAGTTCCTGATAGCTCCCTGTGGCTGAGGAAGACAGATAATCCAGGGTCTAGGATGGATCAGAGCACTAACAAGAAGGCTCCCTAGTTCCTGTGGCTGAGGAAGACAGATAATCCAGGGTCTAGATCTACTCAGGTGTGTCCCCCACTTCCTCACCCTCACCTCACCCCACGTCTGTTCCTGCTTTCCCACTATTATGTTCTCCTTTCTGTTCTTGAGAGGCAATTTTGTGGCCAGTACCCCAGTGCAGTCTTGATTCTTAAGGTCACCCTCTACTCTGAGGGCTTCTCTTCCTACGTCACCTGCATCACCCTCATGTGGAACCCCGCCCATTCCACGCACGACCCCAAGTCACCACAACACCAGCTGTGTGCATAGCAGGTTTTACTGATGGTCTGGGGGAGACAGATACGTCCCATAACTCAGAACAATACCAACTTGAACTCCTCACACAGAATCGATTCTCACTGTCTTCTGTGGTGAGTGCTCAGACTAAGGACATCCCATGGTTTCCCCTTCCTCCTTGACCTCTCCCCCAGAACTCTCAGCAGGCACCCTGAAATTCTTTGTTACTTTTTAGTGCAGAAGTATTCAGCTTTCCACTCCTATTCAAATCAGGTTCCTGAGCACACTCTGGCATATTCTAAAGACACATTAAGGTGCTTTGCTAAACATATTAAGTCTTTGCTAAGGACTTGAAGCTGAGCCTACAAGGGACAAGAGAAGCTTTGAAACTGAAGTTACTGGTTTAACTTATCCATTATCAAATTCTTAGGGCTCCCCTTCCAACAACCAGAGCAAGGACAGGAGGTGGGGATGAAGGGGCTGATGCATAGACTCCAGTTTGGACTCAAGAGAAAGTGCTGTCCACTTCAATGCTGAGCCCCTACAAGGGTGACAGGGAAACCTTATACATGGTATATCCCACTACGTCGCCTTTGAGGTTAGATCCCTCAGACTTCCTTTGAGGGGTAGGCTCAGCAGGTCCGCACTAGCCCAACACCTTGAGAGTGACACAGAGGAAGAATGAATATAATCCACATTGTAGCGGTCAGGGATGCCTCCGCAAGGGACACAAGATTTATTTCAGAGAAGAGAAAGAGTAACAGAGACTCTCTCTCCCACTGTCAGTTATATTTTCCAGCTGAAAAAGTTCAAGTCCATGCTTGCATTTTCAATGCCTGCCCTTTTCACTCTCAGTGCTGTGGGGATCAGCAAATGCAGAAATCTAACCAAGTTGCCTCCTCTAAATCTCTCTTTTCAGTTTGTTAAGATTCAAGGATGACAGTCATCTGGAAAGCTGTGCCCTTACACATTACCAGCTGCCTGAAGCTATTTCTATGAACAGTCAGAGCCCCCTTTGTGGCCTTGAAAAATCACATAGGGCACTCATGCATGGTTCTAATGTCTTGCCTTACAGGCCATTATGAATCTTCTGCAAGGCAGGCAGAAATGGAAAGACCAGCTGCCCATTCTGCTTCTGTCCTCTTCTCTCTCAATTATTTCATATGAGGAGAGTTACCAAGATCTTGGTGCTCATTCCTGAGAAGTCTGGTTCCTACTCATTAACTCAGATTTCCTGGAGCCTGGATCTACTAATGGACTCCTTCTGACTTTGTGGTCTGAGCAAACTGGAGGTTATTTCTGCAAATGCATTTGACTTTGAATCTAGGGGCTAGGCAACCTGGTCATTGAGATCCCGTCCCCTTCTTATAATTGGGAAGTAACAGGTTTAATGGCATGAGAATGGGCCAGGAACCAGGTAACTTTGGGGACCTAGTCCTAGCTCTGATGAAGTCTGACTCTGAGTAAATCATTCATACCTCGGGGTCTTGCTTTCCTCATCTGTTAAACGCATGATTTGACAGGGGGAGTTTTCTAAACCCAGTTACTCATTTCCACCTTCCTATGTTTTATCACACCTGTGTTCCATCTATATAGTTATACACTTAATGTTTTTTCCTGAAAATTGAATTACCTTTTTAACTTGGCTTCGTGCTAAGCAATATATCCATGAAAGCACATATTACTGTGCAAATTTTATTTTTTCTACTATGCACTAAAACATACTCATCCGTATAACCCTTGAAACCATCCTGAGTACCATACACATGTACCACCCTTTGGGAAACACTGGATGAGAGCATCGCTTTGGCTCCCAAATATCTTTACCCCTGTTGTGAAATTCTAGTAAAACGAAAAGGAAAAGCAATTTCATAAAATCTATATATCTATATTTATCTATCTATGTCTATATCAATATCCAAATATATATCTATCTATAATTCCTGAGCCAACAGCTAGCACGACTCTTGGAACAAAATGGCTGTGTTTCAACCCTTTCTCCCCCATTGCAGTTTCCAGGACCCAACTCTAGCTCCCATTTCCTAAGCCTGAGGAGTTTACCAGCTCTGCCCACTGCTCTTCCCTCAGAAACACCTCAGAGTTCCACGAGGTCTACTGAAGGCCTCAGTCCCAAACTGCCCATGGCCTGCACCTGTATTAAGTGGAGAGATTGCTGTGGTCCAATGGGGAAAAGCCGGCCCCTCCCCACCTCCCAAGTGACTGGAGGGTGGGCCTTTCACTCCAAGCAAGCAATGCCAAAGTTAGAGCAAGGCTTTGTCGGGTTGGCAGCTCTGGTTCCCTTAGTCCTCTACTGCTTCCTGGAACTATATGGATGCTACAGTCCAAAATACTCATGGGGACTCTTGGCCGGGAACTCTCTTCTCTGGTAAGGGATTGGCAAGTGAGAGAGCGGAGGGTTGGGCGCCTCAGCTGTGAGAGGGGAAGCAGAAGTTTTCCCGGTAAAAGAGGAACATCTGTACAATGAAGCAAAAACTGAACAAATCACCAGTCGAATGATCAAGGTTGATCTTTTGCTACCTCAGGAATTCTCAAATCTGCTAATTATCACAACTGAAATTGAAAGTAAATTTAAACAAGTGGCACATGTAGACAACGGAATACTATTTAGCCATAAGACAGGATGAAATATTGCCATTTGGGACAACATGGATAGATCTTGAGAATATCATGCTAAGTGAAATGAGCCAGCCAGAAAAGGACAAGAACCATATGAAGTCTGACTCTTGAGTAGATCATACATGGGATATAAAACAGAAAGAAACGAATGAACAAACAAAACAAACAAACTCATAGACAGAGACAACAGGGTGGTGGTTACCAGAGGGAGAGGCAGGTGGGAGAAAGATGAAGAGGGTAAAGAGGGTCAAATACATGGTGACAGGAGGAGCCTAGATTTTGGATGATGAGTACATGGTGCAATATACAGATGAGGTATTATAGAATTGTATACTTGAAACATATATAATGTTATTAGTCAATATTGCCAATAAATTTAATTAATAAATAAACTTAAACATATCCTTATGCTCTAGTGCAACAATTCCACTCCTAGATATTTACCCATAATAAACAAAAACACATCTATATCAGCTGTATTCATAATAGCCTAAAAAACAACCCTAAAAGCCTTCTCAAGTGAAGAGAGAAACAAATTGAGGTATAGCCATACACTGGACTACTATTCAGCAATAAAAAGAAATGAGCTGTTGATATGATTCATGCAACATGGATGAATCCCAAAAACATTATGAAAAGCAAAAGAAACCAGATACAAAAAAGTACATACTGTGATTCCACTGGTACATTCTAGAACAGGCAAAACTCATCTATGGTGATAGAAATCAGAATAGTGGTTGTTTATGTGGAATGAAGATTAATATAACTTTCTGGGGCCATGGGAGTATTCTACATCCGAATATTTGTCAAATGCACACAATTATACTCTGAAGATCTGTGCATTGCACTGTAGATAAATCTTACCTAAATTTAAAAATCCAAACTAAAAAATATATCCTCTGGCCTCATGCCATTCCTACTGAATTAGAATCTCCAGAAGTAGAATCTGAAATGTTATACTTTAAAAACTTCCTAGGTGCTTCTGACACATGGGCAGGTTGGAGAACCTTTGGCTCCAAAGAAGGCCTTGGCTGGCTGACTGTCATAGTTTACCAGATGTGGGGAAGTTATCGGGCAGCTACTAGAAAGACCATAACAGCAGCTATTATTTATTGAACACTTATTCTGTTCCCAAATTCTTCCAATAACACAGCAAAGCAGGTATTATTTTCTCCATTTTACAAATTAAAAAAAGAGAGAGAGCAAGACACTTGCCCAAACCACACAGCTGGTATATAGCAAAGCTCCTTAGCCTAAGTCTTCCTTATTACAAATACCTCGTTCTTTCCACCGTTCATTCATTTGTTCACTCATTCATTTACACAATGAAAAACAAATAAGTGCTGTGTGCCTTCTCTGAGCCCAGTCCTCTGCTGGGCATTATGCCACACCAGCCTCCCTGAGAAGACTAAAGAGGAGTGATGGGTGAGGGAGGTGAAGTCTGTGAGGCAGCATTTACCTTTGAATTGTAGACTTGGGGAGGAAAAGGGATTCTAGGTCTCTTGATTTTAATTATTCAGGTGATTTAGGGGAAAAACAGGAGGTTTATGGTTATATAAGCATAACTAAAGGAAGCCTCTGTTGTTTACTTTGGGGACTTTCCAGAAGCTAATACCAACAGCAAGTCATGTTAAAAATGGGTTAAAATCATTATCAGATTATGAATAATTCACAAGGCACCCCCTGTTACCCATTACATTTTGTTCTACATAATTGCTTCCTGGAAATCTGCTCCCAGTGCAGAGAATTGGGAGTATGCATGAAATTGAATATTTCTGCCCTTGACAAGTAAATTGAAACAAAATTGTGAATTAGTTTCAGTCCACTGCTGCCTAACCCCTTTGAATTGGTAAAGACTAGTCCTTTACCCTAGTAAAAAAAAAATGAGCAAGCAAAAAAAGATATAGCTCCTTGGAAAGGGAGGCCAGCCCATTCCTATTCATACCAAGGTTTCTAAATATTGTGGAGGATTCGGGGTGGCATGAGGGGCTAGAGGAAGGATGTCTGGGAGAGAATCGGAGTCAAACCACAAATGTACTCTGGATGGTACAATATAAAGATGGGAATGACTAAGATAATGAGATTAACCTTTTAAAAATTAAGATGTAATCCACATACCAAAAATTCAACCCTTTTAATGTATACAAGTCACTTTATCCCAGCGCCAGCAACCACTAATCTACTTGTCTTTTATGGACATTTCATAGAAATGGAATCATGCAGTAAGTTACCTTTTGGGACTGGCTCCTTTTACTTAGCAACATATTTTCAAAGTTCATCTATGTCGTATCATGTATCAGAACTTCCTTCCTTCTCATTGTTGAATAATACTCCGTTGAATGGATACTCCATATTTTGTTGATCCATTCATCAGTTAATGGAAATTCGGTTGTTTCCCTCTTTTGGCTAATTTGAATAATGCTGCTATGAACATTCATGTACAGGTTTTGTGTGAATACGCTTTCAATTCTCTTGGTTATATACCTAGGAGTGGAATTGCTGGGTCATAAGGTAACATCTGTTTGATTTTTCTGAGGAAGTGTCAAACTGTTTTGCATAGTGGCTGCACCATCCTACATTCCCACCAGCAATGTATGTACAAGGGTTCCCCTTTCTAGCAATACCTCCTTTCTCTAATAATACCCTTGCTTTATCTTCCTTATCAAAATTTATCTGTTCTATATACTATTCACAGCTAATCTGCACTGCTGGTTTTATGCGTCATCTCTCTGGATAACACATTCACAATTTAAGAAGAGCTTCCTGTAAATACACTAATACATTATTCAGAACACTTTTGAATTCAAAGTGTCTGAAGCAAAAAGAGAATTTATTTACTCATGTAGCTGGAAAGATAGTGGGGGAAGCTTACAGACTTTGAGGAGAGGTATGGGAACCGAGACTTCAAGGTGAATCTCTCGCCCTCTCACTCTCTCCACCCCCAAATTTCTCAATCTCCATCTTTTCTTTCTTCGGTGCCCTCTTTGTACAATATTCTCTCCATCCCTTATCTCTTTAGCCTCTGCTTGGCTTTATTCCATGTCGAGCTCTTTCCAAATACAAGAATATGGCTGCCAGCAGCTCAGACTTACATCCTCCCAGCTTAGTAGCCTCAGGGGTAGTTGTAGATCAGGGAACAGGAATCTTCTCCATCCCAGCACCAGGTACGTCATGCCCATCCCTGGATCAATCATGTGTCCAGGAAAATGAAATCTAATGTTTAACCCACACGGGCACCCACAACCACATCTGTGGCCAGATCAGAAGCAGGGGAATGCATGTACAAGGGATGGTGGTGGGAGGGACGTGTTGGGCAACCGAAAATAATTGCTGCCAAAGATCTTAATGCAAAAGGGAAGCATTAGTGTTAGAGATTGCTAACATCACAGTAGACAGAAAAATATTGTAGGGCAGGAGAGACCTGAAGACGACCCCATGGCTTACTCTGAGTCTGGAGCTAGCCCTGCTCTAGACAGTTTCCTGGGATAACAGAGGATACTGAGTCCCTAGAAATCCAACAGGCGCTCTACAGATTATAGGGCAACACGCATCACTGCAGCACACATGGAGACAGACCCATCACCTAACCCGATGACTGCCTCCTTAGTCATTTCACTCTGTGTGCAATTTCACTTTTTCCAAATGAGTGGAACAGAATCCTTTTTAGAAAATGGAGAAACAACTTCGGTAATTGAAAGCATTTTCTATTTTACTCTCAGTGGGTTCCAAAATCTGAGAAGGACTCTCAAGGGACTTCCAAAACTTCTCAAATAAGGTTAAATGACTATTAGAACCCACACTATTAGAAAGTGAGCTGAATCCTAGGATGTCAGAGCTGAGGGAGCCTGTCTGGTCTTGCAGACCAGAGGTGGCCGAGCTAGCACTCAATCCAGATCTCCCAGCCCACGCCCTTTTTTCTCGACCGGCCCTCCTGTATGCACTCTCCCTGCGAGCAGAACTTAGATTTAAAAAAAATACAGCTCCAGATACACAATAAGGGCATAAGAAGGAGGTGCTGACGGGAGTCGAACACTCCTCAGTTTTAATTCACGCCTTGGGCACTGCAGGAACCCAGTCTATTCCTTGGGGAGGACTTCTCGCTGACATCAGCACTGCCTGTGCCACAATCTAGCTATGAGTCACAAACTGCACAGGAAACATTTTAATGAGATTTCTCTGAGAGGGGGGAGTTCTTCAGGGTGAGGAACAGAAAGAGATGCAGACACTTTCAGAACTGAAATAAAGAGCTGAAATCAACAGATTCGATCTGAGTACTGACAATGTGTAATGTTCTGTGGGCAGTACGATACCATTTCAGACACAACCTCCTCCTTGTACATTTACAATCCAGTTACCCAGGAGAGGAGATGTACTTCTGGGGCATGTTTTAGAGTCTATTTTCTTTTTTCACTAATTTGGAAGAGCACTTTACACTAAGAGTTTAGTGCTTGTCTGTCATTACAAATTGCAGATATTTCTTTCCAGCTTTCATTTGTCTTTTAACTTGTTCTCCTCTTCTGAAGTATTTAATTTTCATGTGTGATCATATTTATCAACCATTTCTTTTGTGTTGTCCAAGCTTTGATGTCATGATTCAATATTCTTCTCTACTTCAATTTTTTTAACCAGAGAAAATCATTTATTAGAAAACCACTGAACCTTCCCTTAAAAGCTTGATTCTGCAATAAACTGAATGCGACAGAATTAAGAACAATTGTCCCCGTATCCGTCCTACTTCAATTTTCATCTAAATTTTCTTCCAATACTTTTATATATTTAAATATTCAAACTAACTGAAATTTATTTTGGTGTACAATGTGAGGTAGGGATACAAGTTTTGTTGTTTCATTTTGTTTTCCCAAATGGTTAATCAGCTGCCATAATAATTCTTATTGACTAATAACTCTCTTCACTCTTGGTAGTTTTATCAAAGTGCAGATAGGGAGGAGGTATACCGGATTGTTGTTTTAAGATATGTGCATAAATCCATGACATTTCCCTTTAAAAAGTGGATTTTAATTCTCCTCCCCTTGAGTGTCAACTGGACTTAGTAACTTCTAGAGAATGTCTAAGAGTAAGGGGATTGATTAAATTATGGCGCATCCATAAAATAGAACATCATTAAAATAGAACATCCATAAAATAGAACATTAAAAACTATGCTGTGGACATGGACAATAGACTAGTGGTTACCAGAGAGGAAGGGGAAGGGGAAAGGGGGAAGTAAATGGGGTGAAAGGGATCAAATATGAGGTGACATTAAAGAATTAAAAATAATTAATTAAAAAAACTATGCTGTAGGTGAATATTCATAGATGTGGAAACATGTCATGGTAAATTGTCAGAAAAAAAGTAGTATGATGCCATTTTTGTCAATATAAGCACTGATAAATGGATGGACATATAGAAAATGTTAACAGTAGTTGAGGTGATGGGTATTTTTATTGTCTTCATTTTGCCTATGTGTATGTTCTACACATCATCTAGGTAGGTGTCTGTTACCCTGTAAAAAGAAAAAAATGGTAAGAATTATTTTTAATTCAAAACTTAACTGCCTCCCTACAAGACTGGCTGAAATCAAAAGGATTAACAATGCCAAGTGCTGGTGAGGATGTGGAGCAACTGAGACCCTCATTTATGGCTGACAGGAGCGTAAATTGTAACCACCACTTAGGAAAACTTTTGGGAAGTCTTACCAAAGCAGAACGTACAACTGCCCCATGACCCAGCAGTTCCTTTCCTGGGTATGTACCAATAGAAATGAGTGTTTATTATGTCCATACACCAAAGCACAGGTACAAAATCATTATAGCCTTATCAACAGTAGCCCAACACTGGAAAATACCAGTGTTTATCAGCAACAGAATGGGTAAAATTACATCCACAGAATACTACAGAACAGTGAAAAAGAACAAATGACTACAACATGGATGAATTTCACAGATTTAACACTGAGTGAAAAAAGCCTGATACTAAGAAGTACATATTATATTATTCCATTTACATGAAGGTCAAGAACAAGCCAAGTGAACCTATGATGACAGACATCAGAATAGGAGCTACCTTTAGGGATGGATTGATGGTATTCCTTCATGCAACATGAGGAAACCCAGCATGGTGGGAATGTTCTATACCAGCATTTTCCAAATTAAATAAAACTCAAGCTGCATGTGTAATTTAAAATTTCCTACCAGCCATATTTAAAAAGCTAAAAAGAAACAGTTGAAATTACTTTTAATGGTATATTTTCATTTAATGCGATATACCCAAAATATTGTCATTTGGATATTTAATCACTATTTAAAAATTACCAATGATATGTTTCCTTTTTTTCTTTTTTGTACTAAGTTGTCTAGGGTGTAATTGACACTTATAGCACATCTCAGTTCCAACCAGCCACACTGCAATTGCTCAATAGCCACACAGGGCTAGCAGCTACCACACTGAACAGCACAGGACTGAACCTAGATCAGTGGGTGTATACTTCCATAAAATCTCATCAAGCTGTACCTTTAAGATAATATGAAAGTAATTCCTCAGTAAACGAAATTTAGAAAGTCTTTTAAATAAATCTTTTCAAAAGGAGCGTTAGGAGACATATCAAGCAAAGAAAAGAAGGTTGTGGCTCATCAGCTCAGCTGAAAAGTCCTCTGGGGGACCAGAGAACCCTATCTCAACATCACACCTCAAGTCAGCTGATTTTGCCTGTACGACAGAGGCTTAACCCCAGGTGTGGTGGAGCAGAGTGCAATCAGATCTATTAAAAGAACAGAAACTTGGGGAGAACATGCTAATACCAACAGGAGTTTGGAGTGATTCTAAAAGTTGAAACGGCGCCTTCTGTGTCTGGCCCCAGATGAAGAGAATGCAATGGGACTCATGAGGAAGACAGGCAGGTGAGATCCAACCCACTGCCAAGAAGGTCTCCACGGCCATAGCTGAGAGAATCCACTTCCATAAACTTACTGAGCCCCATAATTTAGACCAGTGTTCCAAAGATGGGGTACATATACCTGATGATTTCAGTAATTTACCAGTATATCTTTCTTAGAGAAATATATAAGTCCTTTGCTAATTTTTGAATTTGAGTTGTTTCTTTTTGTTGTTGTTGAGTTGTAGCAAGATGTTTTACATGTATTTATTCCTTTCTTCCCACAATGCCCCTAGAGCCTCCTTTTAATCTCCCAGCCAGGCACAGGTTTGGGCCCTACCTCCTTTGCAGGCATCATTAAGGCAGACCAGACTGACAAATGAAACCTACAACAGTAGCTAGAGACAAGAAATAAACAGATGCAGAAAAGAAGGAGGGGAAGGTCAGCCAAGGGGATAAACAAACAAGCTCCAATCTTCTCAATCCAGTCCATACGAAATTAGGTACAAATCTCAGGGCCTCAAATCCAAATATGAAGTGACTCGTATGAATTCCATCATTGGACTTCACAAGGGGAAGTCCAATGTGGGTCTTTGCACATTCTAGGAGCATCCTCCCTGCCTCCCCCACAGTGGAACAGCAGCAGCCAAGACCAGAAGAAATAAGAAAAAGAACAAGGAGCCTGGAAAGATGTTAGGTCCTGTGCAAGCAGCCTTCTGGAAGCAGAAACGTGTCTGCAGGAAGAAGCAGGAAGACTGAATTCTCTCCCATCACATTCTTCAGAGGTGGAGTCTTAGCAAAATAGTGTAATAAGTTGAGTTGGTGTTAATAAGGCAAGTGCAGCCAAGATGAAAGGTTGTGCAGAGAAGACATGTGAGAGAAAAATCAGGAACCCCCTAAAGAGGGAGCCATCCACGAGACATTTTTTTAAACATACTTCCTCCCCTAATGAACAGTGACCTCAGCCCTGCCCCAGGCTCCTTCCCATGATATTAGAATAAGACTACAGCTCTTCACTAGAAATGAGCTAAATGCAGGTTCATGGGCACCATCTCCAGAGATATGGCCTCAGTGGGCCTGGGGTTCATTGTGACCCAGTTGCTCATGATGCCAACGATGCCAATGGCTGGAGCCCCAACTCTGAGCCCCTCTGGCTACTCTCAGCAGCAGAGAATCCCCTGGGGTGTCCCCCATCTGTGGGACAGCCATCACAGTCTACATTCCCCTTTCTTTCACCAAATCCTCCCAAAATTCCTGAGATTATGAACAGGAAAGTTAGGGGGGGTTACTTATTTACCCCATGACAACAGGATCCTTCCCCTCCCAAAAGAATTTGCTAAGAGATGCTTTTATTTTTTAGACGCTTGCTTTTATATGTTTGTTTGCCACATTAGGAGCGTGTGGGAGAAGTTTGGCAGATGGCATTCAGAGGAGAGGTGGAGAGCATTTTAGAGCCATGGAAAACTGAACATCACAGAGCAATGAAGATAAAATGAGAATTGCAAGCAAAAGTTACAGACAGAATAGGGTTTGATTTACATACTTTTCAAGAACACTCCCATCTGTAACCGTAATAATGACTCATGAGACTCTTGAGCCAGGCCCGATGCTGAGTGCTTTCTTCATTAATTCATTAAAAATATATTTACATATGAACAAGTACATAAATAAACAAGTACAAAAATATAATCAGAGGCCGCATTTACAGATGGTTGCAGGTCAGTCAAGCAGTGTAGCTTTGTGGTTGAACACATGAACTCTAGACAGCCTCAAGTTCAAGTCCTGGCTCTGTCATTCATTAACTGTGTGACCTTAACGAAGAACATCCCTGGGCCTCTGTTCCATTTGTCAAATAAGGAATCATGTACAATCTCACAGGGCTGCTCTACTAATTAAATGAGATAATACACGCAAAGCTCTTTGTACAGTTCCTGCCTGTAGTAAAATGGCTAACGAGTGGTTTTAATGGTTGTTATTCTCATTATTGCCGCCAAAGTAGAGTATGAGTCCTAAAGCAGAGTGAGTTGGATCTTCTGACTTCATATGTCCCCACGAAGATCAAGAGGGATCCAGGGGACAGCTGCCAGGCCAGCAGAGTCACTGAGGTGGTATCCAGAGCTGGGAGCAACCTGCCTCCAACATTCCCATGCTGGATGATTCTCCATGCATAGAGAGCATGTCCTAGAAATTGCAGAGACTTATAAAATAGGTGTGAGGTCACTTTAAGAATGAAATGATGGGAGGATCTGAGATCTTGCTCCTTGCATATGTTGTCAGCTTGGCTCAAACTCATAAAAATTCTCAAAAAAAAAAAAAATGAAATGAGGTTATAAACAAACAGTGCCTGACACACAGCAAATATTCAATCATTATTACAATGATCTATAATTTTGTAAGATATTTGCTTAGTCTCTCTAAAAACATGGCTTCATTAATAATAATTAGAAATAACTGAGCACCACTCCAAGAGCTATCTCCTGCGTCTGGATGCCCAACACTTTCACCTTTTCCTGATGACAGCGGTCCCCTTTCCTTTGGGAAACGTTACCCCTCCATCCCATGACCCTGGCAGGGCTGCCAATTATAGTCCACTATTCCAGCCCAACAGTTTCGTTAAAGCCTAATTACAGAGACCACCAGGATGGAGCCTGCAGTCTGACGGAATCTGATTTCCTGACTTGGTGCGATGAGGTGGGCATTCCAGAGGACCCATGGAAGGAGGGCAGCTCTTTTGTAAATCTGGGGTTCCACATCAATGATTCCAAAGACGGTCTAAGCAAAGCAGGAATCACTTCTGGTCTGGTTGTGCTTTTGGACCTGGGACTGAGAAAAGCAGAGATTAATCAGGGACTGAGTGCTGTCATGAGATGAGGGTGGCTGAAAGGCTGGGCATCTCCAGTGATATAGATGAGAATAGCAAAGCAGGCCTTTTGTCATAGGTCAGGAAGCAGTGGTCACCCAAACAGGGGTCCTCATGACAATTTACAGCTGCTGCATGACTTTGGGAGAAAGTCATTTATGTACATGTTCACATGTTTCCTGTTGGTCCTGAGGCTGGCTTTATCTTCTCTCTCCTCTTAGCTGGCTTTTTCCTTTTGCAGTCCATGCTGACTTTCATTTTCAGTCCCAGACTAGGTTTGGCTCTTTCAGCCCGACTGGGACTTTGTACAAAGACACTCCTCCTCAAGACACTATACTGTTATTTGCTAGAGAATTATCATAATGAGAATTCCAACCTCTGTCACATGACTGTGACAGGAAGGAACCCTCTGGAGCTGTGCAAAGCCCAACCTGCAATTACAGGCAGCATCCTGCCACACATGCCCTGAGCTGGGACAATTAGGCACTGGGAGCTCCACAGGACACTCTCAGGTGGGAGATGGAGGTCAGAGCAGGGTCATAGATGGCACAG
>NW_006443124.1:4023357-4063852 GCF_000325575.1 Pteropus alecto
GGGACGGGGCGGGTGGGGGGGGTCGGGGGGGGCGTGCAGAGTGACAAGGCACTGGGACTGAGAAGCCTGTCAGTGCCTGGTCTCTTCCTCACCTCCAAGAGGGCTGATTGTTTCATTCCTTCATTCTGGGAGCTATCCTCATCTCTTCTCAGTAATCTTTGTTAAACAGAGCCGCTCAATTTCTGCTACTTGCCACCCAGAACCCTAAATGACATGTCTTTCTGTAGGCCCTGTGGTGGCTGGGTACAGAGAGGAATAAGACACAGGACCACCTGAATGGGCTCAGTGACTACATCTGATTGAAAGGAGTGATTATTCTCACGACAAAAAAGAGTCTTCCCTTTGCCGAATAATTTGCTCCTGGGTCCTCCCTTCTTCCCTGCCTCCCATCCCTTTCTCTGTACACTACATGACAGCTCACTCTATCCTCAGTGCCTGGCCCACAGTAAGCCTTCAACAGGTTCACTGAATTAATGGATGGATGGTACAATCATCTCCATTTCTACAGATAAGGAAACTGAGCCTTAAAGAGGCTTATAACTAAGCTATGCACATGCTACTGACAAAGATTCAAAACCAGGTCAGTCTGTGTCTTCTCTCCACTACACCACACTGTTTCTTTTATTCACCTAGAAAGGGGCTCTCCTTTTCTTGGATAGGATAAAGCCAAAGTACCAAGGAAATATACTAACGTCAAAATACCACCTTCCAATTTGGCGGTTCCTCAAAAGTTAAACTATAAAATTACCATATGACCCAGAAATTCCACTTGTAGGCATACATCCCAAAGTACTGAAAACAGGTACTCAAACAAGTACATGTACATGCATGATCACAGGAGCATTATTTGAATAGCCAAAAGGTGGAAACAGCCCAAATATCTATCCTGGAGTGAATGGATAAACAATAGTGGTATGTGCATGCAAGGGAATGTTATTCAGCCATAAAAAGGAAGAAAGTACTGATACATATTACAATGTAGATCAACCTCAAGAAAAGTGTGCTAAGTGAAAGAAGCCAGACACTTATTGTATAACTCCATTTATATGAAATATCCAGAGTAGGTAAATCCAGAGCTAGAACACCGATTTGGTGCTCGTCAGGGGTTGGAGGAAGGGTAAGTAGAGAAACTGCTTCATGGATAGTGGGTTTCCTTATGAAGTAATGAAAGTTTTGGAACTAAATCAAGGTGTTACATAACATTGTGAGTATACTAAATGCCACTGAATTGTTCACTTTAAGATGGTTAATTTTGTCAGGTAAATTTCATCTCAATTTTTAAAAATCCCATTCCAGGAGTTATGCAGGTACTCAGAAACATCAAATGTCTCCCATGGGACTTCTCCAAGCCCCAGGCACACAGTAGGTATGTAACGAATGCTTGATGCTTTTAATTGTTTTTTAGGCTGTGCTTAGAGAAACCCTCTTTTGGAGGCAATATGATCAAAAGGCCAGGAGTACAGACAGCCTGGGTTCAAACCACCCCGATCAGCCGCTGACATGACTTCGGGTGAATTTCTAAATCTCCGTATGCAGTTTTCTCATCATTAAAATTAGAATAACTGTGCTTAACTCATAGAGCTGTTCTAAGGACTAAGTGAGATAATGCATGCAAAGCATCTGAACGGTCCCTAGGATTCAATAAATGCTCAGTAAGTATTAGCTGCTATGATGATGGTGATTTGCTACAGTGGGTTCCACTGCTCCCAATCCCTCTAGTTTTAAAAGTTTTTGTCATACCATCTCGCTGTAACACGTTTTGTGCTGTAGAGACTGTTTTTTTGCAGTAAAGGAGCCATCATGCTCTGAACAGACTGATTCCCAAATGAGGAAACAATAGAAGACACTACTTGGTTTTTACTTCCGTCAGCAGAGAGCTCCCCGGAAGTGATATCTACAGAGAATAATTAGACTGGCCCCTGTTCCCTCTGGCTGCCTGTGCAATTAAGCAGATTTACTGTGAGCTCTCTTTCTTGGTATTTTGCTTTGTGGGTGACATCATTCCCCTTCCAGCCCCAGGCTATTTCCTGTGTTCTGCGATGTGGAGGAGACTTCAGATGTGGGAAACATTCCACACAGCTGACCAGCCAGCCTCTGAGGTCCACCTTGGTGTAGAAGGATCACCAGGCTCAGAAAACATCCTGTCCACCCCCACCCAACATCAAACCTGTGCCTCCTGTCCAGGTCATATATCTGATTTTTTTTTTTAAATCATTGCTTTTAAATAATAAACTCATTTAGTATAGGTAATGCATTCACAAAGGATAAAGAAATGAAACAACATCAAAAGGACATGCCATAAAAAGGAAGACTCTTTCTGCTCCCTGCCCTTCAGCCTCCTAGCCTTTCAGTTCCTCCCACCAGAGATCCTCAAGACTGCTTCTTGAATACCCTTCTAAACATAATCTATACATATAGGAAGGAACATATATTTATTTCTACCTCCATGACCCCACACATACTTTAGCACAAATGATCCCATACATGGAGTTCTGCATTTCGTTTTTTTAAACCTAACTCTCGTGGTAGTCTTCACATTAGTTCACAGAACTCCATCTACTTTTTAATGGCTGCATTATATTCCATTTTATAGGCGTGCAAAACTTTATCCAACCAGTTCACGACTGATGGACTTTTAGGCTGTTTTCAATATTTTCCTTTAACAAGCAGGACTACAATAAGTGCCCTTCTAGAAAGAAATGAGAATCAGATGGGGCTTCCTCCCCATCCCCTCGCACTTTCTCCACAGAGGTACCTGTATATACAAGACATGTCCTACATTTTGTCCTGCATCCCCTGTATTGACCGTCAGCACACCCTGAATGGCTTGTATTCAGCTCTTTTCAGTAAATGACAGAAATGCATCAGAGCAATTTTCCTTCACAGTAATTGGTACTTAAATTACTTAAATAGCAACACTAGCTGAAAAGCATATTCCTACAAATAAAGAGCTGCACAATTCCTTAAGATCTCTAGTTTGGCTGGGGAAAAGGGGAGACTGGGGATTAAAGGTACTTATTTTCATATTCAAGAAAGGAAAATACTGTTCTCTGGCCAAAATGCCAAGTCGTGAACAGTAGCCACCATTAGTTAATAAGAGATAACTTACGATTTCTGTTTTGAAAATCAGTTAATCGCAAT
Source organism: Pteropus alecto (assembly GCF_000325575.1). Taxonomy (NCBI): domain Eukaryota; kingdom Metazoa; phylum Chordata; class Mammalia; order Chiroptera; family Pteropodidae; genus Pteropus; species Pteropus alecto. The sequence goes on from NW_006443124.1 coordinate 4,026,499, forward strand.
ACTCTCACCCCAGTAACTATGTTTCTGAAAGTGAGCAAATCCATGGCAGCCTAAGCTTCCGAAAACCAGCCAATCAGTGATAGCCTCTACGCTAGACAACAGCCAATCAGCAAGTGTCTCACTAGGGACCACGCTTGAAGTCAGCGAGTCAAAGGCAACCTTGCTTCAGAGATACACTGACACGGCTGAAAGTCCTTACATCCCTAAATACTTCTTCTGAAAGTCCACTGGCCCTAGTGCCACCCTTCCCAAAACTTTACATTAAATCACAAAGCTCTGGCTTTGTGAGGGAGATTTTGCCTTAAAAGTACAGTTCTCATTTTCAGACAAACAGGAAATTCATCTTTTTTGCATCAAATGTCAAGTTCAACTTAAGGTTACTTCGCAAGTTTGGAGCCCTTTTAACAGTTATGAGTTGAGACTTGTGAGTGACAGATGCACTGTTGCAGCTGTGAGATTATCAAATTCAATCTCTTTGATCCTTGTAGTGGTTTGCATTATCTATTTTTTTTTTTTTTTGTGAATACTTGAATCCCCAAATACGAAAAAGGAAGCGTGAATTTTGTGCTGAACTTTCTGAGCCGCGGACATTTACTAAATGGGGAAAAATTCCTTTTGAAGCTTTCTGCAGTATGCAATTATTCATTTAACATTTAAAAAGGCATGAAGTCAGATGTGAATCAGCATATATTAACAGGTAAGCATAAGAGATATATAATTTCCTCAACTAGTCCTAAGGAAAGTGATAAACGAACAATTTTTTTTAAGAGAAATTCAGATTAAGAGGATAAAATAATTGTGGTAGAAATGTAATGGCCTTCCACACTGTATATCATCATGTCTTTCGGCTCAAATAACTTTGTACTACTACTAGAAGTGTTTTCTCGTTCTAAAATTGCAAGCAAATTTTTAAACGCTAGGATGAAATCTACTTCCATAATAAAAATGTAATAGCTCCGTTTATTATTACACAGATTATCAAAGATCTAAATGTCTCACCTTTTTGTGGCATAGCCACAATGCAGGTGATCACAATGCACAATGCAGAAACAACTTTTCTTTTGTGCAATATTTTTCTTGTGAAAAAGGCTTGCCTACAAGGCTATTGCAAGTAAAATTCTTTCCAAATGAAACTTCAGAAACAGTAGCAAATTTTTGTAGAGACTCTTGATCATAGTGATGGTTCACAGGTGTATTCATATGTCCAAAATCATCAAATTATACATATTAAATACATGCAGTTCTTTGTATATATAAAAAAGAATGAGAAATTTCTCCCTACTTTTGTTGGATTCAACTTTTGGTGGATGTCTGCGTAAGGGTAGAAACAATGATTATTCAAGTTGAAATAAAGCATGTATAATTCTATGGAACATGATGCTTGTCCTACTCATATTCTGCATAATGCTTCTTGGTAGTGTCTGTCTTTTCTATTGAGACCGAAGGAACTCATGAAATTGTTCTCCTACTTCGACATTTACACTGTTCTAACTGAGTAATTTAAGGATTTTGGTGATTTCGTTGGTATTCAGTATTGTTCATTTCTCTCATATTCAAAAACCACTGGCTCTCTTTAACGAATGCAGTTGAGAGAATCCTCCACTTAAATTAAGTACTGACATTATACTTCAATTCTTAAAAAAAAGGACCCCAAAATTCTGGTTGACTTTTGAAATAATGCATTGAATGAAGTCTAGTTATTTCTTGTTCATAGTTTTCAATATCAATTTAGCAGTAGATTATGCAAATTGAAAGAAAAGCAGTGTTATTGAAGTACTCCACTGCTTAAAGGAACTTGTCAAGTGTTAAAAAGAATTAATAAAAGTTTATCCCTTTTAGTATCAAAGCTGTTCTGAAAAGGGACAATATTAGGTACGAACAGGAAAATAAATTTCAGGCCAAAGTGGATAATTATTGCACCACTTGCTATGACTCTCTTTAAAATTAGATTTCATCCACTGAAAAATTCAATTATTTTACTCGGATGTTACTAAGTACTCTTTCAGCACAAGAAGAGTGGGTCATCATGTGTAGCACTGAGGGAAAAAAAAAGAATAAAAATTGATGACAGTGCTTCTTTTTGTTAGTGGACATTTTAAAAAGTTGTTGATCAAGAAATGCCATGCAATCTGAAGAAAGGAAAAGCAAGTTATGCTATGAAAGATGCTATGTGCTTCAACCAATCAAACTAGAAGAGCAGTTCTCAGAGTTGTTAACTTTATGCCAATACATGTTCCATATACTGGCTCATAATGTTATTGCTGAGAGCGATTTCTCATTAATGAGTGTTCAATGGCCAAGAACAAAATAAGTTGGATGTGACCACTACAGAAACCACATTAAAATGTAAATGGACTCAGACTGTAACTTGGAGGGATTTTATAAGGAAATTCTGCAAAATGGGGAACTATTAAGGAGAGGCAAATCACCTGGGAAATACAATAAAAGGCTTATAATTTAATTTAGGTAAACAACAAATATGACTTTAGTATAAGTATGTCTCATGCAATATTTTTCTTTTATCTCCAAATCCATATGCGTAGGCAATTAGAAATAATTCTAATTTAACTGGGTGCCCTGTGTTTTTATTTCTTAAATTTGGAAACACTACTCCTACAGCTTCTGTGCCTACCCCGCTACCTTTGGTCATATTTGTCTGTAATGCCCCCTCCTTCTCTTCAACGACCAAATCCTAATTCTCTCTCAAGGCCCACCTCAAAACTCTAGTAATAATTATAACAACCCTTAGTAATGCTAACTCTGTGCCAGGCACTGTTCTAAGTGCCTTACATGTGTTAATCATTTATTCCTTCCTGAGGTAATTACTCTTGGTAATAATAGGACATACTATAAGGAAGATACTAGTTTTCCTATTTTATGCACAAAGCAATTCGGGCACAAAGAAATTAAGTGACTTACCAGAAGTTATCCAGTCAGTAAGGGGTAGGGCCAGGATTCAAAGCCAGACAGCATGGCTCTGGAGTCTATTCCTGGATATGCCACCCACGTCTGTCTGGCTCTGCTCTATATTGCTCTTTTGGAGCTCTGACATGCTTCCCCATTTTACGTTTGAACCACGCAATCATGCAGTTTATTATATTGTCTTTACCTGGCGAAGGAGCCTAAAATTACTAAATTTGTGCTCATTCTCCCCTTTAAAAGGAATTCTGCAATAGCCAAGAGGTGGAAACAACCCGACTGTTCATGAACAGATGAATGAATAAACCAAATGTGGTATATACACACACTGGAATAATTTTCAGCCCTTAAAAGGAAGTTCTGACACATGATGCAACATGGATGAACCTTGAGAACATGCTAAGTGAAATAAACCAGCCACAAAAGACAACTATTGTATGATTCCACATATAAAAGGTATCTGGAGTAATTAAATTCACAGAGAGAAAGTAGAATGGTGGTTGTGAAGTACTGGGGAAAGGAGGAAATGGAGGAATTGGTGTTTACTGGGTTTAGAATTTCGACTTTTCGAGATGAAAAAGTTCTGGAAACTGGTCGTACAACCATATGCATATACTTAACACTACTGAACTGTACACTTAAAAATGATTAAGTCACACCTGTCAGAATGGCTATCATCGATAAATCAAAGAACAAAAAGTGTTGGTGAGGATCTGTAGAAAAGGGAACCCACATACATTGTTGGTGGGATTGCAAACTGGTATAGGCATTATGGCAATTGCTCAATAAATAGCAGTTATTAGATTGAACTGTATACATTGCCATTTTTCTGCATCAAAACTTAAATATTGGTAATTTTACATAGTTTAACATAATAGTATTATTTTTTCCACCAGTTATTTTCAAAGAAACAGTCCAGCAAACAAAAAACAATTAGAATTGTTGTTAATGCCTCTAGACTAATCACGTTAATGAGGATCCAAATCGGAACTGGAGGTCCCTCAAAAAATTAAAAATGGACCTACCTTTTCATCCAGCAATTACACTTCTGGGTGTTTACCCAAAGAAAACCAAAACAATAATTTGTAAAGATCTATGCACCCCTATGTTCATGGCAGCACTATTTAAAATAACCAAGATATGGAAGCAACCTAAATGCCTATCAATGGATGATTGGATAAAGAAGTTATGGTTCATATATACAATAGAATGTTACTCAGCCATAAAAAAAAAAAATCCTATCATTTGCAACAACATGGATGGACCTAGAGATGATTATGCTGAGTGAAATAAGTCAGATAGAGAAAGATAAATACCATATGATTTCATTGATACGAGGAATCTCAGGAACATAAAGAACAAATGAATTGAAAACAGATCCACAAATATAGAGGATAACTGGATGATGGCCAGAGGAGGCTGGGAGTGAAAGTGGTGAAGGCTTAAAGAAGTACAAATTAGTAGTTGATAGAGAGTCACAGGGGATGGGGAGCACAGTATAGGGAATGCAGTCAGCAGTAATTTAATGACTAGGTGTAGAGCCCGAGGGAAGATAAGAGTAGTCAGGGGGGTTGTTTCATAAACTCTGTAAATGTATAACCAATGTACTGTATACTTGAAACTAATTTAAAAAATTATTAAGACAGTAAGTTTTCATGTTATGTGCTTTTTGCCGTAATTAAATTTTTTTAAAAAAGTAAAAAGGAATTTTGCCTTTGCCCCCTCAGCTTCTCCCCCTATCTTCTGCTCTCTAAGAAGCCAGTTTTTGACACTTTCCTGTATGGGTTGTTGAGATGAGAAAGACAGAGGGACAACTGAGAAGCCAAACCAAGGCATCTGCATCGAAAAGGACTGAGAGAAATGAACTATAAGGAAGAGGAGAATGGAGCTAAGCTGAAGAAAGGGCAAGGCGGGAATTCCCTGGGGCTTGTTATGTGGGGTATGGTGTTGAGGCAAAGAGATTTTCTAGTTAGTGCAGAATGAACATGGCGAAGGGTTGCCTGGTAGCAGGAAGAGGAATGATGCAAGAAGGATTTTAAGAGAAGCTCCGAGTTCTGATTTGGATCCTCATTAACGTGATTGGTCTAGAGGCATTAACAACAATTCTAATTGTTTTTTGTTTGCTGGACGGTTTCTTTGAAAATAACTGGTGGAAAAAATAATACTATTATGTTAAACTATGTAAAATTACCAATATTTAAGTTTTGATGCAGAAAAATGGCAATGTATACGGTTCAATCTAATAACTGCTATTTATTGAGCAATTGCCATGTATCAGGCCCAGTTCCAAATGCTTTACCAAAGTCAACTTATTTAAATCTCATAACAGCCCTATGACGTAGCTACTATTATTATCCCTATTTTGTAATTGAGGAAACTGAGGCACAGATAGGTTAAGAAAGTACCCCAGCTAATAAGCAGTTGATGTGGAATGTGAATGCACTGGGCTCCAGAACCCATACTCAGAAACATGTGTGGCTTTGGCTTTTACTCACAAAGCACTGAGCTAGGTGGCATGGGAAATGCAAAGATCAGAAGGATATAGCTATCATTAACGAAGGCAAGACATGGCCTCAGATTATTAGAAGGCAGAAGACGGCAAGTAACAGGACAAAAAGCCTTGGCTGGAGATTCCACAAACCCTGTGGAGGGCAGCACAGTATAGGAGTGTGGGGCTGAGGAGCAGTGTTCCTCATGGTCAGATGGTGCACCTCCTGGCACAAGGGAGAGAGATAAGGGTTGACTCCCCTGCCCACCAATCACTCCACTTGTGGAATTTTTCTATTGCTGCACAACCAATTATTCCACAATTTAGCAGCTTAAAAAAACAAATATTCTTTATCTTACAGCTTCCATGGGTCAGGAATTCAGGAGCAACTAAGCTGAGTGATTCTGGTTCGGTGTCTCTCATGAGATTTCACTCAAGATACTGACCAGCCCTGTAGTCATCTGAAGGCTTGTCTGGAGGATCCACTTCCAAGATGGCTGACTCACATGGCTATTGGAAGGAACTCTCACTTCTTTGCCAAGTGGGCTTTTCCACTTTTCTCAGAAAGTAAAATATTTTCCCAGAATCTATTACTTCAGAACTAGGTTACCTGGCCACTCCCTGGGAACTGAGAAGCTGGAAGAGTAGTTGACTTTCCATCTTCTACACTGAGAACAGCAAGGGAGAAAGGAGGCTGTGACTGGCTGTTGGGTTAGTGTCTTCCACAGCTACCCAACTCTGAACCAGTAACTTCCAGGGCATGGAAGTCTCTAACTGGTAGGGCCAGCTCCATCAAACCCACATGAACTCACAAACCAAGTAGGATTGGGGAGTGGGGGGCAGGGGCGTGCAGTGTACAAAGGGGCAGGGTGTTGACCCAAAGCAAGGGTATATTAGAGAGTATAAAAACATTCACCCACACAAGAGCTACAGAGTGTTCCACTGTATGGATGAACTCACAATTCTTTTGTCGACTTTAGTTCCAAAACAAGAAGATGAGAAGATAGATATGGGTAATAATTTCAACCCAGGCATGGAGTGGGCACAAGTGGGCAGAAGGTCTGGATGGAGAGCATTTCAGGATTAGAGAATGGGCTGTAAAGAGGGTAGAAGGAAATAAGGGGTAATCCCGGCTAGCCGTGAATGCCAAACTGTGCTAATATTTCATTTAATACAATCGCCATATGAGGTCAGTTTTACTTTACTTCCACTAAATTCCCATGTTCCAGATAAGAAAACTGAGAGCTACAGAATTGAGTCATTTGCTTGAGTCACCCACTCAAAAAGTGGAGGTTGGCTAGACCACAATCTACACCCAGGTCTTCCTCACCAGTCCCCAGGCAGTCTGACTCCAGAGCCTCCAGGCTTAGGAGACCCTGCACTGCTTCCCTACAGAGAGGGAAACAGACCCTATTAAAGTCATATGAAGTCGCTCTTCCTGGAAAGATCTAGAGGTAGCTGCTACATACCGGGCTCATGTCATCTGATGTATTGGAAGACTGGGGCTGGGATCTCACTGAGATTCTGTAATCCTCATGCTGAGATGAGATTTCTGACTGAATTAAAAGTAAACTACACCAACATTGAGGCCAGAGGACATGCCCCTGGAACTGTAAAGGTATTAGCAGCTCCACATCCCTGCCTCATCAGGGTCTCACCTCTTTAAGCCGACCTTGATGAAGACGGTCTGGAGCTGGAGTTGGGCCAAAGGGAGGGGTGTGCCCCCTGGGCTGTCCATAATAAGTAGAGTCACAGGAACTGGAGAATGTGGCCACCCAGCTGATTGTGGATGGTATGTGTTGTGTGTTCGCATTTCTGTAAAATATAATTTAAGTATATTCAAGGAAAAACAATTTAGAATTTAGAGTAAACTGTTAGCAATGGTTATCTTGGGGAGAGGGTTTGGGGAGACCAGGGACCTACCTTTTTCTCTAATATATGCTGCTGCAAAGGTTGACCTTTAACAAAAACAGAAAAAAAAAAACAATTATATTTAAAAACAATATAATAGCTGTAATATCTAAGGGAAGAAATGACATAAAAAAATAAAAAATAAAAAAACAAAAAACAAGAAATTGAAGGCAGAGCCAGGACCAACGCCAGGAGACTCTGAGTAAGGGATTCTACCCTTCCTCCCGCACCCCACCCCTAGCACTAAAACAGCCCCAGCCTCCAGGCCTGGGGGCTGCATTCCTGGTAGCCGCCTGGGTCCGCCAATCTCTTTCCTCCTACACAAATCCCGTCTCCAGGCCCCGCCTGCCAGGGCTGTTCCCTGGCCTGCGTGGCCCCGGCCTGCTAGAGATGAGGGTGGGTGGGTGGCCCGGAGCGATGCAGAGCCCACCCCGCCCCGCAGAATCCACCCCGTGGGCGGTGCCTGACAACTCGTGACCCGGGCCCTGTGACCAGCGCGGGGCGGGGCCGTCAGCGCGGTCGCTGCAGCCGACGCGGTAGGTGTCCGAGTAAGCGGGGAGCTGGCCTGGGTTGGCGTGGACTTTCCTCTCTAGCTGAGGTGGGCACAGGCGAGTGTCTGGGCACTGCCCCAGCTTCCGCTACCCCAGGGCCCGAATCCCATCGATCTGCTCGGCCCCCCTCCCTAGGCAGGGCCGGAGGGGGGCGATAGGATCTCCACCGTGGTGGGGGAAACACTCCTGTACCCCACGGATGGCCGATTCGGCCACGTCCGCCTCGGGCCTTCCCACTCTGAGCGCAGTGCTGGGGAGCAAACGCCCTCCCCTCCTTCCGGAGCGTGCTTTTCCTGGAAACTGAAGTTCCACAAGCAAGGCCGGCAGGTGCGGGGAGCACGTAGTGAGAGACACACCTCTCCAGACAAGCCCACGGCTCCCACCTGCTCTGGTGGCTCAAGATAAAACCATGGCTCCTCTAGTTATTGAGGAAGGGGGCGAGGAGGGTGGTAGAGACTATCCTGCGGTAGAAGTGGAAGGGTGGAGAAAAGGGGCTGGCTGGGTCGAACTACCAGATCATAGCCAACATATTGAATACTGTGTGGTTAAATGCATTTTTTCATTTAATAGTCACCATCGTGAAATTTGTCAGGTAGTTACTTTGTCCCCATTTTCACATGAGAAAACAGGCTCAGGAAACTTGGGTCCTTTGAGCAAGATCCTGCCCTTGGTAAATGAAGAAATGGAGATTAGAACCCAGAGCCGTACCACAGCGGCACCTCCCGGTGGGCAGTGGAGGAACTGGGCCCAGCTGTTAACTCCTCAGTGAACTGAAAGTGCGTCCTCTTCCTGACTCAGACTGCCTGGGGAGAGGGTGTTGCTGGGTGAGAGAGGCTTCTCCCCTCTCCCCCAACCATCTCCATCCTTTTCTCCCCACCCCTTACAACTAATTCCTTTTGTCACCTGCCTTTTGCAGGACAAGATGAAGCTCATCATCCTGGACCACTATTCTCAGGCCAGCGAGTGGGCCGCCAAATACATCAGGAACCGCATCATCCAGTTTAACCCAGGACCAGACAAGTACTTCACCCTGGGGCTCCCCACTGGTGCGTTATTGGATGGAGAGGGTGCCATGGATAGAGGGGAGAGAGTGGGCATTAGGGGATTTTAGAAAGCCAGGTCAGGCTTACTCAGCCAAGGAACTTCAAGGAGGGCTCTGAGCTACTGGTACTATGAGTGAACAACTCCCCTGCTCCCTGGACTTAAAAAACAGAGGTCTCAGCTTCCTCTGTGGGTTGGTTTAGTTGCTGCCTGTTCCTTAGTAGTTCTGGAGCAGGAAGAACTTGATTTATGGCTGCATCCTAAGTCAGCCCCGTCAGCCAGGGTTCCTTAACTGGATTAAGTCCCAGTGCCCTAAGGCATACATTTTATGCAGCGAATTAATTTTTCTGTGCATCTGGAGTGCTACTAGTTTGTCCCACCATCCTTGAGAGAATTGAGAAGATAGTCACAACATTTTCTGTGAGGCTTAATTAAACACAGGACCTAAGTGAAGAACAGTGCTAGTTTCTTTGGGAAAAAAAATCAGAATGTTGTCTTTATAGGAAGATATTTTTACTCCAGCCCCTCAAAGCAAATGTCCTGATTACGTTTCAGAAGTGGGTGGATTTGTCCCAAAGGCCCATCCACGAGAACAGAGGTCTTCAAACTTTTTCTGTAAGTGGCCAGATAGTAAATATTTTGTGCTTCACTGGCCATACAGCCTCTGTTGCTACTTAACACTGCCCTTGCAGCTCAAAAGCAGCCAGACAATACATAAATGAATGTCAATAAAACTCTATTTATGAACACTGAAATTTGAGTTTATATAATTTGCATATGTCACAAAATAATATTCTTTTGATTTTTAAAAACCTAAAAAAATGTAAAAACCATTCTTAGCTCATGAGCTGTATGGGCTAGATTTGGCCTGTAGGCTGACATTTACTCACCTCTGTACTGGAGGTTTGTGGGACCAGTATCTGTGAATACTGTGAAACCACCAATACCCCAGGCCATATGGGGGCTGCGCTAATATCCTGTTTTCTAACTGGGTCAGAGTCTGGGCTTCTGCTGAAACACTCCCTAGTTCCCCATGATCTGCAAAATCAAATCCAAGCTCCTCAGAGTGGCACTCAGGGCCCTCCACAACTAAGCTAGCCCCTTCCTATCACACTTGAACCAGCACAACATATCCATATAGGTTCCTTGGAACATTCCATCTGTTAGATGAAGCAAGCACCAGGCAGGGTTCTGGGTGAAAACCACAGAAACCAACTCTAGTTAACTTAAACAGAAAAGGAATTTATTGGCTGGGTATTGGGGAGCTTACAGAATTGATGGGATGGACTAGATGGAAGTGAACAAGCCCAGGGGAAAGACAGGAAAGCTGTACAGTTCAGACATGGCTAAGGCCATGTCACAGGGACAGGCTGATTATTTTGGGTGGGGTTGGGAGGGGGGGCTACCACTATCATTCATCAGCAGATATTTATTGAATGCCTGCTATATGTCAAGCTGTTCTAGGTGCTAGGGATACAGCAATGAACAAAAGAGAAATTCCTGCTTTCCTGAAACTTAAATTGTAGGGGGAGACAGATGATAAACAAACTAGTAAAATACCAAGTATGTTAGATAGTGAAAAGAGAGAAGGAGAAAGATGAAGGAAGGAGGATAGGGAGTATCTAGGCAGGGGTAGGGGTTGTAGTGTTGGATATGGTAGCAAGGAAGGTCTCTGAGGAAAATTTTAAGTAAGGGCCTGAAGTGGTGTAAGATAACCATGCAGATACCTGAAGAAAGAGCATTGCTGGCAAAGGGAATGTGCAAAGGCCCTGAGGTAGAATTGTTTGGAGCAAGATGAGTAAGGGAGAGAGGGGTAACCAGGGGCCAGGTTATGTAGAGCCTTTGTTAGGGCTGGATATTATTCAGAGTGAAATGAGAAGCCATTAATGGATTGTAAAAACGGTGATCTGATTTGGGTGAGGCTTTTATTCTTTCAGTCTTTTTCTTTTGAAAAATTTCAACTATTAAGGCAAGTTGAAAGAATAGTACACTACTATTTTCATAGATTCGCCAGTTATTACCTTTGTCACATTTGCTTTCATCTCTTCTGGCTCCTGTTCTGTCTGTACAAACACAGTTTTTTTCCTGAACCATGTGAAAGGAAGTTCCAGACATCCTGACATCCTTTACCTCTAGGTCCTTCAGCACCTGTCCCTTCAGAATAAGGACATTCTCTTACATAGCCACCATACCATTATCATACCTAAGAAAATTAAAAATCATCACAATATCATGTAATAGACATACTACATTAAATTTTTTTTCCTAATTGTCTACACTTTTCATAACTTAAAAAAAATGAATCCAGTGTTGTTAGGCTTCATGCATCTGTAGTCTTTTAGTCTATAGCAGTCTTCCTGTCTTTTTTGTTTTAGACTGACTTTTTAATGAGACTCAACCCTGGGGTTGTCTTCCCTGAACCCTCAGGCTAGCCTGTGCTTACCCCATCACAGCTGACATTACTGCTTCCTGTCCCCACTCCTAGACAGCTCTTCCAGGGTGGCTACTATGTCTCTCACTCCTCTGCATCCCCACCACGAGCCTCCCTGTGCCTCGCACACAGTAGTTGCTCCGGAAGTGTCATGTTAGTAATTAAGTCTGACATTCACTCAGTTGCAGTCATTTTAATCATCAGTGTGTTGGGCACTCAAGATTCAGCAGAAAACAAAGACAGCTTACCATCTAGTGAGGAAATAGGCAATAAACAAGCAATTGATGCGTGGCAGTTAGGATTGGAGCATTTGGGTAGCACTTCAGATCTGACTTATTTCGCTCAGACCTGACAGGTTGTCCCTGTGGAATAGCCCTGACTCATTCCTGGGTGCTCTCTGGGCTTCTAGGAACTGGGATCTGAAGGATGTTCATGGCTATGGCCTCTCTTGCAGGGAGCACCCCACTTGGCTGCTACCAGAAGCTGATTGAGTACTATAAGAATGGAGATCTGTCCTTCAAATATGTTGAGACCTTTAACATGGATGAATATGTGGGTGAGTCTTCCTCTTTCAAGGTCTTTACCTGATTCCAGGAGTTGTATTTTTCACCTCACAGGCTTGGCCCTAGAGTGGAATGCAGATGTCTCAGGGAACCAGTGGCATTTGGTGATAGGCTCAATTACTGATATCTGTCTCTTCCAGGCCTTGGTTTACTCAGCTATAAAATGGGTAATAAATAAAACTGACCTCATAGGTTGTAAGCATTAAATGATACAACAGATGTGGAAACCTCTTGTTTAGAGCAAGCACTTAATAAATATTTGAGTATTTTCTCCTCTGCCTCCTCCCCAATTCCATGCCATTTCTTTTTGGAACAAATGCCTGGAAATGGTAGCGTGGCTAGAGTGTGTCCCCAGTGTCTGTATATGGACTTTCTCTCCAGTGTTCATTTGCTAGCTCCCCTTTCTGCCAGGTACATTGGGAGGGGAGCTGAGACTGATGTCCTTTCCACTGCTGAAAAGCTACAGCTCGATCTCTGTCACCTCCTTCCACTCCCCGCCCCCCTGTATTTTTGTAATGGCTTCACTTTAAACTTTAATTGTAATAAAATACATGACATAAAATTTATTGCCTTAACCATTTTTATGTAAGTTCAGTAGCGTTAAGCACATTCATTCATATTGTCATGCAACCAATCTCCACAACTTTTTTCATTTTGCAAAACTGAAACGCTATACCCATTAAATACCAACTCCCCATTTCCCACTCCCCCAGCCCGTGGTCATCACCATTTTACTTTCTCTATGAATCTGACTGCTCTAGGTACCTCACATGTGGTATTTTGTCTTTTTGTGACTGACTTATTTCATTTAACATAATGTAGCATGTCAGAATTTTCTTCCTTTGTAAGGCTCACTGTAAACATTCTTAATGTTTAACATTAAACATTAAATATTCACTTTAAACATTATTTTTCTTCTTGGATAAAAAAAAAAAAATCCCATTTGGCAAGTCCTGAAATAATTCTCTCCAACCACTTGGTGTTCAAGTTGGGGTTTGGGCTGAGCAGCGTATAACTGGGAGTGGGAAGCTCAGGGTGAATGGAGTGCTTGCTTCCTTTGCCTGTCCCAGAGGGGCCCTGCCCTACCCCCAGGTGTCTAGGCCACTTCCAGAAGCCCAGAGTTACTTTGGCCTCCCTTGGTCATTCCCTTGTGAAAAGGAGGTCAAAGTGAGGGGATTCCTCAGGCCCCTGATGTGCAGCTACTTTGGCTCAATTCCATAGTCACAGGTGGTGGTGGTGGTGGGTAGACGCTTAGGGATACCAGCTCAGCCTATCCCAAGGGGGTGAGGGTCAGAGGGCTGGCACCCAAGGTTCTCTGATGAGCATTCCCGAGAGCATCTCTAGGGATCAGGATATCCTGGCATCCTCCTTGGGAGGAAGGCTCTGGCTCGGCCTAGGCATGACTAAGCATGGCCATGGCCCCACAGGCCTTCCTCGAGACCACCCGGAGAGCTACCATTCCTTCATGTGGAACAACTTCTTCAAGCACATTGACATCCACCCAGAACACACCCACATTCTGGATGGGAATGCAGCTGACCTGCAGGCTGAGTGTGACGCCTTCGAAGAGAAGATCAAGGCTGCAGGCGGGATTGAGCTGTTTGTTGGAGGTGAGCTTGACACTGCAGTAGGTGTCCAGGCCAGACCCAGCATGGCTAGAACACATGCCTGTCTCCAAACAGCTTCTTCTCTCTGTGCTAGCAACAGTGGGGGTCACTTATTCCTTGCAGGAGGCAGGGAAGGCCGAGTGGGAGCCTAGCTCCCTGCCCTGGCTCTGCTACCCAGCGGCTTTGATCTTGGACATCTCCTCTTTCTGCACTTCAATGCCTTATCTGTAAATTAAGAGGTTTGAATTTTGACTTTGAGATTCTATTTCCCAGTCTTAAGGTTTTACAGCTCAGGCATGGGACTTATCTAAACAGATAAAAATCAGACTCGCGTAGTTCCCTGACTCCACACTCAGCTCTTGCATGCTATAGCCAGTTGAACCCCAGAGAAGTTGTATCTTAAGGTTTTACAGCTCGGTCATGGGACTTATCTAAACAGATAAAAATCACAGACTCGCGTAGTTCCCTAAGACTCCACACTCAGCCCCTGCATGCTATAGCCAGTTGAACCCCAGAGAAGTTGTGTGGTTTGCCCAAGGTTAGCTGGCCAGAGCAGTGGAGAGAAGGTGGGAACAGATTTGTGCCCTTGTTCCTACCCTGGGCTGCCCTCTTAAATTTCCATGTCACCATCTCTAGAGTCACCCACAGGGGTTTGAAGTCAGATTGACCTTTTCTGCTCTAGATTTAACCCTTCTCTATTTCAAGGTGGGGAGGAAGAGGCTGGGAACACTCATGTTCTGAGATTTTATAAACTTGGCAGCCCCTGTCCAGGCCCTGTGTTTCATTCTCTGTGACTCTATCTTAGACACAGGACCCCTGACTACCAGCAAGAGAGAAGTTGCACTTTGATTTGGGGAGGCAGAAGCTATTTGAAGTACCCCTTACTTAGCTTTTTGAGGGTGGCAGCAAGTTAACAATGGTTGTGTGTACTTCAGATAGAAATGAGAAGAAAGGGGAAGGGGTGATCATAGGCTTAAGTGTACCTGCCCAGGGGTGAATGAGGAGACACAGTTTTTAAGGAGTTTTGCAGACTCCAGGTGGAGAAAGAGAGATAGTCCACCCTTGAAATTTTGGATTCCTGGAACTGACAGGGCTGCTCTGTCTCTCCCTGGCAGGTATCGGTCCCGATGGACACATAGCCTTCAATGAGCCAGGCTCCAGTCTGGTGTCCCGGACCCGTGTGAAGACACTGGCCATGGACACCATCCTGGCCAATGCTAGGTTCTTTGATGGAGATCTCGCCAAGGTGCCCACCATGGCCCTGACGGTGGGTGTGGGCACTGTCATGGATGCTAGAGAGGTAAGGGTGCAAGGGGTCCGTAGGCCTTCACAGGGGGATTGAACTAGTCTTTTGGCTGTTAAAAAACTTCAACTGTGCAGGTACCACCTGAATACTTTTGTATTAGAAATTAAGACATTATAAATAAGGATAAAATCCCAACTGACCCTCTTTGGGGAGCACCGTTACTCCCGGTGTGAGGTGAGTCCTTTTGAGTGCTGACTGCCCAGGGACTGCAGGCTCCCTGGCCTCTGCTGATGTACCCCTTTCAAGCTCCTCACAGGCAGAGGGAGAGGAGCCCAGCACCAATAATGTCTGAATATGAATTCGCACCTGCCCAGGTACTGAGAGGAAACTTCTGGTTCCCTGCAGTTGGTGGAGGTCACTGTTTGAAGTGAAGGATGTTTGTAGTTACATACAGCCCTGTGCTCAGGGATTCATAACTGTGGAGACATATGATTGAAATATAAGTGTCTTGAACTGAATTTATTAAGTTCTTCCCTAGAAAGTTGGATAATGATTGAATTTTTTGTGGTTCCAACTTCCTTACCATCTTTCATTAGAATTTTAAAAGCTTTTTCTCTTCCTGGGTTATATTCAGTGGGAAACAGTTACAGACCTTTGAGCTTCAAGCTTCTTTGCCCAAGTCTGTAAACAAACATCTGAAGCAGTGAAAAAGGTTCCCTGTCTAAAGTGAACTTTTGCAAAATGCATGATGGCACCATATTTCTGTTGCGCATCCTTAAATCAGCATCTAGAGAGGTCATTCTGCTCTTCTTAACTTGCAGCTTATAAACCCTCCCTGTATGTGAGTGTACTGTAATCTGAGAAAGGACCTGGGGCTGGAAATCAGGAAATTCTCTTTTGATAAAAGTTCTGCGGTCCTGAACAAAGTCACATTCTCTCTATGCCTGTTTTCCCATCTTTTAAAAAAGAAACAGTAAATCTTGTCACAACTCCATGGTACAAGTGAGTGACAATGAGAGGAAATCCATGAAGCTGAGTTTTTACAATCACTGTCCAACACTTACTTTCTTGATATTTTAACTGTTGAGGGGAGTCTGTGCCTTTGTTTCATTTAAACAAAAGGTACTACCCCAAGTCTCATTAGTAGGTCTAATACTCAGAACTGAAAGTGACCAGATTAAGGGGGAACTTTGTTGGTATTCAACCTTAGAGGCCATGGAGATAACTCTCACCACTGCTCCCAAGGCCCCCTTGCAGATTGGGACCCATCTTTTTCAGTTTGTGATTGTGAAAACTTACCTAGCCTAGGACCCCTTGGGACCCAGTGTCAGAACTGTTGAGATAAAAGGTGGGCCTCTGTGTGGCACATCTGTTTACAGGGCACTTGCACAGTCACCATCAAAGGTGCCTGGAGGCACTACTGGTGATGGGCAGGAACATGGGGCAAGTTACTTAACCATCCCCCCAGCCCATTTCTTATCACAGAACATTGTGATAACGATGCTGCCTACCTCAGGCTACTTGTGTGATAACACATGGGAGCATGGAGCACCGTATGATGGAGCACAGTGTGTCGCATGCCAACGACTTACGATGGTATATAAAAATAGTAGTCCTCACAGCGGTTTGGGGCAGCCACACTAGAATTCAGGTCCCTGGACTTCCGGTTCCGCTGCTCCTCCATCACAGCCTTGTTTTCTGATCCCCAGGTGATGATCCTCATCACAGGTGCTCACAAGGCGTTTGCTCTGTACAAGGCCATTGAGGAGGGAGTGAACCATATGTGGACCGTGTCTGCCTTCCAGCAGCATCCCCGCACGGTGTTCGTGTGTGACGAGGATGCCACCCTGGAGCTGAAAGTGAAGACCGTCAAGTATTTCAAAGGTAAGGGAGGGGTGAATGTGGGAGGAGGTGGCTAAATTCAGAGTGTGCCGGGAGTGGGGAGTGGATCTAGCTTTCAATTGGCCATTTTCATTGTCAACTCTAATTTTAATAAAAATCAAACCCTACTGTTTCAGAATACAGTCATTTCTCTTCCATCTGTGACGGTGAGGGTCCATTTCTGGAGACCTGTTTGCTCTGAGGAGGAGAAAAGAAAATGAAAAGACGTAGTCCAAGGGCTAGGTGGGGATCTTTGCGGTGCTAGTGAGCCTCAGGTTGTTTATCTTCCCAGCTCTTGCACGAGCCTTTCCCTGTGAGAAAAGCACTTAACTGTCACTGAGGGTCTTTTGTTCTTCTTAAAAAGGATATAAACTGCCTTAAGCAAACTCATGTGAAAAATCCTCATTTACTGAATAAGCAAATTCAGGATTTGTTCTTTGCTGAAAAGATTAACCTTTTAATGGCCAACTCTTCTACAGATTGCATTTACAAAAGTCCAGTGGTTTCTGGAATTCTTTGGGAATAACAAATTCTTTTCCTAGTCTTATAGTGTGTATCTTTTGGGGCCACAGAGAAAACATGATGATCAGTTCCAGGACAAAATTTGAGAGCTCCTGGATATTACTGTTGATACTCGTGGAACCCTGCCTCTACCTGCATTAACTACTTTTTAATTTTTTTTTTTTAGGTTTAATGCTCGTCCATAACAAGTTGGTGGACCCCTTGTACAGTATCAAAGAGAAAGAAACAGAGAAAAGCCAGTCTTCTAAGAAACCATACAGTGATTAGCCTGTGCTAATCCTAGTGTCAAGTATCTCACTGGGACGGGCAGGTCTTTCTGGAAATTGTCTTTAGGAAGACAAAATTGTATTTCTTTAATCTAGTATGATTACTCCAGATATATGGGTGAACTTATTTTTCTTCACTCTGCAGTGCGGAGCCTAGTTGTGGAGTTTAGCTACAGGAGGAATGACTTGTAATTTAACTGGAAAAAAACATCACTCCATAATTTTGGTGTCAGCTTCACAGAGTAGGGATTTTTAGCTTTTTATTCTGCCTCTGACACTGTTCACATGTACACCACCACACTCCCATCAGAAATTTCCATCATTATGTGCAGACTGTCACTTAGAGGGAAGAGGGGCTTGTTTTGGACAAAACTTCTTTGGAGAGGCTTTGAGAGCCCCTCTTGAGCAGGCCTGCCTCTTATTTGAGAATCACTGTTCCGGATTAAGTAACAAACTCTAAAATCAGTATAAGGGAGGCAGTCCCTCTGGTCAGTAACAAGTGCCATGGAAAGAAAACTATCCCTTACTTTCTCAGTTGTTTTTCCTGGTCTCTCAGTTGACCTTTCCGTGAACTTTGAGGACTCCTTGGGGGAGGATGTGGGTGGGTAGGGCTAAACAGAAGGCTTTGCTGATAAACTCAGAGCCTCAAGGGGGCCAGGCCACGTCAAACTCCTCTCCACTCCTCTCCCTCAGGGACCCTCCAGCACTGGAAGGCAGAAACCCTTTTCCCTCCACAGCCCTGTGTTTTTGTTCCAAGGTCTCACTGTGGCTCTTCTTTTTTACATACTCAATAAGTAGGAGGTCCACTGGGGCAACAGACACTGCCAGAATTTCAATGTGGTGTCCAGCCAAGTTGATGGGGGCCAGTTTAAGCAGCTCCATTATGAGTTTAGTCACAATACACAAGTGTATTCTGCTTCCTTAGGAGTTGAGTGACAAAACAACATACCAAATGTTTCTAAAGTTGCCTTTCCCCACCTAAAAATCCCTGCCTTTCTAACCCTCTCAGGTTGGGGTGGCATGCTCCAGTGTTCCCAGAACATCAGGAAATACATTTTTGCTCCTTTCTTTATCCTTTACCCTTTGTTCTCAAGATGAGTCTACTGCTCTGCCTTCCTTTTACTCTCTCAAGCCTTCACGTGGATGCTGCCTATTTCTGTGCCTGTGTCAAGCTGCTGCTACTTGTTTCTGGGACAGATCGTTCAGAGCCTGGCTCAGGCCTCTCAGTGCTGTGTTTGATACCAGTGTTTCGTCGTTAGCTTTCATACGTGATTGCCATCATTTTGTTTTAAACTAATGGCTTAATGGAATTGTTTACAATGTGATAATTTTCTATTAAATTCGGTATTTTCAAGTTTGTCATTTGTGGACTTCCACCCCCTCCCCTCCAAAGGTCAAAAGATGGTTTGGGTTGATATACATTTGGGGAATAGCCCAGTGAACAAAGCTGTCACAATAGCTCTGCAGGAAGTCACAATCATAGCAATTGTTAATCTATTCTAAACTGAACCAGGGTAAAAGAAAATATTTTATAAGAATGAAGCACCTATGTGAAAAATGGTAGGAATGAACAGTTGAGCAATAAATTGTCATGTTCTGGACGTACCTAGGACCATACAGCTGTTAAAAAGAATAAGGCAGATTTGTGACCAGGAAGATATAAAAACTGCAAGGTATGGAAAACAGGTTTAGTATTTTAGTTAAAAAAGTCAATATAATGGAATATCTTGGGTAAATATAACCAATTAGATACAAGTAGAAGTTGGAAGGGTTTAATTTTTCACCAGTTACATTGAGATATAATTTACATGCCCATAATCCACCTATTTTGAAAATAAATTCAATGATTTTTACTAAGTCTGTGGAGTTGTGCAAGTCCTTACCACAATCCACTTTTATCATCCGCAAAAGCTCCTTATTCCTACCCTGGCCTTTTCTGGACATTTCATATAAATAGAATCACACAGCGTGGCACCTTTTGGGTTGGGCTTCTTTCATTAAGCGTAATGTTTCGGAGGTTCATGTAACATGCAGTAGTCATCCATTCCTTTTTATTGCTGAAGAATACTCCACTGTATGAGTACACCGCATTGTTCATCCAGTAAAAAAGGGGTTAAGTTTCAAACAGGCATAGAAAAAATTAGAATGAAGTGAAAAAGGATTAGTAATGACAGCTAAACTGGAGATGTCTGTATGAATTCGGGACCCTGGTGGCCCAGCAGCTGCTGCAACAAGTTCTTGTGTGGATCAGGTGGAATGTATGCTCCTGGGCCAGACTGGGTCTCCTTGGACAGGAACTAACTGCATGCTTTGGGACCAGGATCCAGTGGGCCTGGAATATCTGGTTGCCAGAAAATAAGAGTGCTTTAAAAAAATGTCTGAGGCAGTACTGAGAGGACGAAGCAGCCAGTTTAATGGGGCTCCCACTGACCGGGCTGTGACAATTTGATTAATTAATATATTAAAGACAGCTAAGTAGAACAAGTTGAGTCTGTAAAATCCCAAGTCTGATACTCAAAAAAATGAAAAAGATAATGTTAAATATTAAGTACACATGGAGTTTAAGTTCAGAAAGAGTGGATAGAATGTGTTTCAAGCTGTAAAGAGTGACAGCGAGTTGACGTAAATGGTTGTCTCCTCTATTAAATATGCTTATAAAGTAGAGATGGAAATGAGCCTGGCCCACTATTTCCCCCACTCGATACTCTATGGCTTACTCCCAACTTCCTCTGGTCTCTGCTCAAATGTCATTTATCAGGTCTTCCCTGGTCCTCCAACAAAGTAGCAATCCTGATTCTCTAGCTCCCTTACCCTGCTCTATTTTCTCAGAACCCTTACCACCTGACATGTATTTTGTTTCCCATTAAATGTAAACTTCATGAAAGCAAACTAAATACTGCTCTATCCTGTGCCTTGATATCTAGAAGGTATCCATTATTTGTTGAACTATAAGCCATATAGTTCCTCCCAAGAGTAGTGTTCATATACAATAACCAAGGGAAATAATAGCAATATTATATGATAATGGATCGCAAATTGTCCTATTGAGGCAATCTAGCTTTGCAAATGACACCTCTTTCCTGGGAACCAAAATCCTTACTGTGATGAGATGCTAATGAAGCATGTATAAGTTTCCAGTAATATATTGTGACAATACGGAGATATTATAATGGGTATGTAAAACAGAACACAGTAATTTGGACCTCAGAGATACCCTTACCACCACCTGGCAATCACACCATATTCTCTAGTCCATTCAGTCGCTTGGAAGACTAATTCATAAGGTCTCAAGCCTCCAATCTCTCTTCACCCAGCCTTTCTCTCAGCTGATAACTCTGAAAGTAGAAGCAATCAGAAAAGAACTTCCACAAGCTCCCACCATCACATACACCCACCTGCCAGCCCTGCCCTCATACTCTGCCTTCTTCCTGTTACTTGCTCCTTGGCCAGTCCCTTCACTTGTGCACTAGATCCCATCTTCTCTTGCCTCCTTGAGGGCACTGCTCCAGCAACTCTCCTCTCACCTGCAGCATCAAATTGTCCTTCTTTCCTGGATCACTCCTATGAGCATACAAAACAAGTTTTAGAAACAAAACTCTACACTCTTTGCCCTCTCCTGTAATAGACTCTCTCTGATCCCCCTAAATTTCGAGAGTTATCAATATTCTGGCTCTAATCTCTTTTCTCCCATTCTCTCCCTCCTGGTACTCATTATGCTTATGTTACACCTTTTGTAATTGCCTCCGTTTTTTAACATTCTGTACCTTTCTCTCCTGTCCACCCCCTCCCCCCCAACCCCCATTCCTTTTTCTCTTTAAATTTTAGTTTGGGACATTGCTATTGACATATCCTCAAGCTCACTAATTCTTTCCTTAACTGCGTTCAGTTTACTGATGAGCCCATCAGTGGCATTCATTTGTTTCTATTACAATGTTTTTATTTCTAGCATTTCTTTTCAATTCTAAGAGTTTCCATTTTTGCTTACATTACTCGTCTGTTCTCACGTTGTCCACTTTTTCCACCAGAGACCTTAGCAAAGTAATCATAGGTATTTTAAATTCTCAAGTTTGATAACTAAAATTTCTGCCGTATCTGAGTCGGATTCTGATGCTTACTTTGTCTCCGGACTTTTTTTCTTTTTTAGTGGGCAAGAGTCCCTGGGCTGAGACCTTCTAAGTTCCTAAGTTTTTTGTTCCCCTTTTATGTGAGACAGGAAGACTGGGAAGGGGGCTCAAGCCATCTAACTGCCCCTAGGTCAGAGAAGACTCCTGCAAAGTAATTTTTCCTGAGGGCAGGCTTCTGCCATGAAAACAGAAAGCTCTATTTCAAAATGTATTTCAAAATGGCTAGAAGGGAATTTTTCTGCCATCTTCACAGTGAGAACCTAGTAGAACTTCTGGAGATAAAACCCACTGAAGGGGGTGGGGGGGCCAAGAATAGCTCCCAAGAATTTTTACCTCTCCAGCTAGTCCATACTTAAGCCTCCAGCAATTCATTTAAATCCTGACTAATGACTCCAGCAGCTTCTGCTTTAGGTGAGCTGATCTGTATATTCTGCATTTTCCTGTCGTTTTTGTTGGTTTGCCCTGTGACCTCAGTTCTCTGATAGATCTAAGAAAAGCTGATTTTCAGTTTGTTCAGCTTTTCTCTTGTTAAGAATGCCCTATTCTTTCTCAAATAAACTCCATATTTTCACTGTCCCTCCAATGAAACAGCTCTTGTCAAAGTCACCTCTACATTGATTGCTAAGTCAGTTCTTAGAACTCCTATTATGTGACCTGTTTGCAGTATCTGACACAGCTGACCACTTCTTCCTTCACACGTGACATTACACTCTGCTGATTTTCCTACTTTATTGCCCACTCTGTCTCCTTTGCTGGCTGCGCCTCTTTGCCCTGACCTCTTAGCATGAGAAGTGTCCAGAGACTCAGTCTTTGGACGTCTGCTGTCTATACAACTTACTCCCTAGGTAATTCCATCTAGTCTCATGGATTTAAATACCATCTGTATGTTGATTCCCACATTTACATATCCATCCTGAGTCTTCCCTTGAATTCCAGGCTAGAATAATCAACTGCCTACCTAACATCTCCACTGAGCACATCACCAGGTTTCTCAAGCTCATCTGTCCACAACTAAATTCCTGATCTTCGTACGCAAACCTACAGGTTTCTCCATTCTCAACTACTCAGACAAAAGGACCTAGAAATCAACTCTGATGCCACACTTTCTCACATTATACATCCAATCAGCAAGTCCTATTTATTTTACCTTCAAACTAAGTACAGAATCTGACCACTTCTCAAGATTCCAAGTGCTGGCACACTGGTCCAAGCCACCTGCACGTCACACCTGAGTTAACTGCAGCAGTCTCCTAACTGGTCTGTTTTAACACCTGCACACCCACTCCCCTAAAATATAAGTCAGACCATATCACACTTCTGCTGAAAGCCCTCCAAAGGCTCCCATCTCAGAGTAGAAGCCAAAGCTCACACAAGGCCCCAGGCAGTCTGCAGTACCACCCATGCCCATCCCACCTCTTTCTATTCTCCCTTCCTTGGTCTGCTTCAGCCCTTACTGGCTACCATTCCGTTCCTGGAGCCCTCTAATATGCTCCTATCCCAAGGGCCTTTGCCCATGCAGTTCCCTCTGCTTGGACTCTCTTCTCCCAGGTGTCCACAAGGTTCACTCCCACACTGCCAAGTCTTTGTTCAAGTACTCTCTGATGATGCCTTCTCCACTCTTTAACATTCCAATAGTACTCTGCCTCCTTATTCCCTCTCCCAGCTTCTCTCCCCAGCACTTACCTTCTGGTGAACCATATAATTTGCTTAGCATCTGTCTCCTTCCACCAGAATTTAAGTTCCACAAAGGCAGGGAGATTTATGACTGTTTTATTCATTGCTACACTCTCAGCACATACAGTAAGGCCTATTGTGAGATGCCCAATAAATATGTTAAATTAGTGAATGAATACTCTTTAATGAAGGAAACACGACAGGTTGCAAAAGGTGGAATGGAATTGAGTTAAGACAATCACCTTTTAAATTTATATGCATTTATGTTGTATTAATATCAGTTTGTTGATTCAATGAAGGAAAAAAAAGAGAAAGCCAAGCAAGGAAAAGAACAGTGCTGATTTTGTACTTAGCAACTATGATATCAGAATCTAAGTTTTCAATGTGCATAGTCTTCTCCAAAGCATCCTCTGACTCAGAGAAACACAGGAATCCTTAGAGTGGTAAATCTTTAGGTAACCTGAGTAACTGGGCAAAGACTAGACTATGGGTGCTGAAAGTTGATAATTATCATAAACATTTAAGAATATCCTCAAAGCCAACCTTCTGACTACAAACCCTCAGCCTGGTCTGCTGGCCAATTTTTTATTGAGCAAAAGTTCAGGGAGCAGACTATTTGGCTACTCTTACCAGAGAGTACCAGTGTCACAATTTCTCCATTCTACTAAGGGGCTTCAGCCATAACTTCTTTTCTTTACTTCAGTGGCTGCAGATAAATGCTGCTATCAGGAGTGACATTTTCATATGTAACAACTAGATGTCAACTATGGTTCAAGTACAATTTTAAGTGGCCTTACAGTTTTTGGTAATACTGCTGTTCCTACCTTGCTGGTATCATTAGATGCCATTTCTACCTATCAATGTGTATAAAAGACTATAACAAAACACAATAAAAAAAAATCAAAATCCCAGAAATAAACCTGCTTCTATAATGAAATAATGTCTCAACCATTTACTGCATTTGTAATAACATGGGAAGTGCTGCCACCTGCTGGTGATACTTATGACAAAGTTACTACCTGGTGGGATCTCCAAAATTCCTGCCAAATTTTTTAAATTCTCTTTTAAAGCTGGCAGCCACATAAATAGCTTTATGATTATCGTATCTGGTTAACTCTAACTTTCTCTTAAAAATAAATAACTAGTATATTAATGTCTAATAAACTAGAACCTTCTACTACTAAATTAACCTTGCTGTCAGTGCTATATAGATCTGAGAATATGGCTGCCAAGTCTTTTCTCCATGATTATCCTTCTCCTCAACTGGAAGGGATATGTATTTTAAGTACATTTATTTTATGTAAAAAAAAGATTTTAAAAAGTTAAATGGGACAAGGCACATCTCTACTGACAAAGGCAAGCCCTTAAAAAGTAGCGAGACCTTTATTTTAACTTAAAAAGTGATTTAGTAGCTCTTTTTCATTTATCAGTTCTAAACCCAAACCATTTATATAATCAAGAGACACAGCCTCTTCAAACTAGTTTTGGGCAGAATAACTAGGAAGTTTGCAAAGGGACCCTCTGCTCTCTCACTCCCACCAAAAGGACACATAAGGTTCATGTCAATTTACAGTAAATCTCAGCCCACTTGTAAAAAGGCCTTAATGAAATTAAGCTAGGTACAAACTTTTTCTTTTATCGTATATGTTTTTGATATACCAACCTTTTCCAAACTTATTTCTAGGGCACTCAGAGGTTACCACAATCTTTCATTTTATTCAAAGACAAAAGTACTTTACCCAAAATTTCACCATCTTAAAATTAGCTCATAACTCATGCCTCCAAAATAAGACTTTAGAAGCCCTTAGTGAAAGAACACATAGCAGCAGCTCTGCTCTAATGATAAGACAATTTTTCAATTATTTTTATTTTTAAGATTAAGCATCCTCATTGACAATGTCAGTCCTTGCTGACTCTTTGGATACACACACATAAAATGGTCAAAAGTGACTCCTCAATTTTCAAAGACAAAGTAGAAAAAAAGAACATGTTCACAGCTGCAGCTGAATTCTTCTGTTTTTTCAAAAAATAAAAATAAATTAATTTTGCTACCAAGCCACTCACCAAATCAAAGGAAAGAGAATTTTTTAAAAAGCCAACAAAACCCAGAAACAGGGATCCAGGCAAGCCAAAATTATCCCCCCAAACAGTGCTATTGCAAAAAAGGGTGGAAAACCAAATTACCAGAACTCATTAGAGAAGACCTTTAAAAAGATTTCAGAAAGTTAGGACTAAACTACAGTAGTGTGGAGTTCAAAAAGCAGATAATTAAAGAACGTTCAGCTTGCTCAGCTTGGGAATATACATCAGGCTTTCCTCTATTCCAGCAGAGGAAATAAAAATGTGAGCTGCTGGAGTTAATATTAAAATTGTCCTTACCACCATGAGGGTAAAGGGAGGAAATAGAGAATGAAAGCCAGCAAAGACAAGTTGTTCTAAATCCAGGCTCCACTGCCCAGGAAAGCCAAACACGGCTGAAGTTCTTCTGAGCTAGTATCTTCAAATAACAGACTCGGCCCAAAACCAGTGGACTATACACCAATAACAAATACTGGGTGACCCATAGTGTTTGTGGTATTAAAAAATATTTTTTAAATTATCTATAAATTTCCATCTTGAAAAGCAATAGACCAAAATGACACTGGGCTGTCCAATCAGTTATAGAGTAAAGGGCTCCCTCCAAAGAGAACTAACGTCACAGAAATTTAGGTTGGAAGGAATGTAACATGGAGTAAATAAGATCAGGCTCTTGGTACAATTTTAATAAGGCTTCTACCCACCCCAGCTGTAAGGAATAGTACTGAGGGGACTCCCACAGAATGTCTTAGAGGGATGCTTCTCAGAGAGAAAATGGTCTTTAAGTTGAACTCGACCTTTCTCCTTACCTAAAGCTTAGGGAAGAAAATAAATATTTAATTTTTAAATATTCAGAGCTTTGGGTACATAGTAATATTTAATATTCTCTAGTTTCCATTTTCTGAACCTTTGGCTTATACTTTTCTCAATTACGTTACATTGAAAAATGTATGAGTGTGCCTTAATCAGTAGTACCACGTGAAAATATAAAACTTGTCTTCCATATCTTCTACATTGGAAGAGTAAGTGAATGGTACCCTTAATACCCTGCAAAGTTATTTTGTATACTCAACAAAAGATTAGGGCAAACCATTTCACTTCCACATCTTGAGCAGTAGGAGTTAACTAGTCTTCAATTTCATCTTCCCAAATATCTCCATTAACATCCACAGCATGGAACAACCTGGAAGCATATAAGGTATAATTTTATACACTTGAAAGAAATATAATTTCTTTCATTCTCTCAGAAATACTTTCTGTACTCCTGATGACATCTGTATCTCTTCCTCCCTTTTAATATTCGACTTCAGAGAACTGAAATACGGATTGCTCTAAACAAGCTACCTTAAAGTTTATAAGAATAGTCCTTAAGGTCAAAAATAAACAATAATGGAAGATGAGTATTACCAAACTGATATTCAATGTATACAATATGTGGAATAAGTCAGGATTGGGAAAATCAATCAATCTAAAAGTTGAACTCTCTCAAGACACTGTAACTCTATTATATGCTAATCGTTCCATCCTATCTTCATGGTCCTTGCACTCTCCAACACTCGTAGAATGTTTTGTAGTTGCCAACTTGTCTTCAATCCCTTATGCTATCTAAAATGTACCCAATTTTCAACACTAGCTTGCCAGTGGTTCATAGGCAGAGCTTGCATTTTCAGCTTCTCTCATAGTCTGATAACAGCAATGATAGTAGGTGCTGCACAGGTGCCTATTAACAAAGATCAGCTGATGCTGAGACTGGGGCTGGTGAAGAACAGAATACCCACACTGTGCCAGGGGTCCCCCCACAGATCACTTACTAGTGACCAAAAAGTAAAATTACCTTTACAGTCAAGCAAATGATAAAACGGAGCATCATATGAAATAATGGGATAGTCTGACATTATGGACCTGATGTAAAACAATATGAAGTACATGTCACCCTTCATGAAGTATTCTTGTCAAAAATGTTACCCTTAATCTAGTCAAACTTCAGTCTAGGCATAAATTTCAGGTTATAGGAAATAGAGAAGATAGAGAAACAAGTTATAAGGCACCATAGAGAAACAAAACTCTAGATGGTAAGATGTTATATAGGATAACTGGCTTGGAGTCTTCACAAAGTCCACATTCCCCTCAACGCATAACATATCAAAGGAGGGTGGGCAAAACTTTTTATATTAGGAGACTAAAGAAACAGAAAAAAATAAAATGACAACTTGATTAGATCCTGGTTGATAAAATAGCTTTAAAAGATATTTTTAGGGATAACTGGGAAGTTTTAATTACATTTACTATACGATAATATGCTACTAGGATTAAAGTTTTTAAAGTATTGTTATTATGTAGAAGAATTGTCTTATCTTAGGATATACATGTGGAAGGATTTAGAGATGAAGCATCATATCTCCAACTTCGGTTCAAGTAGTTCAGCAAAAAAGTTAGAGAACAAATATGGCAAAATATTATCAATTGTTAATTTTGGTAGAAGGTATCCTACTATTCAAAGTCCTATCCTTTTAATTTTTCTGTTTGAAAATTTTCACTATAAAAAGTTGAAAAGGATAAAAAAATAAAATTTCCAAATACAATATATTCATCATAAAACTCATTTTCAAGAAAATATAAAAATTCATATATGTGGGAAAATATATGAAAGAGAATTCCCTAATAAGCAAAGCACTTAAGTCAAACACTAGATCTAAGGTCTGCAAATCAAGTGCCAAAAACTGCTGCTAAGCCTAGGGAACTCCGTGTATACATACCTGTTAAAACACGGGGAAGCAGGATCAGTGAAATGTTTATAAGGGTTTGCTCTAGACAGAGAACCCATGCAAATCCAGCAGAAATACTGCATACAGCCAGTACATGTCATCTTGTTACATCCATCTAGTTTCTGGTGGGAAAGATAGAAAGGGATAAATATCAAGACTGTAAAAGCAAAAAAGAAATGTACATGCCAAAAAGATTCAGTAAAACATTCTCCTAGTCTCCTTTTTCTCATACAGGGAGGAGATATACAGGCAACACATTGATATCTATTTAATGCTTATTCTTTTGCATTACAAGTAAAACACAGGAAATATTTAGCAGGTGATCCTACAACTAGATACTTAGCAAGCTCTCTTCTGATAAACTGTAGATAAACCAAACATGTACATTGTTAAGTGAAACATATAGTTAGATTAATATTAAAATGTCTGGATTTAATATGTATGATTTTGAATTTTTCACATAAATCTAAGTAAACATTTGGTATCAAGTTCTCCACTCTATCATAGATAGAGTAGTGGAAGAAAGTGTTAGATAGAATGCCAGTTTACTTAATGGAATAACTGGGGAATGACTGCCACAGTCAGTTCAGATATACAGTAGTCCCCTCCTATCTGCAGATTTGCTACCTGTGGTTAACTGTGATCCAAAAATATTAAAGGAATAATTCCAGAAATAAACAATTCATAAGTTTTAAACTGTACACCATTCTGAGTAGCGGGATGAAATCTAGTGCTGTTCTGCCCAAGACGTGAATCATCCCTTCCCGTTAGTCACTTGGTAGCCTCCTATCAGATCGACTGTCACGGTATTGCAGTGTTTATATTCAAGTCACCCTTACAATAGTCTAATTCTACCTCACAAAGCCTACATTATTCACCTCATTTTGTATCATTTCACATCATCTCAAGAAGGGAGAATATAGTATAACATATTTCCATGAAAAGAGACCACATTCAAATAATTTCCATTACTGTATATTGTTATAATTATTTTATGATTATTATTGTTAATCTCTAACTGTGCCTAATTTACGTTAAACTTTAACATGGATATGTATGTGTAAGAAAAAACAGTATGTACAGGGTTCAGCACTATCCATGATTTTTGTCATTCACTGGGGTCGTGGAATACATTTTTGTCATTCACTGGGGTCATTCACTGGGGTTTTTGTCATTCACATGGATACGCAGGAACTACTGTAATGGACTGGAACAGAAGAATCAAATACAAAGATATATCTCAATTTTAAAACATATTGAGATTTTGTCAAGAAGCAATAATATTTATCTATTTTGGCTCTGATTAATGGGAAAATGTCTCCATTTCCTAAGCATATACTTGTTAAACAGGTATGTTAAATTCCAGGATAAATAGTTCTGAGAAGTCAGTTTGATTTTTTGTTTATCATGTAGATGAACTAAGAGTAGATTGGAGCTCTAGTATGGCCTCCTCATAACCCATTCAATTTTGAGGTGGATATAATGTGAGAAAATTGTCACTGTATGAAAGCACTTTGAAAAGGGAAATCAACATACATTTAAGGTTGCTAACAATATTAAGTAGTGAACTGCATCTTCCAAGTAAGAAGGTTTAATAAATACCAAAATGTGCTTCCTTAATTAGTCATAAAATTAATAGGGTTCTTGGGGCAACCGTAACATGCCTGCCAGCCTGTTTACCTCTATGGGAGTCTCACAACATGGACAGCTCTTGGAGTTCTTTTTTAGCCACTCCTTACTTTCCATCTCTTCCAGTGCCTTCTGAATCACCCTCTTACCATACCTCTGTTCCAAAAGTCTTTTATTGGCCTCATCTGCTTGCAGGTACTCACTTCGTAAGTCTATTAATTTCTCTAGAAAGTGAAATGGAAAATTAACTTTTATACAACTTTGCAATGCTAATTAAAAACCATTAAAAATGTCCACAACCTTTGACTACTCAGTAATGTTACCCCAGGGACTTTATCATAAGGAAACAATCCAAAGTAAAGTTATGTGCATGGAAATGCATACAACAGTAGCAAAAGAATTAAATGTCCAAGGGAATAACTATGTGTGAAAGAGCCATTTAATAACATAATAGTCAGTTATTAAAAACTTATAATCAAGATGGCTACAACTCAATTAAAATATTCATTACAGAATCCAGAAAAAAAAACATATTTATGTTATAGCTAGGTAAAAGTTAAACATGCACAAATGACAAGGAACAAAAAGGAATCCTCCAGGAGGGGAGGGAAAAATGGCATAGATGATAGAAGCTTTGTTCATCCCTCCTGCAACCACATCAAAATTGTGATGGAAACACGGAGCAAATAGCAAGCAGTCGCCTGGGATCCAGATGAACAGAAACACTACAACTAGGGAGAGAAGTTAAGAAATCACCCTGCAACAGTAGAATGCAGGAGGGGATGAAGACACAAGGTTGCCCAGTCCTGAGCAGCTGAGTGGGGCAGAATCTGTGGCAGCCGCAGAGCGCAGCTGCAGCCACCACCTGAAGGGGCCATGTCCATGAGTAGACTTTCATTGTGACAGACTTGCTTACTCTGAGTACCAGTGCCCGGTCAGCTGCTGGGGGGAAGGCACTGGGACTTTCAGGGGGACACTAAGTTGTCAGAGCGAGGGCCAGAGGCAATGCTTTCTCCAGGGCAGAAGAGCTGGCAGTATCCACTGTTCCTCTGTCGAGCCCTTCCCTCTCCCAGTGTGCAGACTCAGCGCCACCATAGCTGAGACATCATCAGATTGGATAACAGAGGTCGCTCCACCCAAAGGATTCCTTGAAACTTTGCCTCCCCCAACTCGCAGTCCCACTCAAGCCACATCCAGTTGTGTCCTCAGGGAGTCAGGTGCTCCTTGCTGAGCCAACTCCAAGACCAACACAGGTAGAAGCTTGCCTCAATTTCTGGCATGGTTTCTTGAGGCAACTATAAGCACAGCATCTGTAGACTGCTTGCTGAATCTTAACAGGTGGCCCCAGAGGGCCACAGGCTAAACTTGGCCTGCAGCTGAACCCCTCTCAGGACTATGCCACTGGACACCTACTACACAAAGCCACACTAATAAGACCAGGAGACACAGGAGCTATGCTTAGTACATAGGAACTGACACAGAAAGGCAGCCAAAATGGGAAGACAAAGAAACAGAAACCATATGAGAGGACAGAACAGAGATCCAGAAATAATGGAGTCAAACAATCTAACAGATACAGAGTTCAAAACACTGGTTATAAACATGCTCAATGAACTTAGGGGAAGTAAAGATGAACTCAGTGAGAACTTTAACAAAGAGATAAAAAACATAAAAATGGAAATGGAAATTGTAAAAGGGAACTAACCAGTTAGAAATAAAGAATACATTATCTAATATGAAGAGTCTATTAGAGGGAATCAACAGAGTGGATAAAGAAGAGGATCGAATCATCAATATAGAGGATGGGGAAGCCAAGGACGCCCAATCAGAAGGGCAAGGAAAAAAAGCCAAAACTATAATAAAAATTTAAGGAGTCTATGGGATAAAATTAAATGTAAAAACATAGGGGTACTTGAAGGAGAACAAGAAGTTGAAGAACTATTTGAAGAAATAATGATGGAAAATTTCCCTAACCTGGTGAAAGAAATACACAAACCCAGAAAGCTCAGAGTCCCAAAAAAGATGAACCCAAAGAGGCCCACACCAAGACACACAATTAAAATGCCAAAGGTTAAATACAAAGAGAGAATCTTAAAAGCAACAAGAGAAAAGCCGTTATCTACAAGGGAGCTCCCATAATACTGGCAGCTGACTTCTCAAAAGAAACTACACAGGACAGAAGGGCTTGGCACAAAATATTTAACGTGATGAAAACCCAGGATCTACAACCAAGAATACTTTATACAGCAAAGCTATCATCTAGAGTCGAAGGACAGATAAAGAGCTTCCCAGACAAAAATAAGCTAAAGGAATTTATCAACAGCAAGCCAGTATTACCAGAAATGTTGGAGGGACTTCTTTAAGAAAAAATACATATCAAAAACATGAATAAAAAATGGTAATAATTACATTCCTATCAACAAGTACCTCAAATGGAAAAGAATTAAGTGCTCTAACCAAAAGATAGGGTGGCTGAATGGGTAAGAAAACAAGACTCCTACATATGCTGCCTACAAGCAACTCACTTCAGATTAAAAGACACACAGACTAAAAAGAAGGAGATGGAAAAAGATATTGCATTAAAGGACCTACAGGGTATTGCACTGAATGAGATGTCAGATAGAGAAAGACAACTAACTATCGCATGATTTCACATATATGTGGAATCTAAAGAACAAAATAAACAACAACAACAAAAACGGAAACAAACTCCTCAAAACAGAGAATATTTTGAGGGCTACTAGATGGGAAGGGGGTTGGAGGGGACAGTGAAAAAGAGCAAAGGGATTAAGAAGTACATATGGATAGTTACAAAATAGACATGGAGATACAAAGTGTAGCAAAATGAAAATAGTTAACAATGTGGTAATAAATATGGAAGGGCGAAGAGGGGCTCTAGATTTAGTGGGGTGATTACTTTGAGTTAAAAACTGATTTAACTAAAAAACCCAAAGGTTGAAACAGATATCAATTTTCCACTAAGTCAGCATCATTCACCAAGTTAATGACAAGGCCTACCAAATAAACAAAAGCACCTTTGGCTTAAGGACAAAAACTAACTGTTTAATTTGGTATATAAAAAAAAAAAAATCCAGTGAAGAAAATTTACCACCCACAAGGACTGAAAAGTTCTTCCTGCCAACTTTTCCCCTTGATACTCTTTAATCTGGTTTCTATTGCTTTATCATTTAACTCAAATGGAATAGGCAGCCATTCCCACAGCCTTTACTTATAGACAAAAGGCTTTTTTATTCACAATCTTATTACCTTAATCTTTCAGCATGACTAGAGACCTCTCCTACCAATGTTTTTGTCATTTTATTAGTTTACTTTCCTCATATTTAGAGCTCTGTCTCCCTTTTAATGCAGTGAACATTTTCTGGCATAGAATCCTATCTGCACTCTTCCTGTATCCTGTGAATCCTTTCTCTGCATTGTATATTACCAGGCTTTATGACCTCTGCCGAGATGTAGCAGACATGTATCTTTCTACGCTGTCATTTTTATCCCTTTAATAATTCAAAACATTTTTGTGTTCCTAGACATCTTAAGGACAAAGATTATTGCTTTAATGTTCTCAAAATAATAAGCTAGTACTTCAAATATTTTATATGGTAATATTTAACATATGTAAAAATATAGATACAAATAAAGAGATGCCAAATTTTCCTGAAGCCCCCAGCTCACCTTTGATTTCTTCCTCAAATGCTGTTAAACACCTGAAATGTACTCTAGCTTCTCAATGCTAAAGCTACAGAAACCTAAAAAATCGCTTATATTATGCTGTGGTGAGTTCTCCAATCCATCTGCCCAGTCCCACCTACAAGACTCTGCTCTAGGCAATTGGAAGTATCTATTCATTTTTCTCTCGGAGTACTTTCTTGGAGATAATGACATTCTGCTAACAGCAGCAATCAGTAACAAGAATAATAATGGCATTAATAGTTATCATTTTACATGTATGAGCCCATTGTTCTCAAATTATTTATGGTGAAGGACTAGTTTTTCTACTCTGTCGGGACAATCAAATAAATTATTAGAAAAATGAAAGTAAAAAGACAAAAAATATAAGCCCTAACTTTTATTTGATTTGACTGACCTTAAATTACTGTGGCATTGCTATAAAAGTTTCTAACCCTGACTCCCAATTTCTGTATTTATCATGTCACAGACCAGTATAACAGCTTTGAAAAGCACTACAATAGTTCATTTCATCCTTACAATAACCCTATAAAGTAGCTGTGATCATCATCTCTGTTATGAAAAAGACTTAAGTCACCAAACTCCAGTTAAATTGATGTCAAGGGCCTGGTTGCTCAATCCTTATCTAGCTCAGAAATGGCAAACAGGTTTCACTTCCTGTGCCTACCTCAGGAGAGGGTGGCTTTCTACAGCGCTGTGTTGAGGAAGATTTTGAAGCCTCCCTGGGCTCAAAGAGAAAGCACCTGATGACTGATCAGACGTATGTGCCACAGAAACAAGAGTGACAACTATGCATTTGTCAACGTGGATTTCATTACATTATTTCATGTTCACAGATAAAAATTACTGTGCCATTCCTCCCCTGGAATGTTCTCCCCTCATATCTGCATGGCGTGTTTCCTTACGTCCTTCAAGTTTACTCAAACCACTTTACCAACAAGGCCTCTCCTGGTTTCCCAAAGTAAATTCCCAAGGCCCTTCCCCTTCAAAACATTTCATATTCTCTCCATTTCATTTATTTTTTCCTCCTTACCACTAACCACCATCTCATACTCTTATTTTGTTTGCCTGTCTCCTCCATTAGAACGTAAATTCCAAGAGGGCATTTGGCCACTACCATATCCACAGAAACTAGGACAGTAACTGACACGAAAATATCTGTTGAATGAACACCTTCAAATTGAAAAACTGAAGTGATAAATTGTTTCTTTCTTTTTTGGGGGGGATGAGGTGGGATCAGGGTTGGGGGGACTGAGTTTGTCCAGTTACCACTTACCTGCAGTCACCTTACATGGAGAGACGCCATGGTAGGTCAATCTGCACAAGGTACAGAAGGCAAAATTGCAGCTGGAACAGATGCCCATGGTGCAGCCAGGCTCCTGCATGACAGGCAACTGGCAGCATGGGCGGGGGCAGTACACCACATCTGCCATCAGGTCCAAGGTAGACTGGAGAAGTAGCCGGTCATAACGGGCAAATAACTCTGCTTCCACTAGCTCTTTGACCTGGAGGAACATATTTTAAGACACAGAGGTTTGATGATTTCCCAACCAGTTCTGTTCCTGAGGAGATACTTAGGATGTGGATGCAAACCAGACGCACATAAATTAAGCCCCTCTACCTCACTTCAAAATCAAACCAAGTATAGCAAGTCTGTACCTTGACTGAGATGGTGTTTAATGGATCTACATTTGTCAAAACTAAGCAAACCATACACTTTAAATAGGTAAATGCCTTAATAAAGTTGATTAAAAAAAAAAAATTACACCAAGTAGGCTGTCTTTATGTTAAAGTCTGTAAACAACTCAGTTAACCATCCTAAGGGATATCCCTTTCAGATCTCAAACTCACACAAAGACAGGTTAGTGATTCTCCAAGGTTGATGGCATCCTAGTAAATTGATACAAAGTAAATCATCAAAATTACATCATACTTTCTCAACATTCACCCCTGCCAAGGACTGCCTATCCTGAGGCCAACAAAAGCATTTGTTTGCTTAAATGGTAAAGTAAGACCACAGCATTCTTGATAGATACAGTGAAACAACTGTGGGCTGGCTCCAAGGCCTCAGATTGCCCTGACGAGCCCCATCAAGGAAGTTCCTGAAAAGATGACTCCTTTTGTGAAAGAGAATTAGGACGCAGGTGTCAGCAGAGTAAAGAGTTACCTGACCAGGAGTGGCCACTGAAGGGCACTTAGGTTCTGGGCAGTTGAGGCATTGAACTTGGCCGTCTCTGATCTGGATTTCAAAGTAGTCCTTCAGACAGGCTTTGCAGTACACATGCCTGCACTCCAAGAAGTACATGCATTCACTACCCAGCTTCTCAGAGAAACAAATATTGCACAGGAACAATTTACTATTAAAGCATTTTATCTGCTGAGCTTGATCAAAGTCCAAGATTTCCTGGATCAGACTTGACAATGATTCCACATCCTGCACAGCTCTCTCATCCACAACCTCCTCTTGATCTACATCAGATCCAGCAGCACCTCCAAAATCTAGCTCTGTGTTGGCAGAGGCTTGAGCCGTCCTTCTCTGCACTTTTTTCTGAGAACCCATCTTGAGCTCAAAAGGAGAGACTATATTCAGGTACCCTAGGGTCTCTTCCTTAAGAAACTGCATCCAGGCAAACAGGACCACACTGCCACGGTGTTCTTCCCACAGGTTGTCTAAGTGCTTGCAGAGAGCAGACAGCTAGGAGAAAACACATGAGGATGCTGGTGAGTTTGGAAAGACCATGATACTATCAACTCATTTCCCTTGACATCTTTTTAACTTGTATGTTAGGCTCTCACACTTCCTAACATGATTTTTACTGCTGTGAAAAACTGTGTTGCAAAACAGCACTGATACTCTTATCAGAGCACTTCTTAAACTATTCAGCAACATAAGCCATAGTAGAACACAAAGTCAAAAGCTAAAAGAAGTACCAGGAAAACAAGAGAAATGGCACAATTTCACAAGATGTAGAACCAGATTTATGTATGCACTGCCGAATGGGGGGCTTTTTCTGTTCTTTAATTGTTCTTTGTGTTAATATTGCTATATACCTCATGTAGGAGAAAGAGAGCTAGCTCTAAAATGAACTATTTCTATTCCTTTGGAGTCCTAGCCCTGTAGGTACGCTGTAATAATGGTTAGAAAGAGAACAGTTTAAAATATCATTCGAGTTTTAAAATCAATTCTAACTTTCAGTCCTATCAAAAAGCCAGCTCATGTGAAAAGAAACACTAAAGGATCCAACCTCAGAGACCTTGTTATCCAGATTTACGAGCTGGTTCTAACTGAGCAATCCGAGTTTACCCTAGATCCTGGTTAATGGAGGCAGGCAGACTGATATTGAACAGGACATGATTTCAAGCCTTTGACATGGTCTGGTTGCCAAAGGGAAATTTCACAGTTTCTAAGCTAAACAACTGAAATTTAAACTATTTCAACTTTTCCTCCTTATAAGTAGTCTAATTCAAACTGAATGACAAATATTAGAAATGTGAAATATTTGCAAGCAGAGCTCAGGGATTAACACTAGCTTTTCTTTTTAGGTAAACATCAAAAAATAAGTCTTCCAGATGCAAATCCACTTTGTAAATTTAAATAACAAGTGAACAAGGACCACGTTTTCTGTTCCTTGCTGCTCACTCAGCCCTAACACAGACATGACCTTAAACACTAAATGACCAGTTCAAGATTGGAAACTAATGCTTTTCCACATTTGCATGAATATGCTCATAAGATCAACCACACTTTGAGAAACCTGCTGAAAGTTGTAAAATGGAATAAATACTAAAAGGGAAGCTTTGAGTTCTGGTTGAGCCACCAAATCCAATTAAGAAGCCATTCTCACCAACCTCTTTTCTTCTCCAGCCCCTTCTCAAAAGAGGCATCTGATACGCACATTGAGGAAAAGGGAGCTAGAAAGAGGAAAAGAGCGAGAGAGAGAGACTGGCGGGGGGCGGG
>NW_006443124.1:4064046-4079630 GCF_000325575.1 Pteropus alecto
AGACTGATATGGAACAGGACATGAGTTCAAGCCTTTGACATGGTCTGGTTGCCAAAGGGAAATTTCACAGTTTCTAAGCTAAACAACTGAAATTTAAACTATTTCAACTTTTCCTCCTTATAAGTAGTCTAATTCAAACTGAATGACAAATATTAGAAATGTGAAATATTTGCAAGCAGAGCTCAGGGATTAACACTAGCTTTTCTTTTTAGGTAAACATCAAAAAATAAGTCTTCCAGATGCAAATCCACTTTGTAAATTTAAATAACAAGTGAACAAGGACCACGTTTTCTGTTCCTTGCTGCTCACTCAGCCCTAACACAGACATGACCTTAAACACTAAATGACCAGTTCAAGATTGGAAACTAATGCTTTTCCACATTTGCATGAATATGCTCATAAGATCAACCACACTTTGAGAAACCTGCTGAAAGTTGTAAAATGGAATAAATACTAAAAGGGAAGCTTTGAGTTCTGGTTGAGCCACCAAATCCAATTAAGAAGCCATTCTCACCAACCTCTTTTCTTCTCCAGCCCCTTCTCAAAAGAGGCATCTGATACGCACATTGAGGAAAAAATGGAGTGAAAGAGGAAAAGAGCGAGAGAGAGAGAGTGGCGGGGGGCGGGGGTTGGGGGTGGTGGTGGTGGTGGTGGTGGGGTGTGTGTGTGTGTGTGTGTAGGAATCATGGAAAATACAAGAAAACTAAACCTATTTCCTTTCTATTTACCAACCCCAATTCAGTGAAAGACAGGTCCATGTGTCAACTTCCCTATCAACGGGTGAAATTCCTAATGCCAAGGAATCAGGTACCAGTAACAAATAAGAACTGAACCAAAAAGTAGCATAAAATGTCAATTACAAGAACAAAAATTTATTTGATAGAGGATCCTACTGTAACTTTAGCTGTATAACATAAAATAATGAACAACTCTCCTCTCCCTATTAAGCAAATGTTATTTGGCTGGAATCTGAAACTAGAACCACACCCCAGTTAATTTGTTCTTTTGTTGTAAATGTTATGTGTGTATGCACACACACAGGCATGGATATAAATTATCAAGAGTTCTCTTGAGAAACAGGACTATAAATATCTAAATTCAGCCAACTATCAGTGATCTAAATGTCAAACAGCCTTGATATTCTTTGGCAAATAATCCACTGTCTTGCATGTACTGTCTCTGGCACAGCTATTAGAATGTGAGGTAATATTCCTTTTTATTCCATGTGTATTATCTTTTTTTAAAGTTTAATTTTGTTTTTAAATCTCCATTTCAAGCTCAGTTTTATAAAAGCACTCTTATCTAAAAGCTTAGCCTATTGGGGAAGGGAGAGGAGGGAGACTGAAAACTACATGATCGAAAAGGAAGAACTGATGCATTGTTCCTTAAGGTCAAGAACTCTGACAGCTTTTGTCTTAATATACATCAGCCTATCAATCTTCATCATGACTTCTAGAAAAGTAACTGCTATTGATCCATTATCCCAGAACACTTTACATTAGCTTCAAGTTACATTTATGTCTCAATCAAGAGTTGAAGTTGTTACTAGAAAAGGACATATAACCTGGAGGACATGACAGTTCATAATATAAGATCTCAAGCCTTCATGAGCTATCTACATGAATCATACACACTTCTATTTGTGTGTAATTATAGCTATGTGAGACCAGTCAGCAATTACTAACATACAGATCTTTAAAAATAACTTATTATGTTTACTTAGGAAGTTTGTTTATTCTAATTACATTAGCTCAATTTTATTCCTCCAATTACAATTAAATCTTTCATTTAAGGAATGGATAAGAAACTAAGAAAAAAAGAATAATACCAACATCTAAGGAAAATGAGGAGGACCATATAGTCTCCATCACAGTACAGATTAAATGGGAAAATAACAAGACAAGAAACAATATACTTGATTAAAAAATACTCCCACTGCAATTCATAAGGATTAATCATAATTACTGCCATTCCTTTCTAAAACACCAAACATTTTCAATTCATTAACATTAGGATTCATGAAGGCGAGGAGAAAAATAACAAAATCAAAGCCATTTGTTCTTCATGCACTGAATTTAAGATCAAGGCAGTCTTTAATTAAAGATGATTTTTTAAGTTTCTAAAAATGGATAGGAGAAATTAAGTTTCGGGTCTAACCTGAGTTGGTGACAGCCATTTGCCACTAAGTGTGAATGAAGGTGGGGAAGAGGATGGATAATCTGGTGGCAGTTCAAAGTTCAGCACAAGTGGAGGCAGAAAGCAAATGGTGTATTCAAAGCCACTATTCTGGAGACACTCATTTGAATTGCCTGAACCAAAAACAAAGATTAGAAAGGATCAGTTGGTCAGCACTTGAGTGAGTGTCCATTATTGTTGAGCGGTGCTCAAGAAAGACTTAATGCTTTAGCTGAGGGGATAAAAACCTTCTCCAAAGCACTTTCTATTCCCTAATTTTAACTTCGTAGCCACCACCTTTAAAAAAATCTTGTAAGCTCTTTAAAAATCTACTAAGCACCATGAAATTTATAATGAAGATACACAACTTATTCTTATATACACTTTTAAGTACAATTCCTAACACTATTGAGTAAGTAATAGACAACATTTTCTTTTGTTGTTGTTTTACAGTAGATGATTAAAGACACAATCTAGAGAAAAGGATGTTTATTTCTATCAAAGAACCATGACTTACTTAGACCACTATGAGCCAACTACCCATGAATCATAGTTGGGAGAATCTGTGCCAACACAATGATCTCAGGCTTGAGGGCAAGATACCGCACACAACACTCTCACAATCAAAGTTCCATTTTAAATCATCACACTTAACTTCCTTTTCTCAATGCCTTTATAGTAGAAACATTTGAGAAAGTGTGCATCAAAGTCTTCTGTAAATATCTATATCAAAAGCAGTTTTTTGTTTTGTTTTTTTCCTGAAGCAAAGGGTCACAGAGTAACAATACACATCACATGTTTATGGTAGTTTAAATGATTCTGGAAACCAAACAGTATTAACAACCGCCATGGTACTTTAAAGCTTCCCAAGAGTTTTCATACACATTATTTCATTTTCTCTTTTACTATCTATTTAACAGCCAATGACTCATGGCTGATAAACTGCTACTTAGAAGATTAGGAAGCATGGAATATGAAGGATAATATTCCAAATTCATTAGTCAAAACTTGGAATCAAACTGAAAACTGTTTAACTCCCAGTCCAATTTTCATTTAAAACAAAAACATGCATTAAATCTATAATAACACCATCACTAATGCCTATAAACATAAGGTGATAATTTAGGTTTCACTAAGAAATTGAGAATAACCTTTATTTAGAAAAAAATCTGTTTAAGAGAATTTTATTAACTAACCGCTCACAAATATCTTGAAATTTTGTGGCACATCCAAATAGATCCTGGTTTCTCCACCTTGGACAGACTCTGCTTTTCTAAATTCATCTCCATCATAAATACTCGCCAGAGCCAGCAATTCATCCTCCTGAGCTTCTCGGTCTTCTGACGACATTTAATTTTCTGAGGATCTGAAGATAATCATTCAAATCAGTTAAGAATAGAAAAGACAGTTTGGAAAAGTCTAGTGGCCCCAAGAAAAAACAAAGTTCCTCCCGAACAAGTACAAAGTCAATCAATACTCTCACTTTTCTGCTAAACTAAAAAATGACAGGCATGTCAAAGTTGTGCAATAGTAGCAGCCTTTTTTCCAAAAAGAATGATTGCAATGCTTCTAATTGCTGATTTTATCAGTTAACTATGACTGATTAAAGGGAGAAAAACACTTTAAAAAATTTTTTGAAAGGACAAATCACAAATTACTTCAGTTGTCCACTAAACCTAGCAAAGTGTCTTGCCCACAAAAGGAGTTAAAGTATATTTGATATACTTTTTAAAAATAAATGAATTTTTAAAATCCACAGGAATCTCTAGGGCAGGTTTTCTCAACCTCAGCACTACTGACATTTTGGAACAAATCTTTGTTGTGGGAGGCTGTTTTGTGCAGTATAGGATGTGTAACAGCATCCCTGGTTTCAATCCATCAGATGCCAATAGTGTCCCTTTCCCTCAAAAGTTGTGACAATCAAAATTATCTTCAGACATAGCCAAATGGCCTAGGGGAGGTGGAAGGGCCAAAATTGCTCCTAGGGGAGAATATTCTGTTCTAGAAAATGTTATGGGGACACACACTGTATAAGAAAGTTAAATAATTGAGAAAGCAACAAAATAACATTAAAATTTTGAAATAATATCAGATTTTGTCAAACCAATTTTAAGATTTACCATTCTTCCTGGTAACACAAATACACTATAATCAAAGTGTGAATCAATGCTTGTTAATCACAGCAACTGAAAGACGCATCACAATTTCAGATAATTTAAATGTGAAAATGTAATGAGAATCTATAAAAATTACTTGTTTGACTATAATTGCATTGCGAATACACTTCCTTTTGACTGAAATAGTTTTTAAATTGAAATGTACAAAACTGAAAAGTTAGGACATGATTTTTCACACTATAAAAGGTGACACTACAAAATTTAGACATATTCATTTAAAATTATTCCACTTCCAAAAAAATAAGTTTTTCCAGTTGATAATGGTTCTGCTTATGCTGCTTCCCTATCTAAGGTACAGTGACATGTTTCATTTGAGGTCAATTAGTACCTGTTAATAACAACCAGAAGAAAAATATATTAATACGACAGTCTATTTCAGTTCAGTCTGGAATTCACGCAAATTCCATTTATTCTCCCACCGGTGATGAGACTGCTGAAGTTGGATAAGAAGCCAAGATGTGGAACTCATATTAGATATACTATAGAAATCCTGCCATCTGCAAAAAAAAAAGAAAAAAAAAAAACACATAAAAGGTGGTGTTAGACGCCTCTCCAAATTTAAATTCTGAATTCCTGTTATCGCTACTTAAGTCAAACACATCCGAACGCTAGTCTATCTTAATCTACAGCTACATATTACTCTCCTAGGACAGCTTAATTGAGCCACGTGGTAAAGGGCATTTGCATGTCCCCAACACTGAGAGGTTTTCTTATCTGTCTTCAGCCCTAGGAGCTGAGAAGGAAAGTCAAGGTCATGAGAAGACACCAAGCACACCACACCCCAAACAAACATCTTCTTGGGTTTGTTTTTGTTTCTCCTTTCCTCTTCTGCTGCTTCTATTCCTTTATTTCCTAATCCTCTCCAGTTTTTCCGCTCACTTACTAATGAATTAATTCTGCCAGGGACACTCCATGTTAGGTTAATTTAAGCATGATAGCTGGATGTTAAAAAACAAAACAACTCATGCATGCATGCACACGCAAACTTTTATGTTCTGTTCTAAATGCTTTAGAGCCAGGCTTCTGAACTGGGAGTGAGGGGGAAGAAGAAGGGGGACCCATAGAAGGATTATGGAGAATCCTATGAACACCCTGAAAATACATGCAAAATTATTATATAATAAACCATAATTTTAAAATCAGTGTTCCAGGTATGTGACTCTTAAATACGCTAAAAATAAAATTCAGATTCAATTTATATTTATTGAGCACCCACTATGTGTTATTAGGTCCTTTCGCGTTACCTTATTTAATCTTAAACAGTTTTACCAGATGTAGTACCTGGTGATAACATAATTAAGCTTTCTGTTTCTTCTAGTTTAAACATTTATAACTGGGGTGAGAAATGAATTTATAGTTTCTGG
Organism: Pteropus alecto; assembly: GCF_000325575.1. NCBI lineage: Eukaryota > Metazoa > Chordata > Mammalia > Chiroptera > Pteropodidae > Pteropus > Pteropus alecto. The sequence goes on from NW_006443124.1 coordinate 4,069,763, forward strand.
GTTTAGGTTAGTGTTCTCTATCTTGTCTGCACATTAGAATCGCCTGAACAATTAAATCAGGTATCAGTAGCTATCCAAGATGTCCAGATAACTCTAATGTGCTGCCAGGACAGAGCAGCTCTACTCCAAGCAGTATTTCCCATCAAGTTCTTCATGACCTACCCCAACAGAACTCAGCTTCTGAAACTGCCATGGGGGTCCCAGTCCTTTAATTCAAGTCGTTGACCTACATTTCCCTCTGATTCTACCCACTCGGCCTAAAGTTCCAACTCCAAAACCCCTACTCTCTGTAGAAATTTCTAATTAGACCTCATGCTTGTCTTTAAAAATCCTGCAAACTTTTGTTACTGTAACTTTCCTAAGACACTGTCATATCCTACCTTGCATTACAATAGTTTATGAACTTGTACTTCCTCTCAAACCATTAATTAGTTCCTTAAGAGCCAGCATCAAATCTTTGGCATGTGTATTGTTCTCAGCATCTAGTAGTAACCTGCATTAGACACTGGAAAAAATTAGAAGTGAACTGGGGTGGGATGCAGCATGCTGAAATGGAGTGTCAGAATCATAAGGTTCAGTAACTGGTCAGTCACATCCAACTAGAAGCAGGAGGTTGGTTTGGTAATGACAATAACAAGAACAGTTAATTACACTTGGTGCACTCTTACCATGTGCAAGCCATTTAAATGCATTAACTCCTGTTAGATTCCCACAACCCACGAAGCAAGTCCTACTATTTCCATTACACAGATGAGAAAAAAAAAAAAGACAATTTAAGTCCTCTTCCGGCCCAAGGTCACACAGCTAATATATAACTAAATATGGATTCAGACCATCCTATTCCTGTAGTACGGGAACGAATATAAACCCCAGCGCCATCAGACTAGAGATAATTCAAGTTTAATATTAGTTTTGGAAAGCCGGAAACCGCTACACCGGCGAGGGAAACCCCTCCTCCGCTGGGTTTCCCTGCGGCCTGGAAAAATCCTACTCATTCTCCCAGGCCACACCTTACGGACTCCAAGCCTGGGGTCAGCCCTGGCTCCGGGATCAGCACGCCGTCGCCAGGGTCTCCACTGCTCACCACCTGGCATGTTGAGTGAAGTCTGTGCGACTCACCTACAAACCGGAGGATAGGCCCAAGCCTAGCTACCTGCCCCAGCGCCAGGACACAGAGGACGCTGGGCGGACGGGTGCGGTCCCAAAGGAGCGGGCTGGACCCTCCCTTTCCTCCTCTGAGCGCCCTGGGGAGTTTTAGCCGGGCCGGGCTGGGGGCTCCCCGTCCCAGGTTTGGGGGGTTGAGGCCCACTGGGCAGTCCCGGCCCGGCCGCACTCGCTGACTCGTGCGCCCGGAGCGCGGTCCCCACCGTACCTTCCGGCCGCCCCACTGTGCCGGGCCGGAAAGTTCCGCCCTCCGCCCTAGCCCCGGGTCCCCTCACCGCCACTCGCGAGCCCAGCTCCGAGACGCCGGACTCAACCTGCGCACCGCCTCTTCCGTCTTAGGACCTGTCAGCTGAACTAGACAAATCCGGCTTCTGCGGCCCCGGCTTTGCGCAGCCGCCGTGTCCGTCCGGGCACCTCGACGGCCCCCCGCAGGCCAAAGGTAGCGCTACAGGCGGGACCACAGTCACCGCCTCCCACCGTTCGGCAAACTTAAATATTCTGCCTCTGGAAAAGTTGATACAAAGGCAGATCTGAGACCGCGGGCCCAGGATTTAGAATTATTGCCAGTCCCTAGAGGAGATCGCGAGGCAACGGTCTACCTGGGGCATACACTCCGCCAACAATCTCAGATCTGCTCCTCCAGGTAGACTTAAACAAGCCTCCTCTCCCTCCCTCGAACCCAACTACCTTTTTAAAAATGCTGCCCATCTTTGCAGGCACCTCCACGATGAAAGCATTCACTGTTCATATTATAACGGTAATAACTACCACATTTGCTGAGCAGTTAGAATGTTTCAAGCATTGTGCTAAGTGCTTTATGTACACTTTTTATTTTCATAGTAACATTAACATTATGATTTAGGTACTATTTGTTATTCCCACTTTATAAATGAGGAAATTAAAACTCAGGTTTGAGTCTATGACCATGCCACCCTGAAAAAAACGGGATCCCGCCCGATCTCGGAAGCTAAGCAGGGTCGGGCCTGGTTAGTACTTGGATGGGAGATCACCTAGGATAGACCAGGTGCTGTAGGTGTAAATATTAATAATAAATAAAAATTTAAAAAATAAGAAAAATTTTAAAATAAGAGATTGTAAGCTGACAAGGTCCTTGCAATCTGTGAGGTCAACCAAGGGTTGCCTCACCTAAAAAAAACAAAAAAAAAACAAAAAAAACTTAGGTTCAAGAACTGACCAAAAGATACATGATTATTAAGAGGCTTAGCAGGAATTAAAATTATGTTCCGTATCTCATGACATATACAAAAATTAACTCAAAATGGAACAGAGACCTAAATGTAGAGCTAAAACTACAAAACTCTTAGAAGAAAATGTAGGCATAAATATTTGTGAACTTATATTAGGCAATAGTTTCTTAGATATAACACCAAAAGCACAAGCAACAACAGAAAAAATAGATAAATTAGATTCATCAAAATTAAAAACTTTTATGCTTCGATAAAACACTATCAAGACAGTGAAAAGACAAACCATAGGAGAAAATATTTGCAAATCATATATCTGATAAAGGTCTAATACACAAATATGTAAAAAACTGTAACTCAGCAATAAAAAGACAAACAACTCAATTTAAAAATGGGCAAAGGATCTGAATAGATATTTCTCCAAAGATGATATATGAATGGTCAGTAAGCACATGAAAAAGATGCTTAGCATCATCAGTCATCAGGGAAATGCAAATTATAGCTACAAGGATGGCTATATTAGAAAGACAGGTAATAAGTGTTGGTGAGGATGTGGAAAAATTGGAACCCTCATATACTGCTGGTGGGAATGTAAAAATGGTACAGCTGCTTTGGGAAACAGTTTGACAGTACCTCAAAGAGTTAAACAGAGTTATAGTAAGATCCGGCAATTGTACTCCCAGGTATATACCCAAGAGAATTGAAAACATGTTTACACCAAAACTTGTATACAAATGTCCAATTATATCTGTACATATTTACATTTGTATATATCTATCTGTACGTAATGTACACAATAGTGGCAGTATACACAATAGCCAAAAGGTAGAAACAACTCAAATGTCCATCAGTGGGTAATTGGATAAACAAAATGTAGTATAACCATACAATGGAATATTATTCAGCTATAAAAAAGAAAGGAGTACTGATACATGCTACAACATAGATGAACCTTGAAAACATTATGTTAAATGAAAGAAGTCAGATACAATAGGCCACATACTGTATGATTCATTTATAGAAAAATGTCCAGAACAGGCAAATTCATAGGACAGAAAGTACAGTAGTGGTTGCCAGGGGCTGAGGCAAGAAGAAATGGGAAATGATTGCTAATGAGGATAGGGTTTCTGTGCAGGGCGAAAATATTGTGAAATTGATGATGATGGTTGCACAACTTTGTGAATATACTAGAAGCCACAAGATTGTATACTTTTAAAGGGTGAATTTTATGTGAATTATTTCAATTGTTTAGGTGCAAAGCACTGTTCTCAGCATTTAAGTGGGGCACTGAAATGTTGGTTCCTACTCCTGGGAACCATCAAACGAATGTGCCTCTAATGATCTAATAAGCTCCTGTGTCCTCATCATATATTTCTCCCCCTAGAAAAGCAACTTGCAGAGCTAGGCCTCAAACCCAAACATACAGTATTCTAAAGATCTTAACCACCACTACCTTCCAGACAATATTGGCTTCAAGGGCTAGCTGCCTGTGTGGCCACAGCGCCTGTGCTCAGGAGGGCCTCAGGCTTAGAAGGGCCCTGCTCTTGGTCTAATGCTCTGCTATGGCCATCTTGAAATTCTTAATTTTCAAACAAAAGGCTCTAAATTTTCATTTTGCACTGGGCTCCACACATTATGTTGCTGGTTTTGTAACCAAGAGAGAAGAAAGACCAAGTGGGTAAATTGGGGCACTGGAGAGGCTTACTTGGCTACCACGAAGGGAAAACTTTTGAAATGCAAATAATCACTTGTTTTCTGTACTGTAATCTTGACTATCACAGAGCAGAAAACTAACTACTCCTGTAATAAATATCAAAAGGAGAAACACACTCTTAAAAAACGTGAAGGAAGAAGAATCTCTGAAGCCATTCGCTATTGTCATTATTCATTTTTAGCCAAAGGAAATTAAACCAAAACGCATGCAACCCTACCTCAGAGTGCTCAGAGGTAAGATCATGAATCCTGCCAGAGACCTCCCAGATGCAAAAAGTGAGGGGGCCTAAGAACCAGCTCAAAAAATTCTCACAAAGACAGAGCAGGAGGTAAATTGTGACATCACGTCATGACCTCATGTCAGAGGTCTCAGGATAGAAATAGAAGAGAGAATTTCAAAGCAGTGTTAATAATTTGGATGAATATTCAAAGCAAACTCAATAGAGTCCAGTTTTGAGGTTGGGTTTGGATAAAGGGAGTTTTCTAATAAATTTTGTTATTAGACTCCATAAAAATAAGTTTATCTTTGGTTTCATATGCTCAGTCATTTAAATTGAGTTTTCCCTGCGTGCCTAGCTCTCTACTGTGTTAAGCAATTTACATGCATTATCTCATTTAAACATCCAGGAACCCAGGACTGAGGTAATTTTGTCTCCCTATTTTACGGATGAAGAAATTGAGGCACTAAGGGGTGAAGTGATTTGATCAGTGTCATACAGCGGTGATGTACAGGATTAGGACCAATTCCTTATCAGTCTAATCCTCTCCTGTAGCAATAAGAGAATTGGATTTTTTTGTAACAATACAGATAGAACAAAATAGTTCTAGCCTTAAGAATTAAAACGGAAGGTACCAGGGAAGTTAGGATTAGAGTTTATGACATAGTGATAGGTGAGAATGAGAATACAGAGAAAGAGATCCAACTCAGTGCCCTAGGGACACTAGATGATGGAGTCTAGGGTTAGGAAAGGATGGAGATGTGTGACCTAGACCAGAGGTCAAGACCCAAGCCATTGGGTAGAGAAGCAAGAGTTAGTCACAGAATACATTTGGTACTGTGAGGGGCTAGCGGGCCTTCCATCAATGTCTGTACTTGTTCTCATCCATCACTGTCATTCAATGGGTATCCACAGGCTTTACTGAGCTCATCCCACATGCCAAGAGGAGGCACCTTCCTTTTCAATGGCTATCATTCACGAGCACCCCTGAAACAAGCTTTGACACACAGAAGAGCATCAGTGTGGAAGGGAAACTCTGGAAGAGGACTGGACAGTGGTGAGCCCTACCGCAGTTCAGAAGTATCACTGACGTCCTGCTGGTCTCTGGTAATTATGTATTTGCTTACCCTGCAGATCTTAAAAATTTCACTATTATTACATGGAAATATGAAAAAATGGTTATTGTTTAAAACACAGGCTTCCTCCATTAAAAAAATTGGGAGCAACTACACTAAAAGCACTGATAAGTGACTAACAATCAGAGTGCTACTCATGTCCCAGGCCCTGCTCTAAATGCTGTGTATTGACTACATTAAACCTCACAGCAGCCCTGTAACATCGTTACTATCATCATCCCTATTTTAAAGCTGAGACTGATCACAGAGAAATTGAGTGACTTGTCACTGGCACACAGATAGTAAATTACCAAGCCGTGCTTTGAACCCAGGCAATTGGAGTCTTGAGTCCACATTGTTAACCCCAAAGCTAAGCTTAAATCAAATTAATATTTTGCTCAAGGAAAGTGGTTAGTGGGGTCTATGAGGAGAAATAACCAGGTCACCTTTGTGACCAGCTTCCCAGTCAGCACAGCTTAAACAGTACCTCAGGTCACCCCCAGGGTTATAAAAAAATAGATTCCTAAAAAGGCTTGAGGTGGCTGACAATTTGAAATGTTTTCTGAGCTTCTGATGCAAGCAAAATTTGATTTACAATAATAGACACAGAATGATCATGTTTATACTTGCAACCCGGCATTTTATTATTATTCCCCTGAATAACAGTGAAGAGTTCTGTAACCCCAAGGTAACATGGCTCTGTAAGAAGGAAAGAAAGGTGAGATTTAGCAGCAGCTGCCATCATAAATCAGTGTGCCACTGCTTCTCTTGGAGCTCCAGGCACAACTCCTGGCTGTCATAAACTTATAAAGGGAAGCCTCATGAGAATTTATGTAAGAGAGGAAGACTCATTCGCCTTCCTGCAGGAACCTTTCTGAAGCAAAGTGAGAATTAGGCTGATTAGACTATGTGAAGAAAGAAAACCGAACCAATGGTTGAGAAGAAGGGAAAATGTGGGTCAACTTCAGCTATTTCCCTTGCCAAAAAAAAAATGACCTTGCAAATACAGAAGAACATGCTGAATTCCACCAAATAAATGAGTAACTAACTGGATGACCGAATCAATTAATAATTGAGCGTGATCCAGGCTTCCCCCAAGGTGGTTCTTACAGTGTGAGAACAGTTCGATCCTGGATCACCCAGAAATGCTGAACACATAACAAGGCCAATCAACAGTCAGCTTCTGAATATTCATGCACAGATGATGCTCCCAGTCAATATGTTTGAATTTTGTGTTTACCGATAGATGTTAAAATTCACTGTGCAAACCAAAAAAAAAGAAACCAGAAAAACAGAAACTTGTATTGGGAGCATAATACATTACTTCTGGATAGGGCTGCCAGATAAAAATACTTATACCAAAAAACTTTTCATGGTTTATCTAATTCAAATTTAACTGGGGGCCCTGTATTTTTATTTGCTAAATTTGGCAACCTGGGGGCCATGACCACACTCTGGAGTCTGACACAAGGAAAACCAAAGGAGGAATCAGAGAAGCAGACAGATGAGTCTGTAGAAACAACGGAGAGAGAACCAAGTGTGTACGGAGCTTCTCCTGAGCAGTGAAACAGGCCTGAGGAGAGAGGGGTTGGCGACCAGGAGGATGCTAGTAAAAAGGCCCAATGGCTGTAGAGTTTGGCCTTACAAAATTGCTGGTGCTTCTAAGAAGTTTTAACTCAGTGGTTCTCAGTGAGATTGGGGTGGATGGAGATGGGCTGCATATTGAAATGACCTATAGCGTATCAGAATTGAAACCTGGATGCTGGAAGTAGCCTACTTCCCCATTTTGGGTTGAAAAGGGAAACAATATATGTGCAACCCTCCCCAACTCAGAATTTACGTGGTCCAGTTTGGGGGCTATAAATTATAAACTTTTCCTTGCATTTTTTCTCAAAACCATGAAGGAAATCCCTGGTTTACAATTCATTGGAAAGTCATTATCTTCAATCTACTTTCTTGCTGTTGTCTAGCACACCTCCTCCATGATTTCCTCAACCGTCAGCAATTCCCCTCCCCCATCTACTTCTCCTTTTATTACAGATCAATTAGACCTCTCTTTCTAGCAAAAAGGTCCAATCGACTTCCCCAATCTTGTCCCAAATGATATGAAAAATGAAGCCTTTTCAAAAGGGGGGAAATGGAACTGGCAATTATAAAATTCTCTCGAGCAGAGGCTGGGGAACGGAAAAGTATGAAGGTTCTTACCCTGTCCCTGGTATTTTGAAAAAACCTTCCAAGTAATCCTGAGATCTGGCCTCCTTCGTGCCTTAACCCAGACACAAAGCCTTTTTATTTCTTGAAAAGTCCTGTTTATTGGCAAATTTTTCCCTAAAAAGTACATTTTTCTTTCTGCACTGGTTCCAGAAAAAAGTGCCATTGTGTGGGAGTGGATATCTGTCGTCTGTCCCTACAAAGACCACAAATACTGTGCCACCAGCAGGTGATCCTGAAGATTTACCTGAGTCTCCCAGTCAAGATTCCTGGCTAGACTGGCTGTAACCTCAACAAGGTCTTGCTAAAACTAAAAATAAGAAGAGGCAGCCTTAGGAGGTCCAATCACCTTCCCAGCTGGAACGGTCTTGAGGATGAAGCTTCTGAGTGTCATCGGAGCTGCCTTGGTACCGACTATGGCAGCTGCTGGGCAAATTCATGAGGAGCCCTGGGGGTGGGTTGCCAGCCCAGCACAACACTAGTCGTATGGGCATGATCTTAGCCTTCCAGCTGGTCTGTGAGTCCCTCACAGGTCTGGGTCCCACCCTGCTGGTCTGACCTCTCACGGTTCCTTAGGACTTTAGATGCTTTGAAAAGACCCTCTGACTCCCTACCCTTCCCACTTCACCCCATCTTCCTTAGAGTAAAGGACCCAAGTATGGACACTCTCAGTGTTGGTGGTAAGCAAGCCCTCCGAGCACCAATCCCAATTCTGCTATTTTAAAAAAGTTGCAGACTTGAGGGTGGCTGTCCTCAGCTGTTTCAAATCTATTTCAGAGTACCTCTGCTCCTTCAAACCTATTTTCAAAACTTAGGGTGATGAAGGCTTTCTAGACAAACTCCAGTGACATGACAGCTCCATTTACCCCCTGACAGGTAGCTACCAATGATCAACTGACCCCTGCAGCCAGAGGGAGAGAAAATTATTAAAGGGGACCCCCTTCCCAGAGATAACCAAAAAGTCTGAGGCCTTGTTGGCTGGCTTTGGATTCTTAAAAGAGTTATCTTAGCTTCACGTCCCCAATGGGAATAAAACAAACAAACAACAATAAAACCACCTGTGAAACCCAAATTTAAACTCTCTCATGAACTGGGAGTTCATTTTTTACATCCATGGTCCCAGTCAAGGCAACACACATACACACACACACACACACACACACACACACAGCATACACATATATAACAACGTCCTTGCAAGAATATAAATGTTAACACCTGTAAAATCACGAATTCCATCTTCCTTCTGTGGTCATCGGTTTCCCATTGAGAGACATAATTTTCGTCGTGTGTAGCTTCTCACTTTGTGTTCTAAGCAGCACAGGTCTGGAGCTGTGGATATTTGTGAACTCAGGGCACCCACCTTCCTGCCTCTATGCCCTTTTCTCTGCCTTTGGCCACCAGATGGCATTCTGGAGAAATTCTCAGCACCAGAGTTTTCTGCACCAAGTCTCCCCTGCATGACTCTCGACTGGGCTTCCTCCATTTCTCTTTTCTGTTCCCGCGCAATCTGTTTTCCAGAGTGCAGCCAGAGAGGCTGTCTGGAGGGCAAATCTCTGTGGTCTTGGGTAACTTACTTAATCCTCTTGGGTAAGTCAACTAATCCTCTATGTTCTGATAGCATGGTTGTGAGGGTGGCATGAGGCGATGCAGGTTGGTGATGCACAGGGAGCCTTGGGAAATGAGCTTTTCTGGACACAGAGGCAGAGAAAAAAGTGGAGGGACAAATGCAAGACCATCCTCGTCATTTGCATGTGAGCCACAAGACCTGGAAAATAATACCAAGTAAAAGAATAGTCCCCCATATTGAGAGTTTTCTCTGTACCAAGCACTGTACTGAGACCTTACATACGTCATCTCATTGAATCCTCACCAGACTCACGAAATGGGTCACAGTCACTCTCTAGAAAAGTGAGGAAACTGAGGCCCAGAGAGGTTAAGTGACTTGTGCAATGTCTCCAAGCTAGTGTTTCGTCTACATTCAGAACCATGCTGTAGGAAATGACTCCATGCTGTGGTTCAACCAGCTTCAGTAAGATGGTTGGGAAACCTCCATAAACAGAAAATGGGGTGAAATGAGAGGGTGTGGGAAAGAAAAGAGAGAGGAAGGGAGGGAGCACAGATAGGGCTTAGCCCAGGGAGGTCCCTCCTACCCCCATCCTAATGGCCACAGACAGACTCCAGGACAACAAGCCTTGATTAGGGTCACTTGTGTCCCACCAGAGCACCTCCAGCATACAGG
>NW_006443124.1:4080332-4089663 GCF_000325575.1 Pteropus alecto
GAGGGCTACTATTCTTATTCCCATTCACACTCCATAAAGGAGGTGGTGGAAACACAGAGAGGCTCGGTGACTTGTCCCACATGACCCAGCTGGTCAGCTGCGGAGTCACAATTTAAACCCAAGCAGTTTGGCTCTGATGGCTACTTTCTTAATTACAGCTGCTTCCCATGACACAAAAAATGGGTGATCAGGACAGAGTCAAGATTAAAGGTAGATGAGTACAGGAAAAAGATCAGAATGGGATGGGAATAATGCGGAAACACTGGAGACAGAGCATGAATTGCTCAGGAGTGGCCTCAGGCCTGTGCAGTAAGCAGGAGCTCAGGCTCTTGCTCACTTGGCCACACAGGGGCTCCATTTCCCTCAGCAGCCACCTTGCTGCGTGGACAGCACCTTCCCCATCTGGCCTGTCCCCGGAGCCCCAGCCTCATCTTCCTCAGCAGCAGGCCACTGAGCTTCACAGGAAATGCTCTCTCCCTAATTGGCATTGAAACTCACAGCCCTCCCTTTTCCTGTAGGTGGGGTTTCCATAGGAAAAAGCTGCTTCTCTGTTTCTCCAGCCACCAACTGTTTGGAAGTCAGCTCCCCACATCCTGCTCTACTGCGTCAAGTCCCTCTTGGACCGGCTCTTGTCCATCATTGGCTGGAGTGGACCGACGGGTGCCCCTGCACAGGGTCTGCCCTGGCGATCTTACTTCACCAATACTGGGACCTCTCAGATCTCTTCAGATGAAGATGGCCTTCCCTGAAAATCCCGCTAGTTCCATCATTATCTAATTATGGGACAAGGCTGTGTCAGCAGGTCTGGGGGCAGGAGAACAGGGCTAATCAAGCCCCCCAGGAAACACTGGAGGACTTCCCAGCCTTCGAAGAACTCTAGCAGTTTCTGAAACTCACCCATTCTGGCGGTAAGCATGATGCGACCTCTGCAGCTTCTGCTGGGGCTTCTGGGGGTAGGTGGCTACATGTTCCTTTCAGGGGATTGTCAGGAGGTGGCCACTCTCACTGTGAATTACCAAGTGCTGGAGGAAGTGCCGTCTGGCACGGTGATCGGGAAGCTGTCCCAGGAACTGGGCTGGGAGGAGAGGACTGGGCAAGCGGAGGCTGCCTTCCAGGTCTTGCAGCTGCCTCAGGCGCTCCCCATCCAGGTGGACTCTGAGGATGGCCTACTCAGCACGGGGAGGCGACTGGACCGAGAGCAGCTTTGTCGGCACCGGGACCCCTGCCTGGTTTCCTTTGACGTGCTTGCCACAGGGGATCTGGCTCTGATCCACGTGGAGATCCAGGTGCTGGACATCAATGACCACCAGCCACAGTTTCCCAAAGGCAAGCAGGAGCTGGAAATCTCCGAGAGTGCCTCTCTGCGCACCCGGATCCCCCTGGACAGAGCTCTCGACCCGGACACTGGCCCCAACACCCTGGATTCTTACTCCCTGTCGCCCAGTGAGCACTTCGCCCTGGATGTCATCGTGGGGCCCGATGAAACTAAACACGCGGAACTTGTGGTGGTGAAGGAGCTGGACCGGGAAATCCACTCGTTTTTTGATCTGGTGTTAACTGCCTATGACAGGGGGAACCCTCCCAAGTCGGGTACCAGCTTGATCAAAGTCAACGTCCTAGACTCCAACGACAACAGCCCCATGTTTGCTGAGAGCTCACTGGCACTAGAAATCCAAGAAGATGCTGCACCTGGTACTCTCCTCATAAACTTGACCGCCACGGACCCTGACCAAGGCCCCAACGGGGAGGTGGAGTTCTTCCTCAGTAAGCACGTGCCTCCAGAGGTGCTGGACACCTTCAGCATTGATGCCAAAACGGGTCAGGTGATTCTGCGTCAACCCCTAGACTATGAGAAGAATCCTGCCTATGAGGTAGATGTCCAGGCAAGAGACCTGGGTCCCAACCCCATCCCAGCCCATTGCAAAGTTCTTATCAAGGTTCTAGATGTCAATGACAATGCCCCAAGCATCCACATCACATGGGCCTCCCAGCCATCACTGGTGTCAGAAGCTCTTCCCAAGGACAGTTTCATTGCTCTTGTCGTGGCGAATGACTTGGACTCAGGAAACAATGGTCTGGTCCACTGTTGGCTGAGCCAAGAGCTGGGCCACTTCAGGCTGAAAAGGACCAATGGCAACACATACATGCTGCTAACCAATGCCACGCTGGACAGAGAGCAGTGGCCCAAATATACCCTCACTCTGCTGGCCCAAGACCAAGGACCCCAGCCCTTATCAGCCAAGGAACAGCTCAGCATTCAGATCAGTGATGCCAACGACAACGCACCTGTGTTTGAGAAGAGCAGGTATGAGGTCTCCACTAGGGAAAACAACCTACCCTTTCTTCACCTCATTACCATCAGGGCTCGTGATGCAGACTTGGGCGTTAATGGGCAAATCTCATACCGCATCCAGGACTCTCCAGTTTCTTACTTGGTAGCTATTGACTCAGACACAGGAGAAGTCACTGCTCAGAGGTCACTGGACTATGAACAGATGGCTGGCTTTGAGTTTCAGGTGATTGCAGAGGACAGGGGGCAGCCCCAGCTCACTTCTAGCATCTCTGTGTGGGTCACCATCCTGGATGCCAATGATAATGCCCCAGAGGTGATTCATCCCACACTCAACGATGGAAAAGCCAGCCTCTCAGTGCTTGTAAATGCCTCCACAGGCCACCTTCTGGTGCCCATTGAGACTCCTAATGGCTTGGGTCCAGCGGGCACTGACATACCACAGGTGGCCACCCACATCTCTCAGCCATTCCTTTTGGTGACTTTTGTAGCAAGAGACGCAGACTCAGGGGCAAATGGAGAGGTCCTCTACAGCATTCGGCATGGGAATGAAGCCCGCCTCTTTGTCCTCGGCCCCCACCTGGGTCAGTTGTTCATCAACATCACAAATGCCAGCAGCCTCATTGGGAGTGAGTGGGAGCTGGAGATAGTGGTAGAGGACCGTGGCAGCCCTTCCTTGCATACTCGAGCCCTGTTGAAGGTCTTGTTCGTCACCAGCGTGGACCACTTGAGGGACTCAATACGTGAGCCTGGGGCCCTGAGCACCTCGGTGCTGACAGTAATTTGTCTGGTTGTCCTGCTGGCCATCTTTGGGTTGATCTTGGCTCTGATCGTGTCTATCTGCCGGACAGAGAAGAAGGACAATAGAGCCTACAACTGTCGGGAGGCTGAGTCCACCTACCGCCACCAGCCCAAGAGGCCCCAGAAACAAATTCAGAAGGCGGACATCCACCTTGTGCCTGTGCTCAGGGGCCAGGCAAATGAGCCCGGTGAAGTTGGGCAGCCTCCCAAGGATGTGGGCAAGGAAGCGATGATGGAAGCAGGTTGGGATCCCTGCCTGCAGGCCCCCTTTCACCTCACACCGACCCTGTACAGGACCCTGCGGAACCAAGGCAACCAGGGAGTGCTGGCCGAGAGCCCAGAGGTGCTGCAGGAAACTGTCAACCTCCTTTTCAACCATCCCAGGCAGAGGAACGCCTCCCGGGAGAACCTGAACCTTCCTGAGCCCCAGCCTGCTTCGGGCCAGCTCCGCTCAAGGCCCCTGAAGGTTGCAGGCAGCCCCACATGGAAGCTGCCTGGAGACCAGGGTAGCGAGGAGGCCCCGCTGAGCCCACCGGCCTCCTCAGCAACTCTGAGGCGGCAGCGGAATCTCAATGGCAAAGTGGCCCCTGAGAAAGAGTCAGGCCCCCGTCAGATTCTGCGGAGCCTGGTCCGGCTGTCTGTGGCTGCCTTCGCAGAGAGGAACCCCGTAGAGGAGCTCACTGTGGATTCTCCTCCTGTTCAGGTACCTCAGCGTGGGCAGCTCTTGCTCTGGTCACCCCTGGACCACTACCAACAGCATCAAACATTGCTTTTCCCCTCACCAATACTCACTTTCATTCCTTAGGCTCACTGGGCACTTTATGCTGCATTAAGTACAGTGGTTCAGGGAATAGTTAGGGGTCAACAGAATTTAGCTGTGTGACCCTGGACAAATTATTTGCTGTCTCTGAGCCTCAGTTTTCCCACCTTTAAAATAGGAATGATGGTAAGAGCACCTGCCTTGCAGAGTTGTCCTGAGGATTTGACCAGTTAATTCCTATAAAGTACTTACTCAGGAAGCCTGGCACAACTAGACACACAGCAAAGGTAGTGTAAGAATATAAGCTTTGGTCTATGGCCAAGCTACCCTGAACATGCCTGATCTTGTCTGATCTCAGAAGCTAGGCAGGGTTGGGCCTGGTTAGTACTTGAATGGGAGAACATCTAGGAAGACCAGGTGCTATAAGCGAGAGGAGGGGAGAGAGAGAGTATAAGCTTTGAAGAAAGGCTGCCTGGGTTCGAATCCTGACTCAACCTCTTCCGAGCTGTGAACCGCAGGAAAGTTCCTCGGCTTCTCCGTGGAAGATGTCCATATTAATGGCACCCATCTCCTAAGTCCGCTTGAAAATGAAATGAGTGCACTTAAAGCCTCTAGAATAGTGTTTGGCACATAGACGGCATTCAGTAAATGATTATAACTTCTGCAAAGCTCTTCACTATCTCCACCTGGGCAACCTCCTTATGAAGCAGGCTGGCATAGGCATCATTGCTCCCAGGCTCAGGGGCTGCATTTGACTTGCTTGAAACTCCAGAGCCTGTTGGCTGTATCTACAGGATGAGGCAGTGGAAACAATCTTAGAACTTGGGAGTTAGGCAGATCTGGGTTCAAATTTCCACACAGCCACAAGCTGGGAAACCTTTAGCAAGTCCTCTAACATCAGAGCCTCGTTTTCTTTATCTATAAAATGGGGATTATGATGCCAACGTACCCTGTGTCTGTCTCCCAGGGGTTTGAAGATTAAATGGGATGATGAACGGCAGTGTCTAGAGACTCAGGATTTACTAGACACAAATGAGAAACATTTTCATACCCATATCCACTCCTCTGCACCTCAGATAATTTTCCGTATGCCAGGCTGCCCATCGAAGGCGCACTTCTTTTGGGCCAGGCCATTAGCTGAGGTCTCCTGTGGAGCAAGGACACAGCTTCCTTCTCCCCCTCTCCCCAGGAAGCTACCTGGAGAGGGCCCAGCCGCTTTCTTAGGAATCTTGCCCTGGGCTCTGTGCAGCCCCAGAGGTTGCCCAGAGCCATTCATTCATTCATTCATTCATTCATTCCTTTCTTTCTTTCTTTCCTTCTTTCCTTCTTTCCTTTCATTCACTCATCAAATGCTTATTGAATGAGCTCTTTGTGCCAAACACTGTGCTGGTTGTTGGTAAACAGAGACTGCAGAGAGCAGGCACTGTAGGTGACTCCACCAGGGTGATGAAAAGAAGTATGGCCATTTGGGATCAATTTGGGGGTAAGAGGCAGCTTGCCTAATGCTCATGTCTTTCTGGCAGCACAGTGCCACAGTGGAGTCAGATCCAAGTTCAAATTCCAGCCCTACCACTAATTGCTGTGTAGCCCATGTGAGCCTCAGGTTTCACATCTGCAAAATGGGTGTTACAATATCTCTTCCCTTGGGTTATTATAAGAATTGAATGAGATTATATACAATGTGAGTTATTAAGTGTTTGTCATAACCTCTATTAATAAGCGATTTATATACTTTTACTCATTTAATCCTTATAATCACAAACATCATATGACCTGGGTCTCATTATTATTCCCTTTTTTACCGCTGAGGAAACTGAGGCTCAGAATGCTTAAGTAATTCCTCAAAGCTTCACAGATAGAAACTGGTACAAGCGCAGATATAGGATTTGAACCCAAGTCCAGCTGACTCCAGAGTCTGGGCGCTAACTGTGAAGTGACCCTGAATGACAGCACTCAGCTCAGGGAATGGCACTTAGGGAATGTCCCTGAAATGTAGGCTGTCATAGGGAAAATTGTGGC
This sequence comes from Pteropus alecto, assembly GCF_000325575.1. Taxonomy (NCBI): domain Eukaryota; kingdom Metazoa; phylum Chordata; class Mammalia; order Chiroptera; family Pteropodidae; genus Pteropus; species Pteropus alecto. The sequence continues at coordinate 4,086,203 of NW_006443124.1, forward strand.
AGGTGCCTTAGGAGGTGGGATCTGCACTGAGGCAGGCAATGGAACCCTGACCCTTCCAAGTCACACTGAAACCCCAGGCATAGCCACCTCCCCTTCCAACTCTCCTGCTGGGCTGCAGGGGTGGAATGGGCCTTCTCTGGGAGGAGTGGGGGTGGGCTCAGCAGGCAGAGGCAATACTTTTTAGAGTAACAACCCAAGCTTTAGCATTTGTGGAGCATTTTAAACTTTCAAACCACCTAATTAATCCTGACAACCCAGTGAAGAAGGCTGGTCAGGTATTTCTAGCACCACCTTAGAGATGAGGAAACTATAGTCTGAGTAGGTCTAAAAACCTGCCTGACATTATACAAGCTAGAAATGACCTTGAACTAGAACTCAGCCTCCTAAGCCTTGGTCTGTTGCCTTCTCCTCATAAGGCCTTGCAGGGTCTAGCCCTGCCATTTTGCCCAGCTTTGCCCTATTCTCCATCCATCTCCTCCGGCCTATCAGCGCATAGTGCCTTCTGTCTGGAATACCTTTTATCTCTCGCCCAGACCCTCACCCTCTTTCCACTTGCCAAACTCCTGTGGAGCTTTGGGGTTCTGCAGTAAGTGCCTGACATGTAGTATGAACTCAATAAACATTTACAGAAATAAATGAACCAGCTCCCCCCATTCCACCCCATAACCCCACTACAACACCCTGTAGCGAACGCTGTGTCTTGTCTTCCGTGGCAGACTGTGAGCTCCCTCGGGGCAGGCATTGGTCCCCATTCTCATTCTTATTCCCATAGTGAGAATGGGGCCTGGCATAAACAAGCACTTATGAAATACTTGCCAAATGAAAGGATGAATAAATGAATGATTAAATGACACCATTTTTGCCTTCTCTACAACGTAGTCTTACATCTGGACGACAAAAATTGGCTGATTGCTTGAATACTGCTGAAGGGGGGAAATAACTTTTTAAGATAATCCTTATCAAAGTAATAATGAATTTATGGTCAGGAAATGCCTTTTTCACTCCCCTCCCCATGGATACCTCCAGGAACAGGTCACTTGGGGGAATGAGAGTAAAGGCCTGGGCCCAGGGGGTCCCTGATCTCTCCTTCAGACACCCAGGTGGCGAAGCAGGGAAACTGCCTGCACAGGTCCCTAGCTCTGTCACTGTTCACCATCCACCATCCCCCATCTGATCGCACAAACATCTGAAGCTGGAGGAAAGACTATAAAAAGAAAGCACCGGCATTGAGGGAAACATCCGGCAAGGAAGTGTGCTGGGTCGGAATTGTGTAGAGTCAACAGATTTTTCCTGTCTTGTAGCAAATCTCCCAGCTGCTGTCCTTGCTGCACCAGGGCCAATTCCAGCCCAAACCAAACCACCGGGGAAATAAGTATTCGGCCAAGCCCAGTGGCGGCAGGTAAGTGCACGTAGCCCCCATAGGCTTCTCCAGCCCCCTGACAGGCCTCCCCTCACTCCTGCAGTCTCTGTGACAGTAAGGAAGGGTGAGCACATCCCAGACTCCTGCTCTCCTAGGAGAGTACAGTGGACAGCATCCACTCCCTCACCCCAGGCCACTTGGTTCTGGAGCAACTGTATTTACAGTATTTACAGGACAGAGTCACTAAGGAAATGACTTCATCCCGGAGGCTCAGACTATCTGTCCCCTGATTGCAGAGGTGCTGAGCTACAGGCTTTAAATCTGTAACTTTCTTCTTTCTCTCTCTTGACCCTTAAACATAATATGAAGGCCCTTGGCTAAGAACATGGGTATGTGGGTGTATTCCTTTGGGCTGTCTTAGAATTAAAGAGACCTCAAGAGAACATCTAATCTAACTCCTTGCTACAGATGGAGAAACTGAGGCTCTAAGTAGTTTGATCCACCCCAGCTATGTAAACTTGATTAAGTCAAATAAATCTCAAGGCCTCGGTTTCTCATCTATAAAATGAAGGTCACCACACTTCCTTGTAGTGATGGGGTAGGATTTAATCATCAAATGTAGTCTAAGCCCATAGCCCAGTGCCTGGCATATAGTAGGTACACAAGCAATGCTAAGTCCTTTCTTCTTAAAGTGACTTTGCTCGGGGTCATATAGCCAGTGAGTGCTAAAGCTAGGACCAGCTCTCAGGGCGCCTGACTCCTGGTTCAGTGCTCTTGCCATAACAACTTTTAGTTTTTTGGGTTTTTGTTTTTTTGTTTGTTTGTTTTTGGGGTGTTTTTTTTTTTTTTTTTGCAAATCTAGTGAGAGGTAGTATAGAGCAGCAGTGAATACTCAAGAGTCACATCGACCTAAATCTGAATTCTTGCGTTATCACTTAATCCATGGGGACCTTAGGCAAGCTACATAATCTCCACAAGTCTTAGTTTTCTCATTTGTAAAATGATAACGAGAAAACCTGTTACAGATGTGAAAGGTTTGATGAGGTACATATGCAAATCTAGTGAGAGGTAGTATAGAGCAGCAGTGAATACTCAAGAGTCACATCGACCTAAATCTGAATTCTTGCGTTATCACTTAATCCATGGGGACCTTAGGCAAGCTACATAATCTCCACAAGTCTTAGTTTTCTCATTTGTAAAATGATAACGAGAAAACCTGTTACAGATGTGAAAGGTTTGATGAGGTACATATACCCTGCAAAGCATAAGGCCTGACTTTTTCAAAATAATTGTTCAGTAACATGAACTGTTGTGAGTATTACTTGCAAACTTTCCACCTCCCTGCTGATCCCTTCGTAGCAACAGAAATGGCCACAGAAAAAAAGCAGAAAATTCCCCAGGCCTTAAAGCCCCTCAGGAAGACTTTCTATACGCTGGGAAGAGGCACCAGGCCTGTCCCCACATGCCAAGCAGTCCCAGGAACTGGGCTCCCTGAGGTGATAAGAAGGGTCTATGGAAGGGGAGGGGCCAGAGTGGAGACAGCTGGAGACAGGGTAGTAGGTTCTGAGCAGCTTTTGGATGACTCTCCTCAGCTGCATTCTCTATCAACCTGCTGCTCTTCTGGTCTCGGATTTGGCCTCAAATAGGGAGGAGGAAACATTCAGTCCACAAAGTATTAATTACCTACTGTTCAAGGTTCTGTTCTGAGCACTGGTGAGAGAACAGGGAATGAGATGACCAAAAATCCCTGCCCTTATTGGAGCTCATACTCTGATGGAGGAAAGGGTGGGTGGGTGGGTAAATGGATGGATGGGTGGATGCATGACTGCATTGGATCATCCAAAGTTACTAAACTCCTACTTTGTGCCAGGCAATGTGAAGGAATGAGAGGAACAATGGTGAGGAATCACATCAATGCATTCATTGACAGTTCTGTTTGCTAAGTGCTTAGACATCCCAGGCACTGTGCTAAACTCTTTACATACAATGTCTCGTTTTACCCTCATTATGCCCCATGAGGTGGGAAACAGCCTCAGAGTAGATAGGAGGGCTGGGATCAAGTAACGCAGGTGGTCTGGCTCCGAAGGCTACACCGTGTGTA
>NW_006443124.1:4089720-4106089 GCF_000325575.1 Pteropus alecto
GTGAATTTCCTCACTTGTGGGCTGGACTGGTTTCCTCTGCAGGAGTGCAATCCCAGACACAGATGGCCCAGGTGCCAGGACCGGTGGCCAGGCAGAACCAGACCAGGAAGAAGGACCCTTGGACCCTGAAGAGGACCTCTCTGTGAAGCAGCTGCTAGAAGAAGAGCTGTCAAGCCTCTTGGACCCCCACACAGGTAGGGACTGCCCAGGGTCAACCTCCTTCTGACCCCACCATCTCCTCCTATGCCTAAGCTTCTGATTTCTTCTCCAATTCACTACAGGGAAACACAGCCATTCTGTTTCTAGGGAGGAAGATCAGCAACATTTGACTTGCCTGGAGCTTCAACAGGTCTTTGTTTAAAGACCAAATTCTACTTCGGTTATTCATTTTACACATCATCATAAGAATAGTAAACAATTACTGAGCTCTTGGTGTGTGCCAAGTATGGGAAGCATCTTATACACATTCGCTCAGCTAAGCTTCCAAACAGTTCTTGGAGGTAGATATTATAAGCTCCAATTTAGAGATAAGCAAACTGAGGATCAGAGAGGTAACATACATCGTCTTCTCAGAGTAACCTAGTTGATTAGTCATCAAAGGGAACCCCACCTAGGCCTTCCTGTCATCAAGACACTTCCCCTTACCTCCTAAACCACTCCTTTCAATTTCTTTAGTGAGTTTAAATACCCTTTTACCCTGAAAGCTGAGTTAACACTTTAATATGTTAACATTTCTAACTGAAACAAAAAGAATTTTTTCTAGAGAAACTATTGGACAACAGATATAAAACGTGAACTTTAATTCCTGAATCTGCTAGCTGCACTCCCGCTGTGGACACTGCTAACAGCCATAGCTCCAACCATCCCTAAGCTGTGGTTTTGTTTCTGTGGTTAAAAAAAAAATATGGCTAACGTTTATTAAGGACTTTCTATGTGCTAGTCCCTATTCTAAGTGCCTCATGAGAAACTCTTTTGAGATAGGGACTATTCATTATCCTCTGAGGCACAGAGGTGTTTAATAATTTTCCCAAGATCGTGTAGCCAATGGTTATTAACATAGGCAGTGTGGCTCAAAATTAAGTAAAATTAAATCTAATTAAAATTAAGTGCATGTAAAATGAAAAATTCAGTTCCTCAGTCGTATACCAGTCACACTTAAAGTGCTCAATAGCCACGTGTGGTTAATGGATATCACTTTGGACAGCAAATATATAGAAAGTTTTATAGGGCAGTGCTGTCTAGAATGTAGAATTGTGAGGTCCAATATAGCTGCTACTAGCCGCATGTGAAAATGGTTAGTCCCAATTGAGATGTGTTATAAATATAAAATACACTCCAGATTTTGAACACTCAGTATGAAAAAAGAATGTATAATAGCTCATTAATAATTTTTAAAATTAACTATGTGATAAGATGATAGAGTATAAAATATTTTACAAATTAATTTCACTTTTTTTAACTTTTTTAATGTGGCTAGAAAATTTAAAATAATCTCTGTGACTTGCCTTCTGCCTGTTGGGCAGCTCTGGGCTGGACCATGTGGGCTCAGTTCCCACGTGGTCCTGCTTCCCCACAGCACAGAAAGCAAGGAACACAGGGGGACCAGAAAGTGGACCAGAAGGGGGACGAAGAGGGCGGCAGGGAAAGAAAGCCTGAGCGGCTCACAAGGTTGGACTGCGATGGGGCTACTGGTGAGTGAGCCTGACACTGGGGTCTTGGCTGCATCACCTGAGGACGTGATGACAATATTTTATTGGTTGCATGAGCTTGCTGAATGCTCACAGCAACACAACAAAATGAGTACTGCTATTTCATCACTTTATGACAGAGAAAGAAGGCTCAGAGAGGTTGTGCAATTTTCCCAAGGTCACACTGCTCATAAGCAGCAAAGCAGGGAGATCAAAACCAGGTCGGTGCAGTGCCCACCTGCCACAGAGTGAATTCACCGTCGCTTTTTAGCCATTCTTATACACCAGTGGTTTTCTCATTCCAAGCTTCATTCCTCCTGAAGCTTTCTGGCCATGTACAAGGAAAGGCCTAACTCTGTAATACCAAAAGAGTTCCAACCTTATTATCCCAGAGTCTCAGGAAACTAAGCCTTACATTTCCCAAATGACCAGGGTTAATATTTATGTTCATTCAATCATTTGATAAACATTTGCTAAGTCCCAGGTGTGGGCTGGACCAATTGGGAAGGGGCTTGACTCTGCTTCAGAGTCTACATAGTCCCTGAATGACAAGGCAAGACTGGGACTCATTTATATCAATATAAACAACAATTAGCTGTATTTTAAAATAACTTTTCCAAATATCACAAGCAATATTTAGTTAATGTGGAAAATGTAGATAAAAAGAAAATAAATCACTCTGCCCAGGGTAATTTCACTTAACACTTTGACATATCTCCTTCTAGTCTTTTATTCTATGCAGATTTTAAAGCAGCTCACCTTAACCAAACATTAAATACATGTTAAAGTAGGTGTTGTGCCTTTTGCTTTTCTTTTTAAAGACAGTTTCTTAAAGACATTCTTTCCTCTGCTTGGCCTCCACCATCAGGCCTGGGACTAGTTTTTGAGGCAAGATTTTCTGAGAAAGAGATGGGGAAGAGGTATGATGGTGGCATCGGAGATCTAGGGTTCAGCTTTTTACTGCCTCTCTTCATTTCCTGGGACAGCCCTTAGGGAGCCAGCCCCTTCCCAGCCTGCCTATAGGCCAAGGTTTCCCACAGCTTGAGAGATGAAGGTTGAGCAATTGGCACGGGGCCAGGTGGTAACAGTGCAGACCTCAGCAGGTCTGGGAATTCCAGAAGCTACAGGTGGGCACCTGGAACACCCAAGGGACAGGAGGGCCAGCTCTTCAGAGAGTACAAGGGCAGTGCAGTCACAGGGGGCTTCAAAGTCATCATACCTGGGGTTATATCTGAGTTCGGCTGCCTAGTAGACATGTGACTTAACTTCTAGGAACTTTAGTTTCCTCATTCATAAAATAGGATAATACTGTTGACTTCAAAGGATTGTTTGGAGGTTAAATGAGATAATTATGTAAATTGCTTGGCACAAAAGTACTTAATAAGTGGTCACTATTATGCATAAGATCAGAAGGCAGCACCAAGCCAGAAACGCCAGCCTCGACTCAGAAAAGAGATTTCCCCACCATCCTCAGCTAGTGGTGCATCTAGCTGTAAGGAATGGGTAAAAGACCCCTAGACCTGAAACACTCCACCAACCCAGACATGCTTTAGAAATAGGCCAGCTTCTAATTCTAGGCCTTCTTCCTGCTCCTCACTCAGCTCACGTGACATTTCAGTCGCCGCCTTCCTGCCCAGCGAGCTTCCCGGTCAGGGCCTCTTCCTTCCTGTCCCCCTCTGGCTACCCCATCTGTTCCCCACCATTTCCCTTCCCTTCTTTGTCCAGTGCCCTTGCCCTGCCCACACCCCACCCTCACCCTCCCAGCCCTTCCGTGGGCTTGGCCCTTACTGTATCCCCTCCTCCCCATGCAGGCTTGTCCCTGGACCGACTGAGCACCCCCGACCCAGCCTGGATGGCCAGACTCTCTTTACCCCTCACCACCAATTACCGTGACAATGTATTCTCCCCGGATGCTGCAGCCTTGGAGGAGCCAAAGACCTTCCAGACATTTGGCAAGGGGTCAGGGCCAGAGTTGAGCCCGACGGGCACTCGTCTGGCCAGCACCTTCCTCTCAGAGATGAGCTCGCTGTTGGAGATGCTGCTGGAGCAGCGCGCCAGCGTGCCCGTGGAGGCTGCCTCCGAGGTGCTGCGCCGACTCTCCGTCTGCGGGAGGACCCTCAGTCTAGACCTGGCCACCAGCGGGGCCTCAGGCACGGAAGTCCAGGGGGGTCCAGGTGGAAAGAAAGGGGCCAAAAGCAGGACCAGCAGCAGCAGCAGCAGGGGCCTGTGGATCCAGGAACCAGGGGCCTTGGGAGATGTTAGGGACCCCAAGCCCTGAGGATCCTGGGATATAAGTAGGTTTCTAAAGTCTTTGAACTCACTGACCAGAAGTTGCCCGAGAACTTTAGGGTGACTGATGTTGCCCCACACAGAAGGGGCCTGTGGACTAATAGCTGGCTGACCAAAGCAGCTCCTTGTTAGGGGCTGGATCTGCCTGTGAATTTTTTGGAGGAGACAGTTTGTGCCTAAGTGTTTGCTGGCAAAACACATGTAGAGCACAGAGGGCCGGTCCTCCGGCAGAACAGCTGCCATGAGTGTCACAAGCAGGAAAAGATGGCCTCGTTGCATACTAGAGAGTGGGGGCTAGACCCTGGGACGCCAGGCAAATCTCTCCACTACTAAGGGAAAAGCAGTGGCTTATTCTCCTGTATACACCTGTCAAAAGGTAGGAGGGAAGAATAACAGAGTAAGGGTTGTTATCCACTCCCTGGCAAGAGGGTCATGCTGGGCCTGGACTGGAGTGGGGCACACTGGTGTGCAGTGTTTGGTACACAACGATGGACAGGCATACTCTTGACCCCACTTCTTTATTGCTACATTATCAAATAATCTGCTTCTCAGCTGGAAAATTAGGGCTAAGAAAAGTGTGACTATTTATAGAGCATTTACATGAGCCAGGCGCTAGGTTTATAATAGGATTTAATTAATTTCTCAACAATCTTGGGAGGGAAATGTTATTACCCCCATTTCACAGACAAGAACATGAAGCTTGGGGAGGTTGAATGTCCTGCCCCAGATCAAGCAGAGAGCAGAGGCAGAGGCAGGATTTGGAGCCAGGCTTGTCAAATACCAGAACCCATGACCTCGACTTTGACACTGGACTGCCAGCCAAGGAAAGGAAAAGGCCTCATAGGTGAGCTTTTGCCAATAGTGGACTTGTCTGAGCTCCCCTCCAGAAACACTGCTAAAAAGAGTATTTTCAAAGCTGCTCAGGCCTGCACATCTTTGCACTTCCAAGCCCAGAGCAAAGGGGACTTAGATCTGACCTGATGCAGGCCTGGGCCTCTGCAGGATCCTGTCCTTTCTCAGCTAGCAGCCATTCAGGTACAGAAGTCATTTTTCCAGAAACCACCATTCATAGGTAAATTTTCCTTTGTCACAGCAGGTTTGGGCCTGTGAATTCATGCCTGAGAGGGCAGTGTGTGAAACAAGTCCATGAAATCGACATAGACAGCAGCAAACTTTCCAGAGGAGGAGGGAGTGAAGAAACAGCAAATATTTCCCGAGGCTCGGCCTTATCATTTTCCTGGAAATTCCCAAGCTGTCATTCAGCTAGCTTCTCAATAGCTAGACACTGAAGGCAAAAACTCCTCTCCGTGCTCCTCCTTGTGTCCTTGGAGCTCAGTACTCATATTTACTGTTCACAGAAATGGGCCCATCATATGCCTAACTAGCACTAATGAAAACCACACATACTTAGAATACAGTGTGGCATCATTATTCCACTGTTCCATTTTACAGATGAGGAAAATGAGGCCCCTCAAAGCCAAGTGCTTCGGGAGCAAGGTCTGGGTCTCTGATCACCTCACTCCAGGTCAGGGTGATCTCCTTACAAGACCTGTGATTTTCAAGCTGTCGGATTCCTCACGTCCATGAGAGAGGTCAGGGGAGCCAAGCGGGCAGGGTTTCCAGCCTGACCAGCCAGGTGCCCAGCACAAAGCAACATTTGATGAATACTTATTGAATGGATGAATGAATAAATGGGTAAATAAATGCTTTAGAGTTCCTTTTTATCTATATCGGAGCTTCAGGTAAAACTTCATTAGAAAAAAAAATGGTTCTGTGAAAGCAAAGTCTGAAAACCATCACACTGGAGTAGACAGTGCTGACCTCCCGATTACTAGTGGATTTTCAGTGCAGAGCTGATGTTTGGAGGGTGGAAAGAGATGAGGGGAGGAGATGACTAAGGAACCTGGAACCACAGCTGGCAACTGGATCACTGGACACACTGGATCACCGCCTCACTCTAGTTCAAAAGTCCTAAATCTGTAGTCCTTGGGACTCTGGAGAGACCTCCTGCATACTAGGCAAAACTTTGTGTAGTTGCATTTTTCTAAGCAGAAGATATAAAGTTCTCATCACATTCTCAGAGGAACATGTGGCCTATAAAAAGGTTGTGCAGCACTGCTCTAAGTCATGATCTAAACCTCCACAGACATGGGTAATTTTAGTCATGTTCAGGAGGCTGAACATTTTATAGCAAGGAAATGGCAAGACAGAAAAGGCTGACTGGCCCAAAGCCACATGGAAGGTTTGCAGCAAGGTTAGAATCTGGATCTGGGATTTAGTATGTTATAATACATCAAGGGTTCTTAACCTTGGCCCCTTGGTTGGACTTTAGGATCTATAAACCTGCTGAAAACTGCATGCAAAACTAGGAGGAAGCACATTTTCCTATGAGAAGGAGCCAGTGCTTTTATTAGATACTCAAAGGGGTCTGTGACCTAAATAAGGTTAAGAACCACTACAATCCTCTAGGTTGGTCCTCAGTTCTGCCTTTCCCGCAAAGCCTGAAGAACGCACAGGCACCGTTCTGAGGCAACCGACCTCTGATCAGGGTAGTGGTGTAGGTACTGCACATAATTCTTACTTGCACCATGTAAGCCCCTCTTAGCATGCTATTATCAGCCCTTTCTCAGTAACAGGCTGAGAGCGAGACAGTGTATATGGTGACCAAACTGAGTTGGCTGAAGGTTACAGAAACTTCTTGACATCAGCCAAGATGTCAAAACTGAGACTCTAGACATGCTCAGAACCAAGATGGGCTCTGTCCCCTGAGAGAGAGGAAGCAGGCAAGCCAGTGAGCACTCAGTTAAATGTCGTCTCAATTTGGAAAGCGCAAAGAGACATTTATCAAGTCAGCCTTTCTCCAGCACTGGGAGTGCAATGCAGTGCTCACTCAGAGCCTGGGGGCAGTTCAGAGATTGACAGGCAGCCTCCTTGTCTGTCACCCAACTTCAGCTTGGCAGCTCACTGACCCTACCTCTCCTCTGGCTAAAACAAGAGTGAGTTGGCAATCACCACCCCTGGGACTCTGGCGATAACCAAACCCCTAAAAGAAGACAGGAGCGGGGAGGAAGGAGTTTTAGCACAGGCTCCGCTTGGCACATCACATGTATGTAGAAAATAGGTCAGCGTTTTTCGGCCCCTACTAAGTATTGGGTACAATGTAATGGGTGGGGCAAGGAGGGAGGCACAATCAGAAACACTCATATAAAAACATTTTGTATTTGTTGAGCGATTACTATGTGTCAGAAGTAGCACTAGAAATAGCAGTGGGGGGAGGGGCATACAGAATCATTCCTTCAACAAATATTTAAAGTAACTACGACGTGCTGGGTAAACTTGGTGCTGAGTGCTGGGTGGAGGGGAGGGCAATGCACAGAATCATTTGTTCACTGACTATTTACTGAACATCTACTAAGTGCCCTGGAGATATAATGAACTAAACAGCCTGTTCCCTCTGAATATTTACTGAACATCTACTAAGTGCCCTGGACTGTGTTAGCCCTGGAGATATAATGAACTAAACAGCCTGTTCCCACTGTAGCGTCAGGGCTCTCTGAAAACCACATCTCCAGATTAGGAAACTGAGGCAGCAGAGCCTCACACCAAGGTCTCATTGCTGAGGGCACCAGGCCCTGAACCTCAGGTCACCCAGTTTCCTAACCTAGGCTGGCCCTGCTGACTGGGGCCACCTCCCTGTCCTCGCCTCACATTTCCTTTCGGGGCACTGACAATGAGTCATTAATAATAGAATTTTAATGGCAAAAGCACAGTGGTTCTGGGTCTGCTGATGAAGCCCATCCCCTGGGGCTGTGTGGAGACTGAATAGCGAAGAATTTTCGGTCCCTTGACAACATCTCTCTCACGACTCTTCCATCCTTCTCTCTCCACAAGGAGAACTTAAAAATATCCCACTTCCACGTTTGGCACCTCGAACTGAATCAGTAATTAATTTGTAATGACTGAGGGGGAAGGAGAGTCCCATCGGGCCACCACCACAGGACTGTCTGAACAGCCCCTTGACCCCAGGCATAGCCAGGAGGAAGTGGTAATCAGAGAGCCCAAAATGACAAGGCGGGAAGAGGCTTGCGAGTGGGGCTCCACGGGAGGACCAGAATGACATTTTACTCAGCGGGTACCCCATGAAGTTTCAGTCCGCAGGGAGCTGGCTCTGTGCTCAATTCCATGAGGAAAACATTGGGTTAACCAAATTCTTTACTGCAAGACTTCTTGGAGCCTTGAATATGCCGATGTGCATTGTGAATCTATAAAAAGGGGATGTCTACTGTAGAGCTTCCCAAACTTATTTGACCACAGAAACTTTTTTTTTTTTTTGCAGAGAGATTAGTGCACTGCATAGCTTAAACCCTAAGTTTTAACCAGTGTGTGCACTGAGCCCCTACCTGCACGGGGCTTTATGCTAAGTGCGGAGGATACTGGAATACAGAGAAGACAAGGTCCCCGCTCCCAAGCTGCCTTCTGTGGGAGGCGGCCACAAGGGGAACGGTGGGGGTTGAGACCAGTGTTCAGGGCAGCCTTAGAAAGGGAGTGGGGGTCAGGGGAGGCACTGAGCTAGAGGAAGCTTAGGGTTCCAGCGGTGAGAGGAAGGGGCAAGAAAAGTGTGGCAGGACCACTAGAGGGTCATAGGGAGAGAAAAAGGAGTGGGCAGCAGAGAGGGAAATGTGGACAACCCACCTCCCAACTCCTCCCACCTTTGAACTGGCCAAGCTGGGTGGTGCTTCCCATTTGAACAGTCACTAGGAGGTTTGGTCCTCAGTCCCTCCCACCCCCTACCCTCAACCACATCTATGCTATTGAACTTGGGCTAACATCCAAAAGCCAAGGCACAGCTATTCACAAATTCAGTAATTGGAGTCATTAGCGTTGACTCAGAAATCATTTTTTCTAAGTCTCTCTCTTGGAGAAGCTTTTAAGACCCTTTAAATTGGTTAATGGAGAGTTTAGAGACGAGAATGGAGCCTTGGCTTTCAGCTCCCCCTGGCTGCCTCCCTGCCTCCCCCCAACACACTCAAGGGCAGAGTGATGAGATAATCCCATATCTGTTTTATTAAGCTCCTATCCATCTCTGACACACTCTTCACAAATGAAGATCTCAAAATCTACACTCTCCGGCTCCAAGAGTCCAGGTGCTCGATCTGCATTCACTCCCTCACAGCAGCAGGATGATAAAAACACTTTCGCACAAAAATACGGTGTGAACGATGCAAAAGAGCCTTGGGCCAGGAGTCAGGAGGCCTGGGTCCTCTCCTGGCCTGGTGACTCAAAAAGCCATGTAACCACGGGCATTCACTGTCTCCTCAGGTCTATGCGAGCATCAAGGTCCTTTCCGCAATGAAATGCCCCACAGCAGCCCTGCAGGGTAGGAAGGCAAACACCACTGCCCTTGGTTGACAATTGAGGAAATGATGCAGCGAGACAGGTTACTCACTGCTTCAAGGTGACATGGCCAGGAGGGCGACATGGCCAGAACCTAGGTCTTCACACACTTCCTTCTTCTTTTAAGTGCTGGGGCAGGTACTTAAGGTTCTTTGGGAAGGTGGGTGGATAACTGGCCTCTTCTTTGGGACTTAAGTTGTGGAATCTCTGAGCCCACAGGCTCCACCTTTACAGCTGAAGTGAGGTCTGAAAAAAGTCAAGAAGATGTATCAAGCATTTAGGCAAAAAACTCCTTCCTTCCAAATCAGAGGTGCAACGGAGCTGATCATGAATTCACTGGAGATGAACAAAAGCGATCTGATTCTGTATCTCCCAAGTTTCAGCCATTCATGGAACCACCTCATGATTTCTGCCTTCTCTCCGATCTGTGCTCCTGTTTACACAATGTTACAATATTTTTCTTTAATTTGATTCACTATTTAAATATGTTAAGCTATGTTGGTTACATTTTTACATTACACATTAAATATACAGCTACTAAAATAAAAAAATATATATTAATTTGAGTACCACTAAAATCCTCTTGTGAACCACCAGAGGCACACACATTGGATGCTGTCAAAAAATGACTTCGTCTACGCTTGAGTAAACTGAAGCATGGGGAGGAGAAGGTAAGTGATTTGCTCAAAGACAAAGGGTAAAGTGAGGACCCAGGGTCGCTGGACCCTTCAGTAGTTTTTCACAGGTCACTGAATGAATCTTGTTGGTGCACGCACCAGAGATGCCTATGATTGTATCCACTGCTTATCTGTGAGGCTACCAACCCGGGGAAAAGGTCAAAGTCATTTATTAGCCATGCATTTGAAATTGCTTGAGAACCTGACTCCCACTGGAATTTCCACCCTGAAAAGGGATCTAGAAACCCTATTTTTATTGCCATCTAACCTTCTCCTCACCCTTCCCCCCAGTACCACTGAGAAGTGCCAGTAACTGTGTCTGATCTCACCTTAGCCAAAACCCAGTCTGACGAGATTCCTTTCCAAGAGGTGTGGAGGGGCAGTCCTGCTTGGGGCTCCGGGGCTGGCTCCAAGACTCCTCCCACTTCTACAGAGGCCAAGGCTCCCTGTGCTCGAGGCATGTGGGAGGCTTGAGGCTCCTGCCAACAGGGTGTTCAGGCTGCACAGGGAGGGGCTGGAGAAGGATTTCAATCCTGTAACTGTCCGGTCGCTGGGCCCCGGGGCTGTAAGGAGAGGTGAGAGCAACTCTTACTCATGCTATATTCTTGGGTTTCTACTTTGGAGCAAAGACTTCTTAAAGGACTTGGTCCCCCCTGGCACTGTTAACCCCACCAGCCAAGTGACTCATGGGCAAGCAGGGCTCTTGGAACCCTAGAAGGGTAATTCGGGGCACTGAGGCAGCTTCGGGATGTCATCTCTCCTGAAAAACCATGAGTAGCTACCATTTATTCAATACCTACTGTGTGCCAGACTGTGCTAAGCCCTTTATAGTCATTCATTTAAACCTTACAACCGAATGAGTAAGGTACTATCAGTACTTTCATTTTCAGAGATGAAGAAATTGAAGCTCAGAGACATGGAGTCCACGCTCGGTGACAGAGCAGGGGTTAAAAAAGGTGCAGGAAGTGACAAGGAGACCAAGAGCTACTGCCACCCTCCTCTCTGTTGCAGAGTACTGAGTTTGGGGAGGAACCTGGCTGGCTTTGACTTGCATCTGTACCTGCTGCCTCCGTGGAAAAGAGGGTCTGCAGCCTCTCCCGGGCGGGCTCATTCCCCAGAGCCGCTGACTGCTGGTAACATCTGACAGCCTCTCCGAGACTCCTCTGCACACCGAGACCCTTCTCATAGCAAATCCCCAGGTGGTACCTGCTCTGAGAGTCCTAAAGGAGAAAACGGACAGACACACAGATACACACACATGCAGGGCCAAAGAAGTGAAATGCTAAGGCATGAAGACGATGGAGCAGTGAGGCACGCTGGGGCTTCATCCACGCAAAGTCAAGACGCAGCTCCAGCCCTCCCTGTACCAAGGGATCCTAACCTTGAAAAGTCAGAGGCCTAGAGCCCACCCAACACAAAGGAGACAGGGATCCCTCGACCCAAGGAGAGTCCAGCCAGAGGAGAATGGAAGCTTCTCTCGCTGAGACTGATGCTGAAAGTATGCGTAAGTGAAGGCCGCAGGGAGCACTCAGCCCACCTATGGGAAACCTGGGAGTCAGTCCCCTATGTTATCCCAAAAGAGCCAGAAGCAAGGGTGAAGGCCAGACTTCCCAAAGGCTCTGTGTGCCTTCCTGAACCTCTGCCGAGAGGGCTACACAGCATACTTTACAGGGAAAGTGTTCCTCCTCCTTCGAAAGGTTACAGGCTGACCCCTCTGCCAGTGGCTCGGGAGCCTCTCTCCTCTCACTGAGAACTATCTCCTTGAAGAGGCAGGATCAGGTGGGGTTGGGAGCCGGTCTGAACAACCAGGCTGCCTGGCTTCCAATCTTGGCTTCACCACTTGCCAGCTGTGCAACCTCAGGCACATAAGCGCACATCTCTGTGCCTCAGTTTCCTCATCTATAAAGTGGGCATAATAATGCGACCTACCTTGTTACATTAGCTTGAGGATTTAATGTGTTAGTATATGAAGAGTACTTAGTGTTATTATTTTCATACCTTGAGTTGTCCGTATCATTAATCTCTCCCTCTTCACTGGAATATTTTCATTATAGTCAATTTCCCAACTTAAAAAACAAAACACTCTGTTGATTCCCAGCTCTGGGTCCCATTTCTCTTTTACCTTCTATAAATTTCTGGACAGAGTTTCTAACATGCAGGCCAAAGTCTATGTAAATAAATATGGTGGACTCATGGCTACAGGCTGGCTTAGAACACAGCACAGGATATTTGTAAGGCCAAACACTGACTCTATAACTGCTCAGCACCAAAAGACATAATTCCTAGTGGAGCAGATGAGTGCGAGGCCTGTGCCCCAACACAGGGTTACCTAACATCCCTTTGTGCAACTTCTCCTATCATGCTGGGTGACTAAAGCAGGCCAGGGTGGCCCCAGCTTGTCCAGCACAAGCCATGGGGCCCACTCAGACCAGGGAAGATTCTGTGGCTCTTTCAAGGAAAGAAAGGCCCAGCAGCCCATACTCATTGGTGACATCCGTCTCCTTCTGACGGCTACTAGAGATGCTCTGGGCAACACTCTAGAGTGAAAAAGGGCAAGTCTCCTGAGGCTCAAGAGTTAAATGAAGCTCTCAGTATGTCAGCCAGAAAACAAAGAAAAGTTGCAACCCTTACACAGAAGAATTCTCGTCTATGCACACTGCTGGCTTTCATCCAGTGCTCTTGGGCCTTCAAGATGCAACTCGAAAATATACTGGTCAAATGCACTGGAGGAATGCAGCAAACCACAGATGGCTTCTTGGTGATTCACAGTGACAGTAAACTGAGATTTCCTACATTAAAGATACCTGTTTAACTCAGTACTTCCCAACTCCAACTGACCCTCTCTACCCATGTATTACTTATAAACATCCCATGAAACTAATGCTCTGTGGAACAAACTCTGGGACATGCTGCCTGGATGCCAATGTCCCCAGTTCCCAGACAACTAGATATCACCCCAAAGCTGCTCAGTGTCTTCACCACACGCATCTTCTGACCTCCCGGAACTACGCCACTTGTAATGATGCACCTTTCGTGTACGCAGCTGACAAAATGCTTTCACACCTATATTTTAGTCAGATTTTGATTCTCACAACAACCTTGTGAAGTAGCTGACAGGACAGGCAGGTATTACTATGCCAGTTTTAGAGACACGGGAACAGGTTTGGATCAAAAAGCGACCAGCCCAGTAGTGTGCTGGTATATGATTAACAACTGGCTCTCCAGGGGGAAAAGCCCTGCTTTGTAGATTTAGTAATTTCTGTGGTGCAAATCCTCCTATCACAGCTGGTTTTACACTACCAATATTCTTATAGGTTGGTACAAGCCAGCTCTGGCACACCCTGGACCTGCCCAAGGTCATATGGTAAGTCAGCGAGTTAAGACTTGAAGCCAGCCCAACACTCTTATCAAAAAGTCCCCTAAACACAGGAGAAAGTACCAGCTCCAAAGTCCCTCCCTTTATCAGAGTTGATCCCCGACACGCCTGGATACTGGAGACCTCGTACCCCATTGTTGGCTGCAAGCCAAAGATACTTCACAGCTCTCCGCTCATCCAGGTACGGCTCCTTGGTGAAAAGCACCCCGAGGAAAGCTTGGGCCTGTGGTCAAGGAGGAAGGAAAAATGTATCTTGGTCACTGCCAGACCCCGCATGCCCTGGGTGCCCAGGAGAGACCCCACCCATGGCACTCACCTCTCTCAGGCCTGAGTCTGCAGCCTGATTCAGCATGGACACTGCCCTCTGCCGCTCAGAGTCCCAAGAGGAGGCTGGGTCTTGCAGCAAGTACCTGGCATAGCGGTACTGAGCCAGGCTGTGGCCCTGGCTGGCAGCCAACTGGTAACAAAGGGCTGCCTGGGGCAAAGGGAGAACACCAGTCAACTGGTAACACTGTAAGCCGATTTTTTCGAGCAAAATTTTTAAAAGTTATTTTAATTACATAATAAATAATCATTATAGATGAGCAAATGCAGATAAGCCAAAAAAAATGTTAAATTCAGGTAAACCAAAAATAGAAACATACACTTCTAAGAAATCTTGTCTCCTAAAGATCATGCTGTTAACACTTTAGTGTACACCTTAGCAAATTTCTTCATATATATGCATTTACATATAGACGCATGTACATTATATATATATATACATTCACACACTTATATATAAATATGTGTGTGTGTATAGGGGTGGAGAGGGAGGGAGAGTAGGGGATAGAGAGAGAGGTATACTATTTTGTAACCTATTTTTTCACGTAACAATCCACCGTGAATGTCTTTCCTTGCCAATCAATATAGATCTAGCACATTATTTTTAAGGCCCACACAGATGTTATTAACCAATTCATTCTCTGTTGAAGGAATTTCAGGTTGCTTTCCTGTTTGTCGTTGTTTTTTCTTTTTTTTGCCATCATATACAATTCTAAGAAATACATTCTTGTATATAACATCTTTGTGGACTTACTGTACTTTATTTTAGAATCAATCTATTCGCCAAGGTAACATTCTAGGCCCTGAGGACACAACTGCAAAGAATACAAGGGCCCTGGCCTGCCTGAGTTTGGAGTCTAAATTCCTAGAAGTTAGAAGCTTCTTTCTTATTTTTCCCTCACAGCTGGGAGAGAGAAGGGGACTTTCCCCAAGTCCTGCCCACTGCTCATTTCTGGAGGTCACTCTGGGACACACAGCACAGGGCATGGGTCTCGGAGCAAGGAAGGAGGGGCCATACCTTGACGAGGTCCCTGGGGGTGCCTCTGCCATGTTCATGACACAAGCCCACATTGTACTGTGCTTTGCTGTAGCCGTGCTCTGCTGCTTTCTGGAAGTAGGAAAAGGCTGCCGCGTAGTCCCCATTCCTCATGTTCTCTGTCCCTGTAAGACAGCACAGGGCGTAAACACAGCTTCTTCTGTGAACTTCCCCACATCCTCCTCCAGATCCCAGAGGCTCTTCCTTTTCTTTCTTGTGCTGGACATTTTGCACATATTTCCATCCTCCAAATATTTCATCGGTTTGCCATACACATCAGTGGGTTCCACCCTCCTCACACCATCAAAGTCCACTTGGTAATAACATCCGATTTCCCTTTGGGAACAGCCCTCCGCCTGGTGCTGTCAATCAGTGTACCTGCTCTCCTCTCAAGCCATGAGACCTTCCCTCAGGTATCTGACCTTTGATCTGGTTGTGACAGGAGAGAAAACAGCTGTTGCAGCTTTATTCTGAGGACAGCACTCTGAAGACATTATCGGTTACTGCCGTACCACCCCCGCCTCCCCGCCTCCGATTCCTGTCCTTTCTGAGGCTTGGCAGGTCAGCAAATCTCAATAGATCCCTTTTGTGCTTAAATTAGACAGAGTGGGTTTTGGCTGTTTGTAACCAACACAACCTGATACAGTTGGTACTGTTAATCTTGCTTTATGAGGAAATAGTGAGAGGTAATAGAAGCAAGCAGCGACCTGAACTCAGGTGTGTCCAACTCCAAAGCCCATGTTCTTTTTATCCTCCGAACAAAAAGGAAAAGCAGGAGAAGACAGTCAGTTTTCAACTCTAAGCCTTTGCTCAAGCTGCTTCTCCCGCCTGGGATATCTTTTTCTGCCTTCACCATCGGACTTTTGCACACTTGTTTCTGCTCTAGAACCCGCAGACCACACTTAGGCTTTAAATACTTTTCTGGCACTTACTTAATGTATAAATCTTTTTCTATGAACTAAACTGTTTCAAGAGGACCGGCCCTGTCTCCTCAATTAGTCTGTAAAATCCTGGCGGCAGAAGCAGAAAAAGAATGTGGAAGAAATAACTCTGCATAGGGCGAAAGCTCTATACAAATGCAAAATATGATTATGGCTTATGCTCCTTTTGTGTTCTGTCACAGTGCTTAGCACTAGCTGAATAAATGAATATATGAATGAAGAAATGGGCAAGAAAATTCTCAGAAGAGACAATCTGCCCATCAAAATCCCAAAAAGCTAATGAGGTAGAAGCCAGGTTCCATTTAGCCAGCAGTGAATTACAGTTGCCTCTCTGCTACCTGAAAACTCACTGTCCAGGATTCACAGAGCCCTCTGTCCTTGAGGGGAAGACTCGGGAGGGCGAAGGATCCCACCCTGTCCCCATTCCCCACACTGGCTCCATCAACATACCCTGATCGATCTACTCTTCTCTGTCCCTCTGCTGCTAACCTAGATCAAGCCACCATCACTTTTTGCTTAGACATCAGTAACAGCTCAACTCAGTCTCCTATATCCCCTCTGGTATCCCTAAAATCCACATCTGTCTACACAACAGCCAGAAAGCTCTTTGAAAAAGTTAATTAGATCATGTGACTGCTGCCATT
>NW_006443124.1:4106119-4132952 GCF_000325575.1 Pteropus alecto
CCTGCTCCAGTGTAAAATCCTCCAAATGGTTTCCTGTCTCACTTAGAAAATTCACACTCTACCATGACTGAGAAAATCTCACTTGATCTGGCCCCTGCCTGGTTCTCTGATTTCATCTTCTACTCTCCCCATAATCTCTAAGACATACTTACCTTTCCTTTGTTCCTTTAACAAGCAAAACTCAATTCTGCCTCAGGACCTTTGCACTTGTTGTTATTGCTTCTTGGAAAGCTCTTTTCCAGATGGAAATAAGACTGGCTTGCTTTTGTCAATCAGGTCTTAGCTCAAGGATCTCCCCATCAGTGAGGCTTTCCAAATCAAAAGTTGCTCCTTGGACAAATCACTAATACATTCTCCTGTCCAATTTTATCCACAATATTTATCACCATCTGAAATTTTCTTATTGTTTACTAATGTATTATTTTTCTCTTCCTCAACTCACATGAGAGTAAGGACTCTGTCTTTGAAACACTATATCCCCAACACCTAAAACAGGGCTGAGCAAAAGATGAATACTCAATAAATTTGTTCTGAATGAGTCCCAGCCTCTCATCCACCTGCCCACTAGACTCCAACAGAGGCTGCTGGGAGTCTGGGTTTCCACATCAAAAGGCCTGAAACTTAAGCCAAGTCACTGCATAGACCAGGACAAATGATGGAGGGGCATCTAGAGTTCCCAGATGTGGGTAAGAAGTTCCTATTCGTGCACTTGGGGGCCTGCTCCAAACCTCAGGAGAATGTTCCTGCCTATGTGTGCAGAGAACACAAGATGTCCTCCAAGATTTATTTTCTCCTTCTTACATAACAGAATTTTCAAGTAGGCAGTCATTCAGCTATAGACTACATTTCCCAGTCCCCTCTACGACTAGGAGTGGCCATAAGCCTACATTCCAGACAATGATTTGTGCAACTTCTAGGTCATGTCCTTAAAGGGAAGGAGTGGTCCTTTAGCTTTCCCACTGTCCCCACTCCGGCTGGCTAGTATATGAATATGAGGGCAGGAGCTGGAATAGCCAAACAGGACCTCAAGATAGGAGCCAGTTTTAAGAATGGCAGAAAGGTTTGAATGAGAAAGGATCCCTGACACCACTGAGCCACCTTACCTGATTTGGTCTACCTACCTGGGAGAAAATAAACTCTCTGGTTTAAACCACTCCCTACCCTGACTCTATTTGACCTTCCCCAGACCCCTTCCATTTTCCCATCCGCCTGCCTTGCGGCAGAATCTACTTACCTAGGAAGTTGAAAGCGATGGAGACACTGAGCTGGAGCAGCTGCTGAATGGAAGTCACAGCCTCTTCAAGGGAAAGCGTTTTTGATTTATCTTGTTCCTGGGGAAGAAATATAAAGACTCATCGTGGGACGGTTCACTGGGATTGCCACCTGCCCAGGTCAATGTTGTGAAGATCCGGGTGACCAAATCTGGACAATACCTGCTTTTCACTAGCGGGCTGAGGCTGGACTGGTTTTGCCTTGGAGGTGAAGCTACTGCTGGCATGCAAGAAGCTGCTATCACTCAGATCTGCAAGGGAAATGGCCGACACCCAGCCAGGGTGAAGGAGAAGGTGTCACTTCCCCTTTTCTCCCACTCTCCCAGTCCACTCAGCCCCTTCATCCAGCACCACTGCCAGGAACCGCGATAATTCTGAACTGCCCCAGAAAGCATAGGGCCTCACAGGAATACCAAGTCCTAGCATATGCAGCAGCGAATGTCCATCTGCCCAACTCCCCACTACCCCCTGCCTTCTACTCATTCTAGGTGGGGACATACCTTCTTCAGAAAGATCCTGAAGACCAGCTACTCTCAAGGAGCTGTGTGAGGAGTGGCTCTTGGGTTGAGTGCACGGTTCTTCCTGGCTCAGCCTGGGGTCCCTGAGACCAGTGAGCCTGGGAGTTGGGCTGTCATGACTGGGGAAAATGTAGCTCCGCAGCACTGGAAAGAGCCAGCAAGAGCAGTCATGTCAGAAGGGGACCAGCACAGCCTGCTTGGGCTTGACTGAGTCCTCCCTGAAGTTTTAGGAAACAAAGGAAGAATTTGGAAACTCCCGTGACATTTCTCTCACCTCCTCCTCCATTTCCTTCACTGGCTTCCCTCCACAGGGGTGGAGAGGGACCCACATTTATGCTGATCTTCTGCCCTAAGCATAAATCCTCCCTCTGCTTGATTTCTTCCAGCAACAGGGAAGCAGCTACATTATTTACTCACTGTTATAGCCCCAGCACCTAATACTTTGTTTGACGATAATATTGATAATGATTACAATAATAAGAACAAGAACTTAAATACTTACTGAGCACTTATTATGTGCTTGACATGTATTAACTCACTTAGTCCTCCCAAGAAACCTATAAGGTGAAGTTTATTATTGCCCCATTTTACAGATGAAGAAGCTGAGGCACAGGGAAGTTAAAAGTGACTTGTCCAGGGACCCAGGACTAATATGTACCAGCTCTGGGGCTTGAAACCTGACAATCTGACTCCAGAGCCCTTAACCACTAGACTGCATTGCCTCTGTACCATGATACATAATAGCTACTCAATAAAGATTCATTTATTAACAAATGACTGAACAGAGAATGACCTAACTGGCTGAGGGGTAGGCAAGATCTAAAGTATCCTGGACCCCTGTGGGGCTCCCTTCATGGAAGGTGATGGGAGGGCATGGGAGGGCACTGGAAGGTAGGTGTGGCCCACACCCTGCATGGATGGAACTTCCTCACATTCCCCTTCCTCTAACTTCAGATAGGAAAGGCAAGGAGCTGCTGATGGCTCTTTTCCTGAGGTGTGTCCAGAGATACTTCCTGACCCAGAGAAACTCCCAGCCCAGCCCTCCTATCCCCAGGACTGAGAACTCACAGGGCCTCGGACGCCACAAGGGAGATGACAGGAAACAGTCCAGGGGACTGCGCCAAGAGCCGCGCTTCGCTCGCCGAGGTCCTGCTGGCAGGGATGCCTGGAAGTGGATCTGCCTTGCCAGCTGCAGGGCCAGCACAGCCAGAGTGCCCTGGGAAAGACAGCACATCAGAAACACATCTCTTCACCAGTCAGCTCAAGGCTTAGCCGTCAGCTCAAACATTACTTCGGGAAGCTTTTCCTGACTCCTAGATGGGGCAGTTTTCTCACTCCACACTCTCACAGCACCCAGACATCCCCTCTGGAGCCCTGATCACACTGGTACTTGAGTAATCATCTCTACAATTATTCCACCAAGGTCGGTCTCTCATGTTTGTCTTTCAGCACCACAAGGGCAGGAACCACATCTATTTTCCTCACCAATGTATCCCTGGCGCCTAGTACATTGCTAAGATATACACACTGAATAAATGCAGAATAAATAAAGTCTAAGTAGGCAAAAAGATAATGTGGTAAGTTGGGGCTTGGCCACAAATGCAGCAACAGGTCAGAGTTTCCCACCAAGCTCACTCTCTCCAATTTGACACAACTCCTCCCTTCCTCGCTGACCAGGCCACACACTACACACACATTCACAAGTACAGGCTTGTTGAAGGTGTCTCTTCTCCAACATGTCTACAGAAGACCTAACCTAGACCAGTGACTACTTGGTTTTCCCTGTCCCTGCATGCATTATGCAATGGAAATGACATCCAAATACTAATTTTGTTGCAACAGCCACTGAATACAATGGCAAATAAGATGGAAACAGTCTCTGCCTTCATGGAGTTTATAACCCAGGTAGGTATATCTTCATTGAGGGAGAAAAACAAAATCCGAGCACACAGAAAACAAACACAATAACTACAAATTATGCTAAATGCCAGGAAGGAAACAAATTAGGGTTTACACAGAGTATAAGAGGGAGGCCTGACAAGACAGGAAACTCTATCGGGGTGATGTGTGAGCTGAAGAGAAAGTGCTTGCATTGTCAATAGTGGACAAGTATCCATGGCACTGGGGACAGCTTGTGCTCAGGCCCTTTCACATGGGCAGTAGTGACAGCGCTGAGGGATGGCATAAGGACCCCTGGGATCCAGGCCCAGTTTCAAAAGGACTGTGGGATTACCACAGGGTTCTGATCTTTGACAAAAAGGGAAAATGCTCCCCACTCCAGGGTTTATTATATCTCTAGTCCACAGCTCCCCAGACAGAAGTGCCCCTGTTGAGAGACACTCCAGGCTCAGACCTGCTGATGACACCCATTAACAGATGAGACAATGGGCTCAGAGAGGTCAAGTCACTTGCCCAAAGTACACAGCATGAAAGTGATAGGGATGAGATGTGACAGACACGAGGAATTTGTGCGCCAACTTTATCAGAAGACCTTATAAGCAGAACGTGAAAGACAAAGATTCTGCCCTATTAGACCTAGTGTTTGCTACTGAACATCTCACTTAATAGATCAAATTCAATATTTATTGAGCAACTATATGGGCCAGTATCTGTACTAAGTGCTTTTATAAGCCATACTAGGTTCAGCAACCAAGCCGTAGAGCATGGTAGCCAAGCACATGAGCTCCAGAGCTTATCTGGTTCCTCTACTTAATAGCTGTGTGATCTTAAGCATGTTACCTAAAGTTTCAGAGCCTGTTTCCTCATCTATAAAATGGAGGTTATATCTTCCTCGTAAGATCTTTGTAAGGATTAAACAAGATAATGCATATATAACGCTTTACATGAATAAAGTTTTAACTATTTAGCATTATTTATTATAAACTCCACAAAGGCAAAAATCATTATCTACCTTGTTCTCTGCTATGTCCCTAGTGCCTAGTAAAAATGCCTGGCTCAGAAAGGGTGTTAAATATATGTTTGCTGACTAAAAGGAGGAATAAATACATGGAGGACAGGTAGATGGAGCATGGCACTACCTCTCCAAATATGCTCCAATGCCATGAGCTACTCAAATTTTGAATGCGGGCACAATGATGCCCTAGCTCTTGATTCTAGGCTTCCATGCAGAATCATTCTCCTCAAAGTCAAAAACAAGGCTGAGGAAGCCTTACCCACGATATGGCATCCCACAAGGTATTTTCTAGGCTTCCATGCAGAATCATTCTCCTCCACACTGAAAGTCAAAAACAAGGCTGATGAAGCCTTACCCACGATATGGCATCCCACAAGGTATTTGGGGAGACACGGCCAGACATCCACTGAAAGGCATCCTTCCATCCATGGGATCTTGGGCCCCTGCTTGTGCCTGGACCATGGGGGCCTGACCTAGATGATGTAATAGAGACCATTAAGTTCTGTCCCAAGTAGGGGGAGAGGGAGGCCAAGAGAGGAGATGGGTGATAGAACGACAGGATCTCACCTGTCAAAGCTTGGCACTTGGACCAGCGGAGTAGAGGAGGCAGCCTGAGGCCCATCTAGGCTGGTGGTTTTGGAGGTCACTCCCCGGAAACCAGGTCCTAGCAGACGGGGAAGAGCTGTGCAGAACAAAAATTA
The DNA here is from genome assembly GCF_000325575.1 of Pteropus alecto. NCBI lineage: Eukaryota > Metazoa > Chordata > Mammalia > Chiroptera > Pteropodidae > Pteropus > Pteropus alecto. The sequence goes on from NW_006443124.1 coordinate 4,111,524, forward strand.
GTCACCTTGATATGAACAGGACTGAAGCAATGGCAGCCCCACCAATATTCCCTCTGACCTTTGACAGAGTCCCACCCTAGAAACCCAAGAATCACTGACTGGCATCTGCCTCTGCAGAGGTGTTAAACAAGGATACACGTAGGAATCTTTTGCCTAGTAGGTTCTGTGGCGCCACCTCAGAACCAAAAAACCAAGATACTTCAGGGTGGCACATTTATCTTTTGAAAAAGCTCTCCAAGTGATTCTGATGCTCTCCTAGTGCTAACAACCACTGTTCTAAAATGACCATTCATACACAGACTCAATCAATGTTTGGAGCATTTTCTCTCTAAATCCCGTCTCTCTTCATTGGCCTCTACTCCTTTCTTTGGCTGGCCCACCATCTCATTATTTGGCCTCCCCCTTTCAATAATCCCACCCATCTCGTTGGCTCTAAGCGCTACCTCTTCCCACTAGCTCCACCCAAACCCCACGTTCCTGCATTCTGGGTGTAGCCCGCCCCTTGAGGTCCCGCCTTTCCTCAGCTCTATCCCCGCCCACTACTGCTTTGGCTTGGTCCTCAAGCGCGCCCCCTCCTCCAGTACTGAGTCCGCTGCCTCAAGACGCGCGGCTCCGGCGCCCCCTTACCTCGGCCCAGGAGTCCCGGGAGGCGCCACATGTCGTCGCCAGTGCCATAGAGGCTCGCAGCCGAAAGAGCGAGGCCAAAGCATGAGACGACAGCTAGAACGGCCGCTGTGGCGCCCTCCGGGTGCCTGAACCCCAAGGAAGCTCTCAGGCAGCCAATTAGAAAGGAGCCCAGCCGGAAGGACGGGTCTCAGTGAAAGGAAGTGAGAGTGTAGGCGTGTTTGGGGCTAGCGGGAGCGAACTGCGGCAAGGGCATTGAGGATGTGGTCCCTGCGCCCCAGGGAGGAGGTGTGGTTTGCCGCCCGCAAGAGGATGGGGAGAGCGCGTAGAGGCGGGGGCGGAGCAGCAGGAGGTGGCCAAGCCGAACCTCCTGGGAAGCGGGGCTAGAGCGGCCTCGGTGGCGCAGGAGGATCTTGCAGACACTATGGAGACTGGAAAGGGAAGCGGTCTTCCCCAGGCCCCGAGGCTGGGGGAGGTGGGAGTAATGAGGCCCACTGGGCAGAAGAAAGGAGCCTTAGGGTCCGACGAACGGTGCCGGTAGTCCAAGGCCGGTGTCCGATTGGGTAGGCGATGGAACAGGCAGGGTTCTGATTCTGGGGCTCTAACTCTGGCTCGGCTTCGTTTTCTTATGTAACCTCTGGCCGACCCCTTCCCTTATCTGGGCCTCAATGTGCGTTATGATAGGGTCAGATGGAGTGACCTCGACTGATCCTAACTGGTTTGACAGAAACCACTTGAGTTTCTGCTTTCAAAATACCTAAGAGGAGACCCCTTCATACACACATCTGTTAATCAGAGCTCTCATCTTCAGACCCAGCTAATGTCATCGATGTGTTCTATAAAATAAAGGCGCTCAAATTCAATTGTAAGGTGGTTAGACTTCCTCTTTTCCCCCAGGTGCATGATTTATGGGTAGGTGGAAGTCTCCACCCAGAGTAAAAGAGTACCAGGGTACCTACTTGTAGACAGGCAATTAATAAAACTAGACAGTTGTATTAATATGTTTAACTTTTGAGCCATATGTCAGCCACCATCCTAAAATCTGAGGGGACATAAAGAGCATTTGTAGCCTCCAAGAACACATGACCCAGTGTTTTGTGGCCTCGAGATTTCCACAAATGGTTTGAATCCCAGCTTTCGTACCTTCTAGCTATGTGTTCTTGGGCAGTTTACTTAACCATTTTAAGCCTCAGGTTCTTAATCTATAAAATAGAAAAAATAATACTTCAGGCTTAAATAAAGCAGTATATTTAAAATTTTTAGCATAGTTTCTGGCACATAGTAAGAGCCTAGTAAATGTAAGTTGCTATTAATTGTAATGTTAGAAGAGATGAGTAGACAAAAGAAATAGATATATTCCAATAGAAGTATGAGCACTGGGTTATGGAATACCATGGAAGGATTCAGAAAAGTAATTGCATTTGAGCTGGACCCTTAAATGAGTAAGAGTTTGCCAGGTGGAGAAGGGAGAAAGGCATTGCAAGCAGAAGAAACGATAAATACAGGCCCAGAAGTGTGAATATTGGATAACTATTCAGAAATATCTTTGCTTTGGGATTTGAGACACCCACCTTTGACATTCCTTGTATTGCTACCTCAAAATAACAAGCATGCTGGTTCAACACTGTTTCCAGGACTTATGCACCCTTCTTCCTTTCAGCCTGTCTAGTTCATTTCATTCCTCCAGGCTCAGCCACATCCAGTGCTTCAGTGATGACTCCTCAACTGTTGGAGCCCTCACTACTCTCCGCTTTTCCCAATTTTTGTAGCACTTAATTTCTTACCACACAATTTAGCAGTAATTATATGTTGTCCCGTTATTTAATTATCTTATTTGTGTTAGTCTAGTCTCTCCAGTGCTCTCCCTCAGGGCAGGGATGGCATTTTCCCATTTTGCATCCCACATCAGACTTGACATAAACTGTCTGTCCACAGAAGATGTTCAAACAATGCCTGTTAACTTGACACCTTGTGCTGCTATGATTTTAGACAAAGAGCACCAGACCCCAATCATGGGATTTATTGATTCAAATGGAAATGTATTCATTCCACATGCAAACATTGAGGGCCCTCTGTGTTTGAAGTTACTTGAAAATTTTTGAAGAAGATCATGTGTTTTCATATGTAAAATAGCCTAATGACATCTGTCCCTAAATGCCTGAGAACACTAACAGACCACATGCGTGAGGGTAGATGGCGAGGGTAGCTGGAGTCCTCACTGACACACCAGATCACCCCAGAGGAGCACCCCAGAGGAGCACCATTGGGGATGGCAACTTCGTTCCCTTGCTTTTAGTTTTGCTTGAACTTCCAGGTCTAAACCATCAACCGTTCTCTTCTCCTGCTCCCAAGATTGCTCTGTTTTTGGCTTGTGGCCCAAAGTCAATTTGACTTAATTTCTTTTCAAAGGTAAGCGAACCTACTGCCCAGGTGTCCACTTAATCACCTTTTGTTGATGCCACCAAGTACTCACCACAGCAAGGGGTCTAGACATTTGTTGTTGCCTTCACTTTCGTAGACTTTCTTAATTTGCATTAATCCGATACGTTAAGAGAGCCTAGTCTGTGCTGGAGAATGTTCTGAGTAAATAACAATTTTTTGTGGCCAAGCCGAACCTCCTGGGAAGCGGGGCTAGAGCGGCCTCGGTGGCGCAGGAGGATCTTGCAGACACCGTGGAGACTGGAAAGGGAAGCGGCCTTCCCCAGGCCCCGAGGCTTGGGGAGGTGGGAGTAATGAGGCCTACTGGGCTGAAGAAAGGAGCCTGCCCTCACAGAGAAAAGTCTATCAGGACAAACAAACTCAGTAGACAGTTAAAACACATAATGATGTAAATGGGTATGGTCCCTGCCCTCACAGAGAAAATAGTCTATCAGGACGAACAAACTCAGTAGACAGTTAAAACACATAATGATGTTTTAGTTACTTATTGCAGCATAACGAACTCTCCAAAATTTAGTGGCTTCAAACAATCATTGAATTGACTGGGCTCAGCTGGGCAATTCTGCTGGTTTCACTTGGGGTCTCTCATGAGATTCCCATCAGATGGCAGCTGAGGCTAGAGTCATATGAGGGCTCAACTAGGACACTGAAAAGGCTGCGCGTCTTTGCTTCTTCGTGTAGTCTGTGCTCCACATGGCCTCTCCAGCTGAGTAGCTGAACTCCCTAAACGGTGGCTCAGAGCTTCAAAAAGTACAAAAGTAGAAGCCGCTAGGCTTCTTAAGGCTTAGGCCTGGAACCCGCAGAGTTTCACTTGTGCACTCTGTTGGTTAAAGCAATTCACAAGATCAACCCAGAATCAGTGTGGGAGGAGAAGACACAAAGGCTTGAATAGTGCTTAAGATCTCTTTGGAGACTAGCAAGTGCGTTAGTGAGGAAAGTACAGGATGCTATGGAAACACCCAGGGGAGGCATATAACCTAGTTATGGAAGTCCTAAGAAGACTTCCAGGAAGACTTCCTGGAGGCAGTGACATCTAAACTGATGAATCTGAATGATGAACTAGCCAGATGAAGAAGCAGAAAGGAAAACATAATTCAGACTGGAAATAGCTGATGCAAATACCCAGGGAGACAAAGAGAGCACAATTTAAGATCAGCGTGTCTGTGGGGGCCAGAGGGTGGTTATAGGATAGTGATAGACCTTTAGTCTGGAGGGGTAAATGGGGCCAGGTCATAAAGTCTTGTAAGCCCCTCCCCGCCCCAAGATGTCTGGACTCTGTCCTGAGGGCATGGGACATCAAGAAAAGAAGCAGGTGTGATCAAGCCAAAAGGAATTGAAAAAGGCTATTGGCTATTGAGTGGGTGATGGATTAGAGGGGTCAAGCCCTCATTTTTCACCCTGTCCCTCCTAGCCAGTGACCTCACCTTCTTCACTGAGAAGGCTGAGTCACCACCTCAGCACTGCTATCAGTACTTTTTGCTTTTTATTAGTGGGAATTTTTATCATAAAAAAAATGCTAGCTCCTTTGTACAAGTTTTTGTTTTCGTTTTTGAATTTTAAAATGAACATGTCCTAAAAAGCCTGCTACCTAGTAGGATCTAAAAGTAGGAACATGTGGTTGGTCAAGTGATCAAACAATTTATACCTGTGTGAAGTATGTTAAGGAGAACAGGAAGCATGCCAGGCTCAGGGGAATTTACCCCTCAGTTAAGTAGTGGTTGGTTAAGAGAATACCTACTCTAGTACAAAGTCAAACAGTACTAAAAGAGCAACCATTTTCAACTCTTCTGGGTTTCAGAAAGCAGCACAGAGGAGCTTGGGTTTGGAATTGGACTGCCTGGCATCCAACACAGTTCTTCCACTCACCAGCTGAGTTACCTTAGTCAAGTAAATTATATCTTTCACCTTGGTTTCCTCATCTGAAAGATGAGAGTGATGATTGTACCCTTCTCATGAGATAACATATAAATTGCCTGGCACATGGTCAGTAAATGGTGATGATGAAGGATCTAACGAGAACAGCTGCGAGTACAGCTGTGGACATTTATTTAGTTGCACACTGTACAAATAAATATAAGGCATGAATATGAGCTAGAAGAAATGACAAGAATAGAGACTCGTTTGGAGAGGTCTGTCTCTTCCTTTGTTCTAGGCCAAACTCTGCTTTCAGTCCCATTCTCTTCCTGCTTCTTCTAGAACTTTGTCTATAATTATCCTGACCCTCATGCCAAAGCATACATCTCTCTACTATTTTTTTCTTTCTACCTATGAAATATACACAGGCCTTTCCCATCTTGGTGGGGGGGGGCGATCCTTTATTTGAATCTCCTTCCCTTTTCAGCTACCATTCTGTTTCCTTCTTTCTACCGCTAGATCTCTTAAGCAACATACATACCGCCTCCCAGTCCTTCACTTTCAGCTTTGTCTCCCAGCTTCTATGGATGCTCTTCTAACACCGATGTCACTACTAAGGGTCATCAAAGACCATCTCATTAACCACCATTGGGCTTTTGTTTCATCAATCTCCAGAGCACTTGACTCAGTTGACCATCCACTCCTTAAATTTCACATACAAAACCACCTCATCATCCCACTTCCTTGTTTCTGTCAATTGTATCATTTCCCCAAGCCATTCAGAAAAGAAATCCTGAACTCAGGATTGGCTCAACTCCCTTCTCTGCCCTCCCCTACATTAGTTTTGATTCTTGTCACAAATATGAAAAACTCATTGAAGCTAGAGCTCTTTAGGAAAGTTTTATCAGGATACAGAAGAGTGAGGGGACATCTAATATACCCCAAAGGCAGGATGCAGCTGGAATCCAGGAAAGATAGGATGGTACGCTCAGGAGCCAATGAAGTGAGTCCTCTCTCTCTCTCTAGCTTGCTTTCTGGATTTCTCATGATCTGCACAGACATCCCAAAGGTGTCCCCAAACCCAGCTAGTCACCAGGTCCTATAAAAATCACCATGTTTTCATCAGGCCCTTGAATCCATCCCCTCTCCAGCTTCCTTTGTACTGTATCTCCCATGTTTGTTTACCCCGTGATTGCTCTGTTCCTATCTTGCTTTTCCTCCTCCTGACCCTGAGTATGAATATCGCCCACATTCAGTTCTCTGTTCATTGCTCTTTTCTTGAGCTACCTTCTCTGTTGTTGACCCCTAAATGAGAGTAGAGTGGTTAAGAGCTTAGATTCCAGAGTCCTAATGGCCTGTGTTTGAATCTCCCACCACTTTCTAGTTGTGTGAACTTGGGAAAGTTACTTGAAATTTTTGAGCCTCAATTCCTCATCTATGAAATGGGGATAAAACTGATTCCCCTTCCTGACAGGGTTGATGTGAGGATTCACTGAGCAAACACATGTAAAGTGCTTAGTTAGAAAGGACCCAATAAATGGCAACAATTATTAGCCTTACCTTTGTTCTCTTTCCTGACAGTTCTAGTTTTATGTCACCTGCTAGACTTTTCCATTAAATGTCCTGCTCTGACCTTAGATCCACCTGTCAGAATTCTCTAGGTACTGTTGGAAGATGCAGCTTTCTGAGACCTAGAGGGTCAGACTCCCTGAAAAAGAGGAGTGGTCTCATCAGATCTTCAAAGGCATCCCCACCTGAGGCTTCAGCTAGGCCTCAGCAAAGAAAACTCAGAACAGTTCCCCTGTAAGCCTCCAAACCATTTACTGGCTGTCTTAGAATCCAAGAGAGCAGGCTGGGCTGCTGTTAAGAGAACAAATGATGTGAATCCAACCTTTAAAAAAAAGCCCCGGGGTTGGTGAGAGGAGATGTAGCAGGATCAGTGGAGCTTTGAGATGGGTGTGAAAGGTGAGAGCAGCACCTTCAGGGTGCGGAGCCGGGCTTAGGCTGGGGCCTCCCCCCAGCACTGGGGATTTGGCAGCACAGAAGCCAGAGGCGCTCCTGTTTTCAGCTGAGCCGTTGCAGAACCCCTTTGCCACCCTGTGAACATTCCTCATTAAGCTCAATGTGGGGAGCAGCTTTCACCCGGCCCTCAGCCTGGCACTCCCACCTCCTTCTCTGCTTCTGGGTAGCAGTATTCCTACCAGCAGGGATGTGGTGAGGGGCAGTGCCCACTCTCATCCTGTGCAGAACAGGGTTTGTGGGAACAGAGGGTAACCTCACAGCTGTTTGCACAGGAGTGGCCAAGTAGTTAAGAGCTCTGGCTCTGAAGCAGAATATGTCCCTGTTCTAAAGTCACTTCTGCCATTACTGTCTTTGTGACCCTTGGCAAGTTGGTTAACCTCTTTATGCCTCATCTGTACAATAGGAATGATAATAGGTCTATGTAACAGTTGTGAGTTTTAGTAAGATAATGCAGTTAAAGCAGGAAGCTTAGTCCACCTATATCACTGAGAGCCAAGGGCCCTGTCCTTACAGGAACAGCCATCCCCATTCCCCCCACACGCCCTGACTGCTGTCTCTACTCATTCTGTATTGTCCTCTGTTTACATGTCTGTCTCTACCATTGCACTATGAGTGCCATTAAGTCAGAGATAGCATTGTATGGATCTGTGTCCTTGGTGCCCATCATAGGATCTGGCACATACATGAGCTTAATAAATACATGTTTACTGTTTCAAGGAATTGGTGAAACAATGTAGAAGACTTAAGATTCCCTCTGGACTCAGGGTCCCACCACCTACCCTGGGTCATTCATCACAAATAGAAGGTTTAGGCCAGTCCCTGTCCTGGGGCCTGGGGCTACTACAGTGAATGCTATAAGATAGGTTCCTGGCCTCATGGAGTGAACTGTCCAGGGGTGGTAGATATTAAACATGTAACAAAACTGATGATATATTTCAACTAGGAGCATTGCTAGCAAAGAGAAACCCATTCCCCTATGAGAACATAGAGCAGAGCGGGAGGGAAGGATCAGGGAGAGTTTCCTAGATCAGCGATCCCAAACCTTTTTGGCACCAGGGACCTATGAGAATCTAATGCTGGATGATCTTAGGTGGAGCTGAGGTAGTGATGCTAGTGCTGGGGAGTGGCTGCAAATACAGATGAAGCTTTGCTCACTGGCTTGCTGCTCACTTCCTACTGTGCAGCCCGGATCCTAACAGGTCATGGACTGGTAGCCCTCCACAGCCCAGAGATTGATGTGACAAGTAAACCGAGGCCCAAGGAAAGAGCAGACTGGGTGGAAGTGGAGAGTGGAAAAGAGTCTTCTAGGTAGGGGAAACAGCATATGCAAAGGTCCTGAGACAGAAGAGAACGAGGCTGCTAGATGGAAGACAAGGTTCATGCTGCTGTAGCCAGTGATGGAGGGGGTCAGGAGCTTTGCCAAGGCCACAGAGCTGGGAGCATGGATTATGCAGAGCCTTGTAGGCTATGATGAGAATTTGAGACTTTATCCTAATGACAATAGCTAACATTTATTCAATGTTATGTATGTGCGCGCTGTGCTAAGTACATGTGTTTCCTCATTTACTTTTCACAACTCCAGTAGGAGGCTGGTGCTATTCCCACTGTACAAATAATGAAGCCCTTGCTCAGGGAACTTAAATTGTTCAAGATAACACAGTTGGCTGGAACGGAGCTGGGATTTGAACTCTAACATCAGGATCAAAAGCCTGCCCTCTTAACCCCTGCGTGGCCCAGCCAAGGAGCTCAGTATGGTCTTAGACCTGAGCCGCATATTCCGCAAGGCCTGCCTTCTTCTTTTGCGGCCACATGTGCCGGATCCTTCTCACCCCACTAGGGGAACCCCAGCAGAGGCTAGCTCTGGCCAGATGAGCGCCCCCCGCAGCAGGCCGGGTGGCAGGCAGTGTGGACACGTAATGGCGCCCAGCCGGGTCCCCCTCCACGTGACGGGTCTGGACGCGGGCACCGCGGAGCCGTGGAGCGCGGCCGCAGTGCGGTGGGCGCTGGGTGTGCGCGCTCGCGCTGCCGCGGCCGCTGTGAGATCTGGAGGTAATGGACCCCAGAGGGCCGCCGGGGCGGAGAGGGAGGGAGCCCCTCGGCTTCCGGCAGGGGGCTCTATCTCCCTGTCATCCCCGGGCCAAGCGCCGCAGCCCCGCCGCCTGGGTCATCACATTCCCTCCAACCTCGAGGAGAAAAACAGTGTTCATTTCTGATTAAAAATGACTATTTAAAAAAAAAAATGATTTCATTCTTTATTTCTTTCTGTCCTCTCCCAGGGCCAGAAAGAGGCAAAGAGCGACACCAAGAATCCATTCCAAACGAGCAACCAAGAAAAGACGCGGCGGCTCCCAGATGTTGATGTTTTGTTTTTTGACATAAATCTTTGCACTCATATGGGAGTTTTCATTGATTCATGTTCCCATCTGCTGAATTTCCTTTTATTTATTTAATATGGCTTTTGGGGGAAATCTTGCTCTGAAGCTCTGGAGGAGCATAAACTAAGCAACCGCTGCACGCCCTCCTTCCTCCTCCCAATCCTGGCTGCGGGGAGAAGGGAGAGTCAGTGGTACCCTGCACGGAAGGCTGCTTGCTCCAAGTCCATCCCTAGTGAAGCAGAGCCTACGCCTCCTGCTTGGGCCTGCCCGAGGCTGTAAATCCAAGAAAGAAATAGCACTGAGTCCAGTCACATAGAGTCTGTTTCTTCTCCTTCCTGCCCACTCACACTACTGCGTTCCCTTCACGCTAAAACGCGCTCTTGGTTTAACAGTTTTGGAGACCAGGAAACATCTAACAGTGAATGTCCGCATTAAACGTGTTAGAGGAGCTTCTCCCCCTCCAACCCATCCCCCATCCTCCACTGCACTGGTGATTCTTAGTAATTAAGAGCTTCAACTCCAGAGTCAGACTGTCTGAGTTTGAATCATGACTACTTTATATAGAGAATTCTCGAGCAAATCAACTTCTCTAAGCCTCAGATTCCTCATCTATAAAATGAGGATAATTATTATTTCTTCTTTGGATACAGCTACATTTCACAGATGAGGAAACTGAGGCTGAGAGTAATTAAGAGATTTGCCTCGCTTGGACAGAGCCAGAATACACTCTAATGTCTTTTTGATCCTCGTCGTGTCTCAACCCCAACCTCTTCCCAGATGCTCCTCCAGGTTTCCCAGGATATGCCATCTGCCTGGCAGGAAGGGAGTGCCCTCTTATCTATGAGGCGGAAGAAAAGACTAGAAGTTAGTGATTCAGAATGTCTGACACCTTAGAACAATACCCATTTAACCTCGGAACATAGGACCCGATTTGAAAGGAAACTAGAGGTCATCTCATTAGGTTTCCTACCTCATCCATGCAGGCTTCCCTGACAGGTGCAGAGAACTCATCCCCTAACAGGGCAGTCCCTTCTATTTGAGGGTGTTTTTAGCTATTAAGAGACCCGTAAACCATTTAAAGGGAACCTTTGAATGCAAGAAACCACGATTTCCTCAGACTAAGCCCCATAAGGCCCATCCTTGTGAAGGCCCAAGGCTGTAATCTCTAGTCCTGAGTAGAATGAAGAGATTCCTCAAAGTGTGACATTATTCCATTGCACCCTCCATTATGAAGTATAAACTGATTATATATTCATTCCCTATGTATATCTCATCTAGCCCAAGCTTCTCTGCATGTGCTACGTGGGACTCTCCCTTGCAGGGCAAGATAGGAACTCTCCAATTTGGTTCTAAGCTCACCCCGCAGGTGCACATGCCCTTAACCCTTCATTCATGTACAGTATTTTCTGAAATTCCCATGTGTGGTAAGCAGATATGGTGTCTCCGCATGCGTTCAGTGCCTTACTGGAAGTCAGCCCTCAAAATATGTTTATTGAAGAGAATCAGATGGTGTGGGCCGGCACTCCTGTTCACTTTGCTCAACAACCACCTAGAATGAAACTATTGCCTTCTTCTTGAACTAAAGCCTATACGTTGGCTACATGATTTATCCTTGAGATTGCCATGAGAAGTGTCTTTTTTGGGTGTTGAAGGAAAGACTTGGGGCCTTGGAGGAGACCAAATGATAAAATTAAGAAAATGATAAAATTAAGAAAGGGCCTTAATTTTTCCTTTGAAGCACATTGTCTTCCTACTTTTGTGGTATTCCTTGTGCAAGTGTGCATGGGGTGGGGGGCTTTGATTTAGGGTTAACTGACAGCCATAAGCTTAGGCAGTTGGAAAACTCCACTCCCCCCTCAGAGAAGACACAGAGGGGAAGGAGACTTTAAGGTGTCTGGATGAGAGGGTTCAGAGCAGTGAGAAGAAAATTACATCAGTACAGCTGCATATGACAGGCCCAGGCATAAGGCTCCAGCCGATCCCCAGGATGTCTCACCCACACCCTCTTGGCTGCATCATGCTTCCTGCAGTGTGGATGAGGCCTTAGAAGTCATCACGGGTGACAGTAGGATGGACCAGGCCCAGCTCAGTGACAGCGAGAGAAGCCATTCTGCTGACTGTGCTCTAAGGCACTGTGGAAGCAGCCAAGAGTAAGAGCGGTCACCCTGCCAAATGGTGCTGGGATCAGCTAGGTGGCCAGGAAAACCTGGCCAGAGTCTTCCAGCCAGATGCTAACAGAGAGGCGTGTGCCCCTCTGGATGCCGCATCCAAGGGTCTTACTACTAAGACTGTGGTGCCCAGGCTTGGCCATGAGCTCCCTAGATAAGGGAGCCCCGTTTGGGGTCCTGAGGAAGCCTCCTTTCCCAGCTAGAGTGTGCTGATTTCCACACCGGGGGCTGATACACTTCATCATATGGTTGAAGTCACGGAGAGAGGAAAGGTTAAACCTTGGACCCACCATCTCATTTGTGGGTTCTTGGACTAGAGACTCCTTAGGATGTTCTCCCTTTACTCTGACCATTCTGGTTAATCCAGTTCAGTAGTTCTACTCACCCTATCTACACTGAGCACATGTAATGGCAGGTGCTTTTCTAAATGCTGGGAATATTATGATGAATAAGGAAGACATGGGCCCTGACCTCAAGGAGTTCACAGTCCAGGGGAAAATAAGTGCAAGATAAATAATTACAATTATGAGGTATGTTACAAAAAGAGAGGCTGGGGGATCTATGGGAGAGGATCAAGAGGAGGTTTAACACAGTTTAGTGATGTTTCTCAAAATATGGTCCCTGGACCACCTGCATCAGAGGCATCTGAGGTACTTATAGAAAATTCAGATTCCTAGGCCTTGTGCCAGATATAGAGTTGAAGGCTTTGAATTGGGGCCAGGAATCTGCTTTCTTAAAAAGTGAAATAAAATTTACATAACATACTATTAGCCATTTAAAAGGATATACTTCAGTGGCATTTAGGACATTCACAATGTTGTACAATCATCACCTCTATCTAGTTCGAAAACATCTTTATCGCCCCAAAAAGAAACCATATACCCATCAAGCACTCACTCCCCAATCCCCTGTCCCCCATCTCTTGGCAACCACTAACCGGCTTTCTGTCTCTATGGATTTACCTATCCTGGATATTTCATATGAATGAGATCATATACTATATGACCTTTTCTGTCTGCCTTCTTTCACTTAGAATAATGTTTCTGAGGTTCATTAAAATATATTGTATCATATATCAGTACTTCGTTTCTTCTTATTAATGGATCATATTCCATTATGTGTATATACCACATTTTGTTTATCCATCCATCAAAAGAGTTTTGAGTTGTTTCTATCTTTTGGCTATTGTTAGTATTGCTATTAATGTGAATATAGTTAACACTATTGAACTGTACACTTAAAAAATGGTTAAGATGATAAATTTTATGTTATGTGTGTTTTACTGTAATTTAAAAAAAATTTAAACAGTAGCTGGCCCTTCAGAGCTTTTGACTCAGTACAGAGATAAAAAAAAGCTGATCCTAAAATTCATATGGAATTGCAAGGGATCCTGAATAGCCAAAGCAATCTTGGAAAAGAATAACAAAGTTGGAGGACTCACATCTTTTTATTTTAAAACTTACTACAAATCTACAGTAATCAAAATAGTGTGATACTGCCATAAGGATAGACATATAGATCAATGGAATAGAATTGGGAGTCCAGAAATAAACTCATACAACTATGTTCACAGTTGATTTTCAACAAGAGTGCTAAGACCATTCAATGGGAAAAAGAATAATCTCTTCAACAAATAGTACTGGGACAACTGGATATCCACATGTCAGAGAGAGAGAGAGAGAGAGAGAGAGAGAGAGAGAGAGAGAGAGAGAGAGAGAGAGAGAGAGAGAGAAGGAGAGAATAAAAGAAAAAAAGAAGGAAAGAGAAAGAAATTGGATCCTTATCTCTCACTCTATATAAAAATTAACTCGATGTGTATCAAACATCTAAATGTAAGAGATAAAATCATAAATCTCTTAGAAGAAAACATAAGGATGAATCTTCATGATCTTGGATTTGGCAATAGTTTTTTAACTGTGACACCAAAAGCACAAGAGAGAATAAAAGAAAAAAAGAAGGAAAGAGAAAGAAATTGGATCCTTATCTCTCACTCTATATAAAAATTAACTCGATGTGTATCAAACATCTAAATGTAAGAGATAAAATCATAAATCTCTTAGAAGAAAACATAAGGATGAATCTTCATGATCTTGGATTTGGCAATAGTTTTTTAACTGTGACACCAAAAGCACAAGAAACAAAAGAAAAAAGGGATAAACTGGATTTCATAAAAACTAAAAATTTTTGTGCATCAAAGGACACCATCAAGAAAGCAAAAACTCTCTTTCTTTTTACAAATCATATATCCAATAAGTTTTTAGTATCCGGAATATATAAAGATTTCTTACAATTCAATGATAAAAAACAAATAACCCAATTTAAACATGGGCAAAGGATTTGGATAGACATTTATCCAAAGAGATGCAAATGGCCAATAAATACATGAAAAGATGCCCAATATTATTAGTCACTAGGGAAATGCAAATCAGAACTACAATGAGAAACCACTTTAGGCTCACGAGAATAGCTATAATAAAATTTGTAAAAAGTAAAATAACAAGTGTTGGCAAAAATGTGGTGATATTATTGGAGCCCTTGTACATTCCTGGTCAGCATGTAAAATGGTGCAGCCACTGTGGAAAACAGTTTGGTATTTCCTTAAAAAGTTAAATGTAGAATGACCACATGACTCAGCAATTCTACTCCTAGATATATACCCAAGAGAACTGAGAACAGATACTCAAACAAATACTATCCAGAATTTTTCATCTTAGAAAACTGAAACTCTATACCCATTAAACAACTCTCTTTTTTCCCCACCCCCAAACCCCTGGGAACCACCATTCTACTTTCAGTCTGTATGAATTTGACTACTCTAGATATTTAATTTGAAATATGATATTGGAGGAGAGCTCTACAGGTAGCCTGGACCACCAGAAAGACAAACAAATGGGTCTTAGAGAAAATTAAGCCTGAAACATCACTGGAGGCGAAATGACAAAAACTGAAGCTGTCCTACTTTGGACACATCATGAGAAGGCAGAGTTCTTTGAAAAAGACAATGATGCTAGGAAAAATAGAAGGCAGTAGGAAAAGAGGAAGACCAAATATGAGATGGATTGACTCCATAAACAAAGCCATAGTGGACATCATTCATTCATAGGGTCGCCAGGAGTCAGAGCTGACTCAATGGCATATAACACATACAGATACCTCATATAAGTGGAATCATACAGTATGCGTTATTTTGTGACTTGTTTATTTTACTTAGCATAATGTCCTCCATGTTGTGGCATGGGTCAGACTTTTCTTCGTTTTTAAGACTGAATAGTATTCCATTGTGTGTGTGTGTGTGTGTGTGTGTGTGTGTGGTGTGTGTACCACATTTGCTTTATCTATTCATTCTTTCACAGACAGGTTGTTTCCATATCTTGGCTACTTTGAATAATGCTGCAATAATCACAGCTGTGCAGCTAGAGAATATATATATATACACACACACACAGTAATTTATTGACACTTACCATATACATATACCACATTTTGTTTAGTCATTCATCTGTCAATGAAGATTTGAGTTGCTTCCACCTTTTGGCTATTGTGACTAGTGCTTCTGTGTACAATATCTCTTTGAGACTGTTTTCAATTATTTTGGGTATATACCCAGAAGTGGAGTTGCTGTACCATATGCTAATTCTATTTTTAATTTGTTAGAAACCACCACACAATTTACTGAAGTGGCTATTTTATATTCCTACCAACAGTGCACAAAGGTTCGGATCTTTCCACATCCTCACCAACACTTATTATTTAATGTGAGGTGATATTTCATTGTGATTTTGATTTGCATAGGAATCTGCTTTTTAAAATAAACTTTTTATTTTGGAATAATCTTAAATTCGCAGAAAAGTTATGAAGAGTGTACAGAGAGTTCCTGTATATCTCTCATTCGCTTTCAGTTACCCCTAATGTTATCATCTTACATTACCATGGTATTTTGTCAAAAATGGAAATCCGCTTTGTAATAAGTGTGCACGTGCATGCACATACACACACAGTGATTCTTAGGTGCATTAAAGTTTGAGAGCCACTGATATAGGGGTCAGGAAAGTCCTTCTAGGGAAGTATATTTCAGCTGTTCGTTGAAAGATAAGTATAAGCGAATAAAGAGAATGGGTGTGATCCAGGCAGGGGAACAAATTGTGCCAAAGCCTGGGGGTAATAAAGAACTTGGAGCACTTGAGGATAATCAAAATAGCCATAATAGTAATTTATTGACACTTACCCTATGCCAAGCACTGATAAGCACTTTAGAATATTACTTTACTTAATTTTTCATAACAATTCTATAAAGTGGGAAACGTTATCATCTCCATTTTATAGATGAGGTAACTGAGACTTGATAGAGAGAAGTAACTTGCTCAAGACCACTCAACTATAAAGTGGCAAAATCAGGATTTAAACTCATATCTTTCTTTCAAATTCCTTTTCTCCCACCAGGCCCTAGTCAGGTTTAATCATCTGTTTGCAACAAGAAGCAAAACATTAAACATGTGCCTTTACCTCTCCCTGGTCTAGTCTTCCCACTCTCTTTCCCAGGCTACTCATCCTCCAGGGTTCAGAGAGGCCTTCCTATTCCAAAGCTGTTCCTTACTATTATTCTTTCTCATTGAACTGACGGTCGCATGAATACACAAATAGAAATAAGTAGCATTAGTAACAATTTGCAATGATATACTTATTCACGTGGTTATTTGTCTAAAGCCTCTCGCTCCCACTATACCGCCAATCCATGAAGGTGAGGATCCAGACTGTTTTGATTCACCTAGCACCAGCAGGTGCTCACTAAGCATTTATTAAGTAAATGAAGATAGGCACTCAATCATTTCTGGGATGTTGAATGAGTGATTTTTATTTTTGAGACAGAAGAAAATCAAATGGGTTGTTGGTTGTCACTTAAGACATTAATCATAGGTCCCCTCTCTCTCCAGAAAAAATCCTCACCCTCACTCCCCTAACTGTTACATCCCGTAGAAAGTGCCAGTGGTTTTGATTCCTCAGAAAGAGATACAGAAAAGAACTTGGTCTGACCTAAGAAACACCTCCTTCACTACTGGGAACTTCTGAGATGGGGGTGGAAAGTCTCTAAAAATATCATCAAGAAGAAAATAGAACATCATCTTAACAGCCTCAGAAAGTCAACTGCAAGGAGGGAAGGAGGCAAGTGACCTCCCCAGCTCTTTTCTCACTCTGGGATTTGCTTTCCAGCGTAGCACCAGAGAGCTAGCAGAGCGACCCTATGCAGGTGAAGCATAATTGCTCCTTACCTCCCCTGGCTCCTCCAGTGTTAAATGAGCTTTATTGTCAATATCGCATTGGCAACTGGAATGAATTATTGAAGCTCGTTCACTGCAATAGGCCCAGGTTCCACTTGCTTTATGGAATGGGGGTGAATGTGAGCATATTATTTCTGTTTGCTGTGTTGCGGTCAGTACATTTGCAGTCTGTCATTAATATGGAGGGACTCAGCCCCGATCAGCAAATAATGCCAGCCCCTGCTTCTCATGAGATCAGCGAAGACAGACAAAGTGAGAGGGAAAGATACACAAACTTGCCTGCTTGCCGGCCCCAAATTCACAGGGCTCTTAGTTATCACAATTTACATTGTAGTCCCCAAACACCAATTCATATACAAATAAGCACATGAAGTCAACACTCATACACACATATGTGCAAACATACATTCAAAGTCTCAATAAAGGTACACTCGCCAGAGACCAAGGAACAAAAATATAGAGGGGAGCAACATTTTAAATAATATTCTAAAAGACAGTGCAAAATTTAAAGCCTCTCCTCTTATCCCTCCTTCAACACCAATGCTTCCCCTAGCAGGGCTGGCTAGTTTGCCCCCACACTTGGGGGACATATATAGATGATTGGAAAATATAGATGATCTGGGATATCCAAAGTCAAGGGTGAGGGATCCAACTACTAGGGGCTTCTATGTGCATGTGAGGAAACAGTTTTCCTTCTCTGCTCTCTCCCAATTCCCCCATGAGATGATGTATCCCTGGATTTAAAGATATGTTTCTACTGTTTGGCCCAGATGTCAAAATTATTAGTTATAGTTCTGCATTTATTCATACATACCTGCACTGACATTCACAGTCACAAACATGCATTTACACTACTATACACACACACACATACACTCACCCTCACTATATACACAGAAGTAGGCTTCCTGGCCACATACATGGTTGGGTTTGGATGCTACTGAGAAGAACATGCCTCTCAAAAGTCCTGCCATTAAATACGCCTTTGGGAGTCCCCAGTTAAGAATCAAATACCTCTGGTCAAGGCAACATACTATAAAGTTATCATCTAACATTTTAGCAGAAATTCACTCTGCCCAGGGCACTCCTCTTCCTGGCTGGTTGACTCTTACTTATTCTTCAGGGCTGATCTGGCCTTCCCTGCTGCTCCATCTTCTCCCAGGCTAATAAGAGAGGATAAGTTCCCCCATTTTCCACTTTTGTTAATATAACTGTAATTAAGGAATTATTTGTATAGTTATATACGTATAGTTTATGGTTCCTGTAGACTGAGTTCTCCAGTTGGTTAGGAATTGCCTTGTTTCTCTGCTTTTCACTGCACTCCCAGTGCCTAGTACCTGATACATAGTAGATAGTTAATAAAATTTAAATGAAGCTGAAGGGTTTGGGGAAAGGAAAGCAAAGGAGGGAAAGGGGCACAAAAGGTGCAAGTAATGGTTCCAAACTCTTACGATCTTGGGCCTCTGAATATCACCTATCTCTCCCTTCCTCACCTGCCAGGGTGACATCATGTCCCCCTTCCTGGGGCATGTTAAGATGCCCAATCGAACCACAAAAGGACAGCACTAGGATTCACGAGAACAGAGACTTCTCAGCTGTAGGGAACAGGTTTGAGGGGTATTCTGGCCTGATTTGGCTCCTCACTTTTCCAGAACGTGACTAAGACTTCGTATTTCTGGAACAAGCTTTGCATGAGGAACCCCCTCTTCTAAATATTTCCTGGTAATTAAGATGGAAGATGTTTTTTGCTCAGAACATATGGTTTCGATAATAATAATAAATATACTACCAGGTACTACTTATTGAAAGCTTCTACATGCCAGGTACGGGGCCAAACATTTTATACATATTTATATATAATTATTTCAATTAATTCTTCAACTATTTTATGTGGTAAGTATATATTATTCCCATTTTACAGAGAGGGAACAAGCTCAGAGAGATTGAGTCATTGGCCCCAGGTCACGCAACGAGAACACAGCGGAGACAGAACAAGATTCTTGAGGCCATGCTTTTATCCACCAGGATATACTATCTTCCATTTTAAGCCCATGAGGAGACGCCAGCCCACACCTTATCCCTAGACTTTCCTACTCACTCAGCAGATATAAACTGATGCCATTTATGGACTGGGGGTTTATTTGGGATCTTGGAAGCTGCCACTATTTCCTTGTCCTAGAAACAGCTAGACCTGGCTCTTGATTTCTGGAGTCAGAGAAGAGATGCCAAAACATTTGGAATTGCAGGAGGAAGCAGATACAGACAGCTGGAAAGGTGCCAGTTCCTCGATGTTCCCCAGCAAAACACTCCTGGGCTCAGGCCCTCCTGCTTGAAACATAGGACCACTTTAGTTTTTTCCCTCTGCACTTCTCTTTTCCTAATGCTGATGCTAGGGGGCTCATTTTGAAACAACAGTCTTGAGCCAGGTGACAGGTGGGCCACACAGGGCCACAGAAACCAAAACCAGTCAGTGTGAGGGAGAAGCTCCCACTGAACATGGGCCCTGTTTTCTTGAGACTGCACTCAGGGCTCTGGATTATTGTGTACAGTAACTTTTATGAAGTGAGAACTGTCTTGGACATTAGGTCATGGTCTCTGCCTCTCCCTCCCTAGTGCACTGACTTTAGCTTTGTTCCTCCAGTGACTAGCAGAGCCTGAGCTCTATAGCTCCAAATTAGGTCTGGAATCAGTTTAAGACTACTAAGGTCCCAGACCTCATGTGGATGAAATTTGGTCTGTTACAGACACTTTCTGGCTCTTCCTTTCAACCTGCATTGATCCTGGTGTTACCTCCTCTAGTCTGTGAACTCCTAAAGGGCAGGGTCTAAGTTAGTGTTGAGTATGGTCAATTGGCATGTGTCCTCTATACTTACTTTTTTTTACTATGTTACAGAGACTAGAAAGCTACAGTACATTTCCCTGACTCCCTTACAATGAAGTGCACTTGTGCGACTAGAAGGCAGAAAGGAGGAATAGGCATTCTTTCTTCTATTTTGGGCCTTCTGTTAGCAAACAGAATCCTGGAAACATGAGGTTCTCCTGCAACAGCCATTCCAGCTTCCTGGTCTCTTTTTCCTAATTCCTAGATGGCACATCTTTGGCAATATGTCTTTAATTCAATAGTTCCAGTGGTAGAGTTCTGAGTCCCCATTTTTCTGATAATGACCTCAGTATTAGTGCTCCTGGCATTAGTAACTATCTTGAAATAGTTTCTAAGAGTCTATTCCGCAACTCTTTTCAATGTTTTTGTAAACGCCTAATTCCATATATTAAATTCCCTTCAGTATGAAATACCTAGAGTAGTTTCTGTTTTCTGCTCTGAACCAAGCCTGCAAAAGTTGTGAAATGACTTCTTTGAGAAACTTGATTTAAAAGCAAGAGTGGTGAAGAGTAGAAAGCCAGTGAGCAGAGACAAAAATATGTTATTATAAACCATCCTCTTTTCTCGAACAATCAGCAGGCTTTCTCATTCAGAGTATAACAAAAATACAGGCAGGGGCAGAGCAGGTAAGTAGGTAGGCAAAGAAATAGACTTATATTTCAAGGGTTACATGACTTATACATAGAGGATAGACAGGCACATAAGCACACAATTTAAATGTGGGAGTTCAGAATTTGGCTATAGATCCACCATGGAATGTGAATTAACGTGTGTGACCCTTACACACACACATCATGACTCAGGATTCTCTCTCCTAGTTTGAAAGTTCAACCCCTTTATTCACGATGATGGTCCTAAATGGGGTGAAGAATAATATAGAAAGTAAAAGATGTATACGTGTTAGGAGGATAAGAATCAAAGTGAAGTGTTAAGACTGCAGTAAAAGAAGGAAGAATGGAGTGGGAATAATGAAGGAAAACCTAGAAGTAGGTGGGAGGCTGTAATGGGAGTGAACTTAAATGGAAAGGAGAAATGAAGGGGTGTTTGAGGGCAGATAAGCAAGAAAACCAACCCCCTCACTCCTGGATAACTTAATCTCTGCCACACATGTCTGGAAAATAGTAGGTATTAGATACACATTTACTGAACTTAACAACAAAGGGAGAATGGAGGAAGCAGGATCCGACAGGATGGGGTATATGTGTACTAACCACCACTAACATTTGCCAAGTTTTACCATGAGCCAGGCAATCTGCAAAGCACTTTACATGCATTATCATTTTAAATCCACACAAGCACTCGATGAGGAAATTATTAAATTATCTCCATTTAATAGAGGAGGAAGCTGAGGCTCAGATAGTTGAAGTAATTTGTCCAAGGTAACACTATTAGTAAGTAGCGGGGTGAGGATTTGAATTCTGACTTGTCAGACTTCAAAATCAGTGTTTCACACCACTACGTTATATGTCTTCCTATTTGAGTCAAGGATAGGTCCATACACCCCCCTCACACACAAAAGTTTAGAGAAAACCCTGAGGAACATGGTCCTAGACCTGGCCTATCAGAGAGGAGAGGGTTAGCAGAGGAGGGATGGGAGCAGGAGGCTGGGGCCAGGCCAAGCACCCTGTCTGGGGAGGAACCGTATTAAAGCCTCATCTTCAACAACACAAAGAAAAACAATCTGAAACTTAATCATCTCCCAGAATTATGATCCCTCCCCACAGCAGGGAGCACATTAGCAGAGCTGAGAAATGATAATTCAGCAGCCCCCCAACTCAGCAGGGAGGGAA
>NW_006443124.1:4132993-4137357 GCF_000325575.1 Pteropus alecto
GATATGGGGGAAGGGAAAGGCAGAACCTGACCTCTCATGGTTTTTTCTTTTGCCCGGGTTGAGACAGAATTCCAGGGGAGTGGCTTGGAGGAACTTGACCTTTCAGTTCTGCTCAGATAGGGCAGGGGTCAAGTTGCTCCTTGAGTCAGTTCTCAGCACCAATGAATCCCTTGTCTAGAGCCACGCCCATGTTCACCCCGGCCAGGTATGGTTTGTGGTCTTAGCCGGGGTGGAGGACAGCTCTCGAGCCCTCAGGGCTCGCGCCAAGCACCCTCTTGTTCAATGGCATCTATGCGAATCGGCGGTTCGTCAGGACTCGAAGTGCTGGACAGCTCCCAGCCCCAGAAAAGCCTCTCGGGAGTCAGCTGGAGAGGTGGGCCTAGGCTTCCCCTCGCCTCGCAGTCCCCACCATCAGGAGATGCGCAAAGGCTGCTGGGAGCTAGTGGGGGAAAGGGCTCCGGGTCGTAAAGGGGTCCCGATGGAGATCTGGTGGGGACCTGGAGACTGGAGCCCTGGGGGCAACTTCTCCAGACGCATTCCTTTCTTCTGAGTCGAGACCTCCCCACTTCCCCCACCACCTCCCACCGTGGACAATGGCGCCTTCAGCCCCCAGAGCTGAATGGAGCTTTTGAGAGCCGCACGCCAGGGGTCAGCGGCGGCCACCGGGTTCGCGGCTGCCTAGCCTCCAGAGCACGCTTGGGGGAGGAGGTGTCCTGTGGCTCCCGTCTTAGAGACTGGTGGCTTCTGGAAAGGAGATTCATCCTGGATCAGTTCCTGAGGTGGGGAGGTGGGGGGGCAAGGAGAGAGGAACTCCTCTCCCTGTACCAGGGAGGAACCAGTGTGTACCCCCTCCTCAGGAGGCAGCACAGCAAGCTGCGTGGGGGCAGAACCTATGAAGCTTTTGCTACCTCTTCTCTCCCCAATTCAAGGTCCTACCCTCCCTTGGGATGGGGCAGCTTCCCCTCTTCTCTCAGTGTCCATGTCTCTTCTTCTGGGGCTGCCCTAAGGTATAGTCTCTCTTCCCTTCTCATGTCTCCCCATTACAGCAACGCACAGACTACCCGGTTTCTATAGAAACAGGCCCAGGAAGGCTCTGCCAGGAGGCCAAGGCCAGTACTGCTCTTGAGGAGGAGGGGAAGATAGGACTTGAAAGTAAGGAGCAGGAAGTGAGTTCTATCTATTCCCAGAAGGGGAGATGACCTGTTGGGAGTGAGACTTACACTAGGGGAGTGGGAGGGAGACGCATCAGGAAGTGGGGCCAGAGATGTAATTGGGTGACCTGATGGAGGCAGAGTTGAGGGGCTCATTCTTGCTCCTTTAGTTCTCAGTGCTCCAGACATCTAGACAAGCCCCCTCAGTGGGGAAATTAGTGGGTGAATAAGGAAGGAAGACAGGTAGTACTAAGAGTTCTGCCTCTTCCTAATTCACATGAGGGTCTATCATTTTATCCTTCCTGAGGGACATGCCCACTTGAGAGAAGGAGCCCCCTGCCCCCAGGAAACTAGAAAGCCACAAGAAATAGGAAAGGAAATTGAAGTTGTTGTCGGTGTTCAGGGCTGTTCAGGAATCTCCCCTAGGCTAGAAGTGGCCAAAGGCCTAGGAGTGCCAGGTGCTTTTGTGGCATCCTTCCCTACTACCTCCACTGAGGAACTGGGGGGCAGGGGGCTGGAGGCTGCAGCTGCCTCCTTTCTGTCCATCTTGTCAGGATGTTGATATATGGAAAGAAAAAAGTGGAGGTGGTCAAATAGGGGTTTGGAGCAGAGAAGATAGAAGAAGCCTAAGGAAGGAAGGGCCAGGAGAGGGGTGGGTGCAGAAGCGTGAGGCTAGGGTAGGTAGGGAGCATCTTAGAGGCTTGACTCTCAGCTCCTGGGAAGTGAGCCCCAGCCCTCACATCCTCCCAATGTTCCCACCTCAGACAGAGATGGCTCTTGGGCAGGGACCATTGGAAATCTTGGAGTCCTGGGAGAATGTGTTGTGAGAATTGCTTGGGAAGGGGCCTCCCAGGTTACCAGAAGGCTCAGCAAAGCTTTCCTGGTAAGAGTGGGGAGTGAAAGGAGTCCCTTGGGAATGTAGGGTTTCCTGGACCTAAGCCATCGGCTCTCCCTTGGCCATAGCCCCCATTACAACCGTTTTGGTGTTTGCTTATTTTGGTTATTTTTTGATGAGATATTTTGGCACTGTGCACACTGCCTCCTGTTTCCATGGCAGCCCTGACAGGGGCTGAGGCACCGTGAGAAAAATACCAAAATTAATGAGTGAGCGAAAGTGCAGCCGAGAGAAAAACAAGGTTAAAAAAAGAGTTAAAACAGTAATGAAAACAGGCTTCCCAGCTCCACAGCAGAGCAGCTGCCGAAGCCTCCCCAGAGCGGCAGCCCCCGCCCAGCCTCAAGCTCCTGGCATCTCCCAGACCTCAAGGCAGAACTTGCCTGCCTTCCCCCACCCAGCCAGCCACAGAAGCAGCAACAGCCACTTGGGAACCGGCCCAAGCACAACAGTAGATCAGCTCCAACAGCAGATCAGTTCCCATCTCAGGTAGCATCCTGCCTCCCAGAACAGCATCCCAGGGAACAGCTTCTCATCTCCTAGGCAACGTCTGGGCTATGGCCCCCACACAACAGTGGTCCAGCTATACTACCAGGAAATGGCCTCCTAGCTACACTTGAGCTTCAGAGCTATGGCTGCAAGCATAACAGCATTCCAGCTAGAGTCCTGCACACAGTAACAGCCCAGCCACAAGCCTGGGTAACAGCATCTTAGCTATAGCCAATCCCTGTACACTGTCATCACAGCTATAGCTTCAGGACCAATAGCATCCCACCTACAGTCTTATATACAACAGTAGCTCTGCTCTTATCCCAGGTAACAGCCTGTCTCTCAAGTACAGGCTCCTAGCAACAGCCTCTCATCCCCTAGGTCCTATGCAATGGATCCAGCTGCAGCCCCACCTTACGTCATAATAACAGAAAACAGATTCTCAACTATTGCCAGTCTCAGGTGTGCCAGCCGCCCACCTATAGCTTCAGGTCCAACAGCATCTCAACATGTACACACACACACACACACACACGCACACAGAGCTTGGCAATCTGATTGTTCTGGCTCTAGCCTAGGCACACCAGTATCACAGCAACTGTGTCCCAGCTGCAATAAAAGGCAACAGCCTTTCTGTTATAGTGCCAGAGCCTACAGAATTCCAGTTTTCTTAGATACATCCCAGGAATATACATGTCACAGCAAGAGCCTTAGGCCACAGGTATTCCAACCACTCCCACACCTAGCATCCCCCAGGCTCTAATCCCTGGATAAAATTTCAGCTGGAATCTCAAGTACCATCAGTTTCAGGATTCCCCCCAGTGCTCTACTTGCCAACCAGGTCCTCCTCTCGTTTGGTATGGGACTAGAAGCCTGGCTTTTCTCCTTTTCAGATGTCACCTCCCAGTTCCTGCCCTTTGCCTGCCCCGCCTCCTGGGGAAGATAGCCCCAAATTCCCATATCTACATTGTAGGCTCAGGAACCCAGCCTGGCAGCTGGATAGGAGGGGATGGGGGCAGGGGAAGAGTGGGCACACCCTGGTTTGCTCTCACCCAGTTCTGCTCCTACCACTTGGTGCAGGAGTTGGATTTGATAGTGGTGGAGCAGGGAGGACTGAGGAGAACATCTGGGAGATTAGCATTTCCTGCCCAGCTCTGCGGCTGCCTATCTTGCTCAGCCCTGAGCAAGGGAGAAGAACAGAGGAGCCTTTGAATGGCTCCCAGCAAGCAGACTGGGGAGGGTTTGCTGCAGTGGGCAGCAGGCACACGCTGGGGGCAGGGAGGCAGGGCTGCTCTTCTGTGGAAGATTTCTGCTCTCTGGGCCACTGATTACTTCCTTGGAGCTGTGCTCAATGCTGGGGAGAGTATGAGTTTTGAAGAGGACAGAGAAATCCACTTACAGGACAGATCCTCCTTTGACTAGTTCACCCTACCTCCCATCTAAACCCCCTACCTGGGCTCCTGGGGCTGAGGGCTGGGGGTGGGGACTAGATTAGGGCCCAGGCCAGAAAGGGAGTCCAGTTGAGGGGGGCTGCTCTGGGAACAATCCTGGGCAGTCCTTGCTTGCCCCTTAGCAAGCCTTAGCTCCCACCCTTATCCTGAAGAGTTTCCCATAGAAAGGCCAGGTATGAGAAGGGGAGGAAGAAGAGGAAAGAAACAACTGATAGAAGAGTGGTTGAAATGGGAAAGTGGGGGAGGACAAGGAGGAAGAGTTAGAGGTTATGGCAAATAGAGGTCCAGCAACCAGCCACCCATAGGCATTTCCATATCCAGCGCCAGGCCTTGCCAAGGACAGCTTTCCTCATTCTTCTGACCTAGAACTCTCCACGGAGG
>NW_006443124.1:4137374-4138306 GCF_000325575.1 Pteropus alecto
ATTGAACTGGGGCACTTGGGAACCTGGGGTACCAAACCCTGAGCGCAGGAAAGGGAGTTCCCAAGCTGCTCCAAGACCTCTAGATGGCGCCAGAGAGCCAAAGCTGAGGGAGAAACTGAGTATCCGAGTGTGTGAGACACTGCGTGTGACATCGTGTGTGACTCGGTGAGTGTGAATGTGACAGGGAGCGGGTGGCACTGCGAGGGCGTGTGACACAGGCCGTGACACTGCGCGGCCTCGAGAGGCAGAGTCCTGGGTGACTCTGTGTGATTGTATGTATGTCACTGGTAATGCGTGGGCCACAACTCCTTGCCGCCCTGAGGGCAGGTGTTTGGGGGTGCCCCTCGAATAGCCCGACTCGGGCGCGGCACCTCATTCTCACACTTGCATATCTCCCCCATCCTCATTTTAGAGGAGCTCCCGGGTCCCATTACCCTCCCCTCTTCATGGTCCCCTCCATAGCCCCACCTCCACGGCTTGCTGCGGCCCCGAGGCTGACCGCTCTGCGGCTTCGGCCAGGGGGGGAAGGGTGGACTTCCTTGGAACGCAGTGGAAAGGGAGGGCCACATCGAGTGATCTGGGGGTCCGGTCGGGAAGAGGGTGGACCTGGAGAAGCAGATGTCCAGGGGAAAAGGCACTGGGTAAGACCCTACCCCTGCCTCGACTTCCCAGGGGACAGCCTAGGGGACAGGTGTTAGAGCGAGGTTAGGAAGGAAATTCGGGAGGGGTCCCAGATGAGCGCTTGGGTGGTTTAAAGTGTAAGATGAAGAGCCAGGGATGGGGACGGCCTGTGTATCCGGGCCCCGGGTAGCAGAGAGATAGCAAACCGTGGGGGGGAGGTCCTGGCTTTGGGGAGCGGTGCTTGGGGTCCCCTCCCAGTGGGACCAGAGTGGTCCGGAGCTCCACCTCCCGGCCGGGAGGGGGGGCGGGGA
>NW_006443124.1:4138676-4156457 GCF_000325575.1 Pteropus alecto
CCGGGAGCGGCCATGGCCGGCGGGAGCTGCGGGAGGGGCGCTCATCCGAGCGAGGCCACTGTCGGCGCTCCGGGGCAGAGGTGGGAGAGACTGGGAGCTCGGAGTGGGGATTAAGGCCAGGGCACCCTGGCCTCCAAGGCGGCGAGTAGCCGAGAGAGGAAAGGAGGTGCTGCACCGGACCCCAGCCTCGGCTTCCCGCACCCCTGCGCGCTTGGAGCCGCGGGCATAAGGGGACTCTAGGAGCGCGCAGGATGGAAATGGTTTTGGGGAAGCGCGCAGCCCCCAGTTTTGGGGGAGGAAGCTCCCCGAGGACGAAGCAGCAAGTACCCTCATCCACAAGGCACACACACACACTTGTTGGGCGACCAGGTCTGCTCACTCGGGTGCTTCCAGCTCCCCGCGGGCACCGGGAGGGCCAGACCACGGACATATGTACACACATGCCTACATCGGTACATATGTGCACACAGACGTACCTTCCGCACACCAGCGCCCACTGGGGCACCGTCACTGGCTCAGAATCCGCTTCAGCGTCTGCATGCTCAGCAGCATAAACACACAACCCATGGCCATAACCAGCAACGTAACACAACCGGGTGTGACTTTCGGACACACAGACAAAAAATCCTGTGCCCTCCCATAGGAGTATCACGGCCACAGTTCGCCAGATGAATACTCAAAACCTGGCCTCACACATATATTCCTTTAAGGAACACGCCTTAACATAAATTATGTTACGTACTCCTTGGCTAGAACATAGGTACACATGCATCCCTCGACTGCATCCACAGAAACATAACCCAGTGTCTCAACACAGGCCTTAATGGCACACACCCTAACACAGTAAGTGGCACCTGCAGCAGCGCCTCACGATCACAAGCACAGAATCCATTGCTCCACACGTCTTAACAGTGGGTGTCACACACACCTTACACCAGCAGTGTCACATTACACTTTTCAGCATATACACACAAACACACACTCTGCCCCTCTCCCTCCGAGGCTACATTCCGTCTGGGGAAACCAGAGACGCCTGGCGAGCCCCTAGCGCCCCTTCACCTTAATCACGACATTGTTATTGTAAATATCTGCACAGCGGGAACCCTGGGGGCGGGAGGAACCGGCTTCCCCCGCCGGCGCCTCCCCCACCCCCACTCTGGGGCTGGCCGAGAGGGTATTCCCGGAACGAGCTGGACCTGGCAGGCCGCGCCATCCCGCCTCCCCAGGGCTCTATGGCCCTAGTCCCTTTACAGAGGTGCAAGCCTGGGGCGGTGTTTGCGACCCTCTTCGGACCATTTAGCTGCGTTCTTCGAGCTCCCTGGGTCCCAGCACACCTGTGTCCCTCTCACACTTGGGCGCCCCCTCCACCAAGTCCCGGCTACAGGCTAGAGTTGTCCGCCGGCAAGGCCCTGGGGCCAGGAGGGAGATCGCGGCACCCGCAGAAGCAAAATTGGTAGGTGAGATGGACTCGCACCCCTTCCCCCTAGCTACCCTTGGTAGCCCAGACTTCTGGCCTCAGTTTCCCCAGCAGTGATGGCGACTATTCCTTCTAGCAGGAATATTCGGGGCGGCCTTGAGGTCTTTGAAGATTGAGCGAGAGGCAAAAAACCCTTTTCCACGGGCCGCGAGAGGGTCGGTTTATGAGAATGTCCCCGCCCGCCGGGGCTCACGGCTTTGTGATTCCGGCGCCAGCTCCCTCCCCGCCCCCTCCCGGCGCCTGCTGCGCGGCTCCGGCGGACGCTGGCTTGCGGGGTACCCTACGCAGGGGCCTGAGATGCGGAGGGGAGATTCCCCTCGTTGGCCCCTGGAGCTGGGGGGTGCAAGGAGCCCGCTGGTCTCCGCGCGTTCTCACCGTGCTAGGCCCCCTCCTAGCCTGGAGCTCCTGGAGGCCCAGCGCAGCCGGTGTGGGGGTGGGGCCGCCGGAGCTCTAGGATGGTGGAGGCACAGTCACCCCCGCCGGTCCCCAACCCTCCTGCGTCCTCTGGGAGGAGATGCCCCAAGCACTGGGTGTGTGCGGGGAGCACCTGCTGGCCACGGCTGTGTAGACAGGGGGCCGCCCTGGCCCGCAGAGTCTCGGACCTTCTGGAAGACGCAGGGAGCCTTTAATACCTGTTCTGGGCCAACTTTCGTTTGCTGCCTGTAAAGAGGCAGGTGTTTGTGACAGTCCAGAGGTCTGGGTGTGTGTGTGAGAAGGGGCGGGGTGTTACTTTCTTGACGTCTTGACATGGGGGTCTGTAAAGATTGAAATCTGTAATTGCAACTAGACCAGGGCATGGGGTGGAATCGAGGCAAGAGGGATGAGGACCTCCAGAGAGGGCCAGGGACAGTGTGGTAGGGGAGCAGGTCTGGTTTCCCTGCTTCCCACACCAGTCCCCAATTCCAAAAGGGACTTTGGCTGGAAAGGGGTGTCATAGTGATCTGGCATCCTCCTAGCAGAGGGGCTGCTGCTGTGGCTACCTCTTCGGGGGAGCTGGACTTGAGAGAGTGAAATAACTGCATGTAAGAGTGGAGTGGAAAAGCCAAGAGAGGGCCCGCAAAGGTGGGGGTGTGGCTGAATGGAAATCAAGGCTGGAGGGTGAGGAGATGGAGGAGGCCCTCTTGTATGGGGGTGAGGGCTGCCCCTACCATGAGCAAGGATAGTCGGTGCTGCAGAAAGAGATTCTTTCAACAATGTATTGAGAACCTACTATCTGCCAGGGCCCATGAGGGGTGGCAAGGATGCAGTACAGTAGTAACATACACATGCCGTCCTTGCCATCATAGTTCTTCCCAACTGGCAGGGGATTAGTTCATCTATTTATTAAACCAGTGAGCACCTACTGTGTGCCTGATGCTGGCAATAAAATGCTCTATTCAGGGATTGAAAGATACATATATATATATAAATATATATATATATTAAACCCTTTACAATAGAATAGACCTTAATGCATCAGATCTCATTGAATCCTGTCAAATAATTTCGAGAGGCAGGATTTATTATTTCCGTTTCACAATATGGAAATAGGTTCAGAAAGGTGAAGTCACTTGACTAAGGTCACACAGCTAGGAAGTGGTATAACAAGGGTTTGAACCCCAACAATCTGACTCAAGAATGCAGGTGCCTGGAAGCCCTGTGGAGGCTAATAGAGGGTTGTGGAAGAGAAGGGAGAGGAGCTGAGGGCTGGCACTTGTTCACTGTGGGAGGCCTCTGAAGAGCTCCACCCCATGCAGCCCTGCTTGCTTACCTTCCTCTCCCAGACATGAGCTTTGTCCCTTTGGTGTTTTGTGCTCACAGTGTCAGTAGCTGTTGTGTAATAGTTGAGAGAGTGAAATAACTGCATGTGCAGGTGTGTGTGTGTGGGAGGGGGTCTAGGCCTGACCTGGTCACTGGGACAGTGATAGCTGCCTCTGCATGTTTCTTCTCGGGCCACACATTTAGCAGGAAGTAGACCCTGGTGCCTGAGGTGGGCTGGAAATGAAGGTTCCAGGTAAACCCTCACCACTGTCCTCCTCCCTCCCTAGATGTTGACACAGATGGTGTTTTCCTTGGCCCTCCCTGGACTCTACCCCCTCACACCTCACTGTGCTTCTTAAGCCTGAGGAAGATGAGTCAGTATCTCTGCTTAGGCTCTGGGTTCTCAGGGTTCTGGGTGCCCATGTCACTGGGCAGAGGTGAGGACACCCTTGCCAGGAAGGCAGCCAGGGCTTGGGGAAGGGCAGATAAGGCACAAACCACCTCAAAGGCTGCCACCTGGAACTAATGACTCCCAATAACCAACCACCAGGACAAAGTTCAGGGATGTGGGAGCAAGGTTGAAGCTGGCCGTCTAACTGCTGTTCTGGCTGCTCTGACTCCCTGCATCCCTAGGGGCCCTGAAACAGCCTGGAGGGCCTGGGGCCTTCAGTCCTTGAACCTTATGCCTCCGCTTTCTCTTGCCCTCCTTGCCTGGCAGGTTTAGCAGCCCAGAGATGGGGGTGGGGGGGGCATATTACAAATGTCATATTCTAGCCTCAGTGGGCGATTTCTGTTGCTTTCCTCTCCCCCATCCAGCCTTTCCCCCAGACTCTGGGATGTGAAGAGGCATTCTTTCTCAAATCTTGACTTCCACTTACTACTTCTGTGGCCTAAGACAATTAATTATTCCTTTTGAGCCTCAATTTTATCTTCTGTACTAGGGGGAATGGTGTAATAAAAAATAATACTCTTTTCAGAGGGTTGGGAGGATTAGATAACATAATGTATGCAAATATAGTAAAATCTCAGGGAGTGTTAGCTGGGACCTAGCGATGACAGCAACGATGATGGTAAAGGTGATGACGATAGAGTTTACACTTCTCTCTTAACTTCCAGGACTTAGTATATCTTAAAGTTGTTCCCAGCAGGTCAGGGCCATTGCAACCTGCTGCCTGGGGATTTCTCTGGGTCCACCTTTCAGAATCAGAATTCCTAAGGGTGGGGCCAGACAATCCTCATTTTAAAGGAACACTCCAGGTGCTGCAAGGGCCTAAACCCTCTTCAATTCTTGCCACTACTAAGGATACCCTCCCCCAATCCCATTTCCCCCCCACATTCCTCCTACCTCCCAGGAACTCCCCTCCCCCCATACCTTCCTTGCCTTGGATATTCTTCTGTGGTTCTCTTTCCAACTCAGAAGTTGGTTACCACAGTCCTTTCCTGCCTCCTGTGCTGGCTGGAGGTAAGGAATCTCTTGGGGGGATGGGGGGTGTGGGTCACAAGCATGTTGTGTTTGTGTTGCCTGGGAGGCCTGAGGGGTTAGAGTCCCAGGTTGTGACCTCAAATCAAAGTCAGCCTAACTCTGCCAGGCCACAGACCTCTGATTTGTAGCCAGATTTTGTGAGCATTCATTTTTTTTGGAAAAATTTGCACCATAGTTTTATAAAATTCATAAAGGGGGATGTGACCCAAAAAGCTTAAGAATCCTTGATCTGGAGTGAGTGCGTAGAGGCAAGCAGTCACTGCCATATTTCTCTTCTTTGTCAGGTTAGGGTAATTGCCTGTAACCCCCACCCTGCCAAGAATCATGCATGGAATTGGTGCGTACAGTAATCCCATGTTGTGTGTGGGCTATGAGGTGGGGTCCCAGAAGGGAATGAGGTTCTTTGGAGACAGGTGGTAAGATGATGGTAAGATGAGCTCTGTGCCAGGCCCACGCAGGTAGAGGGGAAGTGGCTGGAGGGTGGATGCAAATGGACTATCAGATAAATTTTTCTTTCTTTAAAGAGATTAAGATTGCAACTGGAAACAAATACACACTAATCTGATAACAGCCTCCAATACTTTGAACACATTCTGAGTGACCAGGGAGGGGCTTGCTGAGTTTTGGGCTGGCTACATGGAGGAAGGGAAGTGTTGAACTCATGTTTAAGGAATCTGTGTGTTCAGTGAGCACTACTGAGAGTCTACTATGGACCTAAACAGAGAGGGATTAAATTGACCCCAGCAGGTTGTCAGTAGAGGAACTGGGCAAGGAGACAAGCAAGGACCACACCGAAAGTGCCAGGGTAGGCTAAGCCTGGGAGCTAAAATAATAAATTATTTTACTGAGTGCCTACTGTATGTGGGAGTCCAGGGTGAGAAGTCTTGAGGATCTAAGAGTAAACAAAGCAGAGACTTTCCTGCTCTCTGCTCAATCTTGTAGGAAAGACAAACAATTCAAAGATTATTTCCCAAACAACTACATAACTACAACTGGAAGTGCTTTCAGGGGCATTTGTTGAGTACTCACATTTAGCCCACATGATTTCAGACTCCTTCAGAAATAGGTAGTATCCCCATTTTACAGATCAGGAAACTGAGGAAACTGAGGCTCTAAATCATTTGCTTCAGCCAGAAAGTGGGCAGCTGGGGCTTGCCTCAGATTGTCTGAGGTCATAATCCCTGTTTTTCTCCATCCTGCTGCCTGACATGTGTCAAATGGGTACAACCAAACAAAATTGAGAAATAGTCATTGAGTTAGAACCAGTTCAGCTCCACGATGGCAATTGCATCTGTCCTGTTTGTTGCTGTGTCCCAGTCCCAGAACAAAGCCTGGCACATTGTAAGTGCCCAATAAATGTTTATTGAATGCATGAATGAGCACCTACAATGTACCCCGCTTTGTGAAAGAACATGGGTGGGGGATGAGTGTAGGGAGCCTGTCTCTTCCTTCAGGATGTTTGGCATCTGCCTGGAGAGGCAGAGAACACAGGAATAGGTGCACGATACTGGAACTGAAGAAGGCAGGCGGGCGGTGTCCCAGGCAGCACAGTGATTCATTGCGGCGGGACTGAGGCAGACAATAAGCGGCTGTGAGTTGGAGGAAAGAGAGGTCACCAGGGGCTGGAGGGGCCTGGGAAGGATTCCAAGGGGACCAGAGCCTGTGTTTAGTAAGATGGGTGTGGTCTGCGACAGAGCCTAGGATGGGATTTCCAGACGTAGGACAGGTATTCCAGATGCAAATGGGGAGGTGGGAAAAAAGAGATGAAACCTCAGCCCTTTGCTGAAAATTCTGGGCCAAAGACTTTGGATTTGAATAAAGGGCTTGGCCATGGTCTTGTTAGAGAGGAGGAGGAGTCAAGACAGGGACAGTATAGGAGCTGGAAGGTCTGGCTTGGGTCTGCAAATGCGCAGCCTCGAAGCTAGGGAGATGGGCAGAAGAAGTGGGTTATCGTGGTGATGGGGTGCAGCTAATGGATGGCTAGAGCATACAGGACTCTAATTGGAAGGATTTGGGGATGGGCAGGGAGAGATGGAACTAGACCCATTAAGAGGAGGAGGAGCCAGATGTGAAATAGGGGCCAGATGTTTGTGGGGCTAGGAATCAAATAGGAGCCAGATGTTCACTGAGAGACTGTGAGCTGGGGGTTGGGGGGGTGGTCAGGGAAAGGCAGGCAGTGTCATTGGTGGCTCTGTCCCAGTCAGACATGCTGGGCTCCCAGGTGCTAAGGACAAGCCAAGGCAGCTCCGGTTCCAATTCCAGGGTTTGTCATTCCTGACCATGGTCCTGACCCCAATCTTGATGTCCGCTCTCTCTTATATACCCTCTTCCGCCCCATGCTGCCCCAGTGGAAGGCAGAGAGGGAGCGGGAGGAGTCCTGGGAACACACATGTGTTGGGTGGGGAGTTTAGGGAGGACTCCTCAGCCCTAACTTTTTTAGGCCTTAATTGGTATCCAATTCAAGCTGGCCCTTCATGGGGCAGTGGGGGACATTGGGTACTATGAGTGATTTTTGTCAGACGAGGGATTTAAGATGCCATACCTCATACACATACATTGACTTGGCATCGCAGAAGGGAGAGAAACAAGACATTGTCTCCTCTCCCTCCAGCCAGCCTGAGTGGCCCTCAGCGTGAGCGCTAACGATCCAGGGTCTGGGGAATATAAGGTACCATGTCTCTCCTACCACATGTGGGGGGTGCTCGAGGCCTCACCCTGCCACTAGCTAGCTGTCTCTATCTCAGTATCAGGGTAATTACCGTGGGTGACTAAGGCAGGATGCTGGTGAGAAGGAGGTGTTGGGCAAAGCACTGAGCAGAGAGCAGGGAGGGAAGGAGGGAGTGTCAGTGGGTCAGGGCGTTCCATGGGCGGGAGCTGCTCTAGACCTGTTCCAGGTCCTGTACCGGCTCCTCCAGCTGGGGCTGACGCGACTCCTCCACCCAGCTGTGGGTGAGATTCAGAGTTCTGTGGTCCGGAATGAGGGTGCTGTGCTGGGCTGAGCTCTCCTTCTGGGAGAATAGTGTGCAGGTGGGAGAGGGAGAGCGGGAGGCTGGCTCTGGGCAGCCCTCAGGCCAGATTCCTCCTCCTAGCTGACTGCCTGTTTTGCCTCTTCCCCTTGCAGCCTTCCTGATTCTGGAGCCTGCCAGAATGGGGCCCCTGAGGCCCAGCCGAGGCCCTGGGGGGCGACAGTTGTTGCTGCCCCCTGTGCTGCTGACACTGTTACTCCTGCTGGCTCCATCCCCAGGCTGTGCCACTCGGGTGGTGTACAAGGTGCCGGAAGAACAGCCGCCCAACACCCTCATCGGGAGCCTCGCAGCTGACTATGGTTTTCCAGATGTGGGCCACCTGTACAAACTAGAGGTAGGTGCCCCGTACTTGCGGGTAGATGGCAAGACAGGCGATATCTTCACCACCGAGACTTCTATCGACCGCGAGGGACTCCGTGAATGCCAGAATCAGCTCCCCGGTGAGCCCTGCATCCTGGAGTTTGAGGTGTCTATCACGGACCTTGTGCAGAACGGCAGTCCCCGGCTGCTTGAGGGCCAGATAGAGGTACAGGACATCAATGACAACACACCCAACTTCGCCTCACCGGTCATCACGCTGCCCATCCCTGAGAACACCAACATTGGCTCACTCTTCTCCATCCCAGTGGCTTCAGACCGTGATGCTGGCCCCAATGGTGTGGCATCCTATGAGCTGCAGGCCGGGCCTGAGGCCCAGGAGCTATTTGGGCTGCAGGTGGCAGAGGACCAGGATGGGAAACAGCCTCAGCTTATCGTGATGGGCAACCTGGATCGGGAGCGCTGGGACTCCTATGATCTCACCATCAAGGTGCAGGATGGTGGCAGCCCCCCACGTGCCAGCAGTGCCCTTCTGCGCGTCACCGTGCTTGACACCAATGACAACGCCCCCAAGTTCGAGCGGCCCTCTTACGAGGCTGAGCTGTCAGAGAACAGCCCCATCGGCCACTCGGTCATTCAGGTGAGAGGCCCCTTCACCTCACTGTTGGAGTGACCCATCTTTAGAAATGGGAGCCCACCCTAACCTGGTGAGAGTCCCTTTCACTTAGATGGAGAACCACCAAGATACTGGGGTAAGACCCCTTGTGCCCACCCCAGCAGGTGATATTATTTTCCTCTGTCAAGCTACTTCAGTGAGAGTGACATAGCATGTGAACAGTAATCCCCATCCTTAAGGCAGACTCGAGTTGGAGAAATCTCTGAGAAGTAAAACCCCTCCCAAGTCACTTGATCTCCCCCTACCCCTGTGAGCCAAGCTGGAACAAGGGAATCACCTTCTGTCCAGGTAGAATCTCTCCAAAGATGGGGGTATCTTCCAAACCAGAGGCTCTTTAGCCAGATAAGGTTTTCTGTGAAGCTAGAGGACAGAGCCTTACTTTGCCCCCATCCTTGACAGTCAGATGAGATTGTTTTAGACAGGTGAGTCTTCAGAGCTCTGGAAAACTACTCAGATGTCTGTATGCTGGCTTCCTCCAGTAGGTGCTGCGTGGCCATGGGTGTGGGTGCTTAGCACAGTGGGGGGTCGGTTGCCTCTGCTGTTCTCAGCACCCCTCTCCATGGGAACTGCCCCAGGGGCTGGGCAGCTTGATAGGGCCAGGGCCTGGGAGGGAGCAGAGAAAGCGTCCCTGCAGACAGGTGGGCGTATCTCCCGCTGTCATCTCAGCCCTGGCCTCCTGCCAGCCCCAGCTCCTTTCTCTGTCTCCCTGGGCTGAAGCTGTCTATCTTTGATGTGAGGTTGCTGAGGAGGGCTCGGCCTGCCCTGGACACCGTTACCTGTCCTGGGAAAGCCTTCATCCTACGTCCTCAAACTGAAGTGGAGCATGGGGAGGAGTTTCAGCCCTTTTTTTGGAGGCTGGTGGACAGGAAACTATAGAAAAGAAGCTGAGAAAGAAAAGAGAGACAGACAGTCGGGGATGTTGAATAATAATAGCCTAGGTGCCAGGACTGCTCTAAATACATTATGTGTATTATACCATTTCATCCCCACAGTACAAGGTAAGCATTATCCCCATTTTACAGATGGGAAGCTGAGCCCATAGAGATTAGGAAACTTGCCTGATATCATCCAACTATATGTTCAGATCCCACCTTGTCCGTGTCCAGCAGTCTGGCTACAGAGCCTGTGTGCGTGTACCATTTATACCCCTCCCAGTGGTGACGCAGGAGCGTGGGGCAGAGGTGAGGCCAGAGGTACACAGGGCAGCAACAGAGAGTGTAGGAAAGAACTGGCAGTGGAAAGAGGCATAAAGAACCGAGCGTGTATGGGAGAGAAACAGAAGACAGAGAAAAAGAGAAGGACGATGTCAAGAGAGGCAGATAAAGAAGCTGAGTGACCAATATAGAGACAAGGTGACAGAGGGAACCATAATGAAAAAGTTGGGGACAGACAGACCCCGAGTGGCAGGGCAAGAAGAAACTGTTTGGCTTTCACAGGGGTGAGAGTTTGGCTCACAGAGGTGAGCAGAGACCAGGGCAGCTGGGAACCCCTGCCCAGCTGTCTTTACTGTCAAAAAAGTCCTGGCAGGAAGGAGAAGAGACTAGCAGTGGCTCGAGGGCCCATTAGGTTTGGTGCCCAGCACTGTGTTAGCTGATTTTCAGAGATGGGCAGATGGATAAGTGGATGGATGGATGAACAAAAAGAGAGATCAATGTTATTTACGGAGCATTTGCCACGGGCCGGGCAGTGTTAGGCATTTACATGTATTATTCCATTTAGTCCTCACCACAATGAAATAGGTTCTATTATCCCCACTGTCACTTGGGGAGGTTAAATAATTGGCCCAAGGTCACATATTTAGTTGAGAAGTGGGAGCTGGGATCTGAACCTCAAACCCTTCTGCTCTGCCCCTCAGAACTCTGCCAAGTTATGCCTGTTCTGTCCTCCCCGCTCATCCTCCACCCCACTGCCATTACATTCTGTCGAGCTGTGACGAAACTCTAGCCTTCATGTTTCTCCTTGACCAGTGACACCTCATGGTCATTCCCACCTGGTTCCTATTGCCCCGTTACCACCCATGTTTGTATAGAGTTGGATTGTGTGTGCTTCAGTTGGCGTGGGAGGGCGTGCCCACTGCAAAGGGACAGGCAGTTCATTGTTTGATGCTGGGAGCCCAGCCGCTGCCAGCAGGCTCTGTGGCCTGCACCAACCCCTCCCTCCTGGCCACAGGCTCGGCCAGATTCCTCAAGTCGGTGCCTAGCCAGCACCAGCCCAGCAGGGAGGGGAAGAAGCTGCCGAAACAGGTTTCCCCGGTTTGCCAGAGCAGTGGCCTGGCGGGCTCCCTCTGACCCACATCCCTACGTGGCTGCTTTCAAAAGAAATCCCCTCACTTGTAGCCTCCAGGTGGACATGTGGGTCTCCACTCATGTGCAAACACACATGTTCACAAACACATATACCTCCTCCCACGATCACACGTAATCAGTTTCACATACATGTATATGCATGCATACGTTTCATATATATATGTCATGCACATACACCATCTCTATTGCTCACACCTTTCCAGCTCTTCAGAAGGGTTGAAGTCCAGTTTAATTGGGTGAAAGGGCTGTACTAATCGGACGATTGGACCCTCGTCACTATATCTGGGCAGACTAGTGTAGGAATGAGAAGTGGAATTTAATTCTGCCCTCTCCCATCTCTAGTAGTCGCTTGCAGCACTGCTGAGGAGTTGCAGGCTGCATCTGCACTCTTTAGGAAAACAGATCAGTAATATGTGCCACCGTGTCAGGATTGGGAAAAGGGCAGTGCACGTACTGCTTTTGGAAAGGGTGCCACGTTAGATCAGTCGTGTCTGCCATGCTCAGTGGAAAGGCAGCACATACATCCCTTAATTTGCTATACGAAACTAACCCATCCCTGTTTTCCTCGTTTCTCTTTCCTGCCCCGTAGGTGAAGGCCAATGACTCGGACCAAGGTGCCAATGCAGAGATCGACTATATGTTCCACCAGGCGCCTGAAGTTGTGAGGCGTCTTCTGCGACTGGATAGGAATACTGGACTTATCACTGTGCAGGGCCCCGTGGACCGTGAGGACCTAAGTACCCTGCGCTTCTCAGTGCTTGCCAAGGATCGAGGCACCAACCCCAAGAGTGCCCGTGCTCAGGTGGTGGTGACTGTGAAGGACATGAATGACAATGCCCCCACCATTGAGATCCGGGGCATAGGGCTGGTGACCCATCAAGATGGGATGGCTAACATCTCAGAAGATGTGGCCGAGGAAACAGCTGTGGCCCTGGTGCAGGTATCTGACCGAGATGAAGGAGAGAATGCAGCCGTCACCTGTGTGGTGGCGGGTGATGTGCCCTTCCAGCTACGCCAGGCCAGTGAGACGGGAAGTGACAGCAAGAAGAAGTACTTCCTGCAGACCACCACCCCACTTGACTACGAGAAAGTCAAAGACTACACCATCGAGATTGTGGCCGTGGACTCTGGCAACCCCCCACTCTCTAGCACCAACTCCCTCAAGGTGCAAGTGGTGGATGTCAATGACAATGCACCTGTATTCACCCAGAGTGTCACGGAGGTCACCTTCC
The DNA here is from genome assembly GCF_000325575.1 of Pteropus alecto. NCBI lineage: Eukaryota > Metazoa > Chordata > Mammalia > Chiroptera > Pteropodidae > Pteropus > Pteropus alecto. The sequence continues at coordinate 4,150,935 of NW_006443124.1, forward strand.
CAGAAAACAACAAGCCAGGTGAAGTGGTAGCTGAGGTCACTGCTAGTGATGCCGATTCGGGCTCCAATGCTGAGCTGGTTTACTCTCTCGAGCCTGAGCCGGCTGCCAAGGGCCTCTTCACCATCTCACCTGAGACTGGAGAGATCCGGGTGAAGACATCCCTTGATCGGGAACAGCGGGAAAACTATGAGTTGAAGGTGGTGGCCGCTGACCGGGGCAGCCCTAGCCTCCAGGGCACGGCCACCGTCCTCATCAATGTGTTAGACTGCAATGACAATGACCCCAAGTTTATGCTGAGTGGCTACAACTTCTCAGTAATGGAGAACATGCCAGCACTGAGTCCAGTGGGCATGGTGACAGTCATTGATGGGGACAAAGGGGAGAATGCCCGGGTACAGCTCACAGTGGAGCAGGACAATGGTGATTTTGTTATCCAGAATGGCACAGGCACCATCCTCTCTAGCCTGAGCTTCGATCGGGAGCAGCAAAGCACCTACACTTTCCAGCTGAAGGCGGTGGATGGTGGGGTACCGCCTCGCTCAGCTTATGTTGGCGTCACTATCAATGTGTTGGATGAGAATGACAATGCGCCCTTTATCACTGCCCCTTCCAACACTTCCCACCGGCTGCTGACCCCCCAGACACGTCTTGGTGAGACAGTGAGCCAGGTGACAGCTGAGGACATTGACTCTGGTGTCAATGCTGAGCTGACCTACAGTATCGCTGGTGGCAACCCTTACGGACTCTTCCAGATTGGGTCCCATTCAGGTGCCATCACCCTGGAGAAGGAGATTGAGCGACGCCACCATGGGCTGCACCGCCTAGTGGTGAAGGTCAGTGACCGTGGCAAGCCCCCGCGCTATGGCACAGCCTTGGTCCACCTTTATGTCAATGAGACCCTGGCCAACCGCACACTGCTGGAGACCCTGTTGGGCCACAGCCTAGACACACCGCTGGACATCGACATTGCTGGGGATCCGGAGTATGAGCGCTCCAAGCAGCGTGGCAACATCCTCTTTGGCGTGGTGGCTGGCGTCGTGGCTGTGGCCTTGCTCATCGCCCTGGCGGTGCTCGTGCGCTACTGCCGGCAACGGGAGGCCAAGAGCGGCTACCAGGCTGGGAAGAAGGAGACCAAGGACCTATACGCCCCCAAGCCCAGCAGCAAAGCCTCCAAGGGAAACAAAAACAAGGGCAAGAAGAGCAAGTCCCCGAAGCCCGTGAAGCCAGTGGAGGACGAGGATGAGGCCGGGCTGCAGAAGTCTCTCAAGTTCAACCTGATGAGTGATGCCCCTGGGGACAGCCCCCGCATCCACTTGCCCCTCAACTACCCGCCAGGCAGCCCTGACTTGGGCCGCCACTACCGCTCTAACTCCCCACTGCCTTCCATCCAGCTGCAGCCCCAGTCACCCTCAGCCTCCAAGAAGCACCAGGTGGTGCAGGACCTGCCGCCTGCAAACACGTTCGTGGGCACTGGGGACACCACGTCCACGGGCTCTGAGCAGTACTCTGACTACAGCTACCGCACCAACCCCCCCAAATACCCCAGCAAGCAGGTAGGCCAGCCCTTGCGGCTCAGCACGCCCCGACCCCCACCCCACCCCTACCACGGGGCCATCTGGACTGAGGTGTGGGAGTGACCGTGTGGTCCTGTGTGGGCGCTGGCCCAAGCCAGTGGTGGAATGTGGGACCAAAGATCTGGGGATGCTGGAGCCCTGGTAATGCGCCTCACCCAAGCATGGAGGGTTAGGTCAAGTGAAAATTGACCTCGGGAGGGTGTGATCTCCTCTTCCAGCTCCCTCCCTACTGGGAGAGGCCTGTGACTTGTCAAATCCTGGGACACTAGACCAGCTGCTGGGTCTTACAGGTCGGGGCTGATAGGCAGGTGAGCAGAAGGGTTTGCAGGCAGAAGGGGGAGGGAAGTGGAGATGAAGTCTTTTCCAAACCTGGGTCCCTATATAAGACCAGCTGTGGTGCTCCTCTAGAGGGAAACAGGGAGACCTGGTGGGTGACTGGGTGGGGACTCTGTCAGGGAGGGGCCTCCCCACTTGTGCCTTCTGTGTGTACTGCGTGTCACCCTCTTTTGCACCCCTGGTTCCCGGGGCTGGGCCTCAGTTTCCCGGCCCAAGTCCCAAACGCTAATCTTTGACAATAAAGTTCTCTATTTTTGGAGTTTTGGTTTCTTATTTTCCTGGAACTGAGAGAAGGAGTGAGAGAGACTGGAAACAGCCCTTTTTCCTTACATCCTGACCCGATTTCCCCATCCCTTCTTTCTGCCCCTTCCCAAATCCTCGACCCACCCCTTTACCCCAACCCTATCTTAATTTATCGTCTTCCCATCCACCCCTACGTTCGGATAAAGTGCCCTTCTGAGCAGCCTTCAAGTGGAGGTGTCCGGCAGGATGTCACCTTACCCCATGTTTGTGAGGCCTTCTCCCCAGGAATGACACCCTTCACCAAGAAAGGGCAGGTGGAGGTGTACCCAAGTCCCGCCCTTTCTTCTCTGGCTGGGACTTGACCTTGCCAGTCCGCCCACATTGAGCAGCCTCTGACAGAACGCAGACCAGAGCTCCTGGTGGGGATGGAATGCAGCCTCCCTGCCTCAGGTGAAGGCCAAGAACCTCTTGATTATACCACCTCCTTCCCTCAGGGCAGGATCTTCCCAAGTCCCTTTCCCAGCATCTTATCCCAATACCACTCAACACCCAGCAATTTGCTGGCCCTGCCCAGTGTGTCCCCACAATGATCACCATCCTGGACTGCTGGGAGGGAGGGCCCAGGGAGAGGGGAGGGACTCTCCAGATCTTTCAGATTGACCTGCTCTGTATCGCCACTCTTAGGGTGCGCCCGACCAATGGGCCGAAGCATCCTGGTCCTGCCCCCTCCCTTCCCTTCCTTCAGCTCCTTGCTCTGGCCACCTGGGCTGCTGGCTCTCTCTCTCTCCGTCTCTCACTTCTTGCTCTCTTGGGTCTGCCCTGTCTCTGGCTGTGCCTGAGAAGGAGAGGGCTAAAGTCTGGGTGTGGGCCCTCAGGTCCTGGGTGAGTTTCTGAGGCCAGAGGCAACCTGACTCCATGGCAACCGAGGAGGCCTGAGACACTCCCAAGAGGTCCAAGGCGCCAGCTCTCTGTTCCGATTCCGTCCACAAACTCCCTAATGTGCTGGGGATAGCCCCAAAGTAAAAGCTCCTGGGGGCTTTGGAGGAGTAGGGTGTGGGGAAGTGAAATCTAGTTTCATCGCATTTCTCCTAGACAAATTAGTGTCTCCAGAGTGACCTCCAGCAACTCCTGACCAACCATTCTTTCTCTTGTTCCTAATCTGCTGCCACTAGCTCCTCTATTCCTTTAGCTCCTTCACCTCTCTCTTTCCCAAGGTCTGAGGGGTTATCTCTTACTTGGCTGCAATCCAACCCATGCATGGCGCCACACTGAATACCTTCTCCCACATTCGGATACAACTGAACAATGCCATTGTCATCACCAAAACACAAAGGCCGAGTTCCTACTGTGTGCTCAGCAATGGTACTAGACCCTGAGGAAACATTGTCACATTTGTATAAGACATACAAGTGAAAAGATGGGGCAATTGAGATTCTTAAGTTTCGAGTGAGAAGTGCCATAGTAAAATTCTTCCCAGCTCATCTCACTACTATTACTTCTGTTACTTCTCGCTTCCTTTTTTTTTTTTTTGAGTTTTTACTAGGTGCAAGCACTGTATGTGAATTAGCTCATTCAATGCTCGTAACTCTTTGTGACATAAGTCATTATAATGCTCATTTCACAGAAGTGAAAACTAGTTAGCGATAAAGTCAGAATTCGAACACAAAGCATTAGGAAATCCGTTATATGAAAAAGGAGTTCCATGATCAAGTTAATTTTGGTAGCAAGAACTACACAATCATATCGGCAGCTCTGTGAAGGCTGCGAGAAAGGGGAAATCTGTTAAACTTTGTGTAACTCTGGGTTTTCCAAATTTACTTGACTATAGTGCCCCTCCCTTTCTTTGAGGAGCACAGTATCGGAAAACGTGAGCAGGATATGGGAGTGGGCTCCTGGAAGGAGGATGTGAAACTTGAGCCAGTTTTTCAGTGATAAACAGGAGTTGAGAAGGAGGTTCACCCTGTGAGCCAACTTCTGAGGCAGGAGTGAGCATGACCAGGTTGGGGGCAGGGAATGGGCAGAAAGGAAAATATTCTGGCTGGAGCGAAGGGTCTAGGAGAGAGCTGAGAGATGAAACCGGAAGGACTGTAGGTTGTGGAAGACACAGATGTTTTGCCAAAAATTCCTTAAGAGGAAATGGTAGTCCTGGAAAACTCATGAGTTTTGGATGGACTGAGTTTTAGAAAGTTCACTGGAGTGCGTGGTGGACTTAAAAGGGGTAGAGGTAAAGGTACAGGGTTGAAACTCTGTGGTCTGACCTAAGATGGTGGCAATGGGGATGATGTGTGGATGGATTTGGCTGAACTTAGGGAGAAAAGACGCATAGGACTCAAGGAATAATTGGATGTGGGGTAGGGATGGGGAATAGGGATGAGCTACCAGGATTCCCAGGTAGAGAGACATCATCCTTCTGAGTCTGGGTGAGTCTCAGTAAGTTATGAGATCCTTGCCCATGCAGAAGCTGGTTGAGAAAAAAAAAAGGAATTTGGTTTCAGAAATACATCTGAAGGGCCAGCAGGGACAGCCAATTAGAAATATTCAGCAAGTATTCTGAACTTCATGACTGGAGCTTAAGAGAGTATTCAGATCTAGGCTTTTTAAGATTTAAAGTATAGGATTAAAGGAAACATTTGGTATTGAGTATAACCCAACCCTCCATTTTACAGAAAAGAATCATAAGAAAAAGAGACCAAGTGACGTGCCTAGTAGGCAAGACGGAAAACTTAGATTACCAGGTGCAGGTTCTGCAGGGAGGGAGGGCTCCTGGCTAAAGTCTTGAAAAGAAATTGGAAAGAGTATCTGACAACCAGACTGCCCTGTGCCTCCCAGACCCCTCCTGGAGCCTGTTCACGCCAACACCAGGTAGATGGTGCTTCTTTATATCCTCTCGGCCCCAAATGTCCGGATCAATTTTGGGGACCTTGTCTGTCATCATTCAGACCCATCAGTGTTTTAGATCACAACATGGATCCCAAGAAGGGTTGCCTGTTCCTGAAGATGGGGTGGGAGCCAGGATGGGAAGGCAGTTCTGGGCTGCCTCGCCATCAGCTCTCTAAAGCTTCTTGTTTTGACATCCTCCCCAACCCCAACTGTCTTGAATGAAATGGAGATTGTGTGAGGTGTCGGGAAGGTGAGTCTACAATCCTGGAACCACTTCTGGCCATTAGATAACCTTCTACAGAGGGTTTTAGAGGAAATACAAAGCACCAAAAATGTCTTAGAGAATTGGTGGGAGCCTGGAGACCCATCAGCAGGGCCCTGGGCCTGGGTTGCTCCCACCCATGCCCTCCAGGGACCCCGGGTCCTAATTTCTGTTTGGCAGGAAAATTGGTGGCGGTCCCAGGTGGGTGTTTGGGTGACTGGCTGGTTG
>NW_006443124.1:4159440-4166219 GCF_000325575.1 Pteropus alecto
CTCCATTTTACAGAAAAGAATCATAAGAAAAAGAGACCAAGTGACGTGCCTAGTAGGCAAGACGGAAAACTTAGATTACCAGGTGCAGGTTCTGCAGGGAGGGAGGGCTCCTGGCTAAAGTCTTGAAAAGAAATTGGAAAGAGTATCTGACAACCAGACTGCCCTGTGCCTCCCAGACCCCTCCTGGAGCCTGTTCACGCCAACACCAGGTAGATGGTGCTTCTTTATATCCTCTCGGCCCCAAATGTCCGGATCAATTTTGGGGACCTTGTCTGTCATCATTCAGACCCATCAGTGTTTTAGATCACAACATGGATCCCAAGAAGGGTTGCCTGTTCCTGAAGATGGGGTGGGAGCCAGGATGGGAAGGCAGTTCTGGGCTGCCTCGCCATCAGCTCTCTAAAGCTTCTTGTTTTGACCATCCTCCCCACCCCAACTGTCTTGAATGAAATGGAGATTGTGTGAGGTGTCGGGAAGGTGAGTCTACAATCCTGGAACCACTTCTGGCCATTAGATAACCTTCTACAGAGGGTTTTAGAGGAAATACAAAGCACCAAAAATGTCTTAGAGAATTGGTGGGAGCCTGGAGACCCATCAGCAGGGCCCTGGGCCTGGGTTGCTCCCACCCATGCCCTCCAGGGACCCCGGGTCCTAATTTCTGTTTGGCAGGAAAATTGGTGGCGGTCCCAGGTGGGTGTTTGGGTGACTGGCTGGTTGTGCCAAGTGCCAAGCTGAGGTTGCCAGGTTCCCGGGGTGATCATTAACCCGTGGCAGGCAGACAGGGCTGCTGGCTGAGAGCAGACTGTGACCGTTCCATTCCCCCAGCCCAGCCCCCAGTCCAAGCTTTTAAGTCCTGGTTCCACCAAGCTGGTGGCCCCTTCTAGAAGCTCCTACCTATTTTCTAGAAGGAGTCCATCTGAGGCCAGGCTTCCTGACCCCTGACGGATAGCAGCACCACCCCCAACCCTGCCCCCAGCGCCTCCCCAGGTCCAGGTCTTCCTGGGCCGTGCCCGCTACAGTTAACACTATTTCCTAATCCGGAGGGCAGGGGAGTATCCATTGCTCTGCTTCCCCACCCCCGAGGTGCCCTGGTTTGTTATCAGGCTCCCTTTCCTTCTCCCCCACCCACCTTTTTCCACTCCCAGGCCTCTCTGGAGGAGAGCGAAGTGGGGACAGGGGGGCTGAGTGGGAGCGGACTCAGCAGAGAGTCCAGAGGCTGCCTACAGCATTACAAAGCAGACATGAGGAACAGGATCAGAAAGAGGTTGGCACCTCATTTGGATGGATGCAATGGGAAGTTACAGAGCAATGAGACAGGTGAGGAGCTGGAGTTTGGGGGGTGCTGTTTGGAAATTAGGGGACTGTTGTATTGGTGAGCTGTTGTAGAATTAGGTGTCTGTACTGCTTTTAGGGAGCTGTTCTAGAAACTGGAGGCTTGCTAGTGTTTAAAGGCTATGCTGGAATTAGGAGACTTGGCTGGTATTGTGCTATTCTGGTGTTGGCTGTTCTGGAATTAAAGTGAGGCTTAATTCGGGAGGCCGTGCTGTAACAAGAGGTACTTGATTAGGCTTACTGTGGTGGCCTGGGGGCTAGAATAACATTGGGGCCTATGCTCGTTGGGACTTACAGTGTGTGGTCTTGGCTGTACTGGGAGCTGTTTTAGAACTAAGGGGCAGTCCTCTGCTGAGGTCTGCGCCGTCTGGGGACTATGCTATGCTAGGGGGCTGGGCTTCTTCTTGGTTGCTGCTGAGGGGCTGGAAGCTCGGGGGGTGGGCCTGGCTGAGGCTGGGGCCTGGTGTGGTGGAGGGCCCCGAGAGGCAGGCTGGCTGGCCAGCAGTGACAGTTTCTCTCCCTGCAGTTACCTCACCGCCGCGTCACCTTCTCCGCCACCAGCCAGGCCCAGGAGCTGCAGGACCCATCCCAGCACAGTTACTACGACAGTGGTCTGGAAGAGTCTGAGACGCCGTCCAGCAAGTCATCCTCGGGGCCTCGACTTGGTCCCCTGGCTCTGCCTGAGGATCACTATGAGCGCACCACCCCCGACGGCAGCATAGGAGAGATGGAGCACCCCGAGAACGGTGAGGATCGTCAGCATGGTTGGGACACCCCAGGAATGAATAGAAGCCAGAGCATGGTGATGAGACCTTAGAAATATCCTCCATTTATTGAGCTTATTGTATATTCAGCAGTAATCACCGTGCTGAGTGCTTTCAGGTACATATTCATTTAATCTTCACAACTGCTCTCTGACCTGAGAACTTTATTGTGCCCACTTTACAGTGGAGGAAACAGGCTCAGAGAGGATGAGCCACTTACCCACAATCATACATAGGAAGTGACAGAGCTGGGAAGAATTCAAACCCAGGCTTCTCAGACTCCAAAAGACCTTGCATTCATCACTACATTCTCCTGCGTCCCTGGGGACTGGAACCTGAGAATGATGGCCAGAGGGCTCAGGTAGTGGTGAGGGAAACTTGAGGGGACCTTGAGGCAATGAGGGTCCCATAACAGGGTTGAAGAACCTTGAGAAAAGGGAAGGGACCCTGGATGTTTTGAGGATCTCAGGGCAGGGTACGATGATCCCCTGCGGGGAGGAACGGGAGAGGGTTTGGCTGAAGAAATGGAGTGGGGAGGTCTGGGGACGGGAAAGGCTTGTCTGAGAGGGGCTTGGAGGGTGATGGCAGAAGGGAGGTCCTGGCCGGAGCAGAGGTCAATGTGGAGTGTGTGGTGGGCGTGCTGTCAGAAGGTGTATATGTAGTGTGTGTGTGTGCGCGTGTGTGCGTGTGAAGGCATCCGTGGCAGCCTGTGGCAAGAGAGACTGAGTAAACCTCCCCTTGGGATGGAAAGACTCTCCAGCTTGGAGTTGTCCTTGGGTCTCACCCTTTCCTTCTCTAAATGCCCCCAGCCCCCTAAAGAGAGATGAAAAGTTCTACTCCCACCCCTCAGGCACAGGGCCCTTGTCTGACCTCCCAGGCCCCAGGTCTCAGAGTGTCCTCGCCCCACCCTGCCCCTCCGTGCTCTATCTCATGCCCATCTCGTCCTTTTTGTGCCCGCGCAGAGCCAGCTGGCAGGAGCAGGCCCTGAGGCGGAGTGCCAGGTATGTGGGAGCTACTCTGGGGTCTGGGATCTGGGGGACTCGGCCCAGCACCCAGCCCCGCCCACCCAATGCTCGTGCTCTGCTCCGTGCCATGGTGGGTCCCCAACTCCACCTGAGCTGAAGGGCCTTGGTGTTTTGAGGCTTAACAACAGAGCTGTCCCTTCCTCACTTTGCACTGGCAGGAGGCCAAGCCAAGGTGGGTGGTGCCAAGGGAGCCCTTGCCCCAGGCAGTGCTGCTCAATCAGTCCCTGAGGTGGGGTCACTGCCTAGTACTGTCCCTGAGCAAGGGCGGGACAGGGTAACAGTGACAGGAAGTGCTTGTGGCCCAGCTGTTCCCATGGAGACTCTGCTGCCCAGCAACCACACCGGTCTACTGCTGATGTCAGGCAGCCAACTCCTTTTCCCGTGGGTGTTTGGGCAGGGAGCCGGGGCAAGGCCAGGGGTGGTGGTTGGCATAGGGGGCCAGAGTGAGGTGAGGGGGGGCTGCATGGGTGTACTTGTGGGTGTGTGAGTGTGTGCTTCTATGTGAACTCCTCACACAGAAGCTCCTACCCTCACCCTGGCTTTAAAGCAGAACCTTGCTGGGGTGGAGTGGAGTGGGGTGGGATTCCAGGACAGCTGGGAGCATGGTGAGGCTTGAGGGGTTTCAGAAGGAAGATATGTGCCCACCTTGTCTGAAGATAGAGTTGCCCAGTGTAGATTTGTGCATCTGTGCCTATATCTGAGGGCAGGTGTGTGTATATGTGAGAGAGTGAGAGAGAAAGAGACAGAGGCAGAGACAGAGACAGAGAGGGACAAAGAAAGAGAGAGCCCTTAAATGAGATGGGGTAGACTCGCATGTCTAAGCCTGCCTGGAGATAGGCGATGGAGTGTGTAGATGAGTTGTGTGTTTGTGCACCTGTCTGAGGGCAAATTTGGTGTGTGTGTGTGTGTGAGCAGAGATAGAGGGTGAGTGAAGATGGAAGGAACGTGTCTATTTAAGGATAGATCGTGTGTACGTGAGAAAGTGAGTGTGTGGTGGATGGTGGGAGTATGTGTGTCTATTCGAGGGTGTGTGTGCCTCTGAGCTCGGTGGGCAGGAATGAGTGTGCACCCCTGTTCTGAGGCACCAGTGGGAGGCCATGGAGTGGAGCTTTGCGAGGCCACTCTGCCTGATGACCGTCCTCCCTCTGTCTTCTGCAGACCTGCGCCCTCTGCCTGATGTTGCCATGACGGGCACATGTACCCGGGAGTGCAGCGAGTTTGGTCACTCCGACACGTGCTGGATGCCTGGCCAGTCGTCCCCCAGCCGCCGGACCAAGAGCAGCGCCCTCAAACTCTCCACCTTCGTGCCTTACCAGGACCGAGGAGGGCAGGAGCCTGCTGGCGTCGGCAGCCCCAGCCCCCCAGAAGACCGGAACACCAAAACGGCCCCTGTGCGCCTCCTGCCCTCCTACAGTGCCTTCTCCCACAGTAGCCATGATTCCTGCAAGGACTCGGCCACCTTGGAGGAAATCCCCCTGACCCAGACCTCGGACTTCCCACCCGCAGCCACACCGGCATCTGCCCAGACGGCCAAGCGCGAGATCTACCTGTGAGCCCCCTTCTGGCCGGCGGCCACCCCCTCGCCCAGCTGCCGGCCAGCTCCCACGTGGGTCCATTCCAGGGCCCCCACTCCTGACCCCTCCAGCGTGGACTTCTTGGCCAGAGCCCCGAGTGGGGGCGAGTACTGGCCTCATGACCACGCTGGCCCTTCTCCCGTGCAGGGTCCAGGTCCTCTCCCCTCACTTCAGCCCCCAGGGAGCCCCTTCTTCCCCTTTCTGGGGCTCCCTCAGCCAGTGCCCAAGAGGGCTCTTCTACAGTGACTGGCTCCTGTCCTTCGACTTCCAGGGAGCACTCCCTCACTTTGGGCAGATGGGGGAGTCAAGGGTGGGCAGCACACTTTTTGCTCATTGTTTCCCCGCATGGCCGACCGGAGGCGGGTAGGAGGCCCCATTCCAGCACTGAGGCAGGGCTAAGCTCGGGAGCGCCTCTCCCTGGGAACTCCCAGAGGAAACTCTTGACCACCGGGGGCTCCCCGAAGGGCTTTCGTTACCAAAGGTGGGGTGAGGATGGGGGTGAGAGTGGGGCGGAGGCCTTGTTTTCCCTTCCTACTCCTGGGCTGGCCCACCTGCCCACCTCATGCCCATGCCTGTCCCATCTGGTCCCCCCTTCCCTGCTGGTCATGCAGTGTCTGTATATAAGGACCTTGGAATGATGTCCCCATTTCTGCCTGATTTGCAACTTTTCTTGTTGATATTGTGTTGTCTTGGGGGACCCCTCTTGGGGGGACCTGCCCTGTGCCCCCTTCTCCCTGTCGCAGTGCCCTCCACCCCAGGCCTCTATTGTTCCATGTTGTAAATACCCCTGGGGCCGTGGTGGGATGGGGGTGCAGGCCAGGGAACCAATGGGTGGGTGGGGGTGGGGTTGGGGGGAACATTCGCCTATCAGCAGAGCTGGGCTTTTATTTAATTTTTTTTAAAAATACAAATCTCTATTTTTTTGGAACTGTTGCGCTGTGCCCTGGGGGGGGATCCCGCTCAGGCTGGCCCCCCACATCCAGATGAGCATCATATAGGGGCCCTGAGGCTGTGGGGGGCAGCTAGACAGGGGTGGAATGACTGTGCCTCTGGCCTGGTTGGGTGAGTTGGGAGCAGGAAGGTTTGCTCAGGGGTGGCTGATGGCTGCCCCCAATAAGGGGGACCTGCACCCTGCTTCCTCTCTGCCCCCTACCCCCCAGCCCCTGCCATGACTGACCCTTCAGCCTGTAAAACCACCATTGCCTTGATCTCAGGGGGTGGGAAGGGCTGCCTCAGGGCACTCTGGGCTCCTGGCCCCCTTCTCCAGTTGGGCTTCCCTTTGCCAGGGTCAGAGGTCCCATGGGGGAGCAGGTGGGCAGTGGGGGGCAGAGAAGCCCAGTCAGCCATGATGAGGTGGGATTCCTTTCTTCACCTCAGGGGGCCAGGGTGTGAGGGGCATCCTGTAGAGCCCCCATCTCCCACTGTGGCCATCTCAAAGTCTCAGTCCCTCTTCCTTCCAGAAACCCCCACTGCCTTGGCCCATACCTCTCCAGCTCCCCAGGGGCCCAGGCTGGGAGGCTGGAGACTCAGGGTATGGCCCTTGCTTGACTTAGTCAAAGCTTGGGGGATGGCCCAAGGGTGGGCGGGGTGAGTACAGGCTGCTGGGTTGTCTGGTGCCTTTGGGAGCTGTGTTGCTGGGGTCTTGACTCCTGTAACCCCAGAGACCCCACCTCTACCCCGGAAAAGCCAGGGGGCTGAAGAGTCACCCTATTCTCTGCTCCTCGCCCCTAACTTGGCTTGGAGTAACAGTGCTGGGAAGGAGAACATTGTTAGGCTGATAGCCCCAGCATCCACAGCCCTTCTATGGAGGGCAGGGGGTAGAGTGGGCTGGGGTGGCAGCAGCCAGGTCTAGGGGTTGGCCAAAGGCTCCTTTCCCTGGGGGAGGCCCAGGAATTGGGCTGGGGCTTGTCGAAGAGACAGCCCTTTCCCCCTGCACAAACGGGGCAGGTGCAATAGTGGCGGAGCTGGTAACATGGGGTGCTCAGCTGGTGGGGCAGTGGCCTCAAGGGCTGTCCTGGGAGGTCAGGATTCTGGCAAGAAGATTGTATGAGGCCCATTTGCTTGATGGAGAGGGTGGTCCAGAC
>NW_006443124.1:4166264-4167310 GCF_000325575.1 Pteropus alecto
GCATCCTGCTCTGGTCTTGGAGACCCCAGAGCACTAGGTGGAAGGGCAGAGAAGCATTTTGCACAATGGAGAAGCCAGAAGGAAGGGGTGGCCCAGATGGCTGGGAGGGCTAAGAAGCACAGAGGAGGAGCCCTTCCCACAGGCAAAAGCAGAGCTCCTAGCCCCCTGGTTGGGGTTAGGGCACTGAGTCTGTCACCACCTGGGCACTCGAGAGGTGAAACCAAAGGTGGGCAGGGGATGGGTGACAGCACTGGGGACCACTCTTGTTGGTCCTAGGTCTGTGAAGCCCTTCCCCAATGCCTTGTGTCGCGTACAGTTTTATGTACAAATAGGCGACATTTGGCCAGAGGATACCCCCTCAAACCCAGCCTGACCCAGTCAGTGTCTTCCTAGAGGGGACCTAGTCGGTCCCCACCCCCCTACTTCAGAGCATGTCTCTTGGTAGGGGGAGGGTATATGGGGACATATTTCTCTCCTAGGGTCCCTGAAGTGTGTCTCACACCCCGGGGGAGAGTCTCTGGAGCATCCCTCACCTCTGGGGGCTCCCTAACCCCTATCTCTCCCCTTGGGAGTCTCTGAGGGGACATGTATTCCCACTGGGGACCATGGGAGCATGTCTCCCCCATTCCCAGGCTCCCTGGGGAGCTTGTTTTCCTCCCAGGGTTCCTGGGCATACTTAAGGCATGTCAGTCTTCCCAGGGAATGGGGCGATCTCCGAAGCATGCCTGGGAAGGATATTTCTGGCCCTCCCTGCATCTCTGCTCTGGGGGGGTCTCTGACCTGCAGCACTTTGGGAAGAGACTGGGCAGCTCCGAGTTGTCTGTTCTCCTAGAGCTCTGGGGTACCTCTCTTCTGAGGGCCCGGCCTCTGGAGCCATTTCTTCCCTGAGTGGGGGCTGTCTCCTGGTGGCGGGAGGGCTTCTGTTGGCCATGAGAAAGTCTCTACGTGGGACTTCTCTGGGAGGGGGGACTGTGTCTCGCCCATGGGGTTCCTAGGCGGGTGTGTCTACCCGCAGGGAGGGGGAGACTGTGTCTCCTCGGGTTATC
>NW_006443124.1:4167403-4170900 GCF_000325575.1 Pteropus alecto
TTGGTTCGTGCCACTTCCCACCGCCTCGCTCCTCCTGGGAAGGGCCCCCGCCCCGCCCCCACTCCACCTCCATCCCTGGCGCTGCGAGCACAATCCCGTTGATTTGTAATGATTTCTGTCTCTTTCTGTCTTTCTCTGACCTCCCCCCCAACCCCCGCCGCGAGCATGCGCAGGCACCGCCCCTACCCCCTCCGGTTCGGTTCGTTTCCGGTTTGTTTGCTGAGCTGTCAATGAAAGACCCGTGTAATTATTCCCGAGCTTTACAATAAAAGTGTGAAAACCGGACCCCACTTCGCTTCTTCCGGGCCCTTGGGCCTGTGTTTCACGGAGAGTCGGGGCTAAATCTGGGGTAGTAGAGACCCTGGAGGCGACTAGGGGATGTGCTTGGTATAAGAGGGACGAGACCCACATTGATTAATCGGTGCCAAACAGGAGTGGCGGCAAGAGGATGCAGATTGAGGACATTTACTCCGTGCACATCAAAGTGCCCCCAAGCTGGTCCGCCGGGCCGGACCCACTCCAGGCGACACAGCCTCACCAGGAGCTGAGGTGCAGGCTTGGTATGGGGGTGGGGGGTGGTGCGGCGCTGGCGAGGAGTTACACCGTCCTGCCTTATTCCACCCGGGATGTAGCCATTCCCGCTCCCCTCCCTCGTTTGGCAGAGTAGGAACTGCTGAGCTGGATGGTGGAAGGGGCGGGAGACATCTGTCTGTCTGTCGCTCCCTCCCACGCTCAGGCATTACAGTTGGAAGTCGATATGGGGACCTAAAAAGGTCTCGGTTCCCATCTTCGACGGCGATGCCCTCCCCCCGCTTCCGCCTGAGCAGCCCTAGCCTCCTCTGTCGGGCTCCCGGGTAAACACCGGCTCTGGAGAGGCCGAAGAACACAGACCGGATCAGCAGGTTTCCCGGCCCCGCCTCCCGGGGCGCCCCTCCCCCGCCATGCACTTCCGCTTGGCACGCATGACCCCTCCCCCGCCCGCGCAGCGTGGGCCTGGATCCCGGACCCCAGGGTCTGTTCAGCCGCAGGGATTAGCCCAGCGCAGAGACTAATCCTGGATGAGCCTCCGTGTAAACCCGGATCGACCGCGGGTACGGCGGGGGTCGTGGGCGCCCCTTCATCTATTCCCATATGCAGGGCTTCGCAGGGCCTGGTGCCCACATCAAGTGCCCTCACTATGTTCGGAGAAGCTAGGCTGGATCTGCTATGGGGGATGAGTGGGGGTGGGAAAGAGGATACCACCAAGATCAGGCCTGGATCAGGTGCTCCCTAGCCTAGTGTTGAGGGTAAGAGGCTAGGGGAAGGAAAGGAAGGGCAAAGGCCCCTCTGGCAGTATGAATCCACAAGGTCAGGTCAGCTCCCTGGCTCAGCGGAAGACCCCTGTGTCCCTCACTAATCCTCCAGTTACAGAATCACCAACCTTCCCTCCACGAGTGGCCAGGGTGATTGGCCCCTAACTCAGAGGTCTCACTTCCAGTTTAGAGGAGGCACCGAATCAGTGGGAGGGCCTCACATCATCCCCACCCCTGACTTGGCCAGACAGTGGGGGATGAGCATCTTCTGTTAAGGCCAAGCTCTGAAAAAGATGTCAGGGGTCAAGGGACTTGGGTACTAGAATCTTCCCCCCTGGTTGGTTCACTCATTCTACAAACATTTCCTGAGCCCCTCCCTTGTACCAGCTCAGCGCAAGGGTACTGGGACACCCCAAGAATGACACACGGTTTCTATAGGAAAGGCAGATAGGTAAACATTTCTCCATCGTGTATTCAGCCCTGCCCTGAACTATAAATCCAGACTGGAGAGCCAAAGAAGGTGTTTCCTCCAGCAAGAGTCCAGAAGGCTTCCTGGAAAGGGTGGTACCAGAGCTGAGTTTCAAGGGGCAGATGGGGAACAGCCCACTGAGGAAGGGGTTAGTGTCGCAGGCTGAGGCAGTAGTGTGCACAAGGGCCCAGAGGTGGAGGAAGAGACTGTGAAGTCATTCAGGAGGGCAGGAGAAGTTGGAGAGGAAGGCAGAGGCTAGAACTAGAAGGCCCCACTGGTCAACCTAAGGACGGCAGGAGGGAGCTATTGCAGCATCCTAAGCCTCTGAAAGAAAAGGTCAGATTTACACTCTTTACAGATTCTAATTTACCGCCTCCCTCCTTTGCCCAGGTTTCTCAGGGGATGCTTGGGTTGGGTGTGGAGACTCACCCACAGACAGACAGGAAGAGGAACCAGGCGCAGGGTAGGTTAGGAAAGGTGGTCCATGCCTTCTTCCATAATACCTGGAGTCAGAGACCTATACATTAGAACTCTGACTGCACTACTTCCTAGTGGTGTGCACTTGGACAGGTAAACTGAGCCTTGGTTTCTTCATCTGTAAAATGGGGAGAATGTTTACCATCGTGGAGGATTCTTGTGGGGCTTCAGTGAAATAATTTGTCCACTCTTTTATTTAACACATGTTTAACACCTACTGTGTGGCAGGCCCTGTGCCAGGTGTTGGTATTACAGCACTGAATTAGACGGGCATGGTCCCTACTGTCTCTTAGGACTTACATTCCAGTGGAGAAGACAGACAATAAACAAACAAATGAGCTAATTATAGATTGTGTTAAAGTGCTGTGAAGGAAACAAACAGTGGGACATGAAGGAGGGTAACCGGAGGTGGGGGAGAGGAAGGGGCTGCCTTGCTCAGTGCGTCCTGTGAAGCTTTTCTTAGGAAACCTGAAGATTTAGAGCTCAAACAGAGCATTCCAGGTACGGGAAGCTGCAGCTGCCAAGGCCCTGAGATGGGAGCCCATAAAGAAGTTAGCCTGACCTCTTTAAGATGCTAAGTTTCCTGAGGGCAGGAACCTAGGTCTCTACTTCTCCCAGCCTTCTGGATAAATACTGGGTACAGTAAACAGAAATAAGGGGAATTTCCAGTGTGGTGGACCAACCTCCCCACCCCCACTCCTTGGAGTAGTATTGGGGGTGCTGCTGGCCTCTTGTCAGTCCATCTGTACAACTTAATCTTTACCCCAGCTGTTCCCTACAAGAAAGGTCTCTGCCCACTCCTGTTCCTTTCCCGGGGTTCCCAGTCCTTTCCTTGAACAGGAAGGGCAGCTTGGGGCCCCTTCAGAATCTGCCAATCCAGAGCCTGAGCTGAGCGGCATTTAGTACTGACCTGCAGGGGCTGAGGGACAGGATGTGTCTCACATGAATATGGCCAAGGGGTTTAGGGTTATTGGGGCCTTTTGAAGTCTCCCCCTTGGCCTAGGTTTCACTTCAGGGAGATCTCATAGAATGCTTCCTTGCACATAGATATGTTTCGCTCACAGCCACCCGAGCTACAGAGTGCACACAGCTCCTCTCACACACTCACCATCCAGCTGCACACTGTGTCTCCATGGCAACCAGTAGGCCTGGTCCATGGATGTTAGAAATAAGTGCCAGAGGAAGAAGAGAGAGAGGGAGAGATAGAGAGAGGAGACACAGCAGAAATAAAGAGACTCAGAAAGACAGCCTCCCAAGGA
>NW_006443124.1:4170915-4180994 GCF_000325575.1 Pteropus alecto
ACTCTTTCCTTGTACCCCCTGCCATGAAGACGTGAATGGACTCAGGGCCTGAGGGTGGAGGGGTTCGAGGTGGGAACTAAGCAGTGGGCTGGGGGCTGTCTGGACACAGATAATGGGGGCATAGTGGGTATTGAAAGAGAAGCAGGATCAGGGGAACTTGATTAAAGAGTCTGGGGTCTTGGGCTCTGATACTTTGAGTAAAAGGCAGATGAAGAGGTGCATAGGGGTGGGAGACAGGGAAGCCACTTTCCCTTCTTCTGGGCCTAATTGGCTGTTCAGGCTCAAACCACCTCTTAGTCACTTAGTCTAATTAGAATTGTTCTGGAGAGGACAGTGGGGGAGGGGAAGGAGAAGCTGGGGTGCGAAGGGGAATGGGTGGGTGGAGACAGCTGCGGGGGAGTGGGGAGTGGGAGTTCTGTCACCTTTCATCCGTTCTATCGCCATGGGCTGGCTCGCACCTGTCCAGGCTGTGGGTCGCTGTAACACCCCGTCCTGCTGTCACTAGTGCTCCTTCACGATCACCTGCTTTCTGCTCTGCCCAAGTGTCTCTCTTGTCTCTCTCTCACTCTGGCTCTCACTCACCCTCTCTCCTGCTCTCCCACACTATCTCCTCACCCTCCTTGCCCCTTTTCCTCAGGGTCTCCCAATCTCCGGCCGATAACGTTTCTCTAATAAACAGGTGAAGTATTCAGGAGTTGTGACAGGGGCTGATCCGTTTTGGATTAGAGGAGGAGCAGGGGGAAGGGATTATACTGAGAGGAGCTTCGTCTTTGGAGAATAAGATGAATGGGGCAGGCGTGGCCCTGGCATGACAGCCCCACCACATATGCACACTTCTCTGTTCCCACCAAGCCTTGTCGCTAACTCAGCCTTCTACCTCTAAGGAGTTTGTTGCAGAGAACACAATGTGTGGAGCTTGGCCTCTGTAGCTGGACTATCTGGATTGCCTTGGACTAGTTCCTTAACCTCTCTGAGCATTAGTTTCTCTGTTAAATGGACATAATAAATCCTAGATTTATAGTATGGATTTAAGGTGACAACGCATGTAAACCACTTAGCGCAATAAATAGTAAGTGCTCAATAAAAGGCAGCTTTGATCATCACTCCCAGACCCCTTCCCTTTCCCCAGGGCCCTTCAGGAGCCAGGACATCTGTATCTTCCATAGCTCCTCTTTATTCTGCTTCCCCATTCTTTTGCCAAAAATTACCTCTCAGTTCCTAGACTCACTCTCCTTGCCTGTGTGGGGAGTACTGTGTGGAAGGTCAAGCTTGGATCCTGTGCCTCCGGCCCACAGGGTAGGGACAGACCCTCCTCTGGTCTGGGATCTGATCTTCCCTTCTCTGCATCTAGGAGGAGGAGGGGGCAGCCATAAATGATGCAGCGGAAGTGTACTTGCTGAGGGGGACAATAAGGGATGAGCGGCATCCAGAAGCCTAAATATTTCATGGGGCTGCAGTTCTGGGAAGGGCAAAGTCCCGAGCTGTGTTTGTGAATATGCTCGTGACTCCACGTGGCTTGGCACTCTTCCACATGCCCAGTGCCCTCTGCACGTGCCCCATCCCTCAAAGTGCTGCACCCACAGAAAACTGCCCCGAAGAACCCTTTCCTGGCCGTGAGCCCTCCAAAACCCTCTCAACACATGCATATTTAATTTCTTATAGCTGTAGTAGTTTGTTTAGGTTTGAAGCTACATTTTGACATGGTCACATTGTTCTTGCCCGTGTATTCAGTTTCCCCCCTTTAAGGTCCCCAAGATTAGAACCTTGCCGCTAATCTCAGTATTAGGAGACCTAAGTAGTTGGAAAATGGTGGTGGTCTGGGAGCAGGGGCAGGGGTGGGGGTGGGGATGGCAGGGAGGAGATCTCCCTGATTTTGTCTCTGTTGTGGTTGACTGAGGAGGAAGGTATCCATCAGAGCTGGTGAGCAATGGGCAGGTGGTAGCAGAGTCCAGTGGCTTCCATGTCCCCTGCTTACAGATGAGCTGGGGGGGCTGCCCTGCTGATTCCCCGCCTCCAGGTGGCCACTGTAGCAAGTTCTCCATGACTCTTTTCCTCCATATCTAAGTAGGAGGTTAGAAGTTGCCCTTGTAATCTCTTTCACAACTCTCTTTCTGTCCTTTTCCTTGACCTTATCCCAATCTTTTTTTTTTTTTTTTTAGGTAAGGCAACCCTTGGTTAACTTCACAGATTGCAAGGACCTTGTCAGCTTCCAATCCCTTATCTATTTTTTATTTTTTACGCCTACAGCACCTGGTCTTCCTAGGTGGTCTCCCATCCAAGTACTAACCAGGCTTGACCCTGCTTAGCTTCTGAGATCAGATGGGATCGGGCTTGTTCAGGGTAGCATGGCCGTAGACCCAATCTATCGTTTTTTCATTTGTTTCCTTGTTTAATTTGTTTCTTCCCACTAGAATAAAAGCTTACAGGAGGCAAGAATCTTGTTTAACTTATTTCCCACCACTCAAAAATGTTTGATGAATGTATGAATGAGTGAGTGAATGAATTAATGAACGAATGGGAGGAAATCTGCTTGGGGCTTCTGTAGCCAGAGCAAGGAAAGGGGGCCAGAGGGAGAGTGGGCCGCAGGTGTGCAAGGAGGTACCTGAAAAGGCCTGCAGTGAAGAGGGGGAAGGTGGTGGAGGAGGAGGCGGGATGTGGATGACAGGAAGCCTGGGGAAGAGGTGGGTATGAGGAGGGAGCTGTGATGGAGCAAGAGCCAGGAGGCATGGGCTATGGAGAAAGGTGTCCAGGCCCCCAGAGATGCTAGAGGGGCTTCCGGAAGGAAGAGGTCAAGCTTGGGACAGGGAGCCAAGGATAGGGTCTGCTGTCAGCAAGGCTACACTGGGAATTTGGTTTTGGGGCCAGAGTGGGTAGGATACTAAAGCCACTAGGAACAGCTGAGCCATGGGGGTTTCCCAGAGCCTGCTGGTGCTATCAATGTCTCTCCAATTCACCTTCACCCCCACATCTGGGCCAGAAGCCCAGCCTCAGGTCCCCTCATCTTGCCCTTCGAAGCCCATAAACAGGAAGTGCTCCAGGCTAGGCTGGCCAGGGTTACCCTCTCAGAAAGAGCCAGGATCCTCCCCGGGGGTGAGAGAGGTACACAAAGCCAGCAGGGGGTTCTGACCCTTTGATCACCCATGCTATACCCAAGGAGGCCCCTTCAGAGCCTCTGTCCTCCGAAATCAAAGGTAACCATAGTATTAACTCACTAACACTAAGCCACCAGAGGAAGCTTGAGTTGAGGAAGGAATCCTTTCGCAGGCTCTGCCTTGCCCAGGTCCAGGGGCTTCCTGAGACGGCAGGCAAGGGACAGGGAGGTAGCCTAGGGTGAGGATGGGAAGACTCCTATAAGAGAGGTGGTATCTCCCCCAGAACTGGCCAGAGTGGCTATGGTCGGGGGAATGGAGATTGGAGGTGTACTCCTGCAGTGGTTGTCATGGCAACCTGACTTGGCTCCCAAGAGGGTGGTCTCTCCCCCAAAGCCCTATGAAGCCTGGAACACAAGAGTGGGGACACACACACACACACACATTCTGGGCTTTGTAGAATTATTCCTGAGAGTGCTATCAGCTTCCTCTTTCTTCTCTCTACTTCCCTGGGTGATGCTGAGACCAGGGCTATGAGATGAGGCTGTGTCAGGGGGCCAGAGAGGGGAGGGGAGGCCCTCCATAAGGTGGGGTGTGCTTCTCGAGTGTGTTGGTGCAGGATTATGTGTGTAGTGTGCCTGGGGTGGTGTCCCAGTGTGTATAGAGGACATGTATATACTCAACTGAACCACCCCCAGTCCTGCAGCCAGACCACACAGGAGAGGGATTTGGGAGGGAGGTGACTATTAACAAAGGCAACAATAATCACAGTTAACCTTAATTGAGAGCTTATTAAATCCCAGTTATGTGATTGTGGTAAGCATTTTATAGGCAGTGTCTCATTTGATCCTCACAACAGCTACAAGGCAGGAATTATTAGCCCCATACACAGATATGAAAACTGAGATTTTAAGAGGTTCAGTAACTTGCTCCAGGTCATGGAGCTGGAAAGAGACAGGGCAAGATTTTTGCACGAGAGGTAGAGGCAGAGGATGGGTGTTAGTTCTTGAAGCTACTAGTCCTGTCCCCAGGCCCCATGGGCCATTTATGCCCATCTGTCCCTATGCTCCTTGGCAGGGCTGGTCAGGTACCATGCCAAGAGGAAGGGCCTTGGACCCTCAGTGACCGGATGGGCTGGGGCAGCTGAGGGCACCTGTGACGGTGTGGGGACACTGAGCGGCGGGCATTGTGATTGGCACGAGCCAGGGGAGTGGCTGGCAGCCTTGTTCCTGGTAAACACGAGGAGAGGTTACTTCACAAGGAAACAGTAATTAACTTTAATTAGCACCTTGCATCTCAGAATATTATTAACATCTCAATTTCTCTAATCAAGGCAGCAGGAGAGGGGCGGCATCTGCCTTGCCGACTCCTTCTTGGCTGTGCTCCCTGGCTTGGCGTGGTTCCTGCTAGGCCCCACCCCCTGGATGGCACCCAGGAGCACCTCCTCAGAGGTGGGGTGCCAAGGGGAGCTGGGGAGTGAGAGGGCAGAGAGCAGGTCTAGGCCAGGGACACACAGCGACAGGGCAGGAGGACAGGAGCCAGTGCTCTGGGCAGCCACCTTATCTTTCCAAGCAGACTCTAAGCACCAAAGACAGGGCCAGCCTTGTGTCCTCTGAGTCAGAGAACAGACATGGCTGCCTTGCCATCTCCCCTTTCCTTCTTCCTTCTTTTCCTTCCTTCTACCCTCTCCTCAATCCCTTCTTTGAGCTAGGCTGTTCTTTTCCCCTTTCACATCTTTCTAACTCCCCTTCTCCTTCTCACCCTAATTTTCCATTTCGGCACACTTTTATTAATCATCCGTTACAGGACAGGGCTGGCTTCTACCACTGGGGATGCAGCCGTGGCACAGGATAAATCCTGCCCTGGGGAGTTTAGGATCCCACAAAAGAGATAGGCTTGGGTATAAAGAACCCTGATTGGGCTCTATACTGACAGGCATCATAATGGAAGTACAGATAAAAGGCCATGGGGTCCTAGGAGGAAGGCAGGAATCGGGGAGACCAGGGCCCAACTGTGGGGCACCAAGACAGAGACCATTTCTGGCACCAGGAAGGCAAGAGGAGCATGAGGCCAGAGGGTACTTGGTGCTATTCACCTCTCTTCAGAAGGCCATCATGGAGGGAAGGCCCTGAGAGCGAGGAGGTAACTCTTTATTATAGCCACTCTCAGTGGCTGTTAACCTGATATTAATAACTGACTGTCTTCCTTAGTTTAATTACAGTGAGCTGCCGCTTACACAGTTTGTTATTTATTTGACAGTGTCCTCATGGCTGTCTCCCCAGGCCAATGAATTTGTGTTTACTGAGCACCTACTATGTTTGGAGGGCCAGGTCTGCCCTGGAGCATGCTCTGTACGCTGGAGCTCCTCTCCACAGAGACTCCACAGGGGTCACGGCAGAGCTGCCTGCAGGTCTGGACATCTCAGCAAAACGACAGTGCTCGCAAACGGTTCCTGGTAGGGAAGGGGCTGGTTCCACACTGGCCTCATCAGCACCCCTCGCCCCCTGCTGTACTTGTGCCTACAGTGTCATTTTTGCATCTCTCCCACACCTATTTTTATACCACCGAGAGGACAGCAGAGAAGATTAAAGTTTAACTGTAAATCTTGTCTAACGTTAACACAGAGGGCAGGTTCAATGTTCCGTGGAGATCCCAATCTCAAACCCACCGAGTTTGGGAGGGCACACACCATTTGATTTTTTAATTTACTTTGGTTCAGAAAACTGATGATACATCATGTTGCCAGGTACAAAGTGAGACCAGTTATGTCTGACTGCCCCAATGTCCACGAAACAGGGATGGACCTTAGCTTTTCTTTTGCCATCGCTCTATTTGCCAGTTAGGCGCCTCCTTTAATTCTCTTGCAGGAACCTGGAGAAGCAGGAATTGCTGTGCCCATTTAATAGTTGAGGAAACAAGACGAAGAGGGGAAGTCACGCAGCTGGTAAGAAAGTGAATGCATAACAGGACAAGAAACTCTGTGGCAGGCTCAAGATCACTTGAGATCACTTTCTTTATTGGTCTCCCCAGTGAGCCTGCCTTCTGGGGCCCTGGGGGAGGCCTGAGTGTGGCCCCTACCCTCGAGGACTACCAGAGAACGGCCACTTGTTTTTCAGCAAACCTTACTTAGCTTTTCCCTCTCCCACCTCCCGACTCCCGACTCCTCCCCGCCAGCCCCCACTCCCAGCCCCGCCCCAGCTCCCCAGGGCCCGGGGCTGGGCCTCTATAATTGCAGAGTAGCCTAAGCAGGGCGGGGAAGAATCTGACGTTTCCAAAGGCCTTTTGGATGTTGATGATTATGGCGATGATGAAGCTGTCCATCTCCTACCAAGACTGGGGCCTTTCTTTGTTTCTCTCTCAATCAGGGTCTCTCTCCGCCTCACTCTGCCCTGAGGACCGGTATTGTCAGAGGATCAGCGTTTGCTCCTCTTTGAGGGAGGGAGGAGATGGACTGGGCTGAAGTGAAACCTGGGGAATCAGCCCACCCTCCACCTTCCCAGAGTAGGGGCACAGGGGTGTAGACATGATCATTAGCATAACATTTGCATAAGGAACAATTGAGGAGATTGGAGTCGTGCCTCAGAGGAAACACCTGCGAGGAACTGTGAATGAAAGCCTCTCCCGCCCTCCGCTCTGAAATCCCTCCCACCCCACCCCCAGGGTGGGGGGAAAGTGGCAGGAACCCGAGGTGTCTAATGATGATGATAGCGACCACAGTTATCATTCCCAGAGTGCCTACTAAGTGCCAGGAACTGAAGTGGATGTTCTGTTTCTCTTAATTTCCACAGCCACCCCGGGTGGTAATTTTATTATTTTATAATACAATTTACAGAAAAGGAGGCTGAGGCGCAACCACCTGACCTCAGGTGGCAGATTATGTTAGTGGCAGAGCTCAGCTTTAGAATAAGGTGCTATGACACAGTGCCCATGCCCTTAAACATTGCAGCAGATTGGGGTGTTTTGGGCTCACCCCAGGCATCAAGATCCATTCTCCATGGACCTGGGAGATCCTGGGAGGTTTGGACCAAGGGCTGAAAGGCAGGCTCCTACACACAGACACACATGCTCACGCACACACATGCACAGCTGCTCTATTCTGCCCCCGCCCTGGCTTCTGGAGGCAGAGGAGCTGGGCTGACTTAGCCCATAACCAGGTTAGCCAAGATCCAATTAACTAGTTAGCGCAGGCAGAGCTGGGGGCAGGCAGGGCACACAGGAGAACAGGACGGATGGGTCGGGTAATGTGCAGAGACAGCCAGAGACAGCGACTCCGCTCTAACCTGATAAGCAGCTCCCAGCATCGATGAGGTCCGCCTGGCAGGCAAAGTGGCCTCAATCCTGGCGGCTGGTGGGGGGTGCTGAGACAGCCTCTGACCCCCATCTGTCACCCCTGGCTGCCACACGGTCCTTCACAGAGCCCTCATCCTTTGGCCTCCCCTGAACAACACTCACTCTTGCTCTGCCTCTTCTAAGGGCTGCAAGAAAGGCAGTTTCTTTGAGATACATTTTCATCCAAATGAGGCTGGAAATAACTGTCATCATACAAGAAAGATGGGTGAAGAAACCATCTCCAAGTGGGAGTGTGGGGGTGAAGCAGCCCGAGAAATTACTGGGGGAAAGTAAAAATAATAGTAGCCACTATTTGTGGGGTCATCATGCGCCTGGCACTGTGCAAACCATTAATGTGTATAGCAGGTCTCGAATAACGTCGTTTAACCGTTTCATTATAACATCGAGATATCCTAGGAACTTAACTCTTGTTTGTATCAATTAGCCTATGGTAAAAGTGGTTTTGGTATATGTCATTTTGCTTAAAGTCACAGCCTATGGAGGACATTATGTGAGGACTTAACTGTACTCTCTCATTTATATTCATAACAACTCTTTGCTATTATAATCCCCATTTCGAAGATGAGAAAATTGAGGCTTAGAGAGCTTAAGAAACTCGCCCAAGATCCCACAACTATCAAGACATCTCTGGCTCATAAAACCTCCACACTTTGTACTACCCCTGAATTAGGTCTAGAATCAACAATATTACTGATAGCAATACTTCTTGCTTTTGCATATCACTTTAGAGTTTACGAAGGCTCTTTGGATTTATCCTGACACATTTATAAGGTAGCTGTTTTATTTCTAATCCCTACTTTACAAATAAGTGAAACTGAGCCTTGAAGGGGCATTGTGGCTTGCCCAGAGCCTCACAGCTGGTGAGTGACAGTCAGGACTTAACTGCAGGCCAGGTCTTTCTGACTCCTAGTCTAAAGCTTTTGAGGAAGCAATGGAAGAAGAAAAAGACATCCTATCCCTAAGTCAAAGTTGGGTGGTCCATTTATTGCTTATTGCATAAGTCCTCACTTAATGTCATCCATAGGCATGTGTGCAAGGCACTAAGCTGGGCACACAGGTGGAGAAAGCACATGGCTTCCTGCCTCCATGGAGCAGGTGGAGAAAAGAGCTCTGAAGTTCAATGTCTGTGCACTTGGGGCTGTCTTGGTCAGGGGACTCCAGGAAATGAAGGGCCAAAGAAAGGTCTGCCCCTTAGAGCACCAGACCATCCCTGGTCTGATTTCCCACTGTTTTTCAGAGGCTGCATCTGAAGCCCAGAGTGATGTAAGTCCCCAAGGTCACAAGAGGGTCAGGCAGACAAACCAGGTCTCTTGACTTTAAGGCAAGTTTCCCTCAGTCAGGGGGCCTCCCATTCATCACAAGATGGGAACTTTCTAACCCTGTAAACTCTGAGTTCTGTCTGATGTCCCCTCATCACCCACCAGTGAAGGAGCGGATGTTGTAACAACCATCCCTAAGGAAAGAGTCCCCATTTCCCTCCCTCTGCACTCTGGGAGAAGAGAACCAATGAAATTCTTGCCCTTCAGGCAACCTGGGGCTTTGGGGTTGGGACTCCAGGATGAGTGTATTGAGCAAGGCAGCAAGTGTCAGGCCCACTTGTGTGGGACTCAACATTTGGGTCATGCCCGGGAGAATATGTGTGCACATCTGTGTTGCTCTCTGCTTTCCTTGACACCAGCACCAGAAGGGTTAAGACATCCCTAGCTGGTGGGGAGTTGTGGGGGGCGTGGAGACTGAGGAGTTGTCTGTGCAGGAAGCTGCTCTCCCAGTCCCAAAGCCCTGGGGGGATGGGGGAGGGGAAGGACTTTCTCAGTCTCTTTCCCAGGCTCCTCAGCCTCCCTGGGGATCCAGCTACATGCCAGAAAGGTGACCCTTGACCCATCCCCCTCCACATGCCAGCCCTCCCCACCCCAGCTGGTAAAGACTCCATCTCTGTTCAGGGTGCTGGGAGAGTGGGATTCTCCTCCTCCTTCCTCACCTCATTTTTCCCACTATCTCACTTACTCCCTTTAGTGTCTGACTCCACTCCCATCCCACAGTCACCAAATTCAGGCCCCTGAGCTTCTTCCTCCACTCAGCTCTGGGCCCCCAGGCTTCTCCTCCCAGCCCCTGTCTTTGTAATCTTCTAAAAATAAAAGCCCGAGATTCAAGTAGGCAACTCCCGGAAATGTACAGTCCAGCCCAGACATCCGTTGGGGTGGGGGGCAAGGAAGGGCCAGTGTACAGAGAAATACCAGACACGGCAGCTCCCCTCACTCTCTGGTAAACACAGGAACACAGTCTGTCGTTAAAGAGAAAGATGGCCACTGTGGAGGACGGGCACAGGACGGGGAACAGCTCCCTGCTGGGTGGGGCTCTGGAGCTAAGGTCCCTGACAAAGAGGTCTGGGGTCTCCTAGTGGCTTCCCTTGACTGTCATCATGAGCTGCTGCTCTTCTGTTTTCTCAGCAGTTGCTTGGTGAAGTGGTGAGCTGCCTACCCCTATGGTCAGGATTAAAACCCAGGGAAGTTCCAGCAGGTGGGGGGCCTCTCCCCTGCCCCGTTGCCCACTTTGGGCAGCGCTGTTCAGAGACATCTATTCCCCATCCCTCTGCCTCCTCCTGGACCTTGGCCAGGACAGAGGCCAAAGGGAGTCCGGGAA
>NW_006443124.1:4181004-4183441 GCF_000325575.1 Pteropus alecto
CGTCATCTGAGATCTCTGTCTTTCCCAGCTGTGATCGGAAGGCCTTGGAAAGGGGGCTCGGCAGTGGCCTGAAGAGACACTCAGGCCCCTCTATGGCCGGCCCAGGCCACTTCCTCAGGGTGGCAGAAGGACTGGGAAAAAAATCACACTAGACTTTGGTGAGATCCACTCCCACACTGGTTCTTATGGACTTCCTGGCTGAAATGGTTTTAACTGTTCAATCACAGTACACTTTGGGACCTCACAAACAATAGTAATAATCAGAAGAATAGCCACCATTTTTCAAGCACTTACTATGTGCCAGACCTGGGATAAATACTACATCTGTATCTTTCTTACTTAATCCTGTGAGGAGCCCATTTTTATCATTCTTAACTTATAGGTGAGGAAACTGAGGCACAGATTCTCACTGAGCTGGCCCTATCCCTAGATCACACTGGTAAATGGCAAAGCTGGACTTGAACTCATGACCGTGTGATTCCACAGCCTTGTCCTCTTGGTTTCTGTGTTGTGGCCCTAGGATATGGCGCCCTGCTGGAGGGACATCTTGAAATCGACTGGTCTCAAGGCTCTGGTGGGCACCACTCGCATGCCCAGTGTTCTTAGAAGCCTGCTGGGAGGCAGGACTTGTTTCCTGTGCTGGCCTGGTTTTCCTCCACTGGCCTGGGCTTCCTCTCTGCACGGTGTGGCACAGACATGGGCACAACCCACGGGGTCGGATGATCCCTGGCTCCTTCCACTCCCAGCTACTTACAGTTCAAGTCTCTGGAAAGCATCATAAAGGCCAGCTTCAGGGCATCTGTGAAGTTGTCCCATCAGCCTCATCCCTAGATCCCTGTCCCCAGTGACAGGCATCCTGACTGCAGCCCACAGACCTGGCTGACCCTTGCTAACCCCAGACAGGCAGCCTCCTGCAGCAGCCTCATGGCAGCAGCCGAAGCCCCGTTTACCTTCTCATTTCCTCGGGGAGTTCAAAGGGCTGGGCAGGGCTGGGCAGGGCTGGCAGCCTGTCTGGATCCGAACACAGCCTGACCGGGAAGGAAACACAGACTGGCTTCCCTCTCTAGTCAGCTTCTTGGGGCCTTTTCCTAGCCTGTAGCCAAGACATAGCGCTCTTTCCCCACTTGGCTTTTGCATCTTGGGGAAAAATGAGTTCTTCCTCTCTGGGCTGAGGGGAGCTGTCCAGCTCTTGCTATACCATACACAATCCCCACCCAAGAGAAGGCATGTTGGATTACAGCCTTTTGGATTTAGACCAAATTTATCTATTCCATGGGAATTAGGTGGTGTGCCTGGCAGAATCTTACCATTAAAGCTGGTAACAGGTAAACACTTAGGCCAGCACTTGGCACATACACTACAAGCGAATTAGGGAGGTGGCTCAAGGGACCCCTTGGATGTGTCACCGATGGTAATAACAATGCTAACGTTATTAGTGTAGCAGCTACTGTTTGTTGTCAGCCACAAGCCTGACACTGTGCTGAGCACTTTACACACATTTAATATTTGCAAAGACCTATGAGTTTCATGCTATTCATTCTCACTGTACAGTTGAAAACACTGAGGCCAAATTCTCATAGTAAGTCGATGAGCTGGGATTTGAACCCAGGCCCACAGAAAAGTGACTTTCTCGTGGTCACTCTGCTCCCAGCTGATTGACCGTTGCATATGTCCCAGAAGTACACATGCCCCTCAGATAAACTGGCAGGATTTCCCAAAATTCTAAAACTTCTCCAGGCTGTTCTGAAGAGATAGACGTGTCCTACAACCTGGGTCTGGCTTTGCTTTAAGCCTCTAATTTGCTGCTGGCCAGCACTCACCTTCCTGTATCAAACTTCTCTGATCAATAACTAGTGGGTGCTTTAATGCTCATGAAGCCCCCACTCTAAGTCCATCTCATTATTGCAATTCTTGATAAATCCTTGCCACCAAAGAGCCCCTCTGTCCCTTTCATGTTTGCCAGCTGAGCTACTAATTTATATGTTCCCTTTGTCCTTGGCTTTTAAGTCCTACCTGGTCCTCCCTCCCACTGTGACCTTGGGGTTCAGGATAAATTCCATTCAAACTCCCCCTCCCCATTCCTACCAGTTTGGCCTTGATATATAAATTTAACTCTAGCCCCTTTGTCTGCCCAACCAGTTATCTCTTTCTTAATATGTCTCTGGTCACATCATGCCTGCTCCTCCTCTGACCGTCTCTGGCATCTCTATCACAGCCTCCCTCCCCCGAGCCAATGCCACGGAACCACCCAACATGTGTAAGTGTGACTGCCTGGAAAATGTAACTTTCAAGGAGCCTGAAGTTGAGTGACAGTGAACAGAACCTTGGAGACCCAGACATCACCTAGGGTTTGCATGGAATCTGCAGCGGGAACTTAGAAATAAGGCAATATGGCAGAGAGGAAGGGATCGGAGTGATCAAAAGATGAGCTGGAGGG
>NW_006443124.1:4183461-4196163 GCF_000325575.1 Pteropus alecto
TGATTCAACCAGGCCAAAAGAATCCTTGACTGTCAGTATTGGAAGGGCCCTTAGAGATCAAGCAGTCCAAGAATGGGAATGAAGTTTCAAGTCACGGACTAAAGCTGAATGATGAATAGCAGCTGCTGGGAGTGTGTCCTGAGAAGAGAGTGCTGTTATTGATTAGCAATGTCTGCCACAGGCACTGGATTAGAAATGGTGGCATCTGTGTTAGAATTTACATCCCTGATCTAGTTTCAGCGTCTTCATTGTGGAGCAGCTGAAGACCCCAGAGGGGAAGAGAGTTGTCCAAGATTTACATAGTGAATTGGAGGCAGATCTCAGGGCTCTTGCTGTCTCCTAAAACCCAGGTGAAAGTTATACAACTAGACAAGACATGGGGCCCAGGGAAAGTGGATCCTTAGTACGGAGCAACCAGCAAAGTCTTGAGTATGGGATAAGCAGTTAAGGAGCAGCCAACCTGAAGCTATGAAGACTAGGTGCATCACAGACCAACTCTGGGGCTCAGTTCTCACTAGGTCATCAATCTAGCATCTCGGTGGTGCCTCCTCTAACCTCCAGCTTCTGGTCAATTCCACCTTTGTTCTCCTGGAGAGGACAAAGAGGATCCGTGGAGCTGAGGCATTGGCTCTCTCTAGACCAAGAATGGAGAACCCAGTTGGAGGGAGACAGGAGGAGAGGAGAAATGGGCTTGGGGCCGGGCTGGCATTGAGACAGACAATGGCATGGACTATGTGGCAGTGGAGAGGGCTGTAAAAAAGGTGGCAATTACCAGGAACCAAAAGCCTGGCAGGAGGCAAGCAGAGAGGCACCTGTGTGCAGGTTTGGGGTGTGGGCCAGAAGAGAAGAAAGAACCTCCAGGTGATGAGAGCCACAGAATGGGGATAATGATACCCTGACAAAGCTGCGGAGGCTTGGAGCCCAGCCTGGCCAGGGTGCTGGCACAGCTGAGCTGTGACGCACCACTCACAGGCTGGGGGGTGTGGGCAGGGTGGGGGTGGGCCAAGGTGCCCAGCACCAGCACAGCCTGGGAAGTTTGCTCATGAGCGTCTGCCTCCCTCCCTCTCTCTGTCTCTGTTGCTCTTCACTTCTCTTCCTTTCCCATCCCACCTCTTCCCTTCTCTTTTCTTCCTCCTCGTCTTCCTGTACCACTGAGAGCAGAAATGGGGAAAGCAGTGGAAACACAGAAAGATCTGGGAGCTGCTTTAACTTGCCCAAGGCTATGAA
The DNA here is from genome assembly GCF_000325575.1 of Pteropus alecto. NCBI lineage: Eukaryota > Metazoa > Chordata > Mammalia > Chiroptera > Pteropodidae > Pteropus > Pteropus alecto. The sequence goes on from NW_006443124.1 coordinate 4,184,689, forward strand.
AAGAAACCAGGCTGCGGGAGTGTGCAAGAGCAGAGAATCCGATCTGGACATCGCACCCAGTTTTCTACAAGAGAAAAGTAAGATCTTGAGAGATGAAGACCTCGTCCAGTCAGTGTCATGTTGATTTGCTTCTGCTTCTGCTGCTGAGCATGACCAGATTTGCCCTAGGGAACCATCCATGTCCTCTGTCTGTCCCTGTGGTTTAGAAAGGTCTGGCTTTACTTGACTGGACCCCGGATCCCAGGATGGGCACGTGACTGGAGCTGGCCCATCTGTGCTTTCCATCCCTGGGCCACATGATTCAATAAAGGCTGACGTAGTAAGATCAACACTGGATCTTTTGGTGAATTATCAGAAAAGGAGTGTTTTCTTTCTATTGGGGTTGGCATGTCGGTAGGTTTAAGTCTGGACCTGCTTACCTGAAGAGTGGCTACCAGAAAGTAAAGCTAACATGAAGGAGAGCAGAGCTGAGAGTTGGAGAGAGACATGCCAGATGGCATTGTCTGAGTGCCTGGATCCAGCTACACCTGAAGTCTATCCTTGGGCTTTTCAATTATGTGAGCAAAAAGCTTAAGCCGGTTTGAGTTGAATTTGCATCCAAGAGACTCTAAGTCAGCTTAGAGAAACAGGAGAGAGAGAACCAAATCCGATGGGAAGGCAGGTATGTGATGGGCAGAGAGAGGGCTGGTCCATTAGGATAACAGAACTGGCATTCAACAGCAAAACAGGAATACCAGAGTTTATTGGAGAGAACACACAACCAAAGTTGATTCTCCAGGCCAATCTGAGGTGGAGTGAAAGCTTTTTTACTGCTACAGAGGCTGTCTATCTGCATAATGATAGAAGTTCGTCTGAGTGCCCTCAGTCTGGGCAGGGTCGTCTCTATGTGGGTGGGGAAGAAGGCACAGTCAGTTGGAGTTTATCTTGACAGCACCTAGTTGCAATGGATGTCCCTATAAACAGCTCTTATGACCTAAACCTCATCCCGAGACATATCTTTAAAGACAAATGAAAACATTCAACCAACCCCTGTTTATCACATGTATTCTGCACCCCGCCCCCCGCCCCTCAACCCCTTCCTTATCAATTGTCCCCAGGTTTCATCTGATTTACAGGATACTAAACTTAGTGATAAACAAGAACCAGAAGGAGGAACTAAGTCACAAGCTTGACTCATATGTGGTCTAGGTTGCACAGCTCCAACATATCACAAGACGCAGCCCAAAGAGAGTGACTCCCCACCGTCCCCCTTACCCTTTAGTGGCAAGATGCACTGAAATCCCATTGAGTATAACCTAATGAAATGACCTCCTAGGACCACCAGCTTCAGGCCTTATTTTCAGTGCTTGTAGGACGTAGCAGGTGGGGATGTGGATGGTTGGAGGAAGTCATGCCCGGGGTTGATAAGAAATTCCCTTCCCTTGTCTCAGGCACTCTGGCGTCTGCACTGAGAGCTCTGAAGGGTGAGAGGAGGATACGGCCCTAAAGGAAGAAAAGACAGGGAGTGGGGAAGGTCAGTTCCTGAGGCTTGGAAGTTATTTCTCTTTTTATCCTTCTCCACCTTTTCCTATTTCCCCTCACTGGGAAAAAAACAAAACAAAACTGATGCCTTAAAAGAAAACTACATGAACAAAATGCATATATGTTTTATATATAATATGTATAGATATATACCATATTCAAGTATTGTCATTTCTATCCCCCATTACTGTGTTTTAGAGAGCTTTCCATGTCGGTCCAGTTAAAACCTGCCTCATCCTTTCTTACAGCTATATGGTAATTGTGTTTATTTATCCACTTCTTTATTGATGGACATTTATGTCGTTTCTGATGTTATTATGCTTGCAAACAACAACACCTAACACATTTTGTGCAGTGAACACCTAATACACCTTGTGCACATATAGGATTCATTCTTGAGGATTCATTCCTAGAAGAGAGATTGCTGGCTCAAAGTGTGTATGAATTTTTCATTTTGAAAGATACTGCCAAGTTGGAGTAGAAACATTTTTCCTGTGAAGGAGCCCTCTCCGGGGTTGAACCAGAGATGAAAGTCACCCGGGGTGGAAAGAGCATGGGCTTTCAAGTCCATATTCAGGTTCAAATCAAAGTCTACATGTTCAGGTTCAAATCCTAGCTCTTCCACCTTCTTCCTGTGTGATCTTGGATAAGTCGCTTAACCCACCTGAGCTTCTGTTTCCTTAACTGCAAAGTGAGGGATCATAAGAACCTCCTCACAAGGCCGTTACAAGGATCAAATGACATCCTGTAGGTCAAGCCTCTAGCACCAGCCTGGCACACAGTAGGCTCTTGGCCAATGTTAGTGCCCTTTCCCTGTCTGGACCCCTTTTTCGCACTCATCATGGAGGCCAGCTCTGGGGAGAGGCCAGAGAAGGTGATTTATTAACGAATGTCATGTATAAGTTAGGACTCCACGATGGCTCCTTCTAAAGGTCACCCAGGCAATTCTTGGAGCTAGGGACCATTTAAAGTAAAGCATAAGGATCTGCTTTTAAGAACACAGCCTGGTGACATCCACTGAAGGACCTTTCACTAAATGTTCCCTTCACCCCAGCCACATCCCTCCATGTTCTCAGTCTCTGCAGAGGGGGCTGGCAGGCAGGAACCCTCCTGACGAAGAAGAGTGGGATGGCTGGATTTTATCATAGGGAGTGCTGGACCACTCTTTGCGTGGAGAACATAGCAAGAACACGTACAGCAGACAGGGCTGAGAGTGGGCAACAGCATGAAATCTGTGTCTCCAAGAGCCAACACGTGTGCGTGCATATAGAAAGCTACAGGGCTGCCCTGCTGGAGACTCCAGCCCAGGAGGTGGCCTGTCCATCTCAGTCCAGGGGGAAGCGTAGCTCATGAGGGGATACAAAACACTGGCAACGGTGGCCATCCTTTGGGGGTGATGGCCAAACTGTGTCCATAGTCCCAGTCAGATCCCCAAGCAGCGCTGAAAGCCTCTTAGCTGCAAGTCACTGTACTCCACTCTCCCTAAGTGCCTTCCCCCAACCTTCGGGGTTATAGTTTCTTCCTTCAGGAGACTTCATGGGACATGAGAATCCAGGACTAGGCTGCCCTTCCTGGAAAGGGATGGGTGTGTGAGCCCAGGGGCTGCTGCAGTGGGTGGCCAGGGTGGAGATTTTGGCAAAAAAAGGTGGAGCTGAGCAGTATGGTGACAGCATAGTGACAGCAATGGTGACAAGGGCTCTAGTAAATGTGGTCATGGTGAGTGACGGCTTGGTTGGGGAGGCTGTGGGGGCCTGGAAGAACGAGCTCTGTATTGGGAGTCTGCATACTTGGTTTTCAGTCCCAGATTCATCTATTAAAAGCTTTGTGGTCTGAGGAAAATAACTTACCCTTCCTGATCTCAATTTCTTCATCAATAAAATGGAGATGCTAATACCACCAGTCCAGCTTCCTCAATGTCTCCAACCAGCAGGTGTCTTTAATATGCCAAAAGGTAAGAACGAATTCAGGTGGAGCTACTTTGCTGAAACAGCCTGGAAAGGGAGACGACTGATCAGAGCTGGTCACATCTCCAGAATGATTTCTTGCATCCCCTGGAGATTCCTGTTACTGCAACTCTATTTCCTGGTTCCCAATTCCTAGACTCCAGGGTAGCTGAGATTTCTGGCTCTCACCTCACTTAGCATCTCACAGTGATGTCCTGGCTTCTTTCCCAGGCCGGACTCACAGGTGTTGGTGCTGACCCTGCAGGCCCCTGGATCCTTCTGCTGGGCCCAGGATTGCTGGAAGGAACTAAGAGGAGCCTTGCATGACAGCCAAATGCTGTGTGTAACAGGAGCTGATTATAGTGGCCGAGGGCTAGGGATACTTCTCAGGGGTTGGGGGAGTTCTAGCTCTACGCCTGTGGGGGAGAGAAAAAGCACTGGGCGGGGAGGGGGAAAATGTGTTCTCCAGATGGTCCCTTAGCCCATAATGGACTGGGTCCTAGAGTGAGTGGCTGCCCTGCTTTCCCCACGCCCTACTCATGCTCTAGAGAGATGGATGAAGACAAACTATGAGTCTACCCAGGAGAACCAACTCTCTACATTGAGATGGGAGACAAAGGCCACTCAGTCCCACCACTGCAAAAATCATTTTAAAAAGGACTGGGATTGACCGGTGCTTGCAAATAAATGGGAGGGGGCGGGGTGGGGGCCATGGCCCTCAGTGGGGGAAGGATGGGAAGGGAACTACCCTTTATTGAGCACCTAGGAGATGCCAGATACCACACCTGCACAGTTTCATTCATCCTCATGACCACCTTGTGTGATAGGTCCTATCTCCATAGCTCCATTTAGCAGATGAAGACAATGAGGGTCTGAAAGTTAAGGCATGCTACTAGAAAGAGGCCGACTTGGAATCTAAACCCGGGATTGCCTGGCTGCTAAACTGGTGCTCTATGTTCCTTATCTACCTTCCCAGGGCTCAGGGCCATCTTTCCTGCATAGCCACCTCTCCCAGGTCTTGCCTCCACGCCCCAGCCTCCTCTAACTGCTCTATCTCCTGAGAGCTCCTTGAATCTTCACTCACTCTTCACTCTGCTTCCTCTTTGGAAACCAGCCACAGGCTTTTTTCTTCCCTCTGAAGGAAAGAAAATGGTTTCGTACCCCACCCCCAGGTCTTTCCATTCTCTCATCCATCCAAACCTAAGCATCTCTCCCCTGCCCCTCCCCCACCTTTTTTCCCTCTTTCTGTTTATCCATCACTAGAATCCACCCCCTTTCCTCTTGCCTGTAGGTTCTGTGGCTATAATCAAATCATAACTTTTATTAAATTTAAGATTACTTTTTAATGGAATCAATTTCTTGTGTGGTGCTTCTCTGCCTGCCCGCGGGCTCTATCGGCTCTGTGCTCAGCATCCCCACCCGCACAATTGTCTCTGCCTCTGGCATTTCTGGCTAAGCCGCCTAGGAAGGAGGGGCAGGTCTGCCATCCCTAAACATACACACACACACGCAGGAACACACACAGGGAGCACACACACCAAGATGCAACCCTTACCCGCCGGGCACCCACGCTGAGTGGTGGGGGTGAGGGAGCCCACGGAGGTAGCCAGGGCAGGAGAAGGGAGCTGCAGAGAGAAAGACTGAGGGTGCAAAACGAACAGGAGCTGAACAGACATTTCTCAGCCTGTTAATTTCACACAGTTCTGTTTTCCAGCCTCAGAAACAAGTTGGTTTCTGCTGGTCCACCTCCCTCCCCTGACTGCATCGTGCAGCTGGTGAGCAAGGAGAAGCTGCTGGGAGATGGGGGTCCAGAGAAGCCACGAGGGGGCTCAAGTCTTCATTTGACTTATAGATTACGGGCATGATGCAAAGATGTGTCTGAAGCTGGGACCCCAAAGACAGGCCCAACTGGGAGATTTGCAGGTTGGACCAATATAACTTTTCAGATCTGGGGCAACAAGGAAAAGAGAGCCTGGTAATGTTTCAGAGAATGTTCTGGAGGTAGAAGAGGTGATGAGGAAGAGGGATGGAGAGTCACTTTGATGGAGAAGCAAGGGCTAAAAAGAGGTGTCTGGGGAGTTCTTAGGGTAAGCTCATGGTGGGGCCTAAAGATGGGGGTTTGCTGACTCAGCAGAGACTTGGTGGCCTCCTCGAGCTGTCTGGGTAGCCCTGGGCTCTGCTCCAGCTTTCCTGGTGTGCTTTCTGGACAGTTTTAGGTAGATAGGAGTTCACAAGTAGACGGGAGGATCCGAGGCCTATGAGTGGCCGCTCCTTGATTTTCCATGCAGTCTTCAGCACACCCTTTTGACTGAGTGTCAGGAAGGAGACCTCATGTCCATCCAGGTGGGTAAGAGCTCAGCCTTGGCATCAGGAGGTATGTAAATCTAGACTCCGATGCTTTTCAACTGTATGACCTTGAACAACTGACCTAACCTCTCTAAGCCTGTTTCCTCACCTGCAAATGAGGATTCAGTGAGATAACGCATGTGGAACATCTAGCATAAAGACTGGCATGTAGTAAGAGCTCAATAAGCAGATTGTTAATATTCGTATTATGTCTTCTAAGTACCAACCAGATGCAAAGGCACAAACATACAGCCCGAAGTCTACCAAGCTCAAGTGGATTGGGACCTGAGACAGGGAGAGGCTGGAGGGCAGACACCACGAGGCAGGCCTCGGCTTCTGGATGGAAATCGTGCCATAGCCATAGAACAAACATGAGTGACAATCGGGACTGGAATTCAGGACATGGCGGGGCTCTTCTCCCTTCTTCAGGAGGATAAGTGGCTGATGAGAGAGAGGCCACAGCACCTTGTCAGGAGGAAAGGTGAAGGACTGCTGAAGGGTCCTTGACACTGAAGGCCGAGCCCACTCCTCCACCTTTGATTTTCAGGGGCCAGGGAGCCCAAAGCATAGGCTCTCTCTGGGGCAAGAATGAAGGAGGATTTCTGTGGTCGATTACTCCCCTGTAGCCTCTGAGAGCCGCCTGTTGGTTCTGGAGGCATTAGAGGGCTCTGACCTTCTTAGGCAAGGCTCCAAACAAGAGGGCTCAGAAGAGGTTTAGTCAGACACTGTGCATGAGTGACCTTTGCTTCCTATTTCTGTCCTCTAGCCATAGAGGGAAAAAGGGACTAGTGGAGAATGTGAACAAGGGGCAGACCTGAGAAAGGCTGGTTCTGTTAGGGAAACCCCACATGTGCCCAGTTTGGGAGCAGATGTCAACATGGCCACCATCACAATATAACTGAGCAGATGTCAACATGGCCACAGTCACAGTATAACTGAGATCTGCAGTGTGGCCCCATCGGGGCTATACTTTGGGACCTGGCAGCTGCCTTGGAGTGAGGGGCAGCTGGAGCCCTCTCCCTCAGGCAGGAGCTCACCTCTTACCTCTCTATTCCCCCTAGAAGGAGGCCAGTACAACCTGCTCAGCATCTTTCTCTGTTTAACCCCTGCTCCAGCCATGTCTACTGAAGGGACACCTAGACCTCCATATCTGTAGGGGTCCTGTCTGGGCCTGGATGTATTACTCACACATGCAGAGCTTCACTGCTCAGGGGAACTTTTGAAGTCTGAATATTATTCACTCTGATTCTTGTTTCACTCACAAGGCAACCGAGGCCTAGACAGGGAGAATCATGTGAAGTGAGTGACAGAGCCAACCAAGGTCTCCTGAACCTTCCAACGCTGCTTGCTGTGCTTTGTAGCCCTCACTCTGGATGTAGCTATAACCCCCATCAACACTTGATATCACACAACCTTATACAGTATCTACCATGAGCCAGCACTTTGCAGGCATCCCCAGCCACCACATGAGACAGGCATTCTCATAATCCCTATTTCACAGATGGGAAGGCTGAGGCTCAGAAAAGTTGAATAACTAACCTAAGCTATAAGTGGTAGAGCTGGAATTTGAACTCAGAAGGTCTGGCCCAGAATCTTGGCTTTTAACCCCTGTATGCTGCTGCTCTTCACCTAAAGCTTCACCGGCACACATCTACCTTCACTTTCCCCTTCTCCCGTTCCTTATTTTCAACCATCATGTTGCCTTCACTTTCACCTTCACAATCCACCATTTCCTCATTTTCATTTCAGTCTAGGCCCAATAATTGCCCCAGACATAGGGCAGGCTCCAAACAGCTAGCAACTCCCCATCCTCTTGATTTTCCCTGTCATCTTTGCCATCATCATCTTCAATGTTATCATGCTCACTATCAGCATCCCCTTTACCATCCACAAAACTCTTAGTTGTAAATGACTGTGAACCTAGAGACCAGTGCAGATATAACTCCTGCCTTGGGATGGGAGGAGAGAGCTTGTAGACTCCTCGCACCATATGTATTCCCCCTCCAGTAAAGGTACGAAGCCAGAATGTGGAATGACAGTCTTCCTCTTAGAGACTTTTCTGAAAATAAGAGGGGTAGCGGGGAAAGACATTGCAAACAGCCAAAGAGCGTCTGTTGAGGGAAATGAATCAATGGTCAAGGAGATTGCTTGTCATCTTTCAATATCTATAGAAATAACAAGCCTCCGGGGAGGGGGGGCGGGGCAAAGCTTCAAGAGAAAAGAAGATCAGAGGATATTCTGCCCAACCTGTTCTTCTAATGAGCTACAAGGAAAAGATGGAATCATAGGCAGCTTCCACCCACTTTAGGTGGTGGCCAATACCCCATCTTCCTAGCCACAGTAGCTCCTGCAGTCACCGGAAAACAGCAGCAAGCAACACTGTCTGGGGGTGTTAGAAATTGATAATTCCTATGAGTCCAAAACCCACCCATCTCGTAGCTCTAAGAGCCTGATGGTTGGCTCTCCATTAGTGCTGGCTGCCAGGGGTGCCATCGTCCTGCACAGAATCAAGGGAAGAGGAACCAGTGGCTTCCCGGATCAGAGCCTCCACCCAGAGTTCTAGCCAAGGCCCCAGAGCTCCCAGGACCTGGAAGAATTTTTCCCCCTGGTTATGTTTGGAATTGGCTGGTTTTCTGGGCACCAGGCCCAGCTCAGTTTAATTTTTGTTTATTTTTATGTACAGATTCTCTTCTGTTTGGGGAAGAGCTTTGTGTAAATTATTATTATTTATATGATAAAGAATAAATCACACCAAATAAAAAAACCCACAATCTCTTTTTCTCAATAGAATTACTAAATTAGGGGCTGAAAGGAACAGCCGATATGCTAGGGTTTGGTTTCAGGACGCCTTTGGACATGGATTCTCACAAAAATCTTTTAGCAAATGGGCTCTGTAATCCTGGATTTGATGCTACTCCCAGCCAGCAGAGGCATAGGAGCAGGACTGTAGTAGTTGGAGCCTAAGGGTGCTGGTTTCCTGGTCCTCTACATATCCCATCCCTTGGGAGATGAGTTGGACATTTTTAAGTGACTCACTAACTCAGAATGAGAAAAGAAAAGGGAAAATAGAGGAGTTGAAGTTTCTTGCCAGAAACATGATCAAAAGCCCTGAATTGGGGTGGGGGTGGGGTACATAGGAATTGCTTGAATAGTGGCATTATTACATCAGGGGAAAATGAGCCAATCATTTCTTTGCCTATTCATCAAATTTGCATGCTACCAATCTATTGGTTGGAATGAAATGAGTCAGGAGGCAGGGATACAGATGGGCAGAGGACCAGCTAGGCCCAGAGAGTGTCCCCAAGTGGCCCCCATCCCCAGCCAGGGTAGGGAGAAGACCAATTCACCTTAAGTACCTACTGTCCCCCCAACCTACAAGTCCACTCTTGCATAAAGAGTTTGGAGACTAGAGAAAGGCATACCTAGGGCTGGAATGCGTCCTGAGGCTAATCTGCTAAAGGCCAGAGAGAGGAAAAGGTCTGCAATAATAGCCGACTTTTCTTCCTTTTTAAAATTTTCCAGGATCTCAAGCTACCAGAGGTTTTAAAAAACAGGCAGACCTGGCATCATTTTGCTCAAGCTGGGCACTTCTATCTGCCCACCCACGTCCTACCTTTGCTTTAGGCATAGCTATAACCACCATTCTGATTAAGAGTAGGGATCTGGACCCTCGTCTTGAGCTTGAAAATCTACTGTCACTTAATAATGGTTGAAAATTGGGGCGAGTTGCTTAACCGCCCCAGCCTTAGTCTCCTGATCTGTAAATGAGATAATAATAGCAGTCGCATACACACAGGCTTATAGTGAGGTTCAAGCGAGAAAATCCAGATGAAAAGGGCCTAACACAAAGTACTCAATCAATGTAGTCATTATTTTAAGTAATACCGCAATAAGCTATCCCAACTGGGAACTGATCGTGCCTCCCCACCCTGCCCCAGCCCATAGGTATGTAGTCTGAGAACATAAAGATTCTACTCCTTTTCCACCTAAATCATTTTTCACAATCTTCTTTAAATCGGCTACTATGAATGAGTACGGCAGTATCTAGCCATGCTTTGCATTTAGTAGGTACTCAATAAGTCAGTAAATACTTGTTAAAAAAGTTGCCCAACATGTCATATTCCCAAACTCTGTGAATGCCATCCGTAAATGCCACTAAATTCTAAACCCTCTGTTCTAGTTCCCATACAATGTCTGGTTCAGCCACTCTCAATTGTATAGGACATGGGAACTGTGGGAAGTGGGCTGGGTGGGAATGTGGGGGATGAAAGAGAAAAAGATGAATCCTGGGAAGGGCTCTACTGCTTCCAGGCGACAGGGACCAATCTCTTTTGACTGCTCTTCCTATAGGGCACTCAAAATTCCACCCTCCTTTTGGATTATCCAACAGCTGACCTGACACATGCCTGCCTGCACAAGCCCTCATCCAGCCAGAGGGTGGGTTTTGATTAGCTGAACTAGTGCAACAAACTGCGTAGGTCATGACTCTGGATTGTCTAACCCCTTGAGAGGTGGTCTATGTAGTTGAGGGGTGTCTCTGTGTGATTTGGGGCACATATGTACTTGCCCATAAATATTTATACATTTATATATGTGTATTTGTGGGTAAACCCTGGTCCTTTTATCTTGGAATACATTCAGTAATTCATTTGTTTGTCCATTTATTATTTATTGAGGACCTACTGTGTGTTGGCACTATGTCAGATGCTATAATGCAGCATTCACTAAAACAGACAAAATTCCTGCCTGTACAGAGCTTTTTTTCTTATTTTCTTAGTGAGAGCAGAGAGCAAGAGTAAACATGCAAAGAAATAAATAATTCAATTTCAGTTGTGAAAGTGTTATAAAAAATAAAGGGATAGAGAGTGACAGGGCATGTAGCAGGAGCTCCTTTAGGCTGGATGGATTGGGCAAAGCTCTGAATGATGGGAACGATTCAGCCTCTGAAAAACCTGGAAACAGTGCATCCCATCAGAGGGAAGAGCAAATACAAGTTTAGAACTGTTTGAGGACCAGCCTCTCTGGGGATCTGTGTCTTTCTGAGACAAATTTCAATCAGCTCTTTTTGCCTATATACATTTGAATCCTTCCATTACTCTTGGAATCAAGTTTAACTCCTCACTGAGGCCTACAACCCCACTCTCACGCCCCACTGGCTTCTTCGGTTCCTTGAACAAGACAAGCTCCCTCCTGCCACAGGGACTTTGCACAGCCTGTTTCCACCACCATGAATGCTGTTCCCTACCCTCTTTCTCTAGTTAAAGTGTATATTTTTAGATGTCAGGAAGCTTAGGGTGGTCCACCCTCTCCCTCCCACACTAAATCAGTTTCCTTTGTTGGATGCTTTCAAATTACCAAGTTCCTTCAGTCAGATCCCTTATCTCTCTTGGTAATTATGTATTAATTTTTGTGCTTATCTGATATTAATATCTTACTTCCCCACCAGGATTACAAGCTTCCTTAGAGATGGGATCTCGTCTGTATCCCCAGCTGTTAGCACAGTGCCTTGTACCTGGAAGGCACATAATAAACACTTATTGAATAAATAGTTATAAATACTTATGGATGCTGGGATCGGCTCTGGGCCCTACCACTAAGAGTCCCCCGTGACACACCAGGAAGCACAGAGGAGGGGAATAGGATGGGGAAGGGACTAATGGTATCT
>NW_006443124.1:4196173-4197514 GCF_000325575.1 Pteropus alecto
GGTTCTTCCCGAAAAAAAAGCCTGGGGGGTGGGGCTACCATGGCAGCCTTCAAATTCCAGGAAGCCTGTCACATGCCAGAGGAAGAGCATGTTAATGTGGGAGCCAGAAAGTGAACGACTAGGCTGTTACTGCAAGGTAAGGGGGGCCCCTTCTAAGGAAGGCTTTGTAATAGTGAGAACTTTCAGGAGTGGAACCGGTAGGTACCTTATAAGGTAGTGAGTTCCCTGTCCTTAGAGGTCTGTAAGCAGACAGAAGAGAGACTGGGGTCCTGAAGTCTTCATTTCAGTGCAAGGTACTGTGATTAGGGGTCTACCAGTGGATCAGATCTCTTAACCCCACTGCTAGTCAGTCCTTTCGGCTGTAAAATGGGGCCCGAGGCACCAAGAGGTGTGGGAGGGGCAGGGTAGTTTCCAGCCTCATTTTTGGTGGCTGCTCTTCTCCCTCCTTCCTGCCTTGCTCTGAAAGGGCGAGAGGAGGAGGGGACCAGGGTGGGGGCGGGGAGGCTTTTCTTCAAGTCTTAAGTGGCTCCCCAGCTGGAGCGTTGGTGCATATTTTAAGTAGAGTTTACAGACAATAGATCTCTCCGGGGCTTGGAGGGGAAGGAAGCTGAAATTCAGGACCATTCTGTGAATTCCCAAGTTCTTTGTGTCCATTGTATAGGGAACAATACTGTTTGTTCAGCATATTCATTCAAGGTGGGGGGTAGGGGGGGTGGTTAGGCCCTCGTGTTCAAAGGTTCTTGGAGGGGAGGGCTGCTGAGGTATGGGGGACTCTTACAGGGAATAATGGAAGCTGGAGGAGCTGCGGGGTGGGCCACAGGGAAGTAGGGAAGCCACCAGTCTGATGGGGCGAGTTTAAGTCCCAGGGCAGCCCCCTAAGTAGAAAGAACTGATTCTCCTTCATCCTTCCCAACCCTTCCAAGGGATTCTAAGCCTCTTCTGACCTTGACTTGTCCAAAGGCTGAGTGTGATGGTGGTGGTTGGGGGTGGGGAGGGTGAGGGTGGGGGTATTTTGAGCTGTACATTTACCAAGTGACCTTGGACAAATCACCTCCTCTTTGAGGCCTTACCTTCTCGTTCTGTTTCCGCAGTTGAAGGGTTGGCCTAGAGATGATCTCATAACCCTACCAGTTCAGATGTTTTTTGGGTCAAAGCTAGTCTCCCCTCCTATACCCATCACATCCTCAACCTCAGTAAGCCTTGGTCCCTCCCTTGATTCCCAGACCCTCACCCGCAGTGCACAGTCTTGGTGGAGTGAAGGAAGTGAGAGATGCAACCCCAATTTCCTTCATAGGACCTCACTAATGAGACTATCCCTACTTTTTGCATACATTATCTCAT
>NW_006443124.1:4197543-4205945 GCF_000325575.1 Pteropus alecto
GCTAACTCACTTTAACCTCTCTGAGCCTCAGTTTCCCCTTAGCAGAAGAGTTATAACAATGATGTCTACCTCACTGGGCTGTTATGAGAATTAGACGAGATAACGCATCTAAAGCATATGTCTGGAAGAGATATAGGGCTCACAGATGTTAGCCAAAGACCCGTATATAATTACCATCTCTGTTTTTCAGATTAGGAAATCAAGGCTCAGAGAAGGTAAGCATCACACAGTGAATAAATGAGGGCATTATCATTCAAACCCAGGCCAGTTGATTATGAGGCTGAGTTGCTGACATGCTTAGGGCCTCCTGCAGAGATGGGACGGATGCCTGCTTCGAGCAGCCCTCTCCTGACTTTCCAACAGCACCTGCCAATGACAGAAAGCCAAGTTTCCTTCTTCCAGCCGGGGAGTTGTTTTGTTTAATGAGGGCTGGGGTCTGAGACTCCCCTCTAGCCCTTCCCATAACCCCGCTGTAAACTGGAGTACCGCACCCCTCCCACCCCCTATTCCTTGCCAGCCTCTGCAAAGCAATGTCTTATATAGACAGTGCACTGGGGTCAGGGGCAGGAGTAGCCTTGGTGCTCCAGAGCTGAGTTTTAAGACTGAGTTACAGTTTGGCTGGTCCTGAAGAGAAAATCTGAGTCTGGAGGCTGAGACCTGGCCCTGTGGTACTCTGGGGCCTTGGGTCCATCAAGGAGCTGGTCTGAACCCTGGATCTTCACAGAGTTACAGCTGGGAGACATACAGGTCCATGAACTGAGACAGAGCTGGGATCAGAGGAATAGGCCTGAACCTTGGGGTCCCATAGGTTGGGGGGCACTGAGCTATGACTCCTTCCCATTCCTATCTTACCCCTCTGTCTACCCTGATCCAGCCCCATTCCCACTCCCACTCCCACTCCCACTCCCAGCCATTTCTGTCTCCTGTTCACGAATCCTGATTGAATGAGAGGAAGGAGAAAGGGAGGAATGGAGGAGAGAGCTGTGGGGGAAGCAGAGTCCACTTTGTCCACGTTAAGCAGTTCTCGTTCTACGAATGAGGTAATGTGGGCTGGGGTGGAGGAAGGCAGGTGGAGGGAAGCACTGGGCAGGGCAGCCTGGGATGGGGTTGCCATGGGAACAGCAGACTGTCAAGAGCCTTGCCTTCAAAGCTGAGGTGCAAGAGTGTTGCAGGTTCCTGGGGGAGGCGGATGGTGTGTGTGTGTCTCGGGTGGGGGAAGAGTTCTGATGTGAGCCCCCTGAGACTCCAGCTCCTGGATTTCAGATCAAAACCCTAACCTGAGAGGGAAGCGGCATCGTGTAATGCTTCCTGGCAGACGCCCCTCAGCCTCAAACCCTGTCTTGCCGAGTGTAAGGCAGGGATGGGGGCGGAATCTACACTGTGGGGGAAGCTGTGACGGAAGTCCTCTGCCAACACTTACCCCCTCTGAATAGGGCAGAAGGGAAAGGAGGAGGGGGCCAGGCACAGGGGCTTTGCTTTATCCTCTAGACCCAGGTTAGGGGTCAGGCTCCTCAATGACACTGCCACCTGAGGCTTCTGGCTCCAAATCCCCAAGGGGGGGCCTTAGAAGCTGGGAATAGGGCTCAGAGAGAAAGCCGGTGAGCTGTGAGCTCTCCAACTGCGGGATCACTGCCACCGCACACCACTGTGACCTTCCAGATACGAGGGGTGAGGAATGGCCCAGCAACCATGGGAATTGAGGGACAGGCTAGTTCTAAGACCCCAGGTAGCACGTGAGGCAGTGCGGCTGAGTTGTGGCCTAAGTGATATTTGCCTTTCACGGGGTTGGCCCAGCTAATTCAGACCCCAGTGAAACCTGAGGGTCTTTAGGTGGCACCCAGAATGCTGTAGCTGCCAATTCGGTCCCGGCTTTCTCACACTCGATACCCAGCCACCCACTCAGACCTTTCCAGAAGCACCGGCCAATTCCGAACAGCTCTCAAGTGCCTACTGCTCACCAGAGCTATGCTGGGCATTGCGAGGGGGTCAAATATGATGGGAGAGGCGGACGCAGACGGTGTACAGCCGTGGGTAGAAAGGCCACACCGGAATCCTGAAAACCTGTGTCTGAGTCCTCGTTTTGCTGTTTCTAATTGGGTGGCCTCAGTAAGTTTCTTAACTTGGGCCTCAGTTTCCTCAACTGTCAAATGGTGATGATAAGAGTACCAAGCTCATGGAATTGTGGGGAGAATTAAATGAGAAAATGTGCTTAAAGCTTTTAACCCAGGAAACCCTCTCTAAAGGTAGCTATTGTGATTAGCGTTAACCACGCAGAGTGCTGGCATGGAGGTAGGAGCAGAGTGGAGGGGAGCCTTGGAGAAAAGAAAACTTAATCTGCTGAGAGAATCGGGGAGGACTTCTTGAACACGGCACCTCCTGTGAGCCTGAGACAGGATAGGGGAAGGCTAGCTACAGAAGGGTGGGGGAGGAACAAGGAGCTTCAGTGAGGAGAGACATTTAGAGCTCTTGCTTTATTGTATTGAATCCTTACAGAAGGAATCGGCCACCTGAGTCTTCCTCTCCTACATCCTGGTTTCCAGAGGCTCTCCTGCCCACCGGAAACCCTGCCCTGGGGTCCTTTTTCTCTCACTCCCACTATTTCCTTCTTCCTCCTCCTTCCTTCTTCCCCTTAGGGAAGCCAGCTCAGAGACAGCAAGTTGCATGAATGGTGACCACTGTTTTGTGAGAGCTTAGCTCAACCAGTGGCAGTTCTGTCCTTTATGGGAGATTTGACAATATCCAGGGACATTTGTGATTGCCATGCTGGATGGTGGGGGGACGCTATTATCTTCTAGTGGGCAGAGGCCGGGGATGCTTCTAAACCTCCTATAATGCACAGGACGGCCCCCACAACAAAGAATTACTGGTCCCAAATGTCAATAGTGCTGAGGCTGAAAAACCTGCCTTAAGAGCTGAAGCTGGGGTGAAGTTCTGGCCCTCTTCGCCAGGCTCCGGATGCGAGACCTCCAAATCCCCACCTTAGGAGTCTCCGATCCCCCTCACCTGGCCCTTCTCTTCTGGTCAAGCCCTCAGCATCTTCTGGCCTCACATGCCCACCACTCCCTGGCTGATGCCCCTTCTCCCAGAGTCCTGCCCGCTTTTATCTTCTCCCTCAGCAGGGGCTGGGAGGGCCTGTCAGGCAGGAGTCAGCCTGCAGGCTGCAGGAGGCCTCAGAGACCAAGCTGCCTGCTGCACTCGGTGCTTCTGGCCCACTGATTGGCCGAGGCTGCTGTTTCCATGGTGATCCCCAGCAAAGCCCAAGGCCCCCCTTACCAGCCCCCCCACAGGCCCTATTCAGTGGCGAGAGCTACGACAGGCAGGTTAATAAAACAGGAGCTGCGTGAGGAGCCGGGCTGTGGGCCCGTGGTCCCAGCGTGGTGGCCCTCCCAGAGGAAAGAGGGAAGGATGGGGGTGGGGAGTGAGGAGCGGGCTTGCTGCCCAGTCAGCGCTCTACCTACTCCAGTCAATCTAGAGGACGCTACCCGTGGCAGGTTCTGGGGCTACAGTGGGCCTAGGAGAGTGGGAAGTTAGCCCCCGGAGTACACTTTCCTGCAGTGGCCTCTGGGGGCAGTGTCCCCTCCCCCCCCCATCAGGACCACAGAACCCCCTAACTGGAATGGGAGGAGTCTTGGGCATGGGGATGGGGAAGCGGGGAGATGGAGATGGGGTAAAGGAAAGAAATGGCTGTAAAAGATTGGAGTAGGAATCAGGAAGGAGATTGGGCTGAGATCCGGACAAGGTGGGAAGGGAGATGAGGCTGGGGACGGAGAAAAAGACAAGAAAGAAGATGAACGAGGAGTTAGGGATGAGGCTAAGGGAAGAGGAATTGAGTGGATGAAATAGAGGATGGAATATGGTAGGTACTAGGGATAGAAATGAGGCTGGGATGGGGAAGGAAGGGGAGCTGGTGAAGGGTGCAAGGCAGAGATGGGTTGAAGGTAGCAAGGTGGCAAAAAGAGATTGGGATGGGAGCTGAGATGGAGATGCAGCAGCAGGCAGTGAAGGGTATGACGGGGAGCCTCTGGGGGTAGTCATGGCCTCCAGCTTGTTCACTACTTATCCCAGCACACAGCCTGTCCAGGGTAGGTGCTCAGTATGTGTGGGCTTGTTACATGGTGCACAAAATGTGTGTGTGGAATGAAGGAATGGAGTGGGAATTGGTGGGCTGTAGATGCTGGGAGCATGCTCATGTTGGAATCAGTGACCGCAGCAACACCAATGCCACTCTCACGTTCCCCAATATCAACACGAAGTGCTTTTCATTCAGTACTTTCAACAATCTTTCGAGGTAAGCACTATTACCATTTGACAGAGGTTCAGAAAGTTTAGGTAACTTGCCCAGGGGCTCACAGCTCTGATCCCTGCTTCAGATGTGGTAGACATATGGTCAGCTTCTGTGTCTAGACCTGGGTATTTCTGGCTGGAGACCCAAACGATACAGATTGGTAGCAAGAAAGGAGAGGGAGTTTTGTGTCACAGGGGCTCCAGATGGAGTCTGGCTATGATGCTGAGCTGGATCTCAGGCTCCTGGGTTGCATCCCTGACTCAGTCACTTGCTGGCTGCATGAATCACTTTTCCTAACTGATAGAGCTGCCAGGTTTTCTGTTGCTTGAGGGCATCATTGCAGTCATAGCTCCCTCCCTATGACAGACACAGAGACCCTATAGCGGTTCTGGTAGTCTGTCCTTGAGGTCACCCATTTTGAGGCAAGTGGGGAGCCCAGAGCTGGTGCCCGAGGTCTGGAGTGAAAAGCTTTGGCTTTGGAATAAAACAGAATATCTTGGGTCTGCCATCTGTGGTATGGCCTTGGGCAGATGACTGAACTTCCCCAAGCCTCAGTTTTCCCATCTGTAAAATGGAGAAAACATTACCTTCTAGGATGATGATGTAGATCACAAGGAGATGATGTCTGTGAAATGCCTGGCACAGAGCAAGTTCTCAGTAGATGCTGGTTCCCTGCTCCTGGGACTAGGTTGCCTCTGCAGGTGCTTCTGTTTCTCCTTCTGGGAAATGTCTGATCCCTTCCTCTGGGCCCCAGAGGGGAAAAACAAGGAAAAAGGACCTCTTACCTCCTTAGTGTCTATATTGTCACCACTTCCAGAGGACTCAATGTAAGAGGTGGAAATTGAATTTCGTAGGCCTAGAAAAAGAGGTGTGATGGGTGAGCCCCAGGCAGAGAGGACACTTTTTTTCTCCTCAAAAGGGGTAAATGAATCCAGGCTGAAGGCATGAAGTGGGTGTGTACCCCACCATATCTACCCCCACTCCACAGCCCTGCTCCCATCCCCCGCAGTGCTCAGGAAGGCCACTGAGAGAGGCCAAGCCTAAGGACAAGATACAGAACCCTCCAGGTCCATGCCAACTGGCTGCTGCCCCCCTGGCCTGCCTGTGGCCAGTGCCAGTTGGTCTCTTGTGGGGCACAGCAGAGCGGCCAGGCCAGCAGCTAGGAGGGCAGAGGCGGCTGCAGCAACCTGAGCACTCGATAAACCATTAATTCTTAATAAACGACAGGCTGTGCATTATTTAACAATAATGATACTTTCTGTTCCATTATAGATTAAAACACCGGCCTCTTCTTATTAATCCTGCATTTCAAAAGCTTGTAAATCCTGCGCAGCCAGAGGAGATAAAAGCCAGCTCATCTCCATCCCAGGGCTGGCATGCTTGCACTGACACGGTGGCTCAGCAGCCAGGCCTGTGTGCTCACACGCGTGTGCCCTGGCCCACCCACCGCCTGGCGTCACGGACGGGAGATGGGAGCCCAGCTGCAGGTACGGGCTGCCTCCTCTCTCTGTCCTGCCTCCTCTTTCGGAATCTCTTCTCTCTCGTTTTTATTTCTCCCTTTCAGCATTTTTCTCTGAGTTTTCTTTTTCTGTTTATCTGTTCTGTTCTAGTTTCTTCCTCTCTCTTTGTGTATTTCTCTCTTTGTTTTTGTGCCTCCCCTCTTTCCTCTTCTCCCATCTCTCTCTCTCTCTCCCTCTCTCTCTCTCTCGTACATCACCAGCCTCTCCCTTCTTTATCTTCACACCATTCAACTAAACAGACCCACAGTATGCACACTCTATCCCCACATGGTCTGTGCTTCTCTCAAGGGTCCTCTGAGGGGGTGGGGTGGGAGAAGGAAAGAGAACTCCTTAGAAAAGGAGGCACACAGAAAACCCCGAGACCCCACAGGCTGGGTGGGTTCTGATCCCTCCTGACCTATTTGAGAGCTGAGAATACCCAGTGCAGTCCTCGGGGGATGCTCTGTGCCCCTCTGTATTACCACCAGGTTCTGTTTACACACTTCCCAGGGACAGGGAACTCACTACCTCAGACGGCAGCCTCTTTCATTGCCGCAAAGCTCCTATTATCCAAGAACATCTTCAGTAGGAACCCATAGTCCTTTCAGACCTCCTCTGACAAGTGATGGGTCTTTGAGAATCTGAAGGCTGCCATTCCAACCCCAGTGCCTCCGGTTTCACTGTTGACAGTCCTCCAGGCCTCGTATGTCAGTGGATTGAGTTCCCTCTCTATCCTGGTTCCACTGCTCTGTGCCACCAGGGTGTGTCAGAGAACTATTAAAGGTGGCTCCAGAGTTAACCACAAGCCCTTCTTCCTGTGGTGCGGCCAGAACAGAGGTCATCTAGCTCCTCCTCTCATCTGGGGATCAGAAGCCATAACTGAAGGCTTGGGAAGAAAATTTTTTCTGACCTTGACTGTCTCTCCCAAGGTTATTGCAAAAAATATCTTTCATCATTTATTGAACTTTTATTACATGCTAGGTATATCATTTATATTCCTTATCTCATTCAATCCTATGAAATTCATTCTAATATCATTCCCATTTTGCAGATGAAGAGACAGACTTGCAGAAATTAAGTTAACTTGGTCATGGTCACAGCAAAGTAAGTGGTAAAGCCAGAATTTGAACCTGGTACTGTTTGACTCTGAAGCATTTAAATTCAGTAAGAGACCGTAGCCCTACAGGGCTAACCTCAGATGTTCCCCCCACCCGAGCTCTTTGGAACTAAAAATGTCTTCTTGGTCCACTGGGCCCCCAAAGTCAGAGGAACCAGTGTCCCTGAGGCTAAACTTATTCTCCGGGATTAGACTAACAGTGTCCCACCGTGGGCTTGCTGGGCAGATGTACAGATCAGGTGGGGATCTCTGGCAGCTCTATTTGCATTTGGTGGACATTTCTTCAGATCGAGGAGGAAGAGACGGTCCCTGACACTAATTGACTGCTCCCACACGCCAGGCTCTATCATCTCCTTCCATCCTCATTACAATGCCGTACAGGGGGCGTTTGAGCCTATTTTAAAGAGTGGTAAATTGAGGCTCAGAGAGATTAAATCAATGGTATTCATGCTTACCCCTTGCTCAGGAGTCTTGCAGCTTAACTGAGATACTCCTTTAGTGTAGTGTAGTGTGTGTGTGTGTGTATGTGTGTGTGTGTGTGCGTGCGTGTGTGTGTGTGTGTGTGTGTGTAGAAATTGGGAGAGGAATAGGGGTCAGCTTCAAGAAACAGTTGAGGAGGAGAGGTGAGCGGCTTTCTTTTTTTTTTTGATATGCACAAACGGGAAATTTAACTTGATCCCTTGTGGTTTCTGGGCCAACCCCTGAGCGAAGTCAGATGGCTTTTGCAAAGGAAAATTTTATCCATTTTCGAGTTTTTATGGGGCTTCCTCAATGAGCAAAACCTCTCTTGTTGGTGCTTAGAGAGGATTTCTCTGTGTGGCCCACAGTGACGCTGTGTAATCTCCCAAAAAATATGATACTAATATTCGCTAGGTTAGGGTTAGTTATTTTTATGTCTTTGTCATTTTGTTTCTCAGCAGCTCTCTCTGCCGCCTGGAAAGGACGCGGCGGACACTTTATTTCCAGAGTCATATTTTTTAATTTTATCAAAGCAAATTTCACTCGTTCTCTGTATAAATTATTTAACTCATTTCTTTTAGGTTAAATGTCTCCATAGGAAGATAGAAAGTCTTTCCATCATATTTTCTTCCAGGATTTTAATCAGCTCCTCTAGATGGTATGAACTTCCTTCTCGGTCCTCCATCCTTCTCTGTCTTTATGTCTCTCCCTCCCTCCCTGTCCCTCCCTCTCCCCTCTTCTCCATCCTCTGGGTCCCTTGGCCCCATCCCAGCTTCTGTCTCCCTCTGAGTCTGGGTGGGAAGAATGAGGGGGAGCCTGAATATGCAGTGCCCTGCTGGTACACGGTGAACCCCCGCAGCTGGATGAATTACCTAAATTACCTAATGACACCCTTCCTCTGAGCTGAGGGGCTTGGCCAGCAGGGTGAGAGCTGAGTGTCAGGCCCTGCTTGCCTCCTCAGCCAGGTCTCTGTGCCCACCCCGAGTTGCTGCTCCTGCTTCTCCTAGACCTTTGCTCCCCCCACCCCCATTCTCCCTGCAGC
>NW_006443124.1:4205958-4209341 GCF_000325575.1 Pteropus alecto
AAATTAAATACAAGAGCGCCTCCCCAAATTCTAGCTCTGTTTCCTAACGATGAAAAACTCTACCCTACTCAATCAATTGCCCCTTGTCATGGGCCAGTTTCGTCAGTGTCTTACTTCACTCTGGTCTGGTTCTCTCAGCCACAAGGCTCTTCCCTTTTCCCTCCACCCCCTTAGGCCTGATGCCTCCCTCTGATAATCGCGCAGGGCTTGGAGGTAGGGGGCTAAGGCAGAGGCTTGGGGCCTGCGAAGTGTGACTGTAGAGGAGGGAGGGGCTCAACTCTGCCAGGGGCCCCGCCTCTCAAGGCCCCATCTCTGGCCCCAGGCCCTGTCATAAGAAGCAAAAACCAGCAGAGCAAGCTCATTACCCAGTGCACACTCTCCCTACCCTCACATTACAGTGTTTCAGCCAAGAACAAGTCTCCGGTGGGAATTCCCTTTCCTCTTACTTTTAAAATATCCGGTAATTAACAAACTAATGCTATTAACTGCGACAACAAGGAAATTACAATAAAATCACTGCAGAGTCCACAAGCAGTGGGTCTGGTGGGTCTCAGCTCAGTCTGGAGGGAAGGGACCCCGACCAAGCCCAGGTGTCATCTTCTCAGCCACAGTGGGGCCTCTTGGGCTGGGAACCTTCTGCAGGGGCTGTGAGTCCCTAACAGGTCAGGCCAGGCCTTGGGCACAGCTGCTGCATTTCCTGTGCAGGAAGAGTCAGGATCCCCGCCATTCTTCCAGGCCCAGAGGTTTGTGCTTTTATGAGACCCTTAAATAACAAAGTTGTGGTCTGACGCTGACCTGGACCTGTCCCCTGCTCTGGAACAGGCCCAGTGACTTCCTTTCAAGGTTACAGTAGGGCCTCCAGAGGATGCAGCTCAAAGAGAGGCTGGGGGCGGGGGTGCTGACGCCTGCGGTTTCCCTCCACCCCCTTAGCCCTGCTGCCTCCCTCTGATAATCGCGCAGGGCTTGGAGGTAGGGGGCTAAGGCAGAGGCTTGGGGCCTGCGAAGTGTGACTGTAGAGGAGGGAGGGGCTCAACTCTGCCAGGGGCCCCGCCTCTCAAGGCCCCATCTCTGGCCCCAGGCCCTGTCATAAGAAGCAAAAACCAGCAGAGCAAGCTCATTACCCAGTGCACACTCTCCCTACCCTCACATTACAGTGTTTCAGCCAAGAACAAGTCTCCGGTGGGAATTCCCTTTCCTCTTACTTTTAAAATATCCGGTAATTAACAAACTAATGCTATTAACTGCGACAACAAGGAAATTACAATAAAATCACTGCAGAGTCCACAAGCAGTGGGTCTGGTGGGTCTCAGCTCAGTCTGGAGGGAAGGGACCCCGACCAAGCCCAGGTGTCATCTTCTCAGCCACAGTGGGGCCTCTTGGGCTGGGAACCTTCTGCAGGGGCTGTGAGTCCCTAACAGGTCAGGCCAGGCCTTGGGCACAGCTGCTGCATTTCCTGTGCAGGAAGAGTCAGGATCCCCGCCATTCTTCCAGGCCCAGAGGTTTGTGCTTTTATGAGACCCTTAAATAACAAAGTTGTGGTCTGACGCTGACCTGGACCTGTCCCCTGCTCTGGAACAGGCCCAGTGACTTCCTTTCAAGGTTACAGTAGGGCCTCCAGAGGATGCAGCTCAAAGAGAGGCTGGGGGAGGGCCTGCTGACGACTACGACCTCTTTCTTTGGCCCTGCGGAAGCATCTTCGAGGTCGCCCTGTCCAAACTTCTGCGTTCCTTCCAGCACAGTCAGGCTGAGCTGCTCCTTTCAGGGGAGATTTTGCTCAGGCGCAGCCAAAGACCAAGAAAGCAGTGAGCTCGTTGTCCCATTGTCTGGAAGTCTGTGTCCAGTCTGACTTCAGTCCTCCATGCTGCAGGCCCATGCAGTTTCCTCTGGGGAGTTCCCAGCAGGCCTGGTCCATGGATTCCAGGGGCCCTTCCAACCCTCGCCTCCTGATCACAGTTGCCCCTGTTGGTCCTTTGAATTCCCTTCTCCCACCAGGCAGCCATGGCGACCCAAGGGCAAACTGTTCTCATTTTCTCATCCCTCCCTAGACTCTGTCCCCTTGCATAATGACAAATGTTGCTCAAAACTTTTAGGAATTCTGGTCAGAAACCCCCAGCAAAGTTATATTATCTCCATGAAGAAATCAAGGCTCAGAGAGGGTAAGTGACTTGTTTGAGATGACACAGCCCTGAAGATGCAGTGCTAGGACTTGAACACGGCGTCATGTTTTCCCACGTGACTATCTTCCTTGTCACCTCTTGATTAGGGACTTAATACTCCCAGTGAGAAGACACAGATTCAACTTTCTTTCCCCTCCATGACCTTACTGGGCTTGGGGGTGATAAAAAATTTCAAAAGAGCTCATCCCATCTTGCCCTTACAACAGCATTATGAATTGGGTGCTATCATCACGCAGATTTTAAATGTGGGAAATTGAGGCTTGGAGAAGCGCAATGCTCTCTGCCCAAGGTCACAGGGCCAATAGTGACAAAGCCAGAGCTTAAATCCATTCCTGTCTGCTGCCATAGCCCACTCTTGCCTTTAGCCACTTGCCTGAAGAATGAGACAGGCTGACTTGAAGTCCGCGACAGTGAGTCCAGCCAGTGCGAGTGGCGAGCCCGAGAACCTCATTAGGAGTGAAGCTGCCACACATGTCAAAACCCCAGGCTGCCCAGCCAGCCCCATTCAGGCTTCCAGCGCACAGTGTAAACATCCTCGCTAATTCACCAAACTCAATCACGTTGCTGGGATGGATTTTCCCATCATTACTCCTGAGTGAGTGACAACCTGCTCGGATACTTGCCTTCCCCGCTGCCTTCGGAGAGTTTCAGAAATCAGAACGCTTGCTCCCTAAGTTGATTTCAACTTGTCCTAAAGTCATTTTAATTGGTGAAGCATCAGAGGCAATTTGGGTAACTTTCTGAGAGCCCCTTCTCACCAGCACTGAGCTGGGGAAGGGGGCGGGGGGGGGCGGGTCTCGAATGCCACCAGGGCCCCAGGGTGGCACTCTCCCTCCTCTGATTGGTCAGAAGACTGTGCTCCCCGCTTTATGTTCGTGTTTCTTGCTGAGGTTCCTACCGCTGGCTCCTGAGGATAACAAGATTCATTTTCTCAATGGCTCTGACAGATAGGACTGTTATTGTTATTACACTCATATACCACCTTTCCTCTGAGGAGCTTAAGGCGCTTTACAAATTTGAAAATTATCTAATAATCTTCCAGCAACCCTGAGAGAGGGGGAGAAGCTGCAGCTAGAGGCACTGCAGTGCAGCCAGAGAACATCCGCACCCCTTGCCCCACCAACCAGGGAGGGTGGGTGTGAGGCCACTGCTGGTCTGGGGGCATACAGGGCCAAAGGCCTCGGAGGGTCCCACTCCTCCTGCTGA
>NW_006443124.1:4209366-4216938 GCF_000325575.1 Pteropus alecto
GAGAGGAAGAAAGAGAGGGAGGGAGACAGACCCAGCTCCAAAGGACAAAATCTAATGGGAGGGAACTCAGGCAAGAAGAGTTTTTTTAAAAGACACAAGAAATGAGAGGAAGCAGGAGGCTCCCAGGGGCTTGCGGGTAAGAAAGCTGAAATTCAAAATGGAAATCTACCAAAGCAGCAACTAGGCCGGTTGCGAAGAACCTAGCATGAGAACACGGGCACAAATATCAAGAGAACTCAAATTGCAAATTTAGATGGCTGCTTTTAGGTGGGTGTGGGAAGCCTCTGCGGACCTCTTTTTTTTTTTTTTCCACCTATGAGCTGAGAGGTGTGGCATTAGGTCTCTAGCAGCCTGACATTTTGTGATTTTGTCTTCCTTTAAATTTCCTCTTGCCAGAGATGGCCACAGTAATTACCACACCTTTACTAAGCTTGAAGGGAAAGCTACTATCAAAATGATGGAAGGGCTCAACTGTATCGCCATTATTTTCTTGAGAAGAAGGCATGCAGATCCGCCTTATTTGAAGATGTGCTTTTTGGGATTAGGGGTTTGCGATGGTTTTAGGCTGTAGCCTTTTGGAGACAAGGTATACTATTGCGGTTAAGAGCTGGGCTCTGAGATCAGACCTTCGGCAAATGACATAACTATTCTGAGACTCAATTTCCTCATCTGCTCAAGGCTTATGATAGTGACTATCTTTTGTGAATGCTGGAGATTGAACTGAGAGGGTGTGTACAAAAAAAATCAGCCATGAAAATGGTGAAAGGGATACTGATGACATAATGTGATATTGTGATTCATAATAAAAAATGCGTATTTGATCTTTGCTCCGTTTTTGGCAAAGAGCTCCTAAAACCCTTGGAATTTCCTAAGTGATAAGATGCATTAAAGTGTTTTTTATTATATCAATGAAGGGACTTTTGGAAAACCCCTAGGTCATCTGAGGATGGCGACTGGATGCCAGGGAAGCCAACCTTGTGATTAGAGTTGGAACTTTCAGTTCCACCCCTCTATCCCCCACCTCCCCCAGCTCTGGGGAGGGAAAAGAGACTGGAGATTGATTTCAATCACCAATGGCCAATGATTTCATCGGTCATATCTAAGTAACAAAGCCTCCTTAAAATTTGACAGGGTTTGGAGAGGTTTGGGGGTGCTGACTTTGTGGAGGTGCTGGGAGAGAGTGGCTTGGAGAGGGCATGGAAGCTTCTCCCTCTTTTCCTTAGACCTTGCCCTAAGCCTCTCTTCCATCTGGCTGTTCCTGAGTTCTATCCTTTCGTAATAAACCAGTAATCCACTAAGTAAAATTTTTCTCTGAGTTCTGTGAATCTCTCTAGCAAATTAATCGAACCTAAAGAGGGTATCATTGAAACCTTTAATCTATAGCTGGTTGATCAGAAGCACAGGTGACAACCTGGACTTGCTATTGACTGAAGTGATGGGGGTCTGGGTGTGGGTGCGGGGTGGGTGTAGGGCAGTCTTAACCTATGGAATTTGATGCTATCTCTGGACAGATAGCGTCAGCATTTACTTGAATTGTAGGACAGCTGTGTCAGATTGTTACGGTGGGAAAAAACCCTCTCCCCACATTGCAATTGGGTCATCAGAACTCTTCATATGGGTACCCTTCTCTCCAACTTCTGCTAAAGGCCTATCCTCTCTCAAGGGCTGGAACAGACCAAACAAGACCCAGGGCAGTTGGCAAGCTGGGAATTTGGGTGGGAAAGGGCTGGTGACCTGGTATGATGGTCTTTGAGGCATCTACTCTTTACCCTGTCCCGACCCCAGACCCACCAGACTATGGCTCTCATGTTAATCCCCTTCACTGCCCTCTCCCCACTGCCCTGAGCTTCCACTGCAGCCTTAACTGATGCTGGAGGTGCCCCCTGGCTGCATCCCCCTGCTGCTCCCCCAGCTGGCACCTCAATCTCTTCTGGGGCTTCTAGAGAAGGCCTGGGGCACCCTCTGCTTTGATTGATGTGGGGCCCCCGTTGAGAAGCTCAAAGGAGGACATTAGGAGGTGGAAGCGATGTTGCAGACCAGAGTGTGAAAGGTGGTTAGGGAGGAAGTACAGTGTAATTCAGGACAGTGAGCTGGAGAGCGAGCAGAGAAGCTTTTATAGAAAGGTAAGAGTAGGAAGCCCCATAGTTCTCTCCATAGTCCTCCTACTGAAATGAGACACAGTAGGTACTCACTACATGGGAAGTATTATTTATATATATGAGGGACTCAAACATCCATGGGTTTTGGTATCTGCTGGGGTCCTGGATCTAGTCCCCCTTGGATACAGAGATACAACTGGAGTTAAATTTGGAGGGAGTCAAAAGTTATATGCAGATTTTTGACCGTGCAGGGGCTTAGTGCCCCTAACCTCTGCATTGTTCAAGGGTCGACTATATACGTATTTTTTAAATAATTTAAAAATTCCAAACACCCTGCCCTCCAAGACACTGTGGAGCTGGTACCATCTATCTGTCCATCCATCCATCCATCTAATAATTACTAAGCACTGACTCTGTGCAAGACCCAGCAAGGCACTGGGGTATAATGATGAATAAAAACAGACATGGACAATGCCCTCATGGAGCTTAGAGTCTAGTGAGGGAGACAGACTTTAAACAGGCAAACACACAGATAAAGAAATGGTCTTAAAAACAACTTGTTTATTCCATCAAGGATTAACAATACCTGGAGAGCATAACTCACAAGGCCAACTCTAGCTGTCCAGCCAGGGAACCCCTCTTTGTGGAAATGCTGGTTCCGGTAAGATCTAAAGGGGGAGTGGGCATTAACTGGCCAGGAGCAGATTGGAGATGGAGAGCAGAGGAGACAGCAGGAGAGAAAGCTACAGGGAAACCACCCAATGGGCCATCGAAGGAGATAGAATTTTCTTTTACTCTTTAGTGCAATGGGAAGATTTTGAAGGAGAGCTTTGAAAAGGATTGGTGTTGGGTCCCACCCTCAGAGACTCTGATTTAAGTGGTCTGGGGTGCAGCCTGGGCATCTGGATTCTTAAAACTGCCCACTTGAGAGCAGGCTATTTCAGGAGCTACAAGGTAGGGGTCCTGCCATGATGCCAGGGCCTAGAATACTAGTAGGCCCTGGCATCATGGCAGGACCCCTACCTTGTAGCTCCTGAAATAGCCTGCTCTCAAGTGGGCAGTTTTAAGAATCCAGATGCCCAGGCTGCACCCCAGACCACTTAAATCAGAGTCTCTGAGGGTGGGACCCAACACCAATCCTTTTCAAAGCTTCCCAGAAGATTCCAATGTACCATTGCTGCTCAGTCTCCGTGTCTAAGAGCGTGGGGAAGTGAATTCACCTTTACTAAGCGCATGCTATGGATCTGTGACGATGCTACTTTCATTGGTGCATTTAATCTACCACAACTGTGAGACCTGGGTATTGCTGCACCCACTTTACAGAAGAGGAAACTGAGACTCAGAAAAGTGAAAGATTTTGCTTCCCTACTTCTTGGCCTTGAGGAAGTTACTTACACCTCTTTGAGTCTCAGTTTTTTGGTATAAATTGGAGATTGTATCTACTTCATAGAATTGACAGGAGAGTTAAATAAGGCAGGTTTACCCAGAACATATTAAAAGTTCTATTATAACAACTATTAGTAGAGCCCAAGGCCTGGGAATAAGTGGCAGAGGCAGGATTTGAGCACTGACCTGTTCTATCTCCCATCGCACAGGGCCTACGAGTTGTCCCTGTGGGTGCCCCAGTGGAACTCACCCCAGCCACAAGGCTCTGAGCCCCTGGGAGTCAGCACCCACACCTCACACTCCCAACAGACTGCTGCATGGACACCCTGGTTTCAGTAGGCTGCCCTGCTTCCCTCTGAAAGTGGGGATGGGGGTAAGAATGATTCTCCCTTTTCACAGATAGGGGAAAGTGACTTGTCCCAAGGCAGAAAGTTAGAAACAGAGCTGGGCTGTGAACACAGGTTCGGAGTCAGGCAGACTTAAATTTCATTTCCAGCCCTGCCTCTTTTGAGCTGTAATGCCTTAGACAAGTTTCTTAACTTTTCTAAGCCTCAGTTTCTTCATCTGTAAAATGGAGATAAGTAAAGAATAATGTAGATCAAATGAACTGATAAGGAAGGAGAGCTAAGACATTATTCCGTAAAAACAAAAATGCAGAACCATTTTAATATAGTATGTACCAAACTAAACTTTTAAAAAGGGATATCTCGTGTGCGCACACGTGTGCGTGTGTGCGTGTGTGTGTGTGTGTGTGTGTGTGTGTTCGTATATGTACAAACTACATCAGAAAGTCCACAAAACAACTGAATCAGTAGGACTGGGGTTGGAGTAGGGAGAAGAGTTACTTTTCTTCAGCTACAACTTGTGCTGCAGTTGACTTTTGAACAACATGGGTTTGAACTGAGCAGGTCCACTTACACATGAAGTCTTTTCATCTTGTAAAACAGAAAATGTAAACTTATGGTATTGATAAATATATGTAGTATTGAAATGTATTTCCACTTCTTTATAATTTTCTTAATAATATTTTCTTTTTTTTTCTAGCTTACTTTATTATAAAGATACACTATATAATACATATAACCTACAAAATATGTGTTGATTGTTAAATTATTGGTAAGACTTCTGGTCAACAGAAGCTATTGTAGCTTCTAGTCAATAGAAACCATCAGTAGGCTATTAATAATTATGTTTGGGGGGAGTCAAAGTTATATGCGGATTTTAGACTACATGTGGGATCAGTGCCCTTAACCTCTGCGTTGTTCAAGGGTCAACTATATTTGAATTCTTTACTTTGTGCAGGTTTTATCAGTTAAAAAATTTTTAATGGAGTTAATAATACTTACAGGGTTGATCCAAGTATTAAATTAATACATGTAATGTGCTTAACCCAATGCCTAGCACACAGCAAGTACTCAATTCCATACACAATATTTATTGAGTATGTGCTAATTTCCATTGCTCCCAATGCTTCACTCCCCCTACCATATTCACACCCTTGCCATGGCCACAGGACTTGTTTGGCCAAGGGGGTGCTTGCATGGTTAGGCATGTTCTCTGCCTTTTGCAGAAGAATATGCCTCAGGTCACAGTTGGTCCAACAAGGGTGAGAAGAATGTGGAACAGATCTGTACCAGGTCCACAGTTCAGAACCAAGCCCAGCTGAGCCTAGTCTAGATCAACCAAAACCCAGTTGGCCTACAGGAAATACTTATTGTTGTAGGACCCTGATTTTTGGAGGGATCGTTATACAGCATTATGACAAAAGCTGACTAATAGACTATATGGCAGGCCCTGTGCTAAGTACAGGGGATATAGCGGTGAACAAAAACAGATATAGTCCCTGCCTTCATGAAGCTTATATTTCTAATAAAGAAGAGGCCATGAGAGCATTTAATGTCAGGGAGGTGGGGAGAGTTGATCTAGGCAAAGGGTCAAAAAAGCTTCCTTGTGGAAGTGACATTTGAACTGAGATCCTGAAGGATGAATAGTAGTTAACCAGGTAAACTCCTGAAGACAAAGGAGCAGAATGTGCAAAGGCCCTGAGGCCAGAAGGGACCTGTGGTTCCTATGAGGGTGTTGACAGTGGCTGGATAACAAGGACACATGTGAGATGAGGTAGAGGTTATTTTGGAAGAGGTCGTTTGGACTGAGGTTATATACATGCTGGAAGTCACACTAGTTGAGATAGTATTAGAATTATTACAACATCTGTGCCTGTCTCTGTATCTCCACCACATTTGTGTCTATATCCATATGTGTGTCCTTGCTTTTGTGTCCAGCCTCAGAAGCTCCAGGCCCTCCAGCCCCATCCTGGATTACTGGGGTCCTTAAAAACTGCAGCCTTTATGTATACTCTGTATATTTCCCAAACTATTGCCCACTTTCTGGGCATCTTGGGTCTCTCCAGGCAGGGCGAGGGTGCTACACCCAGGTTGGTATCTCTGGACCGGCAGAGGCTGAAGGCGGCCCCCAGGGCTCCAGAGTCTGAGGCTGAGTGAGGATTCCTCCCAGATGGGGACAAGGAGCAGGAGGTACAAAAGGCCCTGGCATCTGCAAACCTCCCATCAGCGCAAATCAATGCAAGATTAAAATTCATGATGGTTCCGGGGCACAACTGCAAACAATTTGTTCAGTAAACTTTGCTCTAATTGGCATTCGTAGAATTTCCTGTTAATCAGGCCCCTTGGGCTCTGTGGGGCTGGGATGCTCTGTCTCCCCGTGACAGGACAGAGAGCATGTGCGGGTAGGTATGAGAGGAAGGGAGAATGGTCAAATGTGGGTATCTATAATTATGTGCTTGAGTATGAGTCGCTGTGGGGACCCAAGTACCAGACTGGGGTGCCCACCGGTGACTTTGCCCAGGCATACTTTTGTTCCACTCCAAGTGGATCTCAGGGTGTTTGCGGGGAGGATCTGCTTGAGTCAGAATCTGCGGGCCAGTCTGTAGGGGAGTGTATGTCTGCATGGGAATATACTTCAGTGTTGGGGTAATGCATAACCATTGGGGTGGTGAGGAGGTACACATGTCAGTGTGTGTTGGGACCTGCACTTAAATATCTGGGTTGGTGCCTGCATGTGCCTGTTTGTGCCTGTCCAGGCACATCTGTGGTGTGCGTCTGCAGGTCAGTGAGGTGTTACATTGCAAAGTCTGAGTCTCTGACTCCAAGAGACAGTAACTGGTGACGATTAAGTTGGTTCCTGGACTCAAAGGGTCTCCTGCCCATGGCTGCCCGGTCTATTTATGCTAGCTATCACCAAAGAGAGGCTGGGCCCAGCAGCAGCATCCTCGCCACCCCACGCGCACTACTCCATTCACCAGGGCCATTTCCCATATTGTACCATAGGCTCAAGGCCCAGGGCCCAAAAGCTTTTGATGGTTCTGCTGAAAAATATCAATGACTGCAAGTATGAAGAGAACTCACAAGAAGTGAATGCTTAATTACATGCCTACAAAATGTAATATCACGCCAACTGCAAAGCTGTTCAACTTGTATGATTCTATACAAATCACATGCAATGTGAGATCTGCCTGTGTATTATTTTGTTTGATATTGTGGGGGGTGTAGCCTCCTGGAGTAAGAAGAACCAAGAAGGTCTAGAGATGGCCCTGGCCAGTCCCTCCAGCTCTGGCAGGAGTGCCCAGCCCTCCCCTCCCTGGTCCCCCGCTCTGCTCATTTCCACAGGGAGGCATCCTCTGTCCCTGGACAGTGACGGTGTCACCTTGGCACACTGTCAGACCCTGACACACAGAGGAGACTGGAATGGTGTAGTGTGTGTGTGTGTGTGTGTGTGTGTG
The DNA here is from genome assembly GCF_000325575.1 of Pteropus alecto. NCBI lineage: Eukaryota > Metazoa > Chordata > Mammalia > Chiroptera > Pteropodidae > Pteropus > Pteropus alecto. Next base: position 4,216,651 of record NW_006443124.1, read on the forward strand.
TGTGTGTGTGTGTGTGATGGACCTGAGGGCCAGGGCTGCCTGCGTGTGTCTCTGAATGAGTTTATACTCAAACACAGAGAGTAACTGCGGTGTTTGTATAATTGTGTGTAAGGGACTGTGTCTTTTGCACAGCTGGTATGATGCTTCTTTCTATGCATGTGTGTGTGTGTGTGCATGTGCATGCCCAAACAGATGACTTGCCTGAGTATGAGGGTGTTTGAGGAGGGTGTGCTGGCGGGGGAGATGTGTGTGTGGCCCCCACCCCACCATCCCTCACAATCATTATCT
>NW_006443124.1:4216963-4228850 GCF_000325575.1 Pteropus alecto
CTCACTATTTCAAGCAGCTGCTGCTTTTCCCCAGATTAACCCCTCTGCTCCAGCTTCTCATTTTCCTGCTAGGGGGCCGTGGGCTGACTGGGGAGGGGTCTCTGGAGGACAGTGCCCCCAGCAGGCAAGCTAATCTTCCATAGATCCCCCACCCCACCCCTTGTCCACAGGGATCCTCTTCTTTCTTGAGTCCTTCTGGCTGTGGACAGCAGGGATTACATGACTGGGTATCAGAGTAACAGTTGTGTGGCTGTGTGTGTGTGTGTGTGTGTGTGTGTGTGTGTGTGTGTAGTGGGACTGGGTCTAGAGTATGAATGTTTCTGCAGCGCTGCAACAGGGCCCTGGCTGCCTGAGAGGAATGGGGTTGCCCTTGGTCCCAGCATAAGGGTCCTGAGCCCTTCTGGCATTAGGGAGGGGCCAGAAGAGCCGAATTGCAGGTGGCAAGGATGTACGTCGCTTTGCCCACCTAGGGAAGTCCCGGGCCCACCATAGGCTTACCCAAGGGCACCCAGGGAGGCTCAGCCTAGACAGAGGGCATGCAGCCCCCTCCACAGGCCAGGTGAGAGATGCAGGATCTCAGCAAAAGAGAAGAGAGGAGAGGAGAAACAGAGAGGCAGATGAGAGAAGAATGGTAGCGGGGGAGTTAGTCCCAGAGGGCCTTGGTCTGAGCACCTTCCTCAGGCCAGAGAGAGAGTGGGCTCGAGAGAGACCAGATGAAACCCAGGGAAGGTGCAGACCAGGGATCCCAGGCCTGGGGGAGGTGGATGATAGCCATCTCCGAGATAATGGTCCGATCTCTTGTAGCTTCATGGAAGGACCCTACGCCATGACACAAATCTGCAGATCAGGCCAGGCGGAGGCAGAGACATCGGCCACCAGAACCTTGACTCTGACTCCAAGACATTCGAGTTCTACCATGTGCCCCTGGGATGCAATCATGAGCAAGACCCAGGCCAGCCCTCATGGAGCAACAGGCTGCTGGGAGAGGCACGGCAGTAGCCAGCACTGGGAGGGCAGAAGCCAGGGCTGTGGCCCCCAGAGGAAGCACGTGACCCTGCCTAGGGAAGCCTTAGGGAAAGCTTTCAGCCCAGGCCTGAATGTAATAACACAAATTATTATTTGTAATAAGAGTAACAAAAGATAGCAATACTGAACAACCTACCACATGCTAGATATATGATCTCATTTCCCTTTATAACTTTCTGTGAGTTGGGTATTAGAATCCCCATTTTACAGGCGAATAAACTGAGGTCCAGAAAGGGGAAGTCCTTTGTCTAGGAACAGATAGCTAATGGGTGACAGAGCCAAGATTTCAAGTCCACCAAAATCTGAGTTCCAGGACAAGCCTCCTGTGGTCCTGAGTCACCTTTCCTAACTTCATCAGCGGCACAGGCCTCTGAGCACCCCGTCTGACTCTCACAGGCTAGATTGGCAGCCTGAGTCATGTGGCCAAGGGAGATATAGCCCTTAGGCTGCTGTTTGCAGAGACTGACATCTACCTGGCCCTGTTTTCATTTGTTTTTTGGTTGAGAAGGGAAAAGGCCCACGTTTTTATGACACCAGCTTGTGATTCTATTTTCTGTTTAAATTCTGGGTGAGGGAAAAATAAGAGACATCAGAGAAACCTTCAGAATCTCATTTCAAGAGTCTGAGCTGCAGATAAATGAGCCTCCTGCAGAAACGCTACATCAAAGCGAATTTTCTCAGCTGTATTTTCTTTCTTTTAATAGGGCCATTTACTACATTAATATTCCAGGAAGTCATTTTAATTTCGTGTTTATCATCCATTGGGAAAGTTAAACAGGATCAATATGTAACCAGTGGCGAATTTGGGGATCTTGGGGGAGAAGGGGCGTGTTTGGAGGCTATGATGATTCCACAACTGGGAGTCCTTAGGAGCGGGGAGGAGGCTGGGGAAGTTGAGGAAGGGATAGGGTATGGGAGGGGAGGGGAAGCATGGGGGAGTTGTAAGGTGGTAATTGTTTGAACATGCATTGAAAGAACAATTACTGAGAATCTACTAGTGTGAGGCATTGCTCATGCCTTATATTTTCCAGTCCTCACAACAATTCAAGAAGTAGGGATTCTTATTTCTATCCTTGCATGTGGGAAACTGAGGCTCAGAAAATTTGTCACATGTCCAAGGTCTTATAGGAGAAGTCTGATTCATTGACGGATTCATTCCTTCAATAAGTAAGTGTCCAGCACCTGCCAAGTACCAAGCATTTCCCTAGTAGCTGGAGGCTTTAGGTCAATGAAAGTTAATTTACCAAAAGACTAAGGCTTCATGTCAAATCTACTGAATGTCTCTTTGGGTGAATTGCCTGCGTCTGGAGAAACGGGTGGGCCCCTGCCCTTGTAGAGGTTACAGTCAGGCGGGGAGGCAGGCTTTCATCAAAATATCACACAAGTCAAGATGAACTTGACCCTATGGTAGAGGCTCAGGCCTGGAATAGGGGTGGAGCTTCATCTGGAATGGCTTCCCAGGATTGGTGATGCTCCACCTGAGATCTGAGGAAAGTATGGGAGGCAGCTGGGGGAGGGACCAGCAGAGTGGTCTTGCAAGGAGCAGGGCCAGCTCCAGGGAGCACCAAAGTTGGGAGGAGCCAGGGACCTTGAGGGGCTGTCCAGCAAATGTGACAGGAGATCCTGAGCTGGATAAGGACTTGAAGAACCCCAGAAGGCCATAAAGAAGATGTATATTCTGGGTCAAATTATATACTCTGAGCATTGGAAGGAGATGGGGGTGGAGGGATAGGGAGAAAAATAGTGGATCTTGAACAAGCCTTGTGAGTGAAGGGTGTCTCAGGGAACTTGGGTGGGGGTCAGGGAGGTTGGAGCTAGATCTTAAAACGAAGGGACTGGATTTTCACGGACTTGAGAGACAGAGAAGGCAAAATCCTTGGAATCATCTGTGATTCCCTTCTTTTTCTCACAGTCCCCACATTTGATCCATCAGCTCATCCCGCCGGCTTTACCTTTACAATATATCCAGAATCTGACCTCTTATCACCACCTCCATCGCTACCTCCCCGAACTAAGCCACCATCTACTCTCACCTGGATTATTGCAACAGCCTCCTAATTCTTTCTGCTTCTGTCCTTGACCCCGTACAATCTATTCTCAATACCACAGTTAGAGTGATACCTTTAAAACATAAATCAGATCATGCCTACAGCACCTGGTGGAGTCCTGTCTCATTCAAATAAAAGCTAGTCCTTACAGAGGCCAACAGGGCCTTACGAAATCTGCATGTCCCCCATTACTTTGTGACTCTAACTCCTATGACCCGACCTTTGCTTACACAACTACTCTACTGGCTTGCTATTTCTGTAACATGCCAGGTACGGTCCCACCTCACAGCCTTTGTACTTTGCACTTGCTGTTACCTGTCCTTGGAAAGCTCTTCCCCAGATCCATGCTTGCTCCCTCCTTTAGTTCCTTTGAGTCTTTGCTCCAAGTCGCTTTCTCTGCGAGACTGCCCCGCCAGCACTTCCCCTCTTCCCTGGCTGCTGGGTTTTGTTCTACTGCATTTATTATTCCTAATGTACATTATAATTCACTTATTTATCTTGTTCGTGGTCGGCCTCCCCTCACTCATGTAAGTTCCACAAGGACGGGGATTTTTGTCTGTTTTGTTCACTGTTATGTCCCCTGTGCCTGCAACAGTGCCTGATGTCACTGGTGCTCAGGCAGCCAGAAAAGAAGAAACACCTCCCCACTTTGGAGGCAGGCAGCAATCCAAAGGGATTACTATTTTGGCGCTGAGGGGTTTGTTTGCTTGTTTGCTTGTTTGTTTGTTTGTTTTGCTGAGGGGTTTGTTTGCTTGTTTGTTTGTTTGTTTGTTTTATTTCACTGGCTCCTAACAACAGCCTTTCATGGTAACAACTATTATTTTCACTGACTCCTAACAACAGCCTTTCATGGTAACAACTATTATTGGCTCCATATTACAGATGGGACAGCTGAGGCTCAGGGAGGGAGTGAAGTAAGTGGGAGATCTCGGCATCCTTCTGATCTCGAAGGACAGGCACTGGCGCCTCCACTTACTAGCTAGAGGACCCTGGGCAAGCTTCTGTCCTCTCTGTGCCTAATGTCCTCATCTACAAAATGGGCACAATCGTAGGGCTGTTGTGAGGTTTAAACAGGACAATACATGCACATTACTTAGCTTGGGCCGCATGGAAGGTGTTCAATAATGTGAGCTCATTATTGCTGGGGCTGCGCTCTGCTGCCTGAGTCAGGCCTCTGGGGTACTCCCTACCCGGGGGTCGCCATCCCATTTCCACAGGAGACTTTGGGTCAGCCTAGGGCTCTGCCTCTAAATGGCAATGGCCGGGCTTGTCCGGTCCCATTCGTTTAGGCGGAATTTAATTTCTCCCCAAGCCAAGAGCCTTCTGTTCCCTCCTGCCCTTTCTCTTGCTCTCATCAGAGGGAAAATGAGCTCCAGGAGCTTTCCTCCTGGTCCAGAAATCCAAGGTGAAGAATTTCATTAACAATCAAGGGACATAATCAACATTCTAATAATTCCAGGTCTTTACTCCCCCTGTTGCAGCCCCCCAAGTGCTCCCACACCTCTCCTTCACCCATTCCTAGCAGTTTGCACACTCACCTTGACAAAAAAAAAATCTCATTTCTTCTCCAGCCAAATTTGTTTTGCTACTCAATTCAGCACCTTACCTTCTGCCCGGATGAGATGTGCTCGGACTTCCTGGAGGTCTCCTGTTCCTAAGGGGACATGAGTGAGAACGGTGGCATCAGGAAGGGCTTTCTTCTCTTATATCTCCTGGAGGGTTCCAGGGTGAGTGACACACTTTCCCCCTAGGGACCCAGGAACCCCCTGCCAACCCCGTGGCCAGAGAAGAACCTCTCCTGATGTGGGGGGAGGTGGGGATCTCTTCCCCAGGACTGCTAAGGGGTCTAAAGCTAAGTGTTCTTTTCAAGTTTCATTTGCCTTTTACACAGAGCCAGGGCCACCTCAACCCCCTGCCCCAGCACTTGGGCAAATCTAGCCTGTACCACCTTCTGCTGTATGACTGTGGGTAAACGAATCTTTCTGAGCCTCAGTTTTCCCATCTGTTGAATGGGGATGCTGGCAATCATGCCCCTCTCTCAAGGTCACTAGAGGACTGAAATGAGATCATGCTTAGCACAGCACCTGAAGTGGGCACACGATACATAATAGTGCCACCATTATTATAAGTGTAGTAGTAGTTACATTGTCTTTGGCATTTGAATCCTGCAACATGGTATTCATCCTTTTTCTCTCCTCACTCATTCCTTCCTCCACTTGGAATACACCGAATTTTAACGGATACAATGAAGTATGGGAGATGAGGGAATATGTTCAAGAAGTATTTACAGTACAGTGTGGTCAGAGCTATGACAGGTGAAGTTCTGGGGCTACGAGAACCCAAAGTGGGTGCCTGTGTGGTGGTCCGAGCCTCTAGCGATTGCTTAATTCTGTGTTAAGACCTGAGGAACGAAGAGGAATTTGCTTGGGGATGAGGAGTGAGGGGGGTGTGAGGGTGGAAACTGTCAATTCAAAGGCCTGCAGGTGAGAACCCCAGGAGACTGGAGAGGAGACTTCCTTCTGTGGTGGTGGCAGAGGGGGGCAGTCAGGGGCCAGGCCAGGGTGGTAAACCTGGACTTGTAAGACACAAGGGGGAGTTTGGCTCTTGTCCTGAGGCCATTGGACACTGAGGAGAGTAGATAACAGAGTTTTCTCAGAGAAACCTCTGCCTGGCTGCAGGTAGGAAACTGAGAGGGGTGTGGGTGGACATGAGATGCGTGGGGAGGTGGATGGGGCCTGGGGTGGTGAAAGCTGTAGAGATGAAAGTAGGGAGGTGCATTCCAGAGGTGATCCTGGTGAGGGCTGACACTGACGGACAGGGTGTCGGAGATGATGGCTGGCTGGAGTCTGGCTTGAGCACTGCAACCCACTGGGGGACCTGGAAGAGGCACAAGGTCTGAGGAGAGAACAGCACCCTGCATGTCTGGATGCTTTGGCCCAGGTGTCTGTCTGGGAAGGTACCTGAGGGAGCTTCGAGTAGCTGGAGACAAGGTATGGAGCCCAGAAGTCCAGCATCACCCTGGCCTGGCCCAGCTCAGTGCTCTATGCAGCTGTGGTCTAAGAATTCCAGGCTCAGGGGCTGTGTTGAGAAGTTAATTCTCTAATCTCTGAATCCTCCTGAAATCCCTTCTAAGCTTTGAATGGTCCTAGGGCCCGCTTCCCAGTGGTGGTCCCCGGGCAGGGCCCAAGGCACCTTCCCTGTGCTTCATGCATTCCCACCACTCCCTACTCACACACAAACATAATACACACCCTGAGCAAATTCCAGGCTCCAAGATGCTCCCTGGGGGAAGGGAGGCAGGGACCTTAAAAGTCCAGAGGAGGAGGATAGGGAAGAGGCAGAGGAGGAGAGAAAGTCAGAGGGAGGGGGAGGAGGAGAACTAAAAGATAGCCCCAGCTCGGGTCTCCCAGGCTCAGGAAGAGGCTAACCCCTCAGGGGAGAGGGGGCAGGAACTGCTGTGCTCTAAGTGCCTAGAGATCTTCCTACTGGAGTTTCAGCTGGACAGCAAACCTTTAGATCCCCTTTCCTTCTAGCTTCTTCCTAGGACACGCCTCTGGGTCACCTCTGCAACCTCTACATATCCTCCTGAGGTGATCTGCAGGTCTGGCTCTGGGTTTGTGTGTCTGTCCCTTTTCCAAGAGGGGAGACAGGGAGTGTCTGGGGAAGGAGGAGAAGAATAAGGAAAGACTTTCGTTCCTTTCCAACGGGGACAGAAGGGGGCTGTTCCCACACGTGGTGTAGGTAAGACTGAGGATTAAAAGCCACCTGGAAGGTCACCCACCCTCACCCCTTTGGCTCCTAATCCTTCCTCCATACAGCAGCCACATTACCCTGCTGCCCCAAATCTTTCTATAGCTCCTCCGTGCCCTCAGAATAAAGTCCGAACTCTTCAACAAGGCTGACGGGGGGTGGGGGGCCTCTGTCCACTCGGCAGCCTCTACATTAACACCCCTCCCCTCAAAGCCTCCAGGTCTCTTTCCACTGTTATTTCCTCTGCTGGCCCAGCCCCACACCTGACCCTCTTTCCTCATTCTTTAGGTCTTAGAAACCCTGAAGGAAAATTTCTCAGACCACCTCTCTGAGCTAGAAAATGTTCCTCCTTTTGATACCCCAGGGCGCTACTGATCTCCCCCTCCCCTACTGCAGCCTGGGCCCCCACCCAGCTCTGATCACTGTGTCACACCTGCCTGACCCTTTCCCTCTCAAGCCTGAGAGCACTGTGAGGGCTGGAACTTGCCTTTCTAGAACCCTCGATGCCAGGCACCATGCCTATCACCCACTGGATATCAATGGACGGAACGCCCCAGGAATCACCAGAATGGTATTATCTTTCAGGCTAGTTACAGATCACCAAGATGAACTTATTTTTGAGATCCAGGGAGTGGAAGGGACTTGCCCAAAGTCACAGAGAGGGAGCGCTGAGCTAAAAAAAAATAACTCAGGAGCCCTAACTCTGGGGATCTTGACCTTTCATGGAGGGATCCAGGGATGAAGTAGAAGCAGCTGGCAGGAAGTAGACAGGGGCACGCAGTAGGAAGAGGCAGCCTGAGGGTCCGGCAGCAGCCCCCACGGGTGTGTGCACAGATGTATGCTGCGCTTGACTGGCTGGGAATCCCCTCCTGCTGCCCCTCAGTGAGGGGACCCAGCTCCCTAGGGAGGAGCTCACCTAGGACTAGGTGATGGGAGTGCTGGGGAGCCAAATTGGCCAGGCTCTCAGATTAGGAATTTACGTCATCTCAGAACCCTGTAGAAACTGAGAGTGGGTACCCAGGGGGCAAGGCAAGCACTGGGGATGCAATCACAGGCTAATAGCCTCCCAGTCTGAGATGCAATTAGGGATGGACTCCCAGTGGGCCCCGAGGCAGCGGGAAGGGCAGTTAGTTGTTTGGATTTGGGGGTGGGGGCTGACCTCTGCCACTCCTGCTCAGGGTCAGTTGATGGCACAGATGCAGTAAGGAGACACCGTTAAAGAAGGAAGAGTAGAGACGTGGGTAGTGAGGAAGAGGGGAGATTAGAGGTGAAGCACAATCATGGGAGATCAATGGGGCGGGGTATTTTTCCAGAACCCCAGATGCGGCAGTGAAAGAGCTGAGCTGAGTAACTTAGATTCCCAGCCTTTCCGAGTGGATTTCCTTCCCTATAAGCTAGGAAGCAGTTTATGTTCCCTATCGTACTTCCTCTCACCCTGTTATTTCCTCTGCTGGCCCAGCCCCACACCGGACCTTGGTGTGGGGAGCTGTTGTGCAAGTGATGTAAGAAAAAGCATGGAGGGTGCTTAGGTCGAAACCCGACCCTTACCAAAGGCTCAGTAAATGCTCATCGTCAATGGTGGTGACTTAGGGAGACAGGATCACATACTGGGCATACACACAGACTTTGGAGTCATGGACCTGGGTTCAACCCCAGCTCTCCCACTCACCTGCTCAATGACTTTAGGCAAAGACTGTCATCTGTAAGCAAGGCCGATAGCAGTACTTAACCTTGGCCAGGGGTGAGAGGAAGTACAATAGGGAACATAAACTGCTTGAGACACAAGTTCCCCCTAAACGGTAGCTCCCAGGATGAAGCGGGGTCACCCCTTGGGTGACAGATCACAGCCCCAAATCCTCTGCCCTGAGACCATGAGGCAGCTCTCTCTGACCTCAGGGCTCCAGCAGGAGCCCTACTACCCCAGTCTGTCCAAGACAGAGGTTTTCAGAGCTGGCTTCCTGCTATAGCCTTGAGAGGGGCCGACAGGGACTCGTGACTGTGGTTCAGAGGATGGGTTCTGTTTAGAAACTGCCACCAGATACGTTGCAGCTGTGAGGAGCTGGGAATCTGCTGGACAAATTTGGTCCTCCCAGAACTGCAAGCCCGGCTCAGCTCAGAGGGGTGGAGAGTGGAGGGGTGAGGAGGGATGAGAATAGGGTGCCATACTCATCCTAACGGGCCTTTCCTGAGCACTTTATGTCATCTAATGTCATCCTCACAACAACCTCATGAAGAAGGTATTATTCCTGTTTTACAAATGGGGAAACTGAGATTGAAGAGATGAAGTGCCAAGCCCAAGGCTGTCTAACTAGTGTCAGGCCCAGGATCCAAAGTCAGGATTGCCCCAGAGCCCAGTTTTTGAAAGGTCAGCCCAGCAGTTCTGAACTTCACTGGGAAGCTTGGTACCAACCGGTGTCACACACACTCTGGCAGGATCCCCTCTGCCCCCATTCTGGAAGTCTGGCACTGTTAACAAGCTGGTTCTCTGGGGACCACTGGGGAAAGGCCCAGGCTAAATTCTAGCTGAGCTGAGCTGGAGACCTGTGTCTATCCCACAAGGTCACTGTCTGGGCTGGAGGTGGCGGTGCCCCAAGGGCTGGGCTTGGCCCAGCTCATTCCAGCCTGTCCCGGCTCCGCTCCGGCTCTGGCTCCATGGTTCCGCCTCACCTGCCTGCCTGGCCAGGGAATACGTCCAGGTGCTTTGGGATAAAGAGGAAGTTCAGCCCGAACCTGCTGAGGCGGCTGCTTTGAGGTAAATATAAACCTGGATTTCCTGGGCCCTGAATGACTCAGCACAGCTGGGCCCAAGGTTTTCTTCTCCTTTCTTGGTAGAGAAGGTGGAAACTTCAGAGAAGAGCTCTTCTCCCCAGCTCCAACACAAGCACTGGCAGAAGTCACTCTGTCCCTGTCCCCAGGGCCCAGCTGAGGTGGAGATAGTCTGGTCTCACAGCAGGAGCATGGGCCACTGTGGGTCTGGGTTCAAAGCCCAGCCCTGCTACTTTCCAGCTGTATGGCCCGGGTCCCAGTCTGTAAGATGGGGGTAATCGCACCCACCTCCGCAAAGATTAATAAGGAACCGTGGCGAGGAAAGCACAGGCAGTCTGCAAGGGTTTGTTTCTTTTCCTCCTCAGCCCCCAAGCCTCTCTGGCAACCAAAATCCACCATCCGCAGCAGAGTCGTCTCCAGACTCCTCTTCAAAACCCAGGAGGCCGGAAGAGAAGGGCGTCGTGAAGTCTGCCTAGGATGAAGCCCGCGCAAAGCCCCGACTTCCACACCAGTGGGATGGAAGTGGTGATTGAGTTACGGACGCCTGAGAGAAGCAGGGTTGGCAAGGCCTTAGAAAGCAGATTCTGGCCCCACTCCCTTATTTTATAGAGAGGAAAGGAAAAGAGGGGAGCTGAGGGCCAAGGTGACCCAGAGAGTCAGGAACCGGTCGAGTCAGATTCGAATCCAGTTTGCCTGTGATTTTGCTTCCTTGGTGTCAGGAGAGACGGGTCCTGGGGGAGGGACCCAGTCTAAACTGGGAAAGGAGGTCCCCTGACCAGGAGGCCTGCGGCCCTTGGCCCCTTCCCTAGCACTTGGAACAGTGCCTGGCACATAGCAGGCACTCGATAAGTATTTATTGAATGACTGAGTGAATGAATGAATGAATGAATGGGGCGGCAGAAGTACAAAGGTGTCCTTCCAAGATAGGAGGGTGTCTCTGAGACTATGGTGACCTTGAGAAGGGGCCTGCAGGGCCTCCCCAGGGCAGAGTCCACATATCTACTTTGCCTCCTCCAGATAGCAGCTGTAGGAGGAGGGGGAAGGGCATTCCACAGGGACAAGAACTGGAACCGCAGCCAGAGGGATGGAAGTCAGACAGCAAGGGAATTATGTGAAGGAGGCAGGGAGGCTGGGGTGGCTTCTGCCATCAGATCTCTGTGAGGGAGGAGTGCTCTGTCTGAGGGGGGACTTTGTGAGGGGGAGATATCTGAGGGAGCCCTGAGTCACACTTGCTCAGGGCTGGCACCTAGGGCTCCGTGGGCAAAGGCTACCTCAGCTCCTCAGAAGCAAACCAAGCTCCACTTTCGCTGCTCAGGATTCTGTTGCCATGGAGATACTGAAGGCTCCTGTAAGAGCTTTGGAGGCACTGGGTGTGGACTGCCCTTAGCATGGTTTGAAGCTGGGCAGTTGGGGTGGGGTGCAGCTGGGCAGCAAGGGGATTTGGTAGGACCTTGTCAGGCACGACATCCACAGACATATACAAGGTGGCAGCCACTGGATTTAGAGTCCACAGACTTGGGCCTGAATCCCAATTATTAACCCGTGGCCCTGAATAAGCGACATCACATCTCTGAGCCTCAGTTCCATCACCTGTAAAATGGGGTTGATAATACTCTTCACAGGGTTGTTGTGCCAGTCACTTGAGCCTGTACATGGAAAGCACAGTGCTGGGGCCCAGTGAGGACTCAGTTAAGTGATAACTATTACTTCTGTAACTAGATTGAGGATTGGGGCTCTGTAGGAGTCTACCCCGCAGGCAGCAGCTCCCTGTCCTCAACCTGCTCTCTGGGACTCCCGAGTGAGCCTTGGGAGAGGCCTGACTCTTTCTCCACAGACAGAGGTGATCAAGAGCAGGAGTTATGTCATCCTTTGAACATGGGCCTGGAGGCTCTGCTGCAGGCACATCTGAAAAATAAATAATAACAACTTGAATAATTCACAGAATCCGTGTGAATAATTCACCATGGCCTCCGAAGCACCAGCCGATTAGTCACTGCAGACCCAGGCTCTGATCCTGTCTGCCTCTGGCGGCCCCACTGGCCCTGGGGAGGGTGGCCTGGCGCAGGTGCAGGAGGTGGAGGGCATGCAGGAACACTTGAGGGGGCCTTCCCGAGGCTGCAGGGGTCTGGGGGAGCAGTTGGGGGAGTAGGGGTCTCTTTGGATTCTACAGAGACTCACCAGCTGAGGAAGCCAAAGGGGACTGTCCTAGGGTCCCGGAGTGAGGGGGATCCTGCAGTTGGCCATCTTGGCTTCCCCTCTCTGGGCGGCATGTCAGAGACTTGGAGGGAAAGGGAAAG
>NW_006443124.1:4229173-4233796 GCF_000325575.1 Pteropus alecto
CCCCTGCCAAGCCCACCGCCCCCTTTTAGTTACTGTGCGACTTGGCTGAATGGCTTAAAAGTTTCAGGTCTCCGTTTCCTTCTCTGTAAAATGGGGATTGAAAACACCAACTTTATAACATTATTATTGTTCTGCAGATGAAATGATGTAATGACCATAAATTGCTTAGTGCAATGCCTGGCACATAGTAAGTGTTAAAAACAGTAGCTGTTACAGATACTCATTATCTTTCCAAAGATAGCATGTTGGGGACTCGGGGTAGGAAGAGGGCTGCTCAGATGTTGCAGATGTTCATATAAAACATGATCTGCAGACCCAAGAGCTGGGCATAGATGGCTGGCCAACCCAGGGGGCCCTGACTGTTAAGGTGTGCGGCACCCCAAGACTGTTCAAGTAGATGCTCCACTCAGAACACCAAGTATCCTGTTTATTTCCTCCCAAGCACTTGCTACAATTTGTGATTATTTTCTTCGTTGCTTATTCACTTTCGAATAAGTAACTAGTGCCTTCCCCACTAGTTTGTGAGCTCCCTGAGGACAGGGACCTCATCTGTCTGGTTCACTGTTATCTGCCCTGGCCCTAGAATACTGCCTGGCACATAGTAGGTGCTCAGTAAATACTATGGATTGAATGAATAGATTCATCAGCTGGGCGAGGTTTTAAAAGGCGTGAGATTGTGAAAAGCTGCCTCCATTGTGCGTAGTGAGGAGGGGTTCTGGGGACAGTAGCTGGGTGTGCAGCTCAAAGCTGGGAAGGTGGTTCTGGGGCTGGCCTCTGCCAGACTGGCCGCGGGTGATGCTGCATGGGCAGGGGCAATGCCATCTCCCCCTGTCTTCACCACCTCCCAGGGAAGCCATCCCCAGACCAACAGTACAAGGAAGGCTTAGTGGTGGCACAGGCTCGCTGAGCCTTCCCCAGTAATGATTTAATCGCTTGTTTAGAATTTCCTGTGGCATTAATGATTATTCCCCAGAACAGGGAGAATAATTGGCTGTGTTCTCACTGTGAGCGAGCTCCCCGTTAGCGGGGAGCTAAGCCTGTTCTTCTGTAATCTTCTTCTCTCACCTGCCTGCCACTCACTCGCAGGGTGTTGGAGATGGATGAGCTCATGTGTGCAGAGCTGCTGGTAAGCCACCTGGAGGCTGCAGGACCCGGCTGGGGCGCGGAGGCTGCATGGATGGTGGGGAGAATGAGAAAGAGACGCTCGGAAATGCAGAGACCGAGGGAGAAACAGCAAGGGCCAGAGACTTCGAGCGGGAATGATACTGGAATGTGTTCTTGGGCCTCAGCTCAAAGCTTCCAGGCCTCCCCATCTGCCGCACTCTTGCTGCTTGACAAAACCTTCCATGCATGAATGCGCACCCTCCTGTCTGTGCACACGTGGATATCTCTAGTGCAGTGGTTCTCGACGAGAGGGACCTGGATCGGCAGCATCAGCAGACATGGGTATTTGCTTGAAATGCACATTCACAGGCCCCATCCCAGACCCACTGAATCAGAAACCAGGATGACGGTGGAGCCTAGCACTCTAATAAGCTTTCTAGGTGATTCTGATGCACCCAAGTGTGAGATGCCTGGCTCTGCTGTATAGAGTGTGTAGAGAGGTGTGAGCTGGGTGCACGTCCTCTGTGGGGATGGCCACATGTACACACATGTAGGGTGTCTGTGTGAGCATTCGGACCCCTGTCCCAAGCCAGAGGCCAGAAAAGGCCCAGGCAGAAATCGGGTCCCACCAGAGGGCCCAGGGCTGCTGCTCAGGGAGAGGGGGCTCAGGTCTAGCTATCAAATGCCCCGCCATGTCCCCCGCCCTTGGGCGGCCACAGGACCCTCTGCCTGGGGGTCTGATGGGGTAAGAGGGGCCACCATCCCTGCCAGGGCCTCCATAGAGTAGGCCCGGGAGCAGGATCTGTGGAGAGTTGCTAGACTTAGCCTTGACACCCTCACACAGAGCCTCCCTAGGCAGGGGACTCGGCCTGCCCGGCCTCTCCATGTGCCCTGCTGTTGGGCTTTGAGGAAGTGAGTTTTCAGGGATTGAGCAATTTAAGGAGGATTATGCAGGCTGGTGGGAAATGAATTATCAGCTGAGAGCCAAGAGGGGAGCAACCACCTGCAGGAGCAGCCTAGAAGATGCAGCACAACTTGGGCCCGCGAGTGATGTTTCTGAAAGGGGGAGTAAGAGTCGGGGTGGGGTGAGAATGCCCCCGAGGCTCTGAGGGTGCCTCTGGGGTGTGAGGGTATTGCAGGGGGAGGAGAGAGAAGAGGAAGGAAGGGGGAGGGGAAAGGGTGGGGAAAGATGGGGGTGAGGAAGGAGTGGGGAGAAGAAAGATGGGTGCAGCAGAACGCAGGAAGCTGTGGGAGGGTGGCAGACTGCGAAGAGTGAGGGAGGAAGGCAGGGGGAGGAGAAGAGGGAAGAGCAGAGGACAGGAGACAGTCTAGGTGAAGGAGGGAAGGGAAGAAGCGGTGCGGAGGTCAAGACAGCACAAAAATGACAGTGGTGTTCCGAAAGAGGACGTCGCTGGAGAGCGGGGATACCCAGGGTGGGGAAGTGGGGTTATGGGTGCCTCCCCTGCCCCAGGCTCACCTGAAGGAAGGGGCGTGGGCATGAAATTCACTATGAATCTGAAATAAATGAGAATGAGCTGCTTGTTGAGTTTTATATTTAACAAGACAAATAAATGGAAGGAATATGAATAATTAGGAAGTAATGAAGACCTTGCAAAAATAGCTTTTTCTTAAAAAAACAAGGTAGCAAAGAAAATACTCAGAACATATGGAAATTGCCCATCTCGGGCAGGTGCATGAGTCAGCAAGCTGGCCCTGGGGATGGGAGTGGGGAATGAGGGAGGGAAGGGGGAGGAATTGGCCATCAGCCAAGTCCTGCCAGAGTAGGCTGGGAAGTTGAGATCATGGGCCTCTCCTGTGCTTCTCTGCTGGAGCATCCGCGACCCATTTGGGGGAGACCATGACAGTCCCCAGCAGTGATGCTGACCTCAGATGTCTAAGCCCAAATCCCAGCCTCTCTCACTTCCTTTAATTACCGCTGGGGACCGTCATCCATTAATTTTGTGCAACCCTTTCTGAACTCCTTTCTATTTTCAGCTTGTGAAGACCCCTCGGGGGTAACAAATTCTAGAAGTTGGACAGCAGCTGTGTAAAGCAGGACTTCCCTTTAGAAATCCTAAATTATGTAACTCGAGCTTCAGAAGGGACCTCCTTGTTCTGGGCTAATGTTTTCTTATCAGAAACTAGGGAGGTTTGGGTCAACACTATTCCTCCCCTCCCACCCTCGCCCCCGCCCGCCCCGGGTTTTCAACAGCCCCTTTGCTCACACATTCCAAATATTCTGAGTTTTGGGGTCAGAAAGACTTGTGTCCAAATATGCGCTCTACCACTTTCTAGCTGTGTGACCTTTAAGCAAGTCACTTATCTTTCTGTCTTTAGCATTTCCACCTGAAAAATGAGAAATAGTTATATCACTTCTTTCAAAGATTGAGACATGATAAAATAATGTACGTAAATCATCTCAAACAGTTCCCAGTACATATTAAGTCATGCCTGTGCCAGGTGCCGTTCTAGGCCCCCATGGGAAAACCGTCAGCAAGATGGGGAGTCTGCTGACCTCGGGGAGTTTACATTCCAGGAAGATGTGGGGAGATGACCGCGCTCTAGGAAACAAATCAATACAGGGATTCCAAAGAGTGATGGCACCTCTGAGGACAATAAAAAGGTAATGAGAGGGTGGGGGACAGATGGCTAATCTGGGAAGGCCTCTCTGTAGAAGTGACATTTGCACTGAGAAGAAGCCAGATAAATGGATGTAGGGGAGGAATTTTGGAAATTAATCTCAGGATTCGTGAGCAGTTCAGGGGCATGTTTTCTGTATCCTGCAAGTTTTGTAGAATTTGACCCCCCAGCCGTCTTCCCACTCTCCTTCCTTCTCGAGTTTCCTCCTCCTCTGGGCTGAAGAGTCCCCTCGTGGGTTAATGGGTCCCAAGGCCGAGAAAGGCATGGAGCAGCAGAGGGGCTAAGAGTTCTGCCTCCTCCTTACCTGGCTCCCATGCTGTCCCTCCCCTGGTTCGTTCCCCTCGCTGGCTGCCCATGGTGATGGATGCCTCCTTCCTAGGGCTGAGTCATGTACTGCGTCCTACAAGCTTTGGGCGAAGTCTCTGCCACCGCTCTACTCCCTGCCCCCACAGGAGGCTGATTTATAGGGGGTTTCCCCAGGGACATGCAAGCATTCCGATTCACTCTGGTTCCAAGGCTACAGGAGAAGAGGCCACTGCCCAGAGCTACTTTCTTCAATGCACACAAGGAAACTGAGGCCTGGAAGGGAGGTTGTGCCACACGTGGCAGTGGCTGAGCAGGGGCTTGAGGCCAGCCAGACCTCCAGACTCTGTGTCCAGTGCTCTTTTTCCTGGCACACTTGGTTGCTCGGCTACTTTTGAGGCTTTGTCAGGGTCTCAGCTTCAGGTTCAGAGCTGGGTTTGTGCAACTCCCTTAACTAGCCCCAGCCTGGACCTGTATGCAATTAGGTTCACAGAGGCCCTGGGACTCACCCGTGGTGCCTGCTTAGAGTGCGTGAGGAGGAGGTTTTCGGTGCTGCAAGGGGCTTTAGAAGGAAAG
>NW_006443124.1:4233849-4281122 GCF_000325575.1 Pteropus alecto
AGTGTTATAGTTCAGTGGTTCTCAAATTTCAGCCTGAGTAGAATCACCTGGAGGGCTTGTTAAAGCACAGATTGCTGGCTTCCACCCTGGAGAGTTTCCCATTCAAAGGGTCTGGTGTGAAGTCTGATAATTTGCATTTCTAACAAGTTCTCCGGTAACACTGATGTTGCTGGTCTGAGGACTGCACTTTGAGAACTATTGCTATAATTGATTAGTGCTCTCAACTAGGGGTATAAGAATTGGGAATTGTGACAAGTGTGCCATGTATTTGCCATCCCCCTTCTAGTAAGACTGCCGAATCTTTTTGTCATAAATTGCGAATCTTTAATTCATAGGCATCCAAAGTTATCTTTTCAAAAATGCCAATCCGATTACGTGACTTAAAACACTTTGAGGACCCTCAGAAAAGGCAAATGCCTTATGTAGCCTATAAGGTCTTACACTGTGTGGCCACTGCTCACTTCTCCAGCCTTATCTTAAATTACACGGTCATCTATATCTCCCTTCGGTCTCTCTCACTGGCTAGCATTCCTTTGGCCACAGGACATTTGCACATGCTACTCCCACCGTCTGGAATGCTCCTACTACTAGTCGTGCTCATTGCCTAATAAACTCTAACTTCCTTCTCAGATCTCAGGTCAGGCAGATATTGTCAGAGAGTTGTAAACTCTGTGAAGGGAGTAAATCAGGATGATGAGCCAACGTGTGGCTATGGGGGTATATTTCAAATGGAGTGTTCAAGGAAGTCTTTTTGGAGGAAGTGACACTTGAACTGAGGCCTAAATTATGAGAAAGCTGTAACCAGGGCCAAGTTCTCCATTAGAAGCAGTAGCACAGTACCTAGGAACCATGAACATATTTTAATTTCTTTTGAAATCAGAAGAAAACAATGAACTTTTAGTTTGAAGAAAATATTTTAATATGTAATAATATATTCATGCTTATACCAATGTAAGCATAAAATATCATTTTTATGGACTAAAGAACCCACAAAAGAAGAAACGCTCATGAAAGTCAACGTGGCCCTGGCTCTAACCATGGGAAAAGTGCCAGAAGAGCATTCCAAGCAGAAGGAACAGCAAGTGCAAAGGTCCTGAGGTGGGTATGAACTGGGCCTGTTTGGGGAGCAAAAAGAAGGTCCCATGGCTGAAGTGAGGTGTGTGGATTGAAGAGAGTGACGAGGGACAAGTTGCAGGGTCAGATCATCTGAGTCTGTGTGGACAGATGTAGGCCAGTGTGAGGGGGTGAGCTGATGACCGAGAGGGCCACCACTGACTGATCTTGGGAGCAGAAGGTGCTGGGCCGCTTCTCAGAGTCAGAGTGACTGAGGCTGGACCTGGACCAATGCGTCCTCCCACACACCCACCTTTAACGGAGGGCTGAATGAAAACCTGACTGCTGCAACCTGGCAGCAGAGATACAGGCCCAGGCAGAGCCTGTCCCCTGACAGCTCACAGTCCCTCAAGAGATTTCCTCCACCGCCCCTACCTAAGAAAAAAAGTGTTCTGTGCCTCTTAGGCATAGCAATGAACAGGTGTTGTTTGGCAGGCATTTCCGGGACTGGGAGATGTTTCTGAGTTGGGGGAGCTGTGCCCCTTTGTCTTGGCCTCATTTCTGGGGCTCACGCAGCCCCTCCCGGGGGCAGCCAGACTTGGGGGGGGGAGGGTAGGTGGGGCTTCGGCAACTGAGATACAGCGAGTTGCTATTTAAAGCTGCCGGCAGCTCGCCCCTTCTGTTCACGGCTCTGCCGGGTGGGAGCTGCCATCGTCACGCACCCACCGGCGCCACAGGAACACAGCAGCCCAGTGCACCCACACAGAGACGTGGGGGAGGGTCTTTACTACCCTTACTGCCAGGCAGGGCTTGTAAGGCAGGACCGATAAGGCAGGAGTGGACCCTGGATAGCCCCTCACTGCAGCTCCATGTTTCCGCCCACAGCCCAGGGATGTAGCCTAAATTTAGGTCACCCCGCCCCCCATTGTCTACAAGTGTAACCAATTAACAGCTTTCTGAGGGTGTCGGTGGTGGCAGGGGGATCTTCAGGCCCGTGTGGGATTGGAAGGCCGTCCTAGGCCCTGGGGGAGGATGCTGGAGGACCTGCCCCTCCCACAGTGGCGGCCCTAGACTGTTCATGACCCATCCCCTGTCCCCTCCCCCTATTGCTCACATCTCCCAGGGTCCCACAGTGGGAGTTGTATGTGGGAGCTTCACAGGGTTTGCAGGGGTTCAAAGCACAAGCTATGGAGGCAAATGGGCTCTGGTATGAATCCAGGCAGGTGACAACCTCTCTGAGTCTCAGTTTCTTTCTCTGGGAAGTAGGGATAAAAATAAGTGCACCTCATAGATAGCTGTGAAGATTTTATTTGAATTAAAAATGTACAGAGCCTTCCCATAGCCTTGCACAGAGTAAGCTCCCAGCGAGTGATGGCTTTGCCAATATTACTATCATTATCATGATATATTTTGAAATTGGTCTTCTTTCCCCAAAACCAGGGCCCAGCATGTGCACAGACCCTGGGGCATATGGGGATTTCCAGCAGCACTGACTGCAATGTGCTGGAGACTGCGTCCCTGCCCTGACCCTCACCAACAGAACGCCCAGCTCACAGACCCCAGGCACAGCAGCTACTACGGGGTCCTTTTCCGGTGGGAACTGCTGATTCAGCCAGACCAGGGGTACTGGGAACTGGGGCTCTTCTTTCTAGACAAGACAGACAGGCAGATAGACAGATCGATCGCCTACAGGGCCTGAGTACAGTGATGAGGGATCTGTAAGGGGAATGTCCTTATAATAAGAAGGGCTGTTAGCAACTCAAAACTACAGGAGGAGAGAAGGGACAGGAAAGCCTAGGGCCCGAGAGGTGAGGGCTGGAAGCAGCACAGTGAGAAACGGGAGCAGGGAGCCCTGGCATGAGGTGGAAATGGGTGAGCAGCAGGCCAAGGGGGTGCCCAAGGAACTCCTCCTCACAGCCTTCACCACATCTATGCTTCTCTACTTCATGTAATACCTCCTTCACCCATCCTATCCTCCCTTCACCCACATTTGCTATCTCTTGAACCCTCAGCCAATGTCACGTCACTGCACGCCTCATCCCCTCCATATGCTCAAGGTCCCCTGCATCACACCCCTGTCTCCCTTCTTCTATCTCACCTCTTCTCTGAACCCCATCCTGACCACATCACTGCACCCAGTGGTGTTACGACCCCCACCCAAGCCCTCCACTATCCCACCTAGGGTCCTCTCTAGGCAGCCCCAGGTCCTCTGCCAAAGTCCCAGGACTCCCCCTCTAGCCCAGCTCCCTCTTCTGGGTCCCCATCACCCTCTTCCGTCATCGTGTTCCGTAGCCAGCCGCCTGGAGCTGAATCAGAGCCACAGAGCTAACATTTTGCACACACGTCTCTCCAGATGACAGGCAAGATGGGCCTTCTGCCCTCAGCCCACACATACCCGTGCTCAGGAAGCACAGAGAGCCAGGGCTGCACCCCACATGGCAGAGAGAAGAGCTGGCAGGGCGGGGTGGGGGGGCTTCCTCTTCTGGATAACTGGCCTAGACATGGCCCCTCAGACCTTCGTTCATGGTTGGGATCACCTTTTAGGGAGCAGAAAAAAGAATACCATGTGAAATGGAGAAAGACACAGACTAGTAGAGGCAACCAGGGAATTCATATCAGAGACAGAAGAACAGGGAAGAAGAAGCGGGGAGAGAGACTGAATAGAAACAGACATCAGAGACAGGGACAAGGAGGGACAGAAATAGGAAGAGAGAAAGGGAGAGGGACTGAGGAGGGAACACAGAGGAAAAGAAGCAGAGATGAGTGAAAGGAAGGCGAGGCACTTGCGAGAGTAAGAGACGGAGAAGAAAAGCGACGCTGGAAGCCAACAGGAGCTGTCACCCAGGAGGGAAGAAGCTGTCAAGAGTCCAGCAAACCCTGAGGGAAGACCTCAGACCTGCTCAGGGAAAGCTGAACCCAAGGCTTCTGCGGAAGGACTCAGGGCTGCACCCAGAATGGGGAGCAGAGGCAGTTCCTAGGCCCCCCGGGACCAGAGGGGAGCTGCTGGCAGGTGAGCCTGAAGAGACAGAGAAGACCACGCACCCCCTGACCTGGCAGAGCCCAGGCCCAGACTCATGCTAGCAAGGATCAGGCCGATCCCAGCAGAGGCCTCCTGATGCCAGCCCAGTGTTCTTTTGCTGCCGGCATTGCTTCTGCCCAATCATATTCACAGAATCCAACTTTAATTGCACAACATTTAATTACCTATGTGCCAGGTACTTACATCCATTATCTCTTTTAATCCTTCCACATAAAATGCTTGCAAGGCCAACACCAGTGTCACCCCCACTTTACAGATAAGGTAACTGAGACTCAGAAACATGAAGGGCCTTGTTTATATCTGTCTAACTCGACCACATTAGCTATGAGCCTCTGCTTTCCTAGCAGTGCCAGGAGGTTCCATCTCTGTTCTAACATTTTGTGATTCTGCAGTTTTCCCAACACATACACATGGGTGGACCCCAGGAGACAGACAGACACACACACACACACATGTGTTCCCAGGAGGGACTGGGTGTCTGTCCTTTATCTGCCCCTTGGCCCCGGCATCTTTGGCTTCCCCTCCACAGTATCTCAGATCACCTCCCTCTAGTTCAACAGCTAAGCATGAGGATGACGTCATTCCTTTTATTTAAAGAAAAGGGCTGAGTTGGAGCTTCAGGATGAGAGTCCACGTGAGAACAGGAGGCAAGTGACTGGCCACCCCAGCTCCCGGCCCAGCCTTTCTGTCCCCCAAGCTGCCATCTGCTGAGTTGTTTCATGCCGTGAGAAGCACCCCTGAGAGGGCCCTGCTTAGCACGTGAGCAGCATGGATGAGGCCGACGGGGGAAGGAGAGAAGGGGCCAGAGGTCTGTGAGGATATATGTGTTTGTTAAGAGCTTTCTGGGGTCAAGGAACATGCAGGGAAACTGAGGCTCCAGGGCATCCAGTCCGTCATCCAAGGCGGTTATCTACATGTGGCATCCTGGTAGGAGGGTAGGAGGGTAGGAGGCTGACTCCCAGACAAACTGAGTCTAAGATCTTCCTCTCTCATCCTCTAGTGGTCAGAGTCTAATCACTTGTTTCTTTCTGAGACACCTGAGAGGGGGCACCAGTGAGGAAAGAGCCCCTGGCCCAGGAGTAGGATCTACTCAGCTTCCCCAGGACTCCCAACTCCTTTCCAGGCCCTCTTCTCCCTCTCAGCAATATCCCTGCCCCTTTGAGGCCTCAGCGTTTATGACCTCATTTAAATCTAGCAATATCGCTAGGAGGTTGGCACGACTATTATCATCCCCATTTTACAGTCAAGGCAACCGAGACTTGGAAAGGGTGAGCAGCCTGCCTAAGTCACACAGCAGGGAAGTGGCAGAGCCAGGGTGCAAATCCAGGGTTGTCAGGTTCCAAAGCCACTCTCCTCTGCTTCTCACTATTCTGCAGGGCTCTCCCTCAGCTGCCTCAAGACTCCCACAGCTTCCCTGCGTCCCTAACCCTCTAACAAGGCTGAGGTGTGTATTAGGAGTCCAAAAGCCCCTCTTCTCTGCAACCTGTCCCAGCAAGAGGCTCCAGACCAGGTCATGAGGACCACCATCTTCTGTTTTCCTAATCTGTTCGTAGAGTCCCCCACCTAGGCAGCCTTCAGTGAGTCCCTGCTAGAAGCAGGCAGAGATGCTCGTTCTATATTTTATTTAGCCACTAATTGCCTGCATTTAAAAGGCATCACAGTGCCACAGTCGTCCTCTGCCTCATGCCCTAATGCGTGTTTCTGCATGAAGGGACACTGGGGCAGGGGAATGAGTGAGAGAGGGGCCACGGTCTCCCCAATGACAGCTTTAAAAGCCTGACCCCAGCACTGAGTGCTGGAGGATGTCAGGTTGTCACCCTGAGAAGCGAGAAGGGGCATGCAGGGGCTGGGCCCTCTGCGGAAAGGAGAAGAGAGGTCAGGGCCCCGGCAAGGGCCAAGAAGGAGTGGGAGGGGGTGCTCCATGTCCCCACTCACCCCTAGAATGAGGACCTAGCTAAGGGAGCCTTACCCAGAATGCCTTGCATCCAGCTCAGTTCCCCGGCCTAGAAGACTCTGCAATAAAGCAGCTGCTTGGGAAAGGACGCAGCGCAGGCCTCAGTCACATCAGCTGTGATCAGAAAGGAGACAACCTTTGAATGTTGCTTAGGAGGAAGAGATGGAAGCTGAGGGAGGTGGGGGTAAGCGTGGGGAGGCGGAGGTAAGTGGATGAGACGGGTGGTCAATGGCGGGTAACTTAGAGACAGCCCCAGTAGTCCCACTTGGGGTTTTCCATGTGCTCAGAAAGCGCATACCCTGGTAGAGGAAGAAAAAAACTGTTTTCCACTGTTTTCCACTGTTTTCCAGTCACTGCCAGGACTAACTGTGAGCCAAATATCATCTCACTCTGACTCCGACCCTCACACCAATAGCAAATACATACTTCAGCCGCAATTCTACTGACCCTCACCTCATCTCCAACTCTAACTCCAGCCCTCATCTCAACTACAAGTTCACCCTCAATCCCACCCTTGATACCCAAATCAAGCTGAAGCCCACCTCAGATTCTTACCCCAATAGCAATAATAATTCTAATCCCATTTCTAACTCCAACCCCAACTTATCTCTAATCTCAACCCATTCCTAACTCCATCTTTCCTCTAATATTCACCTCAGATGGAAATCCAGACATTTCCTACAGGTGGCCAGGTGAGGCTGAGGCTAATGGTCTAGGAACCAGACTTGGAGAACCACTGGGCAGAGGAGACTCACGGCTGCCTGGTATCTACTGCCTGCCTACCTTTAAGCCAGGCCCTTATTTGAGGAGCCCAGGATCAAGCTACTGGCCTAGCCTTCCCCAAGGATGAAAAGACTGACTATCTTGAGGGACATCTATAATTACAAGAGTTGGGAAGCTCTGATCCATAGAAATGGAGATGTTTAGAATATTGATGCTTCGGTGGACGTCAGATGGAAATCCGCCTCCAGCTTCCTTTTCAGCCCTTATTTCTCACCCGACCCAAGCCTTTCTCCAGCTCAAGTTGACCTCCTAACTGTAACTGATGCCAGTCCCTCACCCATGCCCAGCCCCTGGCTTGGTCCCATGGCACCCGGATAAGGCTGAATGTGGGCTAGAGGGCTGCCACCTTGAGTCAAGCCACCACCTTGAGACAAGCCACCAAGCTATGGGAACTTTGGGGTGGTGTCTTCCATTTCTCAGAGTGCTTGAGGCCCCATCTCTGAGCGCAGGAGCCTGGGCCTCTCCCGCCATGTTCAGCTCTCTGTAATCTGCCCAATGACACCAGGACATGGGCAGGGGTGTGACAGGCCCCCAGCTGAGGAGCCATGCTCCTCCTGAGGAATGGTGAGAAATTAGCACTCTGCACAGCGGCCTCGCCACTGCCATTCCTCACACCTGTTCTGGTTAGTTTCTAAACGGCCAAAGGCCGAGCCTAATGGGCCACCTGCTTCCAGTTCAGTGGACAATCAGGGAGAGCAGCCCCCAGGGTTTCCCACAGACTGAGGGCCTCTGTGCTCTGCTAAAAGGATGACATTTACATCCATCAGGAGAGATGGGCACTCTGAAAGCTGGGAATCCTGCAGCCACTTAGAGAATGAGCAAGTTAGAGCGCTCTGCTGAGCCCTAAGAAGCAGGAAAACTTCCTCTCTGGGGATGGGCATAAAAGTCATCCCTGTTAGTGGCTGGAGTGCCAAGGAGCCATCGTCTGAGCTCAGCAAATGCCAAGTGATTAAGCCTCCAATGTGCAAAGCCTTCCAAGCAACCCCTCCAAGAGCGACTCCGTGTACCCGCCCTGTTCCTGGAGCCCACCACCATCCACCCTCGAGCCACCCGGTGATGAGCGCCAGCCGTTGCCACCGCATGGCCTGGCAGCCCCCCAGCCCGCTGTCATCACCCGCCCCTCTTCCTTGGGTCTGTCTGTCTGTCTGCTCAGATGGGGAGCTGGCTGGCCAGGCTGGCCACCAGTTCTGTATTTCTTGCTGGGCCCAGCACACTGTGGTTGCTCACCAAAATGAACTGAATGTTTGCTCTGAACTTTCTCCAGCTTTGTTTCCCAGCAACTTCCACTTCCTGGGAAGTGAGATAACGACTTCCGCTCCATCCTGCAGGGGAGGCAAGATGGCCGAGTGGTTACCGGCTCCAGCTCTAGGATCAAACAGATATGCCTGGGCACTAACTGTACTTCCAAGCCCCTCTATTTCCTAGCTGTGTGACCTTGGGCAAGTTGTCTTCACTTCTCTGAACCTCAGTTTTCTATTTGATGAAATGAAGATAATTACGGTACCTGTCTCAGAGTTGCTTTAAGAATTCAATGAGGTAGCACATGATAAATGTGTGTGTGTGGTTAACGTGCTGAGCATAGTTGCTGACACAGAGTAGGTCTGCAGTAAACATTAGCTATGCTAATGATATGGCTACAGTTACTGGTGGCCTAACTTCAATACGGGGTCCCAAGGGAGGAGGTCAGCTTGGGTGCTTCTCCTGTGATAGACCCCAAACTTGATACATTTACAGTCCTGTCTGAAGCCCCCACTTCCCTTTCTCTCCATCCTGCCAGATACTCTCCCTTCCTCCTTCCCCAAGCCTGGGCCAGGGAATTCAATTACTCATTCATTCATTCACTCATTCGTTCGTTCATTCATTCATTCATTCATTTACTCATTCCCACCTTCATCTGACAAATATTTGTAGATCATCTGCTCTGGGTTAGGCTGGGAGATACATAAACAAATCTCTACCTTAACTGAGTTCATGGCCTAGAGGGGAGGGGGCCAGATACTTGTCAGCACTAGAGCAAGGGGCACACAGGACCTCCCGGCCTAAGAGACAGATCCTTGGAGGGGCAACTGTGTAAGCAAATGTCTTGAGGACAGGTAGGAGTTGCTAGCAAAAAGAAAGAGAGAGTGTTCCAGGCGGAGGAAACAGCCTCCGCAAAGGCCTGGGAGGAGAGGGCACACGTAGTTAGGGCTTTGAGAGTGTCCAGAGTGGAAGTGGAGCCGTGGGCGATCATGTATCACACAGGCGGGGGTTGGCACTCTGTCCTCGGAGCTTTTCCTTCAGAGATCGAACCTGGCCCAATGCTTTCCCTTCCCTCCACACACAGCCTCTGTCTCAACAAGGAGACCCGTCCTGAGCCCCTGCCTGGTTGTTGGGGTGGGGGAGAAGGAGACTGGGAGAGGAGTTTGCACTCTGGAAGGGCCTGGAGGAGCAACCCAGCCGGAGGGGTTGTCTACAAAGGGATATCTATAAGAGCCCGCAGGACCAAAGCATTAACTCCATCTTCTTGCTCAATCTTCCTAACAACACCTCAAGAAGAT
Organism: Pteropus alecto; assembly: GCF_000325575.1. Classification (NCBI taxonomy): domain Eukaryota; kingdom Metazoa; phylum Chordata; class Mammalia; order Chiroptera; family Pteropodidae; genus Pteropus; species Pteropus alecto. The sequence goes on from NW_006443124.1 coordinate 4,243,217, forward strand.
ATTTGTCTTAGTTCCACTTTACAAAAGAGTAAACTGAGGCATTGAGATTCTCCGTAACACACCCAAGAGTTCACACCTGCAGAATGTGGCCCTGGTGTCAGTCCCCAGAGCCTGTGTTCCTAACCACTAGGCTCTCCTGGATGTGGGACAGTGCTGGGGGAGAGACAGGGACAGAAAGGGGGTGGGGAGGGGAGATGGCGTCTTCTAGGGAGTGACTCTTCTTGGCCTCTTGACCAGCCAGTCTCCCAGACACAGACCCCAGGAGCAAGTGCCTGCCAGTCCTCCGGAGGCACAAAGCTCCCCATTCAAGTGCTCTAACGATCTCCGCTCCCAGCTGCTCAGCTCCTTGCAAAGCATTTTCCCTTAATAGCCTCCCATTCAGTAGGACGGGCTGCAGCCCACATCTGCAGAAACCAGGCCATGGCAACTCCTCCTACCAGGCCAGTAAGGCTGCCACAGCCAGGGTCACCACGTCCCAAGTTTCTCCTTCTCCCTCCAGGTCAGGAATCTTCCAGCCGCCTTCCATGCCACCAGCTATTTTCACAACTTGGCCCATAGTGGTGGGACAGAGTTGAGGCTGTTTCCCTCAGGCCGGCCTGTCCTAACTTTCCCCCCACAAAATATGTCTGAAAGGTAGGGAAGGAGAGCAGGAGGAAGAGAAGAGTTCCTGGGTTCTAATCCCCCCTCTGCCTCCAACTTGCTGTGTGACCTTGGGTAAGCCACTTCACCTCTCTGGGCCTCCTGTTTCCCCAACTGTAGAATGAGAAAATGGCCCAGCCATGGATTCCGACTGCCTAGGTTTGAATTCTGGATCCTCCACTAATGAACTGTGTGACCTTGGACAAACCTCTCTGAACCTCAGTTTCCTCATCTCTATAAATGGGTTGGCCTACCTCAGCACCAACTAAAAGGATTAAAAGAGATAATCCATGTGAAGCAATTATCATAGTGCCAAGCTCACAGTAAACAATCAATAAATGTTAGCTATAATTATTATTATCATGATAGACATTTTCCAAACTTTTTAGCTATAGAATTTTTTTCTTTCCAAACACAATTTTCAAGCAGAACCCCAAAACTATATGTAAAGGGTAAAGTGGTAGGGGGAGGGTTTGTCTACCCCTACTTCCGGCTCTTCCCAGCTCTGGCCCACAGCGACCTCTGGTCTTGACCAGATAAGTCCCACGCTTGGCTGATCATAAGACCCTCCTGGACGTGTTTTAAGACCCATTTCCCAGGCCCTGAGACTGTCACCCAGGAGACCTGGGGTAAGCCCAGACAGTAGGTCCTGCGGAATCATCCCAGGTTGTCCTAATGATCTCCCAGGTTTGGGCCCCATTTTGGTCTTTTCTGGCCCTTAGTTGACATCAAGACTTTGAGTACAAAGACCTCTTTCCCATCACCCCTCTGAGGCTGAAAACCAACCCACACAGGCACAGTAGGTTCCAGCTGTTCCCACGCCCTTGCTCAGCTCCCAACTTTCATCAGTGTTCCCTCCTGCGAGTTCTTTCTCTTGGAGCCTCGACCAAAAGGGGACAGAAGGGAAGTGTGCCTTTGCTCACCCCCTAGCCCAGCCCTAAGTCACCATGTTCCTGCCCCTCCTTTCCAGGCTTGCCTCTTTTGATGATAATGTCTAAATAGCTATTGAGGGCTTACCACGTGCCAGGCAGCACGCTAAGCTCCATGCAGTTATCATTGTGTTAAATCTTCACAACGCCCTACGAAGTATGAATTATCACTATCCCCACCTGATAGATGAGAAAACCAAAGCATAGAGGTGACTTGATCAAAGTCACACAGCTATAACTAACCAAGATGAAACTCTACTCTAGGCCTGCCTGGCCCCATAACCCATGCTCTTAACCACCCTGCGGATTTCCACCTTTTGGTGCCCCGACTCCTAACCTTACTCATAATCTCCATTCCATGCCTCCCTCATCCCCAGGGACCTGCTGAAGCTTCTCCCAAGAACATGGCTCTGGCCACAGTTCCAAAGGTAGACAAGAAGCACCACAGCAGGGCTTGCTCTAACTGGTGCCTGAGAACTCCCTGGGTCTGAAGTTGGGGTGAGAGGCCAGGCGTTCCCTTGAGAGGTCACAGATGCACTGGTGAATCCAGCCGCCCTGGCAGACCCCCATCAGGTCGTCCATCTACCATGTAGCAGTCATCCATGCATCCGGCTCTCAGGTCGGTCTGCACTTACCAGCCCTGGTCATCTGTCAATCTTCCTTCTGACATCAGAGGCCACCAGATGGTCCTTAAATGCTTTTTAGTTCATCCATCGGTCAGTCCTTCTCTACAGACCAAAGGCCTTGATTTGTGAGTCTCAAGGGTGGAGATCCCTGACTCCGGGTCAGTGGGAACAGACCTAGCCACTGTCCCCACAGACCTTATAATCGGACACCCACAGACTTGGCATTCACCCAGCAGCCCCCCAGGTCATGATGCCGAACAGATCCCTCTTCCTGACCCCACTATCACTTCGTCTACCCTGGGCCCAGCTGCCCCCACTGCTGAGCGACCCTTTCCCTTTGTGACCTGTCTTGGTAATTTGGAATGTGATTAACAGCAATCACGCTTGAGTTTGACATCCAGGCACTGCCACTAAATTGAGGCTCACAAAGCCTCTTTGACATCCAATATGTTATATGCTTTTTCCCTTAATTAGGAGCTAAAGTGGATAAATATGAAGTTGTCATGGCAACAGCCTCTCCGGTTGGTGGAGGGATGCAGCTCAGTTTCCGTCGGCTGGCTGGCTGACATGTTGGCTGACAGACCAAGTCGGCTCCTGGGAAGGAGTGGGGTAGGGCCCCCTCCACTTTCCTGGGAACCCACCTCCCAAACCCCAGTTCTTGTTATCCTCTTCATCACTTCTCACCAGACTTCACAGAGCCTGGGGATGCCCCACCTGGATCATGGACCTCAGCTGGTCTTACCCACTCTTGGAGGAAGAAGCTTGCTGCCCGAGGAGTGAGAGACAGACAAGATCTAACACCCAGATCTCCTGACTTCCAGACGACAGGCCATAGTGGTTCTTAACCGATTTGGGGTCCTAGATCCCTTGGAGAATCTGCTAAATGCTATGGATCCTCTCTTGGAATACATCTTCTGGAGTTTCCTAGACTCCCCCTGAAGCTTGTCCGTGTACCCCACCCAACTGTTCCTCCAAAGTTTTTACCACCCCAAAGAAACTCTTACAAAATGTATTTGTGCAGTGAGTCTTTGCTTTTTCACATCTGCCCCCTCTCCTGTGACAGTCTCACCTGAAATGCCCCTGGACTTCTCTCCCTGGCCCCATCCTTGACAAATGTGCCTCAGGCCATTCCTCTGGCAGGATTCGTGTGTAGCCAGCTTGAACTGGGGAGGGGGAAAGGGTGGGAGGCTGTGGGGAGGAGCCCTTGAGACTGCAGCTGGTGGCTGAAGGGAACAACTTTTCCAGCTCTGCCTTTTGCCTGGGGGTCAGAGGCTTGGGACTTTGGGGGCAGTAATGGGATGAGCAAAGTCAGTTGGATCTGAGAGTAATCTCTGCAGCTCAGGCCTGAGCCACACTGCTGGGTTCAGGCCCAGAATCAGGCTGAGTCTGCTTTTTAAATGTCATCAACTAACAGTTGAACACTTCCTATGCATTTTCTCACATTATTTCATTTAATCTTCAGCAATTCTATGAGGGTGGGTACTATGATTATCCCTATTTTACAGATGAGAAAACAGATGCAGAGAAGTTTAGCGACTTCCCCAATGTCACACAGCTAGTAGGTAGAGAAGTCAGAGTTTGAACCCACATCTGTCTGACTGGAGAGTCCAGGCTCTAACTACACTCTTCTGTCACTTGAACGGCCTCTTCTTGACCCACAGTAATGGCCGTAGCAGCTGTGGAGTTTCAGCCAGGGAGTTCTCCAGCTGGTGAGGTGAGGACACTGAAAAACTCCTCCATCTCTGCCCCCAGCTCTGCTGTTGGGGTGGGTGGAAGAGCGAGCGTCTATGGGCTCATGCCTCATACAAGGCTCCCACTGAGGAAAACCCAGCCCCAAATACCTTGTAATAGAGGTCAGGATGTTTAAACCTTGAAGGAGGAAGCAGGGGGCTCCACTCAAAGAGCCCACAAGAGAAAGCACCTCAGAGCTACCTAAGTTCTATTTTCAGGAGACCAAACTGGGTCTTTCTCCTTTTCCACCCTTTCCTTCTTTCCCATAAAGATGTAGTGCAGGGCCACGTGTTCAGGCAGGGAAAAGAGGCAGCACCCCTACCCCCAGCCCCCAATCCAGAGGACATCGCCTCATCACAGCCTTCGGGCTCAGCACCTATGCAGGCAGGTGGAAGGGAGAACTGTGCCGCCTTCCTGAGGAACCGACTTGGGGCTCCCCCTGCACCCCGCATCACACGGTATGGGTGCTGGCAGCGGGACCTGGGGCTGGTGACTTGGCCCCCGAACTTCTTTTCCTTCCAGTTCTGACTAAAAATAGACATGGCAAGGACACAGCTTGTTCTATCAGACAGTGGGGTGGGGGATGCTTGTGCAGACTCCCCCACTTCTCAGCACGTAAGTCCCAGCCCCCAGGTTTCCCCACATATGCCCCTGCCTCCACAGCCCTTCTCTGCTGTGGCCATCACTGGCCCAGGATCCAGGACGGGGTAGGGGACAGGGTTCGCTGCTTTCCCCAAAGTCTCAGTGAACGTTCTCGTTGGTCTCTGGCATCTGGAAGGTCCAGGGCAGGGCTGCAGTCTAGAGGAGTAGAAGACCTGACTTCAGAGCTTTCCTTCCTCTTCTCTCAAGCATGTAAGGCAGGCAGGGGCGGGGCTGTCAGGACTTGGGTCCTTTCATACCTTTCGATACTGGAATAATGCCCAGAGGCCCAGGCAGCTAAGCAGACGAGTGTTGGGGTGGGGTGAGGAGGAGAAGCATGTGCTCTCCAAATGTCTTGCATTTCTCAAGGAGGATGACTTTCAAGCCTCAGGGTCCCACTTGCCTCTTGGTCTTCCTGCAGGTCCCCTCCTCAAGTGACTGAGAGAAACCATTGCTGACTTAGTCTCCTGTTTGGGTGCTTGGTTCCTGTAGGCAGACCCCAACCCCCATTTCCCAAGCAGATTGTCCCAGAAGGGGTCTACAGGGAGGAGCCTGGCATCCTCTGCTATTCCCCTCTGCCATGACCACCCTGCCTCAGCTGCCCAGTCGGGAACTCTGCTCACAGAGAAACACACATGCACACACACTTTTCCTGGACAGAGCATGCATTTATTAGCACACACCAGGTCCTGAGGGCATGAAAAGCTGGTGCTGGGGTGAGGACAGGCAGACACACACAAAAATAACCTCTACTGTGGTTCTTTGTCACTCAAGGAGATGGTTTTCACCTGGCAACAGAGCCCAAGCCTGAGACCTTTTCTGATTTCCCACTCCCACTCCAATTCCATCTAGACACACGAAAACGCCTAGATCTCTGCTGGTTCAATCGAACATGGGGTGCTGAGCAGTGGGAGAGAGGAAAGAGTTTGCTGTGGTATCCCCAGTGCTTGGGACAGTGCCTGGCATGCAACAGGTGCTTAAAAATATCTGTCGAATGAGTGAATGAAAGAATGAATAAATGAATAAACAGGACGTAGTCATGACCCAAGACAGGAAGGGATTCATTAAAGCCACATTATGGTATTTTTGCAACAGGGCTGGACTGAAAAATGAGAGAGCCAAGGGCAGGCTAATAATTTGGTGCTTCTTCAAACCAACATTATTCTAATATTCCTTCAACATTTATTTGGAGGAGAGGCTGCAAGGGGGCTGAGTAGGGAGGAGGCCTTTTGGGCTGCAGCCCTTAGCCTCTCCTCCATCAGCTTGAACAATTCAGCTCTGGCCCTAACCTCACCAGTTAGTTCCACTGAGCTACACCAAAACTTTTTGGTTCTCCAGGCTCCCCTCCTTCGAAAGGAGTTCAATGAACGCTTGTGGTAGCCCGGGCAGCTTATAGATGTGTTCCTACCGACCTCAGCCCACCCTGAGGCTTTTGCTGGTAAATACTCTTTTCTCCAACTCGTTAAGTGACCAACGAAGCTTCAGCGCCCCTTAGGGATGGGGACCCCCACGGTTGCCTGGCGGGCTGCCCTCCATGAGATCTCTTCTCCAGGTAATGGAGAGGGACTACGTGATATCCTCTTCAGCTCCTCACAATCTCCTGCCCCCTTACCGAGGAGGGAAGATCAGGATGAGGAGGTGAACGGGATGATGGAGGAATCAAACCCCACTGTTTCTAGCTCTGAGCAGGTGAGAGGAGAGTGACCAGTAGCCAGAAGAGATTCCCACTCCTTTCTAGTAAGCCCCAGGGGCAGACCCACTGCTCTGAGCCCCATAAGCCAGCGCCAGCTAGTGCTGCAAGCACAGGGTGGGTGGCATTAGAGCCGCTGAAATCACGCTATTTGACTCCCATTCTCTGGGGATGCGCTCGCCAGAACAAAATCTTTAAGTAAATACAGTCACTCACTTCCTTGTCCTCTACTCTGCTTGCCCCACCCTCCCCTGCTTTCTGCATCCAGCCCCCTCTCCACCTCAGTCCACTCGCCCCTGAACCCACAGCCTCCCTGCCCGTGCCTTCCCAGCCCCCACGCCATGACCAGCTTCTCCATCCTCTCCTTAGCCCCCTGCCACTCGAGCAGCATAAAATGAAAACTCTGAGCACCTGCACAGATGAATAAATAGTAACAACATTAACACTTACTATTTCTTGAAAACACACTGTGTGCCAGGAACTAAATACTTCTTTATATGCATTACCCATTTATTCTTCACAGGAACCCTAGAACGTGGGGACCATACATCTGGGGTTAGAGTCCCAACTTTGTCCTTTACCAGCTGTGCAACTATAGGAAAATCACCTAACCTCTCTGAGACCCTGTTTCCTCATCTGTAAAATAGGGAGATTGATAATATTTGCCACATAGAGCTGTGTAAAGGTATTAAAAAATAAAGTGCTTAGCATAGTGCCTGGCACACAGTCAGGCTGACTCATGCTGCTGCTGTTATTATTATTATTGTTGTTATCTTTTTAGATAAGGAAGCCAAGGAGTTAGGTCATTTCACATGTGGCTAGAACATGGCTAGAATACGGCAGAGTCAGGGTTCTAACCAAGGCCTCCCGTCCCGTCTGAGGGGCTGCAGGCTGGGACCAGGTCAGATATCTCCTCCCTCCCCTGAGACTCTTGGGGTCACGGGCCCCTCTTTTTTCTTTCCTGTGGAAAGGAAACAAACTGTAGGAGCTGGAGCAAGCTATGTGGCTCCCTAGTGACAGCCAACATCCCACAATGCTCTGGGGAATGTGCGTGCACGCCTACCTATCGGGCCTGGAGGAATCCAGGCTTTAGACTTGAAAGGTAATTCAATCCCCCGTGATTCCTCCCCTCCCCTGCAGTGCTGGTGTTCATGACGACACAGACCCAATTTCAGAGGAGCAAGCCAGAGCTGGGGCACACACTTGGCTCACAGGCAGCCCCTCTAGTATAGGTACATGCTCTGCACCTTGCTGCCATTACTGGAGACACAGCCCACCACTGGCCTCTCACAGCTCCTCTGACCTTGATAATTTCCACTCTTTCTTCAGTTCCCTATGTCCAGGCTCCTTGTTCCTGTCCTTTGCCCCACCCTAGGGGAGCTCTGTCTCCCTGACTGTCCCTTCCCCTGCCCCCAGGCCCCAGACCCAGAGTCACCTCTTATTAGAGTGGACGCTCAATGACTGCCATCTCTACCCCACCCCACCCTGTTTCTTTCCATTCAGTGGCCCTGCCCAACCCAAGCTCTGAGCCTGGTGCCCAGCACTTGGGGCTGGGGCAGGAGGAAGCACCTGTTTAATTAACAATGAATAATAAGCGGACATGTAATTAGAGAATGAGAGCACGTGGCTGTGTTCCATGGGCTCTGCCCTGGGTGAGTAGGCTGGAGCTCCATCACACAGGCCCCTGCATGCCTCCAGATGCCCCCTTCCCAACAGATTCCCCTCTCGCCCACCCTCCCAGGTTCACACCGGTCCTGTGGCTGGCTGTCTGACAAGCAATCCCCACTAATTCAGCCCTCAGGACCTTCCCCGCTCAGTCCTGCCCTAACTTCTGGTTCCCAGCCTTCTCCACTGGATGGAAGGCGCCCACTCCCTGCCGTCATGGGGATCCCAAACTCTCTTGGCATCATAACTTCCCAAAGGGGCCATGCCAGTCTCCCAGCCTCATCCAGGCCTTGAATCCTTGGAACAAGAAGTCCCCCCAAAAGATTCCACAGCAAGTCAAGCCCTCCCCAACTTGGCTTCGACACTCTGTCGCCCTCCATTGGCATTTCCCCCTGATGTCCCTCCATGGACTCTCCCTACGTCATCCAGTCCCCTGTTCTCTTCCCCTCCAACTTCTGTGAGAGCTTCTTGGGTGGCATGAAGGCGGCGCCCCTCCCCCACCCTCCACATCCCACTGTCCACAAACAGAGCATGTTGTCCTCCAGTGGTTGTGCCTAACTGTGGCCTAGGGAGGAAGGGAGTAGAGACTCCTTGAAGTGCGTCAGGTCCAGTCTGTCTGGGATGGGAGCTGGGGAGCCCCACGCCAGGCAGTTTCAGACACCTCTTTAAGGCGGGTGCTGCCCAGGTTTCCCAGTAACCTAGTTAGTGCTTATCCCATCACTCTCATCCACCCCTGTGGGCCTGCATGATCAGGTTCATCTTCAACCCTTTCCCCCAAAATATTTTTTGGTACTTTCACCAGTTCTTCAGATCTGGCACATACTCTGCTCACATACTTCCACTCATCACTGTCCAGCAAAGGGCCTGGCACGAAGTGTCAATAAACTGCAAAGTGACAACAAACCAGATCAACCCTCCTATGGAGCATGTTGGGTGTCCTGTGTACTGGGCAAGGGTTCCAGGAAGCGACGTGAAGAAGGAATGTGCTGTGTGGATAAGGGGGTGAGAAGTGGAGAGTAAAAGCGTCTGAGGGGTGAGGGAGGTGAGCCAAGGAAGGGTGAGACGTGAGGAGAAAACCAGGAGGGGAGGAGAGCGTCAGGGACGTAAAAGGGGTAGACTGAGGCAGGAGGGGGGTGAGGAGGTGAGGGGTGAAAGGGCGGTGTGAGGACAGTGTGGTTGCGGGAATGTCGGGGGTGTGGTTGGAGGGTGGGAGGCATGAGGGAATGAAGGGTGACGAGGCAGTGCGAGGGCAAGTGGGAGGTGGGGGGAGTGTCAGGTGTGTAGGGGTGTAAGAGGCATGAAGTAGCTGAGGAAGAAAGTGAGAAGGTAATAAAAAGGTGTGAGGATCGCGAAGGTCCCTGAGGATCTGGAGGCCCTGAGCAGGGGAGAGGAGTGGAGGAAATGTATGGGTGCTTGGGGAGGGGTGGATAAATCTGAGGGGCTTCGACAGCTTGGCTTTAGTCCCTGTGACATCCCCAGCTGCCGCAGCCCCACCAGACCTGGCCTCACTGCCAGGCTCATTTCAGGGATGGGTGGAAATTTCCATTTCAGCAAAATCCATTTGTAAAGCCCTGGAGCTTTGAGCCTCGTTCTGCTTTCCCCGCCTGGTTCTGGCCTACCCAGCCCATCCCACTCCACATCCCAGACCTCCGTCTACTCTCCCGCCCCAGCGGGCAGAGCTCGGGCTCAGAGCCTGGCCTCCCGCAGACCTCACTGCAACCCCACCACTAGAGCCTACAGAGGAGCCCACTCATGCTGAGCATCTTAACATCCTGGGATGCCCCAAGGGTTTCAGAGGTGGGGGATTGGTCACTGCCGTGCCCTCGGTTAGAGTACTATGGATACAGTTTGTGCCTACTGTCCCCTTTCCCAGTACTGAAGGCGGTTGTGACATCACAAGATAGCAGAAGGGAGCAGGCTTTTCAAGGTAATACTATTTAGACCTTTGTCATTTGTAGGTGGTGAAATGGAAGTTCATCAGGAAAAATCTACTTACTTGTCCAGGGCTATGCAAGTGGCTGGTATGCAGAGCCAGTATGACCATGTTGCCTAGAGGAGGAATTGTGGAAAAAGTATTGTGCAAACTTAGGTTCAAACCCTGGCTCTGTTGAAGAGACATAACTTCCACAAGTAATTTTACTTCCCTGCATTTCAGTTTGCTCATTCACCAAATAGGGCTCATGACCATTCTCCCAGGCTGGTGTGAGGATGGTGAGGTGACCATAGCCAGATGCAGCAAAGCGGGGTGGGCTCTCCAGTCCATAGGCAGGCAGGAACAGATACCAGTTCTAGATTCTGGCCCTTTGCCTTGTTCCACACCTTCCCAAGAATCACAGACACTGCCAGGACCAGCAGGGTTGACATGAGGCTCTGGGTGGGGAGGTAAGCTATGTGGTCCTGGGGCAGAAAGTGGGAGGACAGCTTGGGCCATTGCACTCAGGCTTCTGGCCAAGGTTTTCTTTTTCTCTCCTGGTCCACAAGGAGTGGTCACTCTGGACAGAGGGTTGGGTTTCCTGGGTCCAAGCCAAAGCCTACATTGAGGAAAAGACCAAACTCTCCAAGAGCAGGGGCAGACTCTGTCTTGCTTACTTTTGTATCCCGGCACAGCATGTGGCAGAGAGGCGACACTGCCATGCCACAGCAAAAGGCAGCTCGGGTCAGATCTTAGTGGCCAGTACAGGGAAAGCACCCAGAACCACCCGACCCAGCCTGTTCTCTGCCCAAGTCCCACATTCTAGGCACATCCTATGGCACGGGCCCCGGCAGACATTGGAGCCAACCTCAGCTCTAGCACATGCCCCAGTACATCCTCCAGCTGCTGCCCCTCCCTCCAGCCCCCACAGGAATCCCAGGTCCCATCTGCTCCACTTCCCTGCATCTCCCCTGAACATCTGGGCTGCTCCTGAAATCTGGCTCCAGGCTCCATCCAGAGGGAGCTGCTGGCGGGAAGAGGAGACTCCTGGGTCCTGTTAGTCCTGAGCTGGGGCCAGGGAAGTCTCTGCCTGACCCCCCTCTCCCAGATTGAAACTGCCAGAATGAACAGGCCTAACGGGACCCTGGTCCTTATCTCCTATTTCTCCTCCCCTTGGGCACCCCTTTCCCTGTAGGATGGTGACTAACCCCTCCTCTCATGCATATATAATGCACCCGACACAGCCTCCCCAACAATTGTCCAAGGGTCACTCCATTCTCTTGAAGAGAAAGCACAATCAATGTATTCATTATCATCAAATTGTACAAGAAAAAATGGTTAAGATGGTAACTTTAATGTTATGTGTACTTTACTACAATAAATAAATAAATAGAGAAAAAAACCCAAATCATAGACGGCTCGTATGTTTAGCTTTGCACTCTATATGTTCCCAGAGCTTCCTAGCAAGAGCTGTGCTCAAGCTGCCAGGCTGCTCCTCTGCCTCCCACCCTCCTTGGTAGCAGTAGTGGGGGGTCCTTTGGGCTAGAGAAGCAAAACTTCTGAGTCTCAGTTCAAGTCACTCAGCCTAGGAAGGTGACCTGCACCTAGATTCTTCCCTTTCCCCACCACCTCTTCCCTACTTCCACCTCAACCCACCTTCTCCTACCCCCTCTACAGGCAATCCAAGTTCTTTTTTGGTTTCCTCCTTTTCCGAGATGCTCTCCATGGTACTGAAACACCAGGTCTGGAGCAGAAGTACATCTCCTTAACCTTGAGGAATGTGTCGCTCCTGCATCTCCAAGGCATGCTGACCCAGGTGAGGAAGATGAGAGTGGAAGAGAAGGCCGGGAAGGGACACCAGAGACAGTGTGCGAGACACAGAGGGACAAAGAGAAAGGGACCAACATGAGACTGCCAGGAGGAAGAAAAAGTGATTTTTGTGTTTCCTTCTATGAAAGATAATCTTTCCTCTGGGTACTTGGGTGTGGATCAAGGCCCCCTCCCCCACCTTATGCAAATGCTAGCTCCTGTTCCCCCCTACACCCCACTGGCTATCCCACCTCCCAGTTCCTTCTCTCACCCTCTGTTTCTTGCCCATCCCTGACTTGGGGGCCCTGTGGGACCACTCCCAGCCCTGGCCCTAAAGGCTCAGCTGTTGCTGCCCTCTTCCTGAAAGCTGAGAGAAGAGACTCCTTTCCAGATTTCTCTCATCCCGTGCCCGTCCAAGAGCAGATGGCCCTGTTCAGTAACCCTAAGAGCACAGTCCCTTCCTCACTCGCTCCCCTCCTGAATGGATGGATGCCTGCACGCTAGGGGAGGGGAGCAGGGCACTTACAGACCAACCGCGCCTGGAAGGAAGGGGCTGGGAAAACAGAAAAGAGTGGAAAGCGGTTTCCCGCTCGGTTATGGCTGTTATTATTTATTTATTCATGTATTTTTTATTAAGGAAGAGATGTTGGCCTAATGAGTGAGAAGCCCAGATGGCTCTGAGGGGTGGAGCTGGGGGTAATGGGGCTCTGTCCATGCAAGCAGGGGCCCCTCTCCAGCGGCTGGAAACCCCCTTCCAGCTCGAAGCTTAGCAGCCTTTCCTTCTTCCAAGCTGGCTTCCTTTACCTCTGTACTGCACCCACCTGTTCACACATCGGTGCCCCCACCTCCCCGGAAGAGATGTTTCTCTCTTCCCCATCCCTACCAGGTTCTGTGGACACCTGAACCAGAGCTAGCCTCTGTTATCTGTAGGGAGCCCCTTTCCCACTCCTGGGGAACCCCACACCCAACCAGCCCCTTCGCATCTCCCTCCCAGCCCTGGCCAAGTAGGAAACTAGTCCACTTCTTATTCCTCAGACTTCATCAAGGACAAGATTCAGCATCAGCTTTAATTTTCAGTCAACAGCAGGCTTCAGACTTAGGTACGCCTCAAGTCTAAAACCCGGCTCCTAACAGGGGACTTGCCTCAGACCTGGACTAAATCCTCAGGTGCTGGAAGTGGAGACAGCAGCAGCCCAGTCCTAACTCTGATGCTCTCTCTAGGAAGCTAGCCTCAGACCCAGATCAAGAACCAGCTCCTATAGTAGGTTTAGCCTTAATCCCAGTAGGTATTGGTAGAACAGCCTCAGATGTACCCCCAGCCCTGAGCACAGCTCCAGGGTTAGGGCAGCGAGGGAAGCTTTAAAAGCTTGGTTGGTTGTTGGAATAAGATCTGTGGTGGTGGTGGTGGTGGAGGGAGCAGGGAGCAACTGGTTGTTCCCTTTGGCTCAGACCACTGCAGCTTTTCTCCACTGGCAGAGAGTCCCCTCCTGCTTTTGGTAAGGACTCAACTGAGGACATGACTTGGAGGTTCATGGAGAAGAATAGGGGGGCCTCTGAGGGACCTCTACCTATGTGAGCACAAGGCCACAATTTCCATTATGCTTCTTCTCCACGTCTAATCAAAGCTGAACCAAGGGAAATGATTTGTTCAGTAAACATCAGCAGAGCCCTGCTCTGTGCCAGGAGCTGGGGACAGGCAGAGCATCCCCAATAAGCCAGGTCTGCCTAATAGGGAGGATGGAGGTGGAACATCTTAGCAGCACCTAACTGTTGAGCATGTACTTATGCCAAGCCCTGTGCTAAACAGCGCTATCTCACCACATCATTGCAGCCCTACAAGGCACCCACTGTTGTCCTCATTTTATTTATTAAATAACATTTTGTTATTATAGAAGCAAAACATGGGCACTGTTGAAAAATTTTAAGAACAGAAAGCAAAAATATAAAAATAAAAACATCATGTTCCTACCATAATTAACACCCTAATGTATATCCTCTGGCATTTTGTTTTACATATAAGAATCTTTTCACCAAAATGTGATCACATTATACATACTGCTTCATGATCTCCTTTTTGTCAGTCGACAACCTTGACTTTTCCATATCAGTAAATTTTTATCCTTTTTAATGCCCAGATCATACACAAATCTCAATTGACCCCCAAAACGTCCTTTACAGTTGGTTTGTCAGAACTCAACATAGGGCCATGCATGGCATCTGATCATCACGTGCATTAAAATGCTTAAGATGGTGAGTTCTCCCGGTTTTTTGGCCACTGGCCCATGAAACATCCAGGTCAGCCTTCCTACAGAATATCCCTCCTTCCAGATGTCTGGTTACTTCCTTGTGCAAGTTTACTTCCTGTAAACTAGAAGTTAGATCTACAGGCCAGAATGATTCAAGTTAAATATTCTTAGCTAGAACACACGTGAGGTGACACCATAGACCTCACTTTGCATTACATCAGGAGACACATAATATCTAATTCATCCACCATTAGAAACGCTCAAATGGACACAAGCCAGTGACAGTTATGATATTCTCCCCTCTTTGCTTCTAGAAAATAATGTTTGTGGGTTACTCCGGCACTGAATAGGTGTTGATTTCCCCATCAACCATTCCCCTAATGGTGTTTGATGCTAATCCATAATCCTTGTCTGATTATAAATTTTTACAGAGGAGAAAACTTGAGACTAAGATTGGAGAAGGAAGTCACTCGAGCTTACACAATCAGCAGTTTAGGACTCTGACTAGAAATCAAGTTTTCACCCTCTTTCCCGCCATACCGAGTTGGGTGCATATTAGGCGCTTGGTGCACATGTAAATGCATGAAAATCGGTGGAGAAGGCGTTTCCTCTCCTTACAGACGAGGCTGATCAGAGGTGGAAAAGGTCCTCAGTGAGGCCCAACCTGCCTCCTGGGTCTGAGAGCTGATACCACTAACGATAGCTTAGCACCTGTTATGTGGCAGCCCGTGTTAAGTGCTTTAACTACATCAGCTTTTTTTTTTTTTTTAATCTTCCCAACAAACCTGCAAGGTATGTATTATTACTACCCCTTCCTGCATCTTACTGATGAAGAAAAAGAGGCTCAGAGAGGTAAAGCACTTGCCTAAGGCCACACAGCTAGTAATCAACAGAGCGGAATTAGTCTGACTCCAAATCACAGGCACTTTTCCACCACCCTGATCGCTGGCCCCTCAAGCTGGTCTCCCTCCCAGTCCTGAGACTGCAGAATAAAACTAGAAAGAGAGGCTTTGAGTCTCCTTGTATGGGCTGGTTCTAACACTGCCCACAGCTCTGTGGCATCAACTGGGGTGGGCATCAAAGGGTTCTCTGGGTCTCTTCTACTGGCCTCTACCCACCAAGTAGCTCTCTCCAGTGCGAGAAATTGCCAGACTCTGAGCTGGTTCCTGCAGCCTCTGCACCTAGCTAACCCCTTCCAAATTCCATTCCCTACCCCCACGCTTAATGCCCCCATCAGAGCCCTTCACACTTGCTCAACAACCCATAAGTTATGAAGCACTTCCTTTTTCTCACATTTATGTACTTGGAGTCCCACAACTCATCCTTGAAGGAGGCAGGGATCATGGGCTCCATTTTACAGATGCAGACACTGAGGCGTGGTGAGGAAAGATCTGGGCCCAGAGCTGCCTCACTCTTCCCTCAATCATCTTTTTCATGGAGGGAACTAAGCCCCTGTGCCAGTCAAGAACAACCCCCAGAAAATGATACTTTGCTTCTGTTTGTTATGTGAGGCTCATCCCTGGGTGGGGCCTGTGGCTTGAGCCCATCTGGACCTGGAGCAGAGTCAGCCTTGTATCCTCCAACCCTGCCTCTGAAATGTCACCAGCACTGAGGGCATCCTGGGAAATGTCAACAAATGCTGATTTAGGTCCCCTGGCAGAGGGCGGAGCCAGCCTTTCTCTGTAGAGCCCCCCTCTACCATGCTCCTGTTCCCAGCAATGGAAGGAATAGAAGCCAGAGCGCCCTCAGAGCTAGATGGAGAAACCGAGACCCAGACTCAGAGCAAGTTAGTGATTTTTTCTCTGGAAAATTAAGGATTAGTGGTGGCTCTCTACCCACCCGTCCTATTACTCACTCCCTCTTACTTCCTATCTTCCTCTAAGCCCTGGAGCCTGCACCCCCTTGAATCCAGACATTTATATCCAGCAGCCAAAGGAGCCGAGGGAAGGCCTGAGGAGCAGTTCGGGGCGTGGGCCCAGCCTGAGGGGCTGCGGTAAGAACAGCTCGAGGTAGTGGCATGCAGCCTCTGCCCTCCCCACCCCGTCACTGGACTGACACCTGTACCAGGCTCCTCCTGCCACCTCTGGAAGAGAGAAAATAAAGGTCTCGCTGAGTGGCAGAGTGTGGGCTGAGGCAGTGACACAGTAGCCTCCATGTGCTCTGAGAAACCGTCACCCTCTCCAGGCCCTGTGTAGCTGGCACTTCTGCCATCTCTCAGCTTCTCTGTGGGAGCCCCTTGCTTATGATTTCCATATTTAACCAGGGAAGGCTGCTTCTTGCCCTAGACCAGTCAGTCCTACCAAAGCTCTGTCCATTCATTTTCACATCTACTGGATACAAAGGAACCTGCTTTTTATCCCAGGGGGTCCTCCTTGGGGTCCTGGGGAGTCTGGACCCCATTTTCAGCTGCAGAGTCTGCATCCTTCTCTCTCCTGGCCTTCTAGTACATAGTGAAGGCTGAGTCCTCTCTGTGCTGTGCCTGTCTCCGTTTGCACTAAGAACGGGAACCGAGTGCCTGCCATTTCACAGGTGCCCAGTAAATAGTCATTGAGGAAATAAATATTGAAGTCCTAGATCAGGACTGTACTTAATAGCCTGCACTTCTGCATTGAGACACTTCGTGGCCGATCTTCCCCACAGACTGTAAGCTCCCTGAGGGCAGGGAGCATGTCTCTCTGATTCACTTCTGTATCCTTAGTGATTAACCCAGTACCTGGCCCACACTAGGCATCTAATAAATCTTCACAGAAGGGAATATGTGGATGGATGAATGGATGGATACATAAATGAATGAATGATCTAGGCAGGCTATTTTTATCCTCTTATTATGATGGGAAAAGGAGACTCAGAGAGGAAGGAAACCTGGAAACGGCATCCCAGATGTTAAGTGGTAGAGTCGGGATTTTAATGCAGGGAAAGCTGACCCAGGAGGCTTGGAGTCCTGACCAGGGAAATGGGTGGGGCAGGGGGTGGGGGGGAATGGGAACGTCTCAGAGCTGAGGTCCAGGCAGATGGAGCCTCTGCCCAGGAGGTAGGGCTTTCCTGGAATTATCCTGCCTCCAGGTGGAGAAGCAGAAAAGCCTAATTGGTTTTTTCAGCTCCTGGAGCTGGGTCCATAAATCATGGCTTCGTTTAAAACACGGTACTTCCTCTCTGGAGACTCAGGTGTGACTTGATACACATTCTCAGTGACATGGGGAGGCTTGCAGCCTTCACGTGCAGGTGCCCGTGCCACCTTTGCCCAGAATAGAAGGTGCTGCTCAATAGGGCCTGCCAGTCCGCTGCTGTGTTCAAGGCGTATGGCCCCATGGGAAGAGCTAGGGGGAAGGGGTGCAGGGAAGTCAGTGAGCCCTGCCTGAGGGAGGGGGCGCAGGGGAGGGTAGAGAGAGCAGGAGAGTGGCAAAGGCCCATAGCCTCCCTCTTGTGAATTCAATCCCATTCATTTATCAAATGCCTACCTTGTGCCAGACGTTGTGTTGGGCACTGGGGACCCTGGGATGGCTCAGATGCAGGAGAGAGCGAGGGAGAGGCAGCTACAGAGACAATAATCACAACATGGGTGATAAGTGCTTGAGAGGGATGTACAAAGTGCTCTGGGAGCTCAGAGCACCAGGCCATTAATTCTTCCCCTGGTGGAAAAGGATTTGGGAAGACTTCACTGAGGAGGAGGTGTTTCAGTTGGGTTTGGTCAGCTCAAAGGTTGGAAGAGGGAGGGAAAGGCATTTCGGGCAGAAGTGCGCATGTGCAAAGGCAGGGGTGTGAAAGAAAAACCAGAAAATTTCTGCATGGCTGGAGCAGAGAGAAGGCAGAAGGAGAAACTGGACAGGGAGCCTCGGGCCAGAATTTGCAAGGCCATGAATGGTCCAACTAGAGAGTTTGGACTTGATCCAGTCGTGGGCAAAGGGGAGCCATTGAAGAATTTTAAGCAGGAGTGTGACAGGACCAGATTTGTGTTTTAGAAAGCCTTCTTGGGGGGAGGTGGAATGGACCAGGATTGTGGCCAAGGGGCAGAGAGAAGAGAATGGATTCTGGGGACATTTTGGAGGAAAAATAGACAGGATTTTTTTTCCCCCTGTCATTATTTTGGGTTTTCTTGCCTTCTAACCAGGCTCCAATATCCCCTGGGTATGAGAGGCTGCTCCCTCCTTTCTCCGTGTCTGGTACGGGCTTCTGCATCCACAGAGCTGGATCACAGGGTCTGATTAACTGACAAGAACAGAGCAGCAGAACTAGATCCCAGTGGTGAGAGGGTCCTGCTCTGAGGATGAGCTGGTGACTTCTCTTCAACTTAGTCCACAAGACACAGAGCCAGGTGAAGCTTAGTCTAGGCCTTTGGGGAAGGCCCATGAGGTCCTCCCCTCCTTCCCTTCCCTTCTCTCTCTCCTCCCTCCTCTTCCTTCTCAGAGCCCAAGCTTTCTTGCTGAGAGGCTCTCAGAGCCAGCAGAGCTGTGGATAAAATGGTTCGGTGGCTCCAGCCCAGCTGCTGCCATGGCAACCAGGCTGCCTGCCAGACCCACAGTCAGGAGCAGACCCAGCCTTCCTATTCCAGACTACGATTCCCAGAATGCAAAGCACCTGGGCCTCTGAGAGAAACTCACCTCCAAGGCTGGTGTCCAGCCAGAGCCTTTCAGCTTGGAAGAGAACGCATATGCACCTCCTAGGGGAACACAGTGCAGAAGGTGGGAACCTAGGGGGCCAGAGAGCGGGGATACTTTTAGGGGAGGCTTGGGAACCCCTCCTTATAGTGGCCCACTAGACATCCCAGAAGGAGGCCAACAGCTACAGAAAGGTGCAAAGGCTGGGGACAGGTGCTTGTCCTGGTTTTGCCACCACCCGGTGGTTTAGCTTGAAAACTTTCTCTCAAAATCTGTCTACTACTCTCAGCCTCCACCAGCACCTTCATGATCTGAGTCTGGATGGCTGCAGTCCCCACTTACTGGTCTCTTTGCCTCCACTCGAGCTCCTCCCTTCTTTTTTCATACTGAAGCCTGAGTGACCTTTTCAAAATGCAATTCTGATTATATCACTGCTGCCTGTGGCAGGCCCCCTGCTGTTTACACTCTTCAGTGTTTGCTCTTAAATGAAGAAATAAATTCCTTACCTCACTTGACTAGGCCCAGCATAGCCTGGCTTCTGCCTGCTTTCCAGCCTCCCATTCACCAGATACACTCCAGAACTTCTGGACTTTTAGTTCCTTGTAGGAGTCATGCTCCTTCCTGCCACAGGGCCTCTGCATATGCTATTCCCTCTCTCCAGAACAACTCTTTCCTCCATGACTACTCGATACAACCTTCTCTATCTCAGAGAAATATCCTCTTAGGAAACTTCCCTGATCTTCTTGGCTTGACCAAAGCCCCGTCTTACGTACTCTTGTTGGCACCATGAACCTCTATAAGCGCCTGCCATAGTTGCAAATTTACAGTAATTTGTATAACTGTTTAACAATTATCCATCTTTCCACCAGATCGCAGCCTCTGTGAGAGGAAAGCGGGTGCCTTTTTCCCTTCCGCTGCCTCCTCAGTTCTAGCACTGTGCCTGACACACAGCGGACACTCAGGAATCCTTTATTGAAATAAATGGCTCTGTCTAAGCTTCAGTCTTCCTAGCTGAGTGCCCACCATGGGCCAGGCACTGTGGGTGGTGGTGCCAGGGATATGGCAGTGGACAGGACACACAGGTACCATCCCTCCTGCGTGGAGCTCACAGCCGATTGGGGAAGATAGATACTGAATATACAATGACAAGAGTGTGGAAAGTTGCAAACAGTAAAGGATGTAGAGCCTTGGTACAGAGCCAGGGGATCTGGCAAGGCCTTCCGAGGAAGAGAGATAGGAATTATCAGATAAAAGGGATGGAAGAGTGTAAAAGAACATTGCAGGCAGAGGGAACAGCAGGAGTGAGGGTGCTCCTGAGGCAGAAGAGAGCATGGAATATTAGAGGCATAAAGTAAAGACAGAGTTGCTGGAGTGTAGCGTGAATGGGAGGTGGTGTTAGTTCCATCAACGTGCTTCGGTTTTACTAGGCAGAGGTGACATGGGTGAGCTATCTCTTTAAGCTGGCTGACCCTTGTCTTCCATACTCCTCCGCCCTGTTCTCAGGCCTGGGTGGAGATCCAGCATGAATATACCCAGGCTGTCCCATTGCTCAGGCATCCTGTCCTTCACCTTTGAACACCCACTACTATATTTCAGGTGTCCTATGCGCTGCCTACATCTGGTATGATGGGGCTGTGACTTGTGGGGTGTGTATGTGCATGGTGGGGGGCATATGCGGTCAATCAACGCTGGAGCATACATTGCAGACAAGTCTGGGGGAGGTCCCCTGAAGAGGCAGGGAGACTGGCCTGGGCTTGGGGTGGGTACACAGCTTGCCTGGGAAATGAGGCATGACTTACCAGCTGCAGAAACTGAAATGGGTGGGGGAGCGGAGGCCCCTGGCCACAGGGTAGGGAGAGCTCCTCCCCCTTACATCTGTTGCTGGCGTTCTGTTCCTCTAGGGTCCTGGGTTGGCTAGGGGAACCGTCTCCAGCAGGCTGAGCCCTTCCTTTGAACATGAGGGTTCTCCCACGAACGGTTCCCAGTGTGTGTGTAGAATGAAGCAGTACCTGGCTGGAAATAATGGATTTTAGCTTCCTCATTCCACTGGGGGTATTCTAACCACTACCATTCTAAAACACACACACACACACACACACACACACACACACACACACACGCTAAGCTGCCTAGATCTCTGTCTCTGCTGAGATCGCTGAGATCTCCCTGGAGCCCCCAGCTTACCCATCCCCCAGAACAGTGTTTCTCAAAGTGTGAATTTTAGACATAACTGCCTCCAAATCACATGGAATGCTTGTGAAAATGCAGGCTTCCAAGGGACTCTTATGTAGTGGTTCACGAACCACATTTTGAAAAGCCGTGTCTTGGAGGATGCCTAACTCTGTCCAAAGAACTGCTGAAGCTGTCTCTTCCCCAGAAATATCTCCCCAAATCCAGCCAGTGATGTTGTCATTGACCATCCAACCCTGGTCCCTACACCCTCCCCTTCATCACCTCTGCAAGAGGGCAAGCCAGGCCAGCCCCTTCGGATCTGCCACATCGTGCAGTCAATAAACATTTACCAAGGTGCTAGGTGTTGGAGCCTGGGAAGAACATGGCAACCATGGCCTCTGGCCCCATGAGTCTTCTAATTTAAGGATGAAGACAAATATTATAGAAGCAAATAAATAAACAAGATAACAATGGCGAATGCTACAAAGACAATAAAACAGAGTTATCTGAGAAAATGCCTGGGGGAACCTGCTTAATTCAGGGATCAGGAGAGGAGGCTACCTTGGTGCTTGTGGAGAATGAGGTTCTGGAAATGAAAGGGAAAAACTCTTCCACTCCCTTTGCTACTGCTTTTGTCTCTCTTCTTTCTTTTCTTTACCTTGGCTTGGCTCTCTGTTTCTGTTTAAACTCCTTCTTTGTCTCATTTCTTCTCTCCTCCTCTGCTTCCCTTCCTCCCTCTCCCTTTGCCTCCCTCTTCTTCCCGCTCCACCTCCCTCTCTTCTGCTCCCTCCAGAGAAATGAAAGAAACCAGATCCCTCTGCCTCTCGGGCTAGCCAGCAGTAATTGAGCCGTGGGCTTGCTCAGCAGCTGGACCTGAGAGCAGGGCTCGAGGAGGGAGGGAAGTACGGAGGTCAGAGGAGAGCTGGAGGGATGGGAGCTGAAGGGGCTGGAAAGTGAGAGGGCACCCAAGGGGCTGCAGGTGGCTGCTGGGCCAGGTAATCTAATCAGGGGTGAGTCATGAAGATCACTCACTCTCATGCACAAGACCAGCCTAGGAAATCACATTAATTTGAAGAGGGTGTAAAATCCACGGAGAATTCCCCTCTCTCCACCACACACATGAAGATAAACTGTCTTCAGCTTCCAATATGATCTTACAACAGCTTGTCAGTGACAAAACAGCCTCAAATCCTCCCATTTATCAAACGGCCAATCCTGTTAGCAGCTTAAAAGAGACATAATTACCTGAGGCCTTTTGTGTGATTCTTTATACTAACGCTGCTGCCTTCTTCCTGGCGGCGTTCCAGAACGTGAGCTCAGAATTCGTTCCTGGTGACTGGGGAGATCATCAGAGATGTTAAACTTGGGGGGTAAGGAGTGGTGGTAATTGGGGTGAGTTCTGCACTGTGGACAAGCCTCAGGCTGGAATGTGGGGCAGCACCATGGACAGGGCCAGGGTTGGGCTCCTGGGAGTGGCAGCTTGGATAGTGGGATAAGGTGGGGCCAAGCTCAGCTCCTGTGGGCAGATGCCCAAGGGCAGGCCAGGGGCCTGGCAGGCATCTCAAGAGCTAGGTTCCATCTGCCTTTACAGAGAAAGCAGTGGAGCCTTGGCCCATGGCACATCAGTGCTGGCAGTATGGACAGGGCATAGAACACAGCCTGACCTGTGGATAGGTCATTTGGATAGAATGCTCAACCTCAGACAGAGCCAGAAGCTCCTTCTCTTGATTCCAGAATGGCTGACACCTTTTGGGTTTTCATGACTCCAGAATCTGCCATGCTGGTACCAAGGAGAACAAGCAATGTTCCCAGTTAACATTTACTGACTGCTTGCTATGGGACAGGCCCCGTGCTAAGCACGTTATACACATGGTCTTAATTAATACAAACCTCATGCAATTCTATTATATTATATCATTTTATAGATGAGTAACCAGAAGGTGAGTGAGGCTAAGTAACATGTCCAGGTCACCCAGATTGGTTCAGACTTATGGTCTGTGAGCCGGGATGCCTCCAAGGCAGGTTCTGGCCATGAAAAGAGATCAGTCTGTGGCTCTAGGTTGGTCTCTCTCCCTCTGTGCACTCTTACTATTCCCCAGGGAGCTCAATCAAGGCAGGTCTCTGCTCTCACTCCTTTGGGGAGAGGGATGGGAGAACCATATGCCATGACCTTTCCCTCTGTGAGAAATAGGATTCCCTGGAAACCAGCTTCTCTCTGGCCAGGGCTGCTCTATAAACTCATATTTGCATTCTCCCAGCCCCTCCTCTCTCTGCTGACCCCAATTCCTCACCTCCACTCATTCCAAGAGGCCACCTCACCCCTCTCCTGCCACTTCTTACAGCCGAGCTCCTACTTTTAGGCTTTCTATATTCCAGAAGGCCCAAAGGAAGCCTCTCCTAGGAGGAAAGCATCAGAAAACACTTGAAAACCAGATAAAGAGGCAGACAGTGAGACAGACAGTGAGAGACAGATTGAAAATGAATTTTGAAGCACTGTTAATAATTGTCATCAAATCCTGTTGAGAGAAAAATCCAGGATTAGCTATCCAGGGGCATTTCACAGAATTTTTAGAACTCAGCTTTAACTCAGCTCTGGTTCCCTCTGCCCACCAGCCCTCCATCTTCGCTCCTCTCCTTCCCTGGGCTGCCTCCCAGATTAGCATCCTTTCCCCCACTCCACCCGGCCTCAGGGCATTCATCACTTGGGTTAGTGATTTATCAAAGACTCCTGACAGTCCCTGTTTGGCAAAAATCGATCTATAAAGAATGGGACCAACCCAGGGCCCCCTGTTCTTCCAAGTCCCTGCCATCAATCTGCCCCAAAGGAACTCCACGTCTTTGACATCAGCACTACTCCCACTGTCCCCATCCTCACCCCAGCCTTGGGTAGGTCTCTAGATCCCTTCCTATACCTAGAGAGAAGGAAAAGAGGGAAGGAGTGTGTGTATATGTGGAGAGAGAGAGAGTGAGAGAGAGAGTTAGTGCCTTCTCTTAGATGTTTATTTTGTTGTTTTTAAGTGAGAAAGTCCCAACTCTATTAAATGCAATCAATACTTGGCCCAAGAGAAGCTTCCCTTCTCTGAGACATTTGAAATCTGGTCAAATCATTTTGCCCCAATACAAAGTAATTTATCAATTTCAAAACCCTTCTAATCAGTAGAGGCTGTAGAGTCCCCATTCTTGCCATCTTCTGCTGCAGGACACACACACACACACACACACACACACACACACACACACACACACACACACACACACAGCTGTACACAAACTCCTCTATTCTCTCTGCAAATCCTCCTCCCTCCCTCCCTTCCTTCCACCTCCCAGGGACTGCAGAATGTCCTCCCTGTGGCTCAGCCTCCAGGCCGGGTTTCTATCCTCAGCATCTCCAGCCCAGCCTGTGTGCTCCTGGCCCAGAGAGGCTACAGGCCCCTTCAGGTCTGCTGCTTCAGCCCCGGGGAGGTAGAGGTGGGCCAACCACAGTGCTCAGCCACAATGCTCAGCCACAGTGCTCTGCTGAGTACACTCCTCCTCACCTGGTGGGTAAACATTCGAGTGGGGGTGGGGAATTCCTGTTCATAAACAGAACCCAGTCAGGAGCCAGGGAGCTGGAAAGGGGCCCAAGGCCACTAAAGCCATCCTCTAGGGCCTTGGCCCAAGTCTCCAAGGGGCAAGAGGGATCAGCTGGCTGGAGAGGTGTTTGCTGGCTGGAGAGGGGTTTGCTGGCTGAACCTGAGGATGATGTCACAACACTCTCCTGCCTCTGAAGCTGCTATTTTTGCCCTCGAGGACAGCCTGTCTAAAGGGAGATTGTGACAGCAGTGAAATCACCTTGCAACTCACCCTCCTGCTCCCAGGAAGAGCAGTTGGAGCCTTTGCTGCTCCATTAGATTGGATTTTCTGCAGGTCTTTTGTGGCCGCCAGCTGCAGTGGCCAGATAGGCCACTGACCTTTGAGGAGGGGCGATTCACTGAATGGCTGATAAAATTCCCTACAATATATTGTGCACATTTCTTCCTCAGAGAGTGACTGAAAAAAATTACTCAGTGAGCCAGAGGCTTGGCCCACAAGGGAACTCAGGAGCATAGACAGCACACAAGCTTTGTGAGAACAGTCAATCCAGGGGCCTTACCTTGACCTTGAAGGCCCCATCACCAGGCCTAACCTATAAACCTTCAACAGATCTATGAAAGCAAGCATAGCACTCCATAAATACGTGTGCAATCAATGAATAGGTGGAACTCTCTGTGTAGTTCTGCCCTTGTTTTTTGCCTTCTCTCCCCAAGTCTACCATAGCTCCTCTAGAGCTAGAAACAAGGACTTGGCATATCTTTGGAGCCCCCATAGTTCCTCACCCAGGGCTCTCTACAGTGTAATATCAAACTAGACTGAGCACGGCACCCTACAGTGTGCGAGATATTTTAACATTTACTGTCTATTCTGCAATAATACTGGGGGCAGGTGTTATCTGATTTTATACTGGTAGAACCCAAGGTTCAGAGAAGTGAAGTCACTTGTTCCAAACAAATCAGGAAGTAACTAATAAACTTGAGATGCCAATCTAAGTCCTCTGATCCAAATCCTAAAATCTTTCCACATCATTCATTCATTCATTCATCATACAAATATTGAGAATCTTTCTTATGCCAAAAGTTAAGCTTTTAGCTTCCGCGATCAGATGGGATCGCGCTTGCTCGGGGTGGCATGGCCGTAGACAAGCTTTCTTGATGGCATGGCAATCTAAACCAGGTGATGTTATTCCCTTTCTGTAGTTTGGGAAATAAAAACTTCATGGTAAAGTGATTTGTCCAAGGTAACACAGTAAATAAGAGGTGGAAGTAGATTAAACCCCGTCTTCTGATCTCAAATCTGGAGTCCTTCCCATTGCCTAGATCACATCATTTTTTGTAGTAACGTCCGTGAAGCCGTCACTATACGCCAAGCACCATTCCACTTAAACTTCACAACATCTGACATAGGCTCTATGATCCCTCCTTTCTTACAGATGAAGAAACTGAAGATGAAGAAACTGAAATTTTGAAAAGTCCGGTATAGAGTGGCCAAGCTAGGATTTGAACTCCGTTTCTCTGACTCCAGAATCTGATCTCTAAGATATGTTGGCTTTCTGATGATAATAAAAAAACACTCATTACACGTCCAAATAATCAGTGTTTATTGATTGAATGACTGGTCGCTGTGGATATACAGTTTATAACACAGCTGGGAAAAGAAGTTGTAAATCCTGGGCTTCGAAGCCGGCATCTGGTCCTTGGTCCGCACCATCCCTCGTAGAACCCTCTGTACCTCGTAATAACTGCCTGCATTTCCTGAGTTTCCTCTTCATGTCAAGTGCTGTGCTGGGGCCTTATATGTCATCTTTGTATCTTCACATAATCCCAGGACATAGGTACTATTTTCCCCTTTCGAGGGATGTGGAAACCAAAGCTCAGTCACTTGTTCCTGGCCACATAGCGTATCAAAGAGGTATCAGTGTAAAAGTGCTCTCTCTCTCTCTTTCCCTGGTCCTGCAAACCATCTGGGGACAGGTGCCTAGTCCAATTCCCACCATGATCACACATAGGAATTATAAACATCATTTCCCTGGGGGGTTGGGAAGAAAGTAGGAATATGGCATTGGCGGTCGCTGCAGCTGGAGATGGTCCCCAGTGCTGAGCAGAGAGGCACATAGATTGAGGGTTAAAACCCTGCAAGGAGAAAGGTGAGAACGAGGAGTCACTGAGGAAACCGTTGGGAGAGCAGCCGACTTCCGGGAATAAGTGTCTATTACTGGTTTGGATCCCCCAATCCCACCTCTCTCAAGCTGAGGACTGCTCAAGCCTCCCTCCAGGAGGGGACACCCCTCCCATCCCCCAAAAAAAGAATGGTTGCAGTATCAATGGGATCCAGACTTGCTCCCATTGCTTCCCACAGTGATGGATGAGTGTGTCTCTGCAAATTGGAAAAATAACTAATGTGCTACTCCCAGACCCTGCTGCCCAGGAGTAGAAGGGGCTCTTCAGGGTTAACCCAAGAACTGGGAGGAATCAATCCCTTGAATAACAACCCAAAGCTCCTAGCCTGGTGGGGGCGGATTTGCATTTCCTACAGGATATTCTCCATGTCACCTCTCATCACCATAATATTTACATCAAATGCAAAAGGCCTCCTCGGAATAGAACCCTGAGGTTGTAAATGCCAAATCCAAGAATGTCAGCAAATGCAAAAGATCAAGTTCTTTGAACAGCAGTCTCTCCCTCCCCTCTGGGCAAGGCCTGCCGCCCCCTGGGGGCAGTCAGGGTGGGATCCCCTGCAGCCTTGAACCTCTCCCAAGAGGAGGAAAGGCTAGGAGCAGGGAGGGCGCCAAGGACACCCATCTCTGGATGCCAGGCAGCCTTGTCCCTTTCACCCGGCTTCAAGTAAAGTGTGAGGGAACGTGTCCACACATATTTCCTGTGTGGAAAAGGAGGCCAAGCTACCTTAGGGACAGACAGACAGGTAGACCTATGAACCCAAGAACCTCAGTGACAAGGCCTCAGTGTGGTCTGCAACCCAGCAGCCAGGTTTGCCGCCCAGTGTGCCCCTCACTCCTAGCTGCCCATTGAGGCCCAAGGAAGGCTTTCTGAAGTCCTTCATCCATCCAACATTTATTGAGCACTTACAGAACACCAGGTCTTGGGAACACCATGGTGCACACCCTCAAGGAGCTGAAGTTCCAGTGAGCAAAACACAATGAACAAGTTAACAAAACAGATGCTGTTAAGAGCTGGGAAGAAAAATCATCATGGAGGGATAGAAAGGGAAGGAGGGAGGCCTCTGTTGCCTGGGTAGTCAGGGAAGGCCTCTCCTGGGAGGTGACGTTTGACTGAGAATGAGGAGGAGCCACCCCATGAAGATCTGGTGGAAAAGTGCTCCAAACAGAGTGAAAAGCAAGTGCAAGAACCTTGTGAAGAGAACGAGTGTGTCTGCTAGAGCAGGGGTCCCCAAGCTCAGCTGGATAGGAATAGGGAGGTCAGCATCAAAAAGCAAACAAAGCTTCTTCTGTATTTGCAGCTGCACCCCAGCCCTAGCATCACCACCTCAGCTATACCTCAGGTCATCGGGCATTAGATTCCCATAGGGGCACTGGTCTCTGGAGCCAAAAAGGTTGGGGATCGCTGTGCTAGAGGGACAGAAATAAGGCCAGGTCACTGGAGCAGAGTGAGCAGTGAATGGCAGGCAGAGACGGGTTAGAGATGCAGGGTCTTGGCAGCCACAGGAAGGGAAAGGATTCTTGCCGAAGGTACTGGAAAGCTATGAGAGTGCTTTAGGTAGGGGACAGCCCTGTCTGATTTACACATTTAAGTCTTGCTCAGATAATAAAAGTCTAGGTCTAGTTCTGGCTTTAAAATTCACTCGTTGTGTGATCTTGGGCCAAGTTCCTACATTATTAAATCTCAATTTCCTTGAGCACTTCTTGGGAAGTCAGTAGGATGACATGAGTTAACATGCATAGTGTGTCTAGTTCAGAGCTTAGTGTCAGCAGGTGCACAATTAATGTCCCTATTGTATCTCTCTTACTCTCTCTTTCCTCTGAGCCCCAGCCTAGGCCCCATCTCTCCTCAACTGTCATACACTAAGTGCACGCAGGGCCTAGCTGGGGTCCCAGGGCAGAGGGAGGGGACTTGTCCACTGGCATCAGGACCAGCTGAGGTGGGCCCAGTGCTCCTTTCACCCAGTGCCCTATCAGCTCTTGGAATCAGACTACAAAAGGCAGAGTGGCCGGGATGCCTGGGTACATTAGCGGTCAGACACGCTGCATTTCCATGTATTTCCATGTCCTTTCCTGCACCAATAGGGCAGGCGCAACATCCAGGGGAAAGGTTATCATCGCCACCCAAGGTTGTGTGCTCTTCTGAGCTCATCTGCATTCCCTCCCAAGTCCTTTGTGCCTGATCTTTGACCCTGGAGGAGGACTGGAGAAAAAGGTAGAAGCAAAGGGAAGAAGCAAATGATAAAGGCCTTTGTTAGATTGTTTGGAGACTAAGCCAGGCCTGAGAGCAGACTGGGTGACCCTCACTTCTCCCTGGAGCTGGACTCAAACTGCAGCTAGCTCCAAAGTGGGGAGAAGGCGCCAGCTCTGAGAGAGAATCCCCTAGTAGCTGTCTGAGTAGCTACATGTTTGTTTGACTGTGCTTAAGCGACAAGGTGCTCTCCTCTCTCCCTGCACTGGACTCCACAGAAAGGATGTGATGAGGCTAATTAATTACTTCTAGAAGGTTCTTTGGAAGAAAAAGAAGAAATGGGAGCCATTGCATCTGGGATCCAGAGGGTCCTCGACAGGATGCTAGCAGTGAAGTCCTGCTGGCTATGACAAAGGGTGAGGGCAGGGTAGGGGCTGTGATGGCAGCAGGCAGGGACAACAAGGGAGTGGGGCAACAGAGGAAAAGGATGGAGGAGAGCACAGCCTCAAGGAATCGCCCACCCCTAGAGGGATCGGAGACCCCACAGAGTTGGGCAGGGGTGGCAAAGCCTAGGTTGGCTCGACCCAGTGCCTGAGGCAAGGGGGCAGAGAAACACAACTCCAGCCAGAGGCACTTCCTCCCCTCCTCCCAGTGGCTGACTCTGAAGCCAGGAGCTCCCCTCCCCCACCCCGCCATGCCTCCACTCCACTCACAGCCCTGAGTCCTGGGAGGTCCTCCTCCATCATTCTTTTGGGAGATCGGCACACTTCGTTACTCATGAGGGGCCCTCTTTCTGTCCATCCAGCTTCTCAGAAACTTCTGTAGCCCCAGCAAGGCCCCCAACTATAATCAGAACTTTACGTGTAGGTCCACTGAACTCAGCATCTCCACCAAACCCAGAGGTATTAACATAAGGCAGGCTGAGAGCGGGTGCATCAGGAATGCAGAGTGTACTGACCAAGGTGCTGAATAGCCCCAATTCCTTCTCCAGAACCTTCACAATTCTCCCTATGCACACTTCTCCTCCCATCCCCACACACATATCCAGCCGGCTTCACCTCCAAGGCTTCATCCTGAATATGAGCCATGTAAGGCTGGTTAGTCAGGGTAGCTGATCTCAAGGAGTTCCTCTAGGTTACAAGCCTCCTCCTGAAAGCAGCAGCCTCCACCCCTCCCCTCCTGTCCCTAACACTGCCTCCGTCTGTTCTACCAGCCCCGTCAAGGACAGCCCCCTGCAATCTGACCATGGCAGCAGCTGGCAGGGCCCGAGGCTGCACTTGACATCCTGATCCAACCATATTCTCAGAGAAGAAGCAGGTTGGAAGTTCCGCATGCTTGCACACACCTGCACATACCATGCACACACTCACATCCTCAATGTCAGCCTAAAATAGAGAAATAGTCCTTAGATTTCCTGAATCACAGACCCTCTGGCTGTGATAAAAGCCAGGTGCCTTCTCCCCCAGAAAAATGTACACAATGTTTTTGCATGTCCCATCAGGAGGGCCTGGGATGGGGGTGGCCTTTCCCCTGATTCCTGCCCTCAGCAGCAACCCCTGTCCTCTAAGGTGTTTTCCAGGTAAGTGGGGATTTGACCAAATCCTTTCATGGACTGAATTTTGGGAACCCCCCCACAGAAGTAATGCCAATGGGTCTGGGCTAAGGAGCAAGAGGAATCTGAACCATCTTCAAGGCCACCTCCAGCTCTCAAACCTCTTGCTAACCGATGTGGTCCAGGTACCATCCTCCTTGCCATGGTCTTCTTGTACCAGGACAAGCTCCTGGTATCTACCTGAGTCATTACTCAGTCTGACTAGGTTTTGCCATCCGCAGTGAGCACCAAGGAACACCTTCATGCAGGTGCTGAGGTCTACCCAGCTTCAAAACTTCCTGTGGCTGGACACAAACCTACTGCTTTGAGTTTAATGCACATCTGTAGATCATCTACACACATACACTGACATGCAAAGCACACATACAGATCAAGACACACAAACCATGAGAGAGCATGTAGGAAAATACACAAATCATAAAAACAAGATGAAGCATGCAAAACTCCAATAAGCGCATACATGAACATACCAACTATTCACATACACATAATTACAGTTAGCAAACCATGCGTTACATGCTCTACTATGTAATTCCCCCCATTCCCATCTCCTAGGGAACATTCCAGCCCTACTGAACTTTTTATTTCTCTCTTCTATGTTCTCTCACTCCTCCATGCCTTTGTGCAGTCTGTTCCCTGTGATGGAGTCATTCTTCCCTCCTTTTCCTCATCTGACAGATTCCTACTTAGCCTAGTAAGCCTCTGTATTAGGGCTTTCCTAGGGCTGCCATAACAAAGTCCACAAACTGCGTGGTTCAAAACAACAGGAATTTATTCTCTCGACAGAGGCCAGAAGTCTGAAATCAAGGTATCAAAAGAGTTGGTTCCTTCTTAAGGGCTCAGGGAGAGAATCTGCTCCACAGCTCTCTCTTAGCTTCTGGTAGTTGCAATCCTTGGCATCCCTTGACTTGTAGACACATCACCCAAATCTCTGTCCCTCTAGGCACATGGCCTTCTTCCTATGTCTGTGTCCAAATTTCCTTCTTCTCATTGGGTTAGGGCCCACTCTAATCCAATATGACCTTGTCTTAATTCCATAACGTTAACAAAGACTATTTCCAAATAAGGTCACTGTCACAGGATCTGGGAGTTAGGATAGAATATATATTGTTTGTGGGGTGGGGGGCGGTGAGACACAGTTCAACCTTCCACAAACTCTGAGTCTTAGCCAAATTTGCCCTTTCTCCATGAGTCCTTCTCTCACCTGTCTTCCTAGACTGGCTTAAGTAAGTGCCCCTGCTGTGTGCTCCTCCATCATGACACTTAGCTCACATTATGGTTATTGCTTCTTTAATAGTTTCTCTTCCCAGCTCTGAGGGGCTGGAACAGTCTATTTCTTTACCTATCATTGTACCCCCAGCACTTAGCACAGTACCCAGCAGTGACAAGGTCTCAATAAATGTTTGTTGAATAAATTAAACCACTTATACACATGGTACAAATATGTGAATCATGAACAAATATATCCTACATGTGTGTGCAAACATGCATATCAAGCACATACATGAAAACTATATAGACACAAATGCCAGGCCCTGAACACAGTCCAGCAGGTTCCAATTAGTCAACCAGTAATGGCTGAGTTCCAAAGTCCAACCCTTCTCTAAGTGCACTGGGAGAGGCAAAAAGGGGTCACTTATGGTCTCTTGTCCTCAAGGGACTGACAGGCTAATTGGAAAAACAAGACTAATATATGATGAAAGATACTATAGAATTTAGTTTTGTTTTGTAGGCTGAGGGCTCAGAGGAAGGAGCTCTTATTGTGAGTTTGAGTAGTCAAGGGAGGCTCCCTGGGGGAGGTGAAAGTTGAGCATGTCCCTCCAATGTGGGCAAGATTTAGACACAGAAGAGGAGAGGAGAGGAGAAGATGAAAGGTGAGCAGAGGAAAGGAGAGAGAAGGAGAGGCGAGGTGAAGAGACAGCATGTATAAAGGCCCAGGGGCCTCTTCACAGGATTAGTCTGAAGGTAGAAAACCATGTTAGCAGTTGAACCACGGAGAGGAGATCTAATTCCAGAGGCCTGCCATGCCAGGCTGAGGGTCTCTAGCTTCAGGTAGTCCAATCTCTTCCTGCCAAGTACAGAGAGCAATTTCTCCAGAGTCTTGTGACCCAGGCTTGAGGGGGCTGAGGGCAGCCAGGGATGTGCTGTGTACCTCAAGCTGTAGGAACACGGGGGCAGCCCCAGGCAGGTCTCCTCCCCTCCCTCAGAAGCTGTGGGTATTAGCAGCACCTCCTGGAAGGGCAGGGTCAAGTGCAATGACTGGTCCCTCCACGCACTCCTTCCCTGGGAGATGTAAGTGACTAACTAGCAGAAAGCTTCCGTGACGCCTTAGCTGGCAAAGCTGCCTCTGTCAGCCACTAATAACAGGGTGGGTGTAGGTAGCCAGTGGGTAGAGAGGAAGCCTCTCAATACCCCTTTCCATCCCCTGGCCATGACACCAAATGTCCCCTAAGGGATCGACCTTGCACTAGTAAGGAAAAGCTCAGCAAGGAAGATGGGGCAGCACTGCCTGTCCCCACCAGGGAGGTGGAGAGGTGAGCTCCTGTTCTTGCTGCTGGGAGAAATAATCCTTTGTTCTCTCATCCAGCAGGGACAGAGAAGGGCTGAGTCTGGGGCTTGAGAAGCAAATACAAGGCCTCTATCACCATATAAGCCTCTTCTCTAACCTTGAAATTGTCCATTTCCTAGGGATGTGGGCCAGGAAGTAGTGGTTGTCACAGGAGTTTGGAGAAGCCACTAAGAAGAGAGTGGAGGCTTCTGGGAATAGGAGAGGGGCTGGGGGTTCAAGTGTGGGAAATTTGGCCTGCGCCCTTTTTAACTATAGATACCCTATCCCTGTCCCTTCATGTGCTATTCAAAAAGGACCCCAATGAGGAGTAGGGGAGAATAGGACAAGCTCTGGTTTTGGAAGGTTAAGCGATTTTCTTGATGCTACACTGTTAGGATTCTGGAAAGCCATCCCCCTGGGGCACCTGAGTGAGTCACTGAAGATCAGCCAGCAAGCAGGTGGAGCAAGCAGAGGCCACGGAAGGGATGAACACTCACTGGCTCTTGTGGCTGCCTCCTCCGCAGTGACACTGGCGGCAGCCGTCCTGCGGGAAGCAAGAGCATGGTAGGTGGTCCAGCCCCAGTGAGGGTTGGAAATGTGAGAACGGATGATTATCTCTGCTAGAGGGCTGGCTCACCAAGCAGGTCAATGGAGAAAGAAGGATAAGAGGAAGCCCGGAATTGGACACAAAGGATAGATGGAGGGGGCAACACGAAGGGGGCCAGAGGGCAAGGGAGGGGAGTTTGGGAGGCCAGGCAGGCAGGAAAAAGCTGAGGCAAGCTGACATGGGCCAATCTCCTGGGCCACAGGGATTCAGTGGTCCCCCAGCCATACCCATCAGGGAATGACATTCTCATAAATGGGTGACCAGGATTGTTGGCAACCCCTGCCCAACTCTTCACAAGGATTTAGTCTGCTCGATATCATTTCCTCAAGTTCATCCCCCCACCAGCCACTGGTCATGAACAGCCGGGATCTGAGGACAATTTTCTGTGTTCGCTTTAAGGTGGAGGAGGGTGCCCCACCCACCCCCTAAATAGCCCTAGATAGCGGAGCTCCTAGAAGGACTCTCCCCAGAGTCTCCCACAAGCCCAGGAATATCAGAGCCCACTCTCCGCCTTCTCCTCCTCTCTCAAGAACCAGTTTCCCAAATCATAGCCAAGACACAGTGAGATCGGGGCGCGGAGGTGGGGAGGCAGTGCTAGGTGTCGCTTCCTCTCCCCTTCCTCTTTGTCTGGCCCCAGACCACCCTGCCCTTGCATCTGCTGGGCCCCATGAGCCTCTGTGAACCCCCATTTCTTTTCCATCCAATGACACAGTCCCTGCTTCCGACTCTCTCTGACTTCCGTCCCACATCCTGAACATTTCTAGGCCAGAACCTCTAGCCACCAAGATCACAGAAGCCTGCTGACCCCGCAGTTCCAAGGAGGCAGGAACGCTAATTGGCATTAACAGAAACCAGGCCAGCAGCTCACAAAAGATCCTCTCTTCCTGACCAGAGCTATGCCTGGGGCACCGCCAGCTTCTGGTGTCTGCTAGTGGGGAGAGGGGGCCCCTTCTGGTGGAGGAGAACAAGAGGGGGCCCCCACTGAGACTCTGGGACTCATATACACTTAGCAAGAGTCTGGTCCTTCTTACAGTCTCATATACACTTAGCAAGAGTCTGGTCCTTCTTACAGTCTCTCAAAATAACTGCTCAGGTAGCACAGCGCACACTAGAGACTTGATCCCCTCAAGCCCACCACCCACCCTATATGCTCACTTTAATCTGATCTCACCTAGAACAGAAAGCTCTGGAGTCAGATTGCTTGAGATGATATTCTAGTACCATACTTAATACATGTGACCTTGGACCCCCAAAAACGGTGCCTCTGTTTTCCTGTCTGGAAAAAGGGAATAATACTTCCAACCTCCTTGGGTTGTCATTAAGATTAAATGCTCTGCATGAAAAACTCCCAGCATAGTCCCCAGCATGTAGTAAGCACTTGCTCAATAAATAGTACTTGCAGTATATGACTATGATTATTCTTTCTGAACTCTGTACCCTTTGTTGTAGGAAGTTCCCACTTTGGGACTTCAACCTTGAACATAGGGAATGGAATCGAGCAGGCACCCCCAGAGAAATCTGTTGAATAGATGAATGAAAGGAAGGGAGAGAGAGAGGAGAGGAAAAAGGAAAGTGGATGTATTTGTCACAGGTAAAACAGGATGTATTTATGAGTAGACAAGAAATTCAATACCCCATCTAACAGATTGTCTATCATTGCCTGGATTTTCACCAATGTTGATTCATTCCTTTGAGTAAAGCACCAACTCTCTTCCCTTTGGTCCCCAATAAGATGCAAACAATCACACTTTAGTTTAAATGAGTTATAAAATGTCATGACTGATGAAAAGAAGTGATTTGAAAGCACTAGAGCCTCAGTGAGGAAGAAGAGAATTTTGACATGGAAAGCGCCAAAGGGATCATACGATCTTGCAGGAGGCTGGCTGTAAGAAAATTGAGTGCAGGATACTGCAATTTCCCTTAGTAACAGTTCAGATGTGACTGAGCTTGATATTCAAGAACGTCTTCCTTGTCCCTGTTCTAAATCCTTCATGCTATGGTTTATAGAACAAAATGATTATTTATTTCTCCACATTATGGGCTTAGCACAGAATGTATGACTGTAGATGTACCTGAAGACTCTCTTTTTCTCAAGGTAGAAGCTATCCATATGCAATCTCAATCCTAAAGTGATTTTCATTTGCTGGAGAAATTTGAAGACTATCTCTTGCCAGTCTGAGGTTAAACACAGAGGGAAATCTAAATGCAATTTTCCTGTTTGAGGAGCAGTTACAATATTTTTAAACAATTGAAACTTCAAAATTTCAAATTCAACATGCAGTTAGTCTTCAGCCGCAGAAACTATAGTTTCTGCAAAGTTTACAAAACAGTGGAATTTCTCAGTGGCTTTTCCCCAAGAGCTGTCTTGGAGTGTTTCATAAATGAAGATGTTCTGGGAGGCTAGGTACAATATCATTGGTGTTTGGCTTTTGTCTGGGGCCTTTTAAAGTAAATGTTACATGGGGAAAAATAAGAGGAAAGATGTTATAACAAAGCATCGGAGCAATGATACATTTTTAATAGCATTATTTATCAACATTTACTGGTGTTTGGAGTTAACAAACACTCTGGTCCATCCCCATTGAGCATTTGCAGTAAATTTAAAGGATTTGTCTTGCCTTTGGCACAGTGAAAATGACTCAGCTAGGCTCCTTGTGCCATTTTGCAGAGGCAGACTATTGGATGCTGGGGCGGACAGCACAGATACAGAGAGTATAACTGGTCCGTACCTTTCCCTAGTCCATTCCACAGGCTAGGCGGGCCCGGTCTGCTTCATGAATCCCCCACAGGCCTCCTCATGAACCCTACTCACTGCAACAAGCAAACGGGGCTCTGAAGACATGCAAATCACACTGCCCGCTCTACCAAGGCCACCAAAGGGGTAGTCATAGGGGCCTTTTCTCCCTAGCCACAGCTGATAGGGCCACACCAGGAACCTGGCAGATGATCTACAAGCCAGAACCCTCTGCTGGGGTCTGAGAGGAGGAAAGAAATGAGCTGAGTCAATCGGACTTTCTCTTCAGACAATCCAAATAGCAAGTTTAAGGACTATATAATGGACATGTGCTGTGTTTGCCTGTGCAGCACTCATTTTACAGTTTTCTGGTGATAGCACCCCCATATTCCTTGGGGAACAACTCCTCCATCTCTTTCCATCCAAGGGTAAAGCCCCAAGCCCAAGTCTGGCCAGTCAGCAGGTTCTGTCTCTTGACCACAGTGATTGGTTCAGAGGGAGAAGTGAATTAATGAAGCTATTGGTCTGGCTACTGTAACAAAGAGACCCATATAGCAATGACTTAAACAAGATAAAAGTTTGTTTCTTTCTCATATAAAAGCCCAAGTGGATGTAGTGGCTCTGCTCCACAGAAGTCCTCAGGAGCCCAGGCTCCTGGGGGTTTTTCTCCTCACACTGTGACCACAGTCCAGCCAGCCAAAAGGCAGGAAAAAGGAAAGGGAAACATGACTTTTCCTTTTAAAGGAACAGCCCGAAGTTGCACACGTCACTGTTGCTTACATCCCATTAGCCAGAATTCAGTCCTAAACCACATCTAGTTGCAAAGGAGGCCATATGGCCAGCTAAAAACTTCCACCACGTTGGAAGGAGAGGAGAATGGCTATTTCGAGACAACCAGAGGCCTCTGCCATAGCAGCCATCCTGTCACCATGACGGGAGAGTCTGTTCAAAGATAGAATTAACACAAAAGAAAGAATAGAAGAGAGATGCAAGAACATTGTTGGAGCCCACAGATCCAGCCTCGCTGAAAGCTAGGGCTACTTTGATTTTTCACTTATGTGAGCCAATAAATTCTTTTCCATTTTTATTTTCTTCTTTCCTTCCTTCCTCTTCTTTTAAATTTTTTTTCCCTCATCTATTTTGATTTGGGTTTCTGGCATCTGAACCCAAAGAGTTCTGCCTAATTCATGGCAAGATCAGAAGGTAAAAGGTCATAAAGAACAAAGAGGGGAAAGGAACCATGAAGAGAAAGCTAAAGTCATAAGAAAACCAGGCCCTCAAGACAGAGGAAAGTAGAAGCCACAGGACATAGAAAAGGAACAGAGTCAGTGGATGGTGAGGAAGGGAGAGAGACACACAGAGAGAGAAGGTAAGCTGTCTGAGCTACCACCTCTTCTTGCAAACGTCCCTCCCGTCAAGCCAATTTGAGTCTCAAATTACCTTCTAGTTCAGATACAATGTATGGAAAGTTGTATTACTGTTCATAATAGTTGCTGTCCCTCTCCTGGGTGCCTTTTCTGAAGGAGGAATATACTTCTCATTGTTGTCAGGCTTAGTCATGTGATTTGCTTTGGTCAATAAAATGTGAAGGGAAGTTTTAAGACCCAGAGTGCTCATCTCTTGGCCTAGGCTCCAGAATAAAGAAAACATGGAGCAAATCTTCAGCTTACCCATGCCAGACATGTAATATAAGGGAGAGATAAGCATTTGTCATAGGCTTCTGAGATATGGGAGTTGTTTGTTACTGCAGCATAATATAAGCTGACTGATACACAGTGTCTGTAAAGCTGATATTTCCTACAGTTCCTGCTG
>NW_006443124.1:4281150-4283837 GCF_000325575.1 Pteropus alecto
TTCATCTTTTCCTGGGTTTTCAGGCATGTATTTCCTTATGGTACACCCTCTCCTCTCCTTATAGTCAACAGGAAGTATGCCTTAAACAATCACTCTGATATGTAGTAACTTTGGAGAGCAATATTCATCAGGCCAGGAATGATAGGCTGACGTTTCATGATCAAGTACCCCTTATGAACAAGTTCCTTTCCAATTCCTACACCCAATACTTCCTGTAACCCCCAGAGGACGTG
Source organism: Pteropus alecto (assembly GCF_000325575.1). Classification (NCBI taxonomy): domain Eukaryota; kingdom Metazoa; phylum Chordata; class Mammalia; order Chiroptera; family Pteropodidae; genus Pteropus; species Pteropus alecto. The sequence goes on from NW_006443124.1 coordinate 4,281,384, forward strand.
GAACAGCTCTGATTATTATAAAACTGAGGAATTGAATAAGTTAAGTAATTTCATATTTTAAATTTTACATATTTCAAATTTTACAGAATTACTGTCAAACAAAATCAGACTTTATAGATGCTGACTTCTCAAACTTAAGGATGTTTTAGGTTAGTGTACAAGCTGTACTCCTGATGATAATGATGATGGTGACAGAAATTTGTGCAGCATTTTTGTGTTTCCAAAGCATGTTACATATTTGTTTGCTTTAAATTTACAATAGCCTGCAAATATTATCCCCATTTTACATATGGGAAGACTGAGAAAGAGAAAGTTGAAGAGACTTTATAAATTACGGATCTAGTACTGTATCTCCTGGTCTTTGTTCTGCTTCTCTCCTACCTGCTACATTAGTCATACATGTTGGAGGAGAACACCTAACTCCATGACAGGAATTTGGGAAGGGCAATCAGAGACACTCTTGGTTTGAATAAATAACTGAATGCACGAAGATATGACTAAATGAATGGATGGATGGGTGATGGATAAATGGACTAGTAAATTGATGGACAGATAAATAGGTGGACGGGTAGATGGATGATGAATAGATGAACGGCTGGATGGATCTCTTTTGTATGGGTAGTTGGGGAGAGGGATGGATGGAATTCCTGTGATCTGAAGGAAAAGGCAGCAGTGTTTTCCCCCAGAGTCTGAAAAGTACACAAACGCTCCTATTACTCTACCACCCAGAATGCCCTGCACAGTACTTGGCCAATGTCAACCCTGCCTGCCCAAGTGTTTTAATTCTCCCTCACCCCCAAGAAAATAGAATGTTTTACCCACAAGTTTGTCTATTGCTACTCTATAACTTATTAGCCACATTCACTACATCTCTCCATGCCTCGTTTTCTTTCTTTGTAAAACGGAGATGAAAACAATATCTCCTTCACAGGGTTGTTGTGGGAATACATAACATAGAGATCATTTAGTAAAGTGCTTAACATATTATACATTCTCAATAAATATTAACCGTTAGCATTATTATTCCCTAAAGTTCAGGATGGTTGCCTGTGGAAATCAAGGTAAGTCTCCACTAAGCATACCATGCTGTGGTTACAGTTTTTAGCCCTTCCTCATTAGTGGTTGAATCTGTAATAATACAATAACCTTTATTTTATTACACAGCCCTTGGAAATTGAGGGTTTCATCCATGTCAATTAATTCTTTCGCAGCCCACGTTGGCAGTGACAACCAGAATGTCAAAATGTCTCTGAGGATTCCTAGGAAATCTGAGGCACTTCACGAGGAGCCTGCCCGGGTGAGAGACCAGTGGAGTGAATCCTTAATGCACTTCACAGGAAGGGGGACTCTTTCGATATGCTAATACAATCAACCTGAAAGGCAAACGTTAGGCTTCCTGCTCAGTGATCAGAGAGGCGCTCCCTGAGCTGGGCGATCGCCACTGGAGGAGGCCAGAGGCCTCCTTCCTTGCCTGCCAGGGAACAGCAGCCTATCCTCAGCACCCTGCAGCTGCCATGCAGGGCCCGCTGGTGCTCCCTGTCACAGCCAAGCGGGGCAGCACCCAGACTCATTTTGGCCACCAGGATGCAGGTCTGCTTCAAGGAAATAGCACATTTCTGGTGGAAGCTTAGCCAGGAAACCACCATGGAGTGAGAAAGGAGATAGATTCCGGATGAATAAGGAAATGCCTAACTCCCAGTGTTTGCTCCTGGGACCCAGTTTGCAGCATCCTTTGGTGCCTCATTTCAAACTCTGCTCCCCCTCTTCTAGCTGTGTGACCTTGGGTACATTGCTTAACCTTGCATGCCTTACTTTTCTCATTTGTAAAATGCATGTAATAGCAAACTTACCTCCTAGACTTGTGTGAGGATTTAATGATTTAATAAAGCACTGAGAACAATGCTTGGTGCATTGAAAGCACTGTCTGTTCACTATTATTATTCATTCTTTCTTATATTCCTTCATTCATGCATACATTAATTCTGCTACCCATCCATTTATTCCTGCTTTGTATGCATCTATCCAACATTCCAACTGAACCTCTGATGAAGTCAGGTTAAAAATAAATTATAAGTATCAAGTTTGGATCTGGGAGACCAAGAGCTACCCCGGGAGGCTGGGGAAGGTATCCTGAACCTCTTCTTTGAGCAGGCAACATTCTACAAAACCGTCAACCACAGGCCTTTGCTCACGCGGTTTTCTCTCTTCGAATGCTGCTCTCCCACTTGTTCCCTCAGAAAGCTCTTTCTCATCCTTCAAGGATAATCTCCTGGGTGAAACTTTTCTAACTCCCAGGTATAACTATTCTCCATCTCCTTAATGAATGTTTGCTTTAATGAATAAATAGTTGATTAAATGAATAAAGGCTCCCAATGCTCTTTTTCATATTAACGCTATAGCCTGTATCACTTCGTATTATAATTAGTAGCTCCTGCTCTTCCTTCTGCCTGGCAC
>NW_006443124.1:4283883-4337809 GCF_000325575.1 Pteropus alecto
TCACTTCCTCCAGGAAGCTTTCTTTGACTTACCAAATGTAGCCTGGGGGCCTTTCTTGAAAGCTCTCACAGTCCCTGCTCCTCCCTTATCAATACACTGGTCACACTGTGAGATAATTCTTGGTTCATTCATCAGTTCTGACTGTCACCCTTATGGGACTGCATCTTCCATTAGGTTAGGGACCAGGTCAGTCTTGTTCACCATGGCATTCCCGGCAACCCCAACACCCAGTAAGGGGTCAGGTATATGTATCCACAGTAAGAACAGTGCCCCCTGAGGGTTGAGTGCTGCAAAACCCTCCCTGCCTTGGAATGGTGCCTGACACAGAGTACACACACAGTAAGTATTTGGCAAATTCATAAACGATGACAAAGTTCAGCCATCTCCAGGTCCCTGGGCCTGGTGTCTGCCCTTTGCTGCTCTAGGGCCCTCTTGTTGGGGGCAAAGGTGTTACGGGCTCTCTCCTTCCTCCTCAGTGGGAGGTATTCTGTGTTTGGAAGGCATTCGGAGCACCTGGAAGGAAGTGGATGGTGGAACGGGACAGGATGGAGAAGGCTGCTCCCCTGAGTCTGAAAGGAAGGAGGCTGCCGCTCCCACCTGGGTCGCTGGGCATGCTGAGTGCTTCTGGGGGTAATGGAGGCCTCCCTCCTCCCTCCAGCTCTGATGAAGGGCACCTAGAGCCCCTCCTTCTCAAACACTTAGGCATCCTGAGACTAATCCCACAGGAGGCAGAATAGAGAAGTGGTGAAGGGCAGACCACATCTCAAATTCCAGCCCACCACTTACTAGCTCTGTGGCTTTAGGCAGGTTGCTCAGCCTTTCTGAGCTCCACTACCTCAACTATTTAAGGATAATATAACACGAGGGAGGAGGTATGAGGATTAAATGAAGCAGCACATGTAATATGCCTGGCACAGAGTAAATGCTCCGTGAATGTTTGCTGATATTATTACTGTTGTTATCCTTTTTTTTTTTTTTTTTGGTGAAACATGCAAAATTTATTAACGACGATTTATATTAGATCTTTTATTTACATAAAATTTTAATCTTTGATCTTGTTCTATAACTTGTTTAATTCTAAGCAAATTGTTGTTCTTAATCACCTTGTCGGAGTCACATGGAAGCTCAGAACAGATGTGTCGTGTGGCACTGATCCCATTCCCCCTCACTCCAGCCCCTCATTGAGTCCAGAGGAAAATGGGGATTTGTCAGAACCACGATCTGACAGCAGAACCAGAACCTTCTGACACCTCACGTCAATGTTCTCCCCACCGCATCGTCAGTAACATGTCACTGTTGAGTAGGAACTTACCTCATTCCTGCCCTTGGCATCTGGAGGCTACATGTGGAGTGGAGATGAGACTGGACTCTGGATGGAAATTTTGCATCTTTTTGGTCCTTGTGAACTTGTCATGTGAACTTGGGTGGTTGCTTAGCCTCTCTGAGCTTCACTTTCCTCATCTATAAGATGGGAGTAATCAGAATAGTTCCTGACTTAATGTGAAGCATCAGCAAGACAATCAGGAAATACAGGGAGAGCACTTAGTATACTCTTTGGCTGGGAGTAACAGAGTAATAAACTGTTCATTATTATTATTTAATTTTATTTGCAAGTCTTAGCGTATATGGCTGTTGGAGGAGGGAGGATTTAAACTATATCCTTGATGGAGGCTGTTATTCTTTCTGGAAGTCCAGGCTCTAGTGCTTCTGACATGAGCACAGCCTCCCCACTCCCTTCCACATAGCATCCTACTCCGCCCAGGCAAGCTGTGGCTTGCCTCTCTTTTCCTGATGATGTCACCAGGGGACACTAATCTCAGAGCTCTCTCTGCAGCATTCCAGGGTCTGTGGAATGCAGTCTTTACCCAGTGCCAGAGGGATCTGGGCAACCCCAGGTGGGGCTGCTTCTGGAGCTTGCTCTGTCTCCCACGGGCTGACAGAAAACTGCTCTGACCATGTTGTACGACAACATACTGCTGGGTGACTTCTCTGTGCCTTGTTCTACCTGTCTGCAGCCAGAGATAGTGGCTGGTCCTCAGGGATGTACCATTGATGTGAGTTTTGTTCCCACGTTGGCATCACCACCCTCACTCCAGTGTCATCTAAAGAGCTGTTCGTCCCCCTAGGTCCCACAGCAACCTGGATGTGTGGGAGGCCCTCCACTCTGTCATACCTGGGAGGTGGTGTCCCAGAGCTGCGGGGGGTTGGGAAGGAGGGGAGGACCCCTAACGCCATCCCCTAGCCCTCACATCTCCCATCAGCTTCTTTTCCAGGAGCAGACGTGGGGGACCCCCTCCTCCAGGTGCCCAGAGGCCTGAGGAGTTGTCGAAACCGCTGAACCTGACATGTATAACTGTAGGAGACGCCAGCCGTCTCCTCCAGATGCGAGCTAAAAATACAAAGGAGCAAGGGCCCTCGGTAATGGAGACTTTAAGAGCCTGTGACATGCGGCAATGGCTGTGCGGCCGCTAATGAGCTCCGAGCCGGTCAATGCCGGAGCCCTGTGTGAACGCGTGGGCTGGGAGCAGAGATGGGGGTGTCACTCAGCATTTGTCCATCCTGGCTCAGAAATCTGGAATGTTGGTGTGGGCCAGGTGTTTGGGGACCAGCTCGAGGAACCACTCGACGTCCAGATGGGGAGACTGAGGCCAAGTGACAGGAGGTGAAAAAACATATCTGGGAGAGGCGGAGGCCTCAGTAGACCCCAGCCAGACTTCTGCCTCTCTGGCTCCCTGCCTTGCTCCAGTCCTGTGTCCCAGAACCCAACACAGAACCTGCACTGGGAAACCCCGGCAAATGGGTGAGAACTGACCAACTGAATGAACAAATAAATGAGTGAATGAATAAATTTCTTCCTCACTGCAGTGTGAGCTCCCCATTGATGAGGACTGTAAGTTAGTCACCCTGCCACTCTAGGAGCTCCTGGCACAGAGTAGACACTCAAACACTGCATGCTAAATAAATGAACACCTGATCTGCTTCTTGATTTACCCCCTTCCTGAGTGTGGAAACAGGAAGTCTATGCGAATTGTGTCTGGGGTCTCTTTCCACTGGTTCTGCCACTCAAAGAGCAAAGGTGTAGTCCCACTGACCAGAGAGGAAAACAACCACAACACCACAACATTTCTTAAACACATAGTAGGCACAGTCCTGAGAATTTAGCACAAATCGTTCCACTTAGTGCTCACATTGACCTTATGAGTTAAGTTCAATGATTGTATTCAAAAAAAACTGAAGGGCTCAAAGAGGCTGTGTGACTTGCCTCTAAGAAGAGATGGGACCAGGATTCAAACCTGGACCAGCCTGCCTCGATCCCTCCTTAACCACTGTGCCCATCTGCCTCCCCTAAAGTACAGCAGAAGAGGAGGATTGTGGGTCAGAGAGAGCCATGCCGAATGGAGGCAGAACCACCTCCAGGGCCCATAAAGTGTTTGATAAATTCCAGAAGAATGGAAGAAATAATGAGCATTTGTCAGAGTCTTTTATAGCATATAAGACGCTTTCCCCTGAATTCGCTCATTTGATCTTCACTACAGGCCTGGGAGGAAGGTATTATCATTATCTACATTTTATTGGTGAGGAAAGTAAGTCTCCCACACCACACAGCTCGGCCTGGGCAGGTTGCATACCTGGGGAGATGGGGGAAAAGAGGTTGGACAGTGGTTCCATGATAAGGACTTGTTTCTTATCTCCTGGAGGTTGTCATAACCTCTCCTCAAATTGTCATGGGCTCAAAGGGTAAATCTAGGCTGAGACCCATCTGACATTTCTGAGCTCCCTATAATCACAAGGGAAAGCTCCTTATAATCGCAGGGGGCGGAGGCCAGAGCAAATGCTTCCTCCTCCAAGGAGCCTGCCTAGACCTGTCCACCTCAGGAATCTCACTCTTTTATGAACTGTCCATCTCTTCCATTCCTTTGACAGCCCCTCCCAAAGCAAGGCAGAGCTTATCTCTGTACCATCACAAAAGGTATTAGCCAACAACTAGTTACCCTTAGCAGTGGGAAAGTAAACACAAGTACAAGTTTGCTGGAGCACTTGTTCCTGATGGTGTAAAGACAGAAAGTATGAGTGGAATGAAACCAGAGCCCCTCACCCCCTCTGGCTCCCCAGCAACTCTCAGCAACTTGACCATCAGCGCAAGCGACCAAGGTTGGGCACAAAGTGAGTATGGTGACACCCTCCATGAGAGACTTAAATTCAGATATAACATAATGAAAGACTTGGGTGGGGCTCCTGTCCTGCTCCCGGTCACAGTTCTCAAAAGCGAATGGGGGTGTCAAGAAATGACTGCCCTGTGATTATTTGCTAAGTTCAGTATAGGGTCAGCTGTGCACGGCATAAGTCTCCCGATCTTTACTTTTTGTGCCAATTCACATAGATGGAAAATGTTGTTCCTCACTAACCCTGGAAAAATGAGAACCCAAATTTTATGTGACTGAATTTTGGGGGCCCCAGTTAATACTTACAGTAGAGTCTTACAGTCCTTGTGATTGCAAAGAAGGAAACAGGACAGGAATGTGCCTGAGCAGGATTCATGCAAGCATTCAACAAATATCTGTGGAGTCCCTGCTATGTGCAAGGCACTGTGTTAGGCTTGGAGGACATGGCAGTGAGCTAGGCAGACACTCCCCATGGTCAATAGTTTCCAGTCCAGCAGAGGACAAGCGAGCAAACTTCACAGAGGGGTAGGTGCTTCTAGGGGGTGGGAGAGAGACGTTGTTAAGCACGTGTGCCATGGGAGCGCACAGGAAGCTCTTGACCCAGTCAAGGAAAGAGAGGGCCTCCAGGAGAAAGTGACGCCTGGACTGAGTCCTAAAAGATGTACAGGACGCAGATGGTGGAACCTGGATTCTGCTACTTACAGCTGGTGACTCTAGGCAAGTCAGTTGACTGCTCTGTGCCTTGATTTTCTTGTGTGTAAAATAGAGATAATAAGGGCAACTTACCCCATGGTATTGTAAGGATTAAGCAAGTTAATACATATAAAGCTCTTAGACCAGTGTCTGGCAAATGGTAAGCATCTACTACATGTCAACTACCATTATTTTTACCTCATAGGTTGTTGCGAAGATTAAATAAGATAGCATTTGGGAAGCACTTAGCGCAGAGGAAGTGCTCAATAAATGTAAGCTGCTATTATTTTTGTTATTAAGTAGGCGTTTGCCAATACTAGCCAGGTGGTTGGGAGGGGTGAGGAGGAGAGGAATACGAGGCAGAGACAACAGCATATGCAAAGGCCTGGAGGCCAGAGAGAGCCTGGTGCATTTGGCAAAGTTGAGAAGTTCAATTAGACTGGCACATAGCCTGGGCCCCAGGAGTGACGTAGGATGGGGCTGGGGAGGTATAGACAGGGCCTGGGAGTAAGCAGCCTCCCTTCCCTCACAAATACCTCAGCTGATGAAGGCTTACCTGGGGGCAGGGGAAGGTGGGGCAGGGCGGTGTGAGGGTGGGCTGCTCAGTCTCCCTCCCCCACCCCGCCCAGTGCCACTCTGCATGGAGCCACTGGCTGTCAATTAGGCAGCCTCAGTGCAAGAGGCTCTTTCCTCATGCGCTACATGTCACATCCAGGAACGATCAAAACAGCTTTGCTTTGGCAAAACATCTTGTGCTGCGTGTTTGTTCTTTGGTGTCTGAGTGTAACTCCTGTTGTTCCTGAGATGCCTGTGATTTGCTGGTTCCTGACAGCCATTACCTGCTCAAAGTCTCTGCCCGCCACACAACCCACCTGGTGGCACCCTCATTCCTTTCTCTGCCATCCCCAGAGCACTAAATACATCTTCAGGCCACAGGGGCCTAGGCTGGCACCGAGTCAGTCATAGCAGTAAGGATGGCCAATTTTAGTAATCACCTCTACGATTTGGCAATATCTATTGTGTGCCTGCTGCTTTGAATGCCTTATTCATCTGCCAACCCCCACAGTTAGGCTTCATTATCTCTATTTAACTGAGGCACACTAAGGTTAAGGAACTGGCCCAAGTTCAAGTTCACCTAGTCGATAAGTGTCAAAGGTAGGATTTGAACCCAGATCTCTCGGCCACCACAGCTTGCACAGTTGCTACCATACCAGGCCGGCTCTCTCTAGCTCACTTGCTCCACAGCCCACTGATTCTAAAGGGAGGGGCTTGGGGATGGCTGGGATTCAACACGAGGTGGAGGTCAACAGAGGAGAAGTCAGCTTTTCTGACCCTAGGGCCCACCCCACCTGAGGACAGGCCCCTTCAGAGGTACTGCCCCGAGCACTTTTTTCCAGGGGTCAGGCCCTAACCAGCTCCTCCCACGGGAGGCGCCTCACCTGTTTCTTTCAGATCCTGGACCCATCCTTTGGCCTCCACCACCCACACAGCGTATCTCTCTTTGAGTTGATGTATGTCAAGCATTCTGAGGTAACTGTTATTATTATTATGAGGCAATCACAACCTACTTAAGGCTTCCAGGCCCTTCGCCGTCCCCTGGCCCCACATTTCCACATTCTGGGATCTCTGAGAGAGCAGGGGCCAAAGGAGGTACAGGACCTCCATTTTGTGATAAGCTCCTTGAGGCAGAACCCTGTCTGTCTTACTTACCTTTGTTTGGGGAGCAGGAAAGAGGAAGCAGGGTGGGATTCTGAAAGTGGCCCCGACCACATATATGCAGTGCCTTGAACCGCAGTAGGTACTTGGAAAATACCTGTTGGATAATCATTTCCATAGTTGCTCTGACTGAGCCGCACTGAGCGCTTCACTTACATGGCCCTCGTTGTGATAGACCATATAAAGGGGGTATTATCTTCCCCGCAGATGAGGAAACTCCGAAAGATGGGGTGATGTGCCATCTAAGAGGTGGCACAGCTAAGAGGTGGTGGAGCCAGGATTCAAAACTCAGGGCTGCCTGGCTCCAAGGCGGTATCCCTTACCACCACCACCACCCCATCCTATACTCCCCCTTAATGTAATCAATCGATGAATAATTAATCAATGAATGCCTCCCTCAGTCAGCTGCACTTGGCCTGACCCCTCTCACAATCTCCCGGAGTCCACTGACCATCCAACCCCCTCCCCTGGCCACAGGCTCAGAAAAAAGCCTCTCCCAACAAGGCTTATTATTTCTAATCTGCCTCGGCTCAAAGGCATTTCAATTCCATATTGAGTCAAGGAACAGTTCTCACTTTGCCTCTCTGACCCCCCCAATGGCGCCAATAACACAAGATAAATCTTTCCTCAGAAATATAATAGTTGTTCTTCCTCTTCCCGTTGAAGCCTCTGCCAGGTAATTAGCATACGCTGACACCTTGATAGACGAAAAGAAAGGCATGAGATAATTCTCTCTTTTTCTTTAACCATTATAGTACGAAGCAGGCTTTCAATTTGCCAGTTCCCCAATCCAGCATTCCTGAGCGCAGCCCACCATGTGACAGGTTATTCTAGCTGATCTTACCATCTCTGGGCTTCCTCACCAACCTCAGGTCACACTTGATAGAGCAAATTCTCCTTCTTTACATTGACACCTCTCTGGTAGGAGGGGCAGCAGGGTTCAGAGAGTCTGGAAATTGTGGGGTGATGCGGGTCACACTTGGGCAGCCTGCGGCCTTGCGAGGGCCGTATGTGGTCAGAATCCCACTCCACTTCCTCCTTCCTGCTCCCCAGAAGGAGCTGGCTTTGACCAGGGCTCCAGGAGCCCCTGCGTTTAATGCAGCCGGAACCTCAGCTCGCAGCTAGTGGTTTTCTCTCTTCTCAACAATGCACACACATATACACACAACACACACAACACACACACACACCAACACACACATATACACACACGACACCAACACACACAACAGATACAACACACAGAACATACACACACACATTCTGGGCCCACAGGCCTAGCATTTTGGGGTTTGGCCCAACCTCTTTAGAGGACTGTTTCTCCTTGGCCATATACACTCTCCCATATAAACGATTCTCTCCTTGTCCTTTTTGGGGGTCTCTGATAGGGGAATGCATTCCTTCATTCACTTCATTCCTCCATTTTACAAATAACTTATAGACTGTCTACTTACTACATGCCAGGCAGTAGTCTCGGAATTAGAGAGACAGAGATTACAAGACAGGCATATGTCCCAGCCTCGTGGATTTATAATCCAGTCTGAGAAAGCACAGAAGGAATTATTAATAAACCAGTAAATGATATCATTTCAAATGGCGACATGTGCTTTTTAGGGAAATAAAAAACAAAACAAATGAGGTGTGAGGAAGGGAGAGGGAGGGCTGAGACAGGTGGCCAGGAAGAGTCTGAGATTTGAACTGATAACCTTACGAGGGCAGGTACACTAGCTACGCATGAGCTGGGGGAAACATTCCTGGAGGGGAAAACAAGTGCTCACAACTCACAAACCTGTTTGAGAACCTGTCATCTGGCAGCTGGGCTGTCACTTTGGAGGGGTCTGGTCCACACTGACATAGCTTTCACTTTACCTAGTTCTAGGATGGGTGGGGCAGGGTGGGACATGCAGCTTGCTCCGCCATTTGCTGAGAGTGAGAAATAGCTTCCTGGTCTTCCAGTCAACCAGCCCTCTGCAAGGCTGGGGACCAGGTGCCTCACAGCTGAGCAGAGACCAAACACCAGATCAAGTCCGTCATCCTGTCAATGGCTACCCGAGGAAATCTCCAGCACCCCATCCCTCAAGCTCCTTCCACTCCAGGCAGGAGGCTCAGCTGCCCCAACCTGTCCCTCCCGTTTGCCCATCTGTTCCTACCTGGCTGGGACAGGCTCCTGACACCCTCACTCTGGGCCCAGGGGCTGCGGGGAGGGAGCGGGGTGAGGGCTTGCCCACCACCCTGCACCAGTACAGACACATCTCCTTTCACCTCTGTTCAGCTAAGATAAGGGAAGATTTTTGTTTTTAAGGAAACTCATCTAGCAAACCAAGGGAAGAATAAAATAGAAAGAGAAAAAGTGCAGAAGCCAGGGAAGGGGAATCCATAGAGCTGGGGCTCCTGACTCTAAAGGAATTCGAGCCTGGTCATAGCTCACTTGGCCTTCTAGGAACCTAACCTACCACCACCATTACGTTTGTGACTCAAGACGCAGGATGACCTTGGGAAAGTATTCAGTTAGCAAGGTGACCTGTTAGCTGCTCTGTGGGGGGTGAGGAGTGCATAGGCCCAGAGCCCACCTGAGCCACATGGAGCCTCTCCTTTCCCGGCCTCACAGGGGATCCTACCATCATTCTCAGCTGCCTCAGCCTTTAAATCTGTCTCCCTACCTCACCAGCCACCCCCCACCCCTATCTATTCTCCATACATGAAAACAAGTGATTTAACAAAAAATTATGTATGAATCAGATTGAATCATTTATGATTAAAAACATCCACTGAATAAATACTAGGATGGGCTAAAGAGAAAGGCCTGAATACATAGAAAATGCCAGCTAGACCTCCCTGAAGGGAAGGGCTGGTAGCCCCAGGTGCTGGGGTACTGCGGGCAGACAGACGTCTGCTCTTAGCTTCTCCAGGGACTGCCTCAGCCAGAGAACAGCTCTTTCCAAGGCCATGCCCCTTCCTGGCGTCTCCACATACAAGAACTGACTGATGTGGGACATTAAGGACAAGCCTTCTGGGCAACGCCAAAGGGCCATTCCGGCCCCAGAATTCCCCATCCTGTTGGCCAAGGCTGACCTTGGGCCTATACCCAGTTCAACTTCTCCCTCTGCCCAGGCCTGCCTCCTTCCACAAGTGATGATCCCAAGAGAACACCTTAACAAGAGCCTGCCTACTAAAGGACAATCAAAAACAAAAACGAAAATTCTACTGGCATCCCATAGTATTTTCAATAAAAAATCATTTTCTTTTGTATGAGAGGCAACAAGGCCTTGCATGCATGCCCTGACCCCTGCCCACTTTTCTCACCTTATGTCACTGAAGTCTCTCCCCTGACCGCCTGGTCTAAAATTTCAACTTCACATAGTCCTTAATTTTTTTTCTCTGTATCATTTATCACTACCTATTTTACTATATCTATCTAGATCTATATATCTATAGATAGAATATATATAGATGTAAACTTATTTATCTTGTTTCTTTCCTGTCTTCCCACTAGACTCCAAGCTCTAGGACGCCAGGGATTTTTGTCTGTTTTGTTCTATTATACCTCCACAGCTTAGCATGGTGTCCGGCATATAGTAGGTGCTCAATAGTTAGTGGTTCAGTAAAGTAATAAATGAATCTCTTACCTACTACTATCTCACATGGTGCCTGGAACATAGTAGGCATGAAATAAATATTAGTAGGATAAATGAATGAATGGAAAAAAATGAATGAAGCTGTGTCCACCAGTGGGTCTTTCTCTAAAATCCTTTTTGCTCTAAGGGGCTCCTTCTGTTCCTCCAGCTTCCCAATTTCTCTCCGTTCACCCCTACAGGGGTCCAGGATCACAAAGATCTGGTTACAGAATCACGCATGCCTGTCCCCTACCGCCTCTATGCCCCGATCACAGACCTCCTGATCACAGGCAGTGTGGTCAGCGGTTACAAACCAGGGCTCTGGAGCCAAACTGCCTGGATTTAAATCCTGGTCCTCCCACTTCCCTACGGAGTGACCTTAACATCTGTGAGCCTCTCATCTGCAAAATGAGGAGGGATGACCACCTACCCCTGGGGTTCTGGAATGCACCTACTGAATGCTTGTCTCCTTACTATACCCTGAATGTTCAGAGGGCAGGGACCAAATCCACAAGTTCATGGCTGACTCTTCATCACTCAGTAGGTGCCCAATAAATTGGAGAGTGAACTTCCATGTTTCCCACTGTACGTGGCACGCAGCGTGTACACAACTAAAACTGGTCGGACAGCACCGTAGAGGCAGACCGCCCCCCGCTGCACTGGCCACACCTAGGGTTTCTGCCTCATCACCCATCACCCAGGATTTACCTTCTCCATCCCTTGCCCGAGGATCACCACAATCCCTGATTTGGCAGGTGGAGGTGAGGAGAAGGAAGTCCAGTGGCAGTCATCACCATCCATCCTATGCCCAGGGGTCTCCATGTACCCCATATCTCTAAGCTACACTATAGCCTTTCTGCTCATGGGCCTTTGGCCAAGCCCCAATCTTTGCTGTTGCTCCCCCTCTCCTCACGCCAGAATCCAGCCAAGTCTCCCCTTCAAACAGCCTCCAACAGCTCAGGCTGCAGTGTTCTCTCTCCTTCCTGACCACCCACTGAATGTATCGACCGAATCGTGCTTTCTGGCATTTGCTTCCACCTAGGCTGGCATTTGATTAGGTTCTGGCACAGGTTCTCATCTCACTTGCCTGTCAGATCTCCCCAAATCGACTTTAATAATAATAATAATAATGCTCCCTCACATCTGGAAACCCAGTGGGCACTTGTACAAAGAGCTTCCATTTTTTTTTTAATCTCTTTCTGTCTCTACAACCACCCCAGAAAGTAGAAAGTGAGGATGTAAAATCCTCTTTATTCTACAAATAAGGCAACCAAGGCCGTGATAGGCTCACAGCACAAACTCCTCATCCGCTTCACTAGCTCAGCCATCAGCACCACTGTCCACCAGTTGCCCAAGAAACAAGGGCAACATTGCCATCCTTTATCTCACAGCCAGACAGTCCTCAAATCCTGAAAATGACACCTCAGTCTCTCTCCAGACCACTCACTGCTCTATAGCTTTACCACCTTGGCCCAGGTGAGCTGGCCATCGGCCCTCCACAGGAGGACTGCAAAGGTCCCCCCTGCCATCTCCACAATTCCCCACCCCACCCCACCCCGTTTGTTCTGTATACTGCATACTCATTTATTCATTCATTCACTCATTCTTTTGGCAAATGGTCATTGAGAGCTTACTACGTGCCATGCATTGTTCTAGATGCTGGGAATACAGCAATGAACAAAACGAAGCCTTTGCCCTCATGGAGCTTGTATTCCAATAGGGAGGTAGAGGACCAGTAAGAAATAATCAAGTAAATACATAGTACCTAGAGAGTGACAACAGTTATAGAAAGAAAAAAGCAGAGGAGGGTACCCAGGAGTGCTCGGGCAGGAGAGAGGCTTGTTATTATACGAGCTAGAGAGGGAAGCCCTTATTGAGCAGACAGACCTCTGAAAGAAGTGAGGGAGTGAGCCTGGCTGACACCTGGGGCTGTTCCAGGCAGATGGAACAGCAAGTGCAAAATCCTCAGGTGGGATTGTGTTTGGCAAATTCATGTTTGAGGAAGTGCACAGAGACCAGCAAGGCTAGAGGAGTAGGAGAAGAGGAAGAGATCTGGCGGGAGGCCACGCCTTGCAGAGTTTGCAGGCCATTTTAAAGACTTTGGCTTTGTCTCTCAGTGAGATGCGGCATCCTTGGAGGGTTTGAGCAGAGAAATGACACGATTCGATTTACATTTTAACAGGATCCCTCTAGCTGCTTCTTGGGAATAGACTGTGGGGGGACAAAGTAGAAGCAGGGAGACCAGTTAGGAGGCCGCTGCGGCAATGCAGAGAGAGATGCTGATGGCTTGGGCCAGGGTGGTGGCGTGGAAGTGGTAAAAAGTGGTCAGGCGCTGGATGATTTATGGAGGTAGAACCGACAATATTTGCTAATGAATTGGATGTGGAGTGTGAAAGAGAGGAGTCAGGAATGACGCCAAGGATGATTGCAGATTGGATCGTGTCACTCCACGAGTTCTCCACTGCTCTTCCATTTGTCCAAACCTCTTAACATGAATTATAAGGACCTTCACAATCTGAACCCCCTCACCTCCCCGTACTGTGGTCTAATCTTCAGCAACAGTGACTAGGACTACTGTTTAATGGTTATTGAATGTTACCTCATGCCAGGCCTGAGCTAAGCCCTTCACAGATGTCATCTCATTCATTCTCCACAACAATTCAATGGGCAATATTATTAACCACTTATTGCAAACATAACCATTTCACAGAAGAAAAATCTGAGGCACAGAGAGGTTAAATAATTTGGCCAAGGTTACACAGCTGGTCAATAGCAGACCTAGGATTTGAATTCAGGAATTCAATTCCAAAGCTGTTTCTTAAACCACAAAGAGAGATTAAACTTTCAGTTCTATCTCACCGTGAGCTATGCTCTTAACCTCTGTGTCTTCTAAGTGGCAGTTCCATGTGCCTAGAACATTCTCCCTCCCATCTTCACCCCCACCCTCCATACCTTTGTCTGGCTAAATTGCCTTCTTCTGGGAAGCCAAGCAATTTAGGGTGTGGTACCCCTGTTCTGAGCAACCACTGGCTGCCTGTGCCTGCTGTTTCTGCTCTGCACGCCCTGCCACCTAAGGGCCCATTTAGGGACCTGCTCTCCCCTACTAGTCACCAATTCTCTGTGCACAGAGGCCAGATCAACCTGTCTCCCAGCTGTATCCACAGAGCAGAGGACAGTGCCCGGTACCTAGGTACTAGGTAATTAATTACCTGTTGATAGATGAATGGGGCCAAGTTCCAACTCAGACATTCTACCTCTCAGAAGGAGGCACTTTGTATCCACCCTCTAATAAATGCTTAGGTCTGTGCCCCACATCTTTGCCTTCTCACGGCCCCAGCCCCTACAATGCTACCTTCATAGCAGATAATAATAATAGCTAGCATTTACTGAATGCTTACTTTGTGCCAGGCACAGTACTAAGCACTTTACAGGCACTATTTTATATAATCCTCTCAACGCATCTGTGAGATACACATGCTTATTATCTCAATTTTACAGCTGAGGAAACTGGCTCTCAAAGGTTAAGTAAACTCCCCAGGGTCAAAATGTGGTTCTAGGATGTTAAACAGTTGGCGAATTGAATTGATGACATTGGCATTGACCTGTGACTGCTTCCTCCATGTCCACAGCTCTCATCAAAAGGCCTGGCCCAGAGTGGGCACTGGCTCAACCAGTAAGCAAATCCACAATTCAGCCTTCAGGCCAGGGAAGAAGGACCCCCACAATTCCCCCAGAGTTTCCTTCTCCTCATTCATCTCCCCTTTCACACCCTTAATAAAAGCCCTGAGAGTGACCGATGGAAGAGTGTGATTTCCTCGGTAGAGCAGCAGCATTTACATGGGAACATTCAAACAGGAACAGAATTCTTCCGCGAGGGCATAGGCTTCAGAAGACAGCTATGGATGGAGAGTTGTTGTTGGAGAGTTGTTGTTGGAGAGGCGGGGGTGCCGAGGGACGGAACGATCCTTTATTTATTTATTTCCCTCTCGGAGGCCTTCACCTTTCATTAAAACAGCCTCCGGATGTAGGTGCAATCAAACATTCATTAGACAAGCAAGGTACATTTAAGAAAAAACTAACAACGCACGCGCAAGCGTACACACACACACACACACACACACACACACACACACACACACACACACACAGCAACAATCTATCTGTGAACTGAACACGGCCACACACACACACACACACACACACACACACAGCAATAATCAATCTGTGAAATGAAAACGGTCCTTCAGGCGAGAAAAGCAGGCTGTTCCTCCGCACTGTGCTCCCTGAGCCCTTTGTCCGCCCCTGGTTCCTGCGAGCCAGCCAAGGTCCCTTAGCTGACCGCCCTGAAGAAAGCTAGGACTCCAGGATCTGGCACTTGTGTCGGGGAGGACCTACGGAGCAGTCCGTCCCCCGCTGGCCAGCCTGACACGAGGGGGTGCTTCCAGGCCCCGCTTCTCCCCACCTCGGCAGGCTTTCCCACCGGTCTGAAGCACACACAAGAATTCATCTCGCATCTGTTCACACATCCTGACTCCAGGCTCAGAGCTCGGCGGTGGCGGTCGTCTACACAGGGCAGTGGGCATTTGCCCAAAGCCCGGTGGTTGGCGGAATGGGAGATGGAGGTCGGTTGTCCAGGAAGTCTAGCCTCCTCCTCGCCTCAATCACGACCGGCTTCCCGGAGGAGGGGACGGTGACGGAACGGGGAATGGGGACAAGGAAGTGGCTCGACAGATGGGGAGTGGGAGGCTCTTCCCAGCATATGGGGCCGCGTGGGCGGAAGGCGTCTGGGCCGGGCCAAGGGGAGGGAACACAGGACAGTCCCTGGAGCAGGCAGCGCGCTGGAGTGGGGGTGGGCGTGCGAACCGGTCTTAGAGGGGAGGAGGTAAGACCCCAAAGGTGGGGGCTGTGGAGTGGGGGCGGTCTAGGAGGCGCTCGCCCCCAGCCTGCGGAGGCCGCAGCACGCCGAACGCCTTGCACAAGGGCGCCCCCTGATGGCACCTCACGAGTCACAGTTTCTATTTTCTTCTCTAATCAGTTTAACAAAATCCCTGATCGAGTGCTTCGTAGGAGCCGAGCGCCTGGGCCGATACCTTCTTTGGCGGACACTGCCGTGCCCATTTTTCAGAAAAGGGAACGGATACCCGGCGAGATCATACAGCTAGACTTCGTAGCAAGAGCCAAGATTCCAACCCATGCATTCATTTACTCAACAGTTATTAAGAAGTCCCTACTGTGTGCTAAGCATATTACAGTACACAGCACCAACAGGTCCCTAACCTTGTGGGGCTTATAGTCTTGGTGAGAAGACAGCACACAAGTAAACATATAGATGAGCAAAATCATTTCAACGCTGTGGAGGAAATAAACCAGGGCGTGGAGCTCGGCAGCAACTGTGCTCTCTTGGCTTCCCCCAGCCTGCCTCCCCCTCACTGCTCCCTGGGGGACTGGGATTTGTCAGCCTTGGTTTCAAGGCAGACAGCAAAGAAAGGTGGCTCTGGGGGTGAAACTAAGGTGGTAGGATGCAGATTCTCAAGGCCAGGAGCTGCTCCCATCCCTGGCAACCCCCCTCACATGTACCCACCAGGAACACCTGCAGCCCCAGGCTTTCCCACTGTGGCCAACCGGCTGAATTATTTCCTCATCTCAACCGGATGAGTTTTTAATCTGTCTTTATACAGAAGCCTGGCTGCCTGCGCGGGGATTATTACTGAGTTCTCTGCACATCGATCCTGCCTCCCCTGGCTGTTCTGACCAAGTGAGGCTCTGAGATGGAGGCAGGAGGGGTCTCCACTCTGGAAAGATTTAGCGGAGCACCAGTGCTGCCTGTGGGCAGAGGCCGGCAACATTCAGGCATCGGTTGCTCAGAATTTCAGGGGCACTGGCCTGCAAGGTGGGAGTGCAGCCAAGGTGTAGGGGTGCGGGTATGAAGGGGCAAAGCTCATTGTTTGAGCTCAGGAGATAGGTTCCAACAGTAGCAAGTTACTGTCTGCTCAGGCAGCTTTGCAGCTCCACGGGGAGAGATGAAAGGAAGCAGGAGAAGCTGAGATGGCCTGGAACGGACCCCTGCTCTGCTGTTTACAAGCTGTGTGCTCTTGGGCAATGACTTCGTCTCTCCTCTTCTGTACAATGGACATGGTTCCTGAGAATATTTAATGAGGCAGTGTATGCAACAGTCTTCACACCAACACTCAATGTCAGCTATTGTTATTAATATTATTATCTGTAAACCAGGAGTAGGAGTACTGGCTCTGCTTCCTGGACAGATCTCTAGTGAAGCTCAATGGACAGAGGCGCCAGGTGAGAGGCGGACACATATGCAGTCAATCCTGCGTGGGTCAGTGACACCCTCAGTCTAACAGCTGTTTAGACATGCAGCCTAGATACATCTTCTCCTGCCTTCACATCTGGCCTGATAGCAAGGAATGTGGGACAGAAGCTCCCACATATGACTTCTCATCTGCCTTGGTGCCAGTGGATACCTGAGAATGGCCTTTCAAGGGAGCAGATGTGAGCAGCTCGTTCATTGCCCTGGGACAAGCCTCAAATGCCCTCCAGGGCCTGGGTGTGTCTTCCCTCCCTGCCTTGTGGCTCACTTCTCCTGCCCCTTGCCCTCCAGGCTACCTGTGGCTCCGGCAGAATACTTGGCCCCTCCTCCCTCTGCCTTTCCCCTGAAATTCCTTCTTCCTGGGATACTTTCCCCTTCAAACTCTAACCTGTTGGCGACAAGGACTTTGGTCTCTTGGTTCATCAAAGCGGATGATCAGCAAATATTTGTTGAAGTGAATTGAACCCACCCCCATCCCAGTTGACTCCTTATGGCCTCAGCTCAAACCTCACTTCTCAGAAAAGGCCTTCCCACTGTGTGCATGTGTGTGTGTGTGTGTGGGGGGGAGGCGGGTCTAGTTTCCTCTCCTGAAGTCTCCTGCACTTCCCCTGGAAAATGAGCGTGTTTGATGTCCGTCTTCTTTGCTAGATGAAACTCCACAGGCCAGGGACGAGCTCTTTCTTGTTTACTGCTCTGTCTTCAGTTACCCAACACGTAGCTAGTGCTCAAGAAATATTGTGAACAAGCAAATGAATGGATGGATGGCACTGGGACTCCACGCTGCTGTGTTAGCCCTTCCCACTGACACTCCTTCTCCATCTGCAGATGAATGACTTCTGGGAGCTCAGAACCAGGTCTTGGCTCTCCAACCCCTCTTCCTTCCTTCTTCCTCCGAAGCCATTCACTCCCAGGCCACGCCCTGGTTTCCAGGGACACCCCACTGGCTGGGCCCTTTCAGCCTCGGTAGCCCCTCCCTGATGAAGAGTAGGGCCTGCTTTCAGCTCCTGAGGGCAGGCCTGGCCCAGGGAGTCCCGGGTCCACTTCCTTTACATCTTTTAAAGAACTCAGCTCTCAGACATGGTGAGGCTGAGCACCTCTCTCCCCTCACCAGCCAGCTGGGCCTAGCAAATGCCGAGTCATTGCTGGCTGCTGCCTGTCTCAAGCTCCTCCAGCCTGAGGAGCTGCCAGGAGCAAACCCAGCAGAGCCGCCCCTGGCAGCATCTGAAGCGCTTCACGACTGAAATCAAAGAGTTTCTGCTCCCTTTCTGCAGATTCCCACCTCTGCAAGGGTGGATGGAAGCCCTAGAACCGGGGATTGGGCCAGGGTGGAACCACCAATGCTGTCCCATCGTAGTGTTACCTTCCCAACCCCCACTCCACTACCAAAGGCCTCTGGACACATACTGACAGCCCAGCCTCAGTTTCTCCATGAGACCCTTCCCATTAAAGAAGCTAGCAAGGCAGCATTTGCTGAGCTACGCCAAAGCTTCGGTGCCTGCAAATGCTGACTAATAATTAAGCCCCTGCGAACTGCCTGTAGATAAGCATAATCCCTTGCATTTATATAGCCCTGAACACATTTCAAAGCTTTTTCACATATATTATCTCATATGATCTCCCACAATAATCCTATTGGGTAGTTGCTAGGAAGGAAATTAATGTCCTTATTCTGTAGAGGAGAAAACGAAGACTTAGAGAAAGAAGACTCTTGTCTGAGGTCACACAGCCCATGGAGACCAAAGCTGGGCGCAGGACACGGGTTCCCAATAGCTCATGGCTCTTAATTATTCTTTCGCCCAGGATCCTGGAGTAGCCTGATGAGTACAAACCCTCTCAGCTCTTCTGTCCATTCCAGCAGTAACAACAAATAGTTGTCAAGCACATATATTCAACTTGAATTATGTTATCTCATTCAACTCCCAACACAGCCTTATGAGATTGGCAATACTATTAGCCCCTATGTTACGGATGAGTGGCTAAAGCTCAGAGAGGCTGAGTAACTTGCCTGTGGTCACACAGGCTATTCGGATCCAGGACAAAATGCTGATCTGTTTGAACAATCTAACTTTAACCCCTATTCTTAGGCTCTCCCTGGCTTAACTGAGGCTTCCTTCTCAGACCCCAAATCTCTAGAACCCCTTTCTTGGAGTCTGGGACTTTTAGAGAGTCTCTAATTTCTGTGGCTTTCTGTTTCTCAGGTAGCTCATTCATTCACACATTCATTTGACAAACATTCACTGAGGCCTTCCTCTGTGTCTGGCATGAGGAATGGCACAGTG
Source organism: Pteropus alecto (assembly GCF_000325575.1). Classification (NCBI taxonomy): domain Eukaryota; kingdom Metazoa; phylum Chordata; class Mammalia; order Chiroptera; family Pteropodidae; genus Pteropus; species Pteropus alecto. Next base: position 4,302,674 of record NW_006443124.1, read on the forward strand.
GACAGTGGCCCAATCTCCTGCTCTGGAGGAGCTAGCCCAGGCTGGGAAAATCTGAGAGGGCTTCGTGGAGGAAGGGGCACCCAAGATGAATCTTGAAAGATGAGTGGGGGGAAGACAGCAGAAAAAGAAGAAGGAAAATGGTCCAAGCAGAAAGAGCCAGAGGCAAGAGAGGGCAGCACCTGTTCAGGGATGCCGTAAGTGAGATAGTTTGGCTGGAGAAGAGGTGAGGCTTGTGCAGTGTTGAAGAGGAGCATGTGACAGGTTAATGATCTGTCAGGTCTGTGTTAAGGATACTCTGGAAGCTGTGTGGAGGGTGAGGCTGACACTAGGGACACTGTGCATTCTAGTGCAAGATCTTTCCCAGTTATTTCTTGTCCTAAACACTTGAGCCAGCCCTGCAGACTGTGGGGATATAGGAGGGCACTCTTGGCTTGGGAGAGACTTTGGAGGCTGGGGGTGGAGGTGTAGACCAGGTAAGATATGAAAGCCAAAGCTTTCCCGCAGTGGTCTCCAATGAGATGCCCATTGAGAGCAGGCAGAAGGAAGGGCACTCTAGATGATGGGAAGAGCATTTGTGAAGGCTCAGAGGCAGAAGAGAGCAAGACCAGCTGTGGAGCTAGAGTAGCTCAATATAGCTGAAGCCAGGGTCTGGGCTACATGGAGCCGCCACTGTGTAATAAGCGGGAACTCAAGCTTTAATGAGTAAGAGTCCAGGGACACTGCAGATGGTCATCTAGGTTCAAACCCCAGAGCCTACTAGCTGTGTGTCCTTGGGCAAATTACTTAATTTCTCTGGTTCTCAGTTTCCTCATCTTTAAAATGGGGGTCGTTGTGAAGACTATACAAAAGAATACTCAAAGCACTTAGCATAGAGTAAACAATAAATGCAACCTATATTATCATCGCTATCATTAATATTATCATTATTAACAGTTCCACAGTGAAAATCTTATGTGGAGTACCACTTCGTAAAGAAGGAGTCTCATTTTAAAAAGTATAAACAGGTTGCAACGTGTATTTATTTGTAATCTCCACATTCACAGATATGTGTGAAATTTAATCTGCAACTGTTTTCTCAGGGTGTCATCCCATCCAAAATCAAATGACGTTTTGGATGTTGGATGTTGATAGGGGCATTACAGCAACCGGCAGCAAGCTCGAGGCTGGGAGCCAGTACAGGGGAGGGGGGCTCTCGCAATCCCTGGAGGGGTGACAAGCCCCACGTTTCGAAGCTGGGATGGTGGGGGGATCTTCAGGGCTTAGAAGTGGCTCTGCTTGCTCCAGTCAAGATGAGAGAATCGGCCAGTCACTCCAGAGAATCATTTTTCCGGACGGAATGCTGTGAGCAGAGTCTGTGATGTAGCCCCTGCCCACAGAAATTTAAAATCTTCTAAAGTTACAAATTGATCTCTTAGAATCTGAATCGTTTACGCTTGGGGGGGTTAAGATTTTCAGGTGTTAACCATGGGACACATAGCTCCAACATGATAAGAGAGGCGAACCAGGTCCAAGAATGCTGTGCCTCAGAGCCTGCCTGGCTGGAATCACACCTCGGTCTATGAACTGGGGGCCTTAGACATGCCACTTCTCCGGGGTTTGGTTTCCTCAACCACAACTGCACCGATCATTAGACCTAACTCAAGGGTTGTATTAAGATTCAAGGAAATCATGCACACAGAGTGCTTGACACAGGGCCTGGCACATGATCTGGGCTCAGAAACTAGTAGTGGTCATTGCTGGTATGAAATACTTCTCCCTCTGGGAGTCTTGATGACCAATTTCACAGTTGCAGGTGGGCTGCCTGTGGAGAGAGGCGAGAGGGAGGGACATGATGACAGATGTCTCCTCAGACTACTCTCTCCTTAGGCAATGGAAGGGAGGGGTCCAGGCCCAGTACCACCACTGTGCCCGCAGGGTACAAGAACCTCTTACTGCAGCTGGGGAACAAGTCGGGCCTTGGCCTCAGTGTGAGAACTCCCCACAGGGCTGCCTGGACAAGCATCCCTGTCCACTGTATGGGGGGGCAAGAACCTTGGGGCAGGCCGAAGTCTGCCCTGGCAGTACTGGTATATGATCTTGATGGAGGCAGGGAGCAAGGCCAGTCATTTCTAGGCCTTCTGAAATTCAGAAATGTGAAGTTGTAAAAATCAGCACACACACAAAGAAATGTTTTTTGCAGCTATTTTTGGCATTTGGGGAGTCATTTACCAACTTCAAGTTCAACTTAATGAAGTTGGGGGCAGGCAGCTTCCATGGGAGTTCTGCTTCCTAGCAATATGCAGACGCCCAGCCGGCAAAGAGGTCTGAGCGGGTGCTCGGTGGGGAGCGTTAACAGTAACACATTGTGTATTTGTCATCAGAATGGAGCCCCCGGGCACAGGGGTAGTGCCCATGGCCGCTCAATGATGTATTTGTCATGTGGCCACTGACACAATCAATTGACCCCCTTACACACCGGTGTTTATTAGCCATTGTATAAATATTTCACCCCTCCCCAGCTGACACATAATCTCTTCTTTGCTGCCTCTGACAAATGAACATTTCTCTGTAGACTCTTAAATGAGTATGTGTCACAGCTATGTCACTGATTAATTTTTTTTACCACCACGAACAACGATGCATAGAAATGTAACTTATATTCATTTCCCGGCTTGAGCCCAGCTGTCTAAAACATTCCACCAGCAGCTACGACTGACAGACAGCTATCCCAGCGCTTGGGCGTGCTGACATGTGGTTGTGTGAGTGCCAGCTTGTTAATTACGGGCTTTCTCTTCCGGCCTGGCTGCCGAGTAACCAGCCACAAGGACTTTAATCACTGTTGGGGCCAGGAAGGGCCTGCTTCCGAAGGCTCTGGGGACCGCCTCCCCAGCCTAACCTAACCACACACGTTTTTTTTTTCCCTCCAAGCGTTGGCCACCTTTTCCTCTGGGTCTTGGTTTTGGGAACGCCCCTGAAGTCACCCCAGTAACACTTATTGCCACCTTAAACTCTTCGCCCACTGATCTGTGAGATCATGAGGGTAGGAACTGGATCTTGTTTGCTAAGCGCAGGGTGGCTGCTCCAGAAATATTTGCTGACGTTAAATCCGCTGAGGTGCAATTATTAAACAATGTACCAGCCACTTGACATATATTGTTCATTTCATCTTTTTCAGTGAAAATTCTTGGAGCCCCTACTGTGTTGTCCTGTAGACCTGGGGCCAGAGGAAAAGGCGACCATCTCTTGGAGGAAAAAATAAATATGTGGTTACACTGGGCTAGGAAACTGGTCCTGGAGCCTTCCAGAGCCGCCCCTCGCTGGGCCCCACAGCGATGAGGTCCTTATGGCTGGTTGCTTGGCAGCGAGGCCAAAATGAAGTTTAGGTTCTGGTGATGGAGGACCAGAGATTCCCAGGGTAAGCATTATTTGTTACCTGGTTTGCAGCTGAGAAAACCAAAGGACAGTTCTTGCCATAGAAGTTGTCTGAGAATCTGTGTCATCTGATCCCGGAGGCTGCACACCTAACCATTCTCTGTCAACTGCCTGACCCCACAGTCCTTTCCTTGGGCCGCCTCAGTTTCTCTTCCATTACGGCTGCCCTCCCCTCCTTCCCTTTCTTCTTCTTCACACTTTCCTCCTCCTGGCAGATTCTCGAGTCACCTTGGGCTTCAGAGCCGACTCAGCATCTCTGCCCCCACCCCGACCTGTCCATCTGCTGCTCCCCTCTCCCACCCACCAGCACAGGACTGAGCCTTCAGCAGGTGTCTAGGCTGCCTCCCCACCCCCAACGTCCATGCACCTGTGTCCCATGCACCTGTGTCCCTTCCCTGATGTCATATAACCGCTGGCTGGAAGCCAAGTGCACGACACCTGGGGACACTCACAACAGTTCTGCCATTGCCCACAAGGCTCTCAAGAGACTGAGGTGAGAAATGGAAGGCCCTCCCTCTGTATATCCAGGGGAGCGGCTCTCCCTCATGCCGTGTCCATGGAGTCCATGGGAATCACGGATGTGTGTGGAAACGGGAATCAGTCTGAATCCCAGTTTCTCTATTTACCAACTGCGTGTCCTTGGGCAAGTCGCTCATTTTCTTCTTGTCTTGTACACTGAGGATGCTAGTACCTATTCCACAGGGTTGTCATGAGGGTGAAAAGAGCTCACGTGGAGTAGCACCTAGCATGGCACCTTGCACGTAGTAGGTGCACAGTGAAGGACTTTCGAGACTCTGACCCATCTTGACCAATCACCTCCCAATCTCCTGAGATGCATGCATGTGCCTGGTGATACCCCAGCCCACACCAATCTAGGAGGTGGCCCTCTGTGACTCCATACACCAGATAGCTCTGTCTCTCTTCTTCCCACCTGGCCTGAGTGGTGTGGGAGGAGGGGCAGCTCTAGGAAATGAGATGGAACTGCTGGGATGGAGCTGCCCAAAGAGTCTGCTCTCACCCCCAATAAGCATCATCCGAAACAATGGCCAAATATGAGCCTTCAGTTTATGCAGCACTGAATGAAGCACATGTTTATGTGCATTATCTCAATGAAAAGTCACAAAACCCCTCTGAGTTAAGTATGACTGACTTCATTCTACTGGTAGAGAGAAATCAAAACCCAAAGAGGTTAAAGAAGTTACAAAAGGTCCCACAGAGCCGGGACTTTCTTGACCTTGGGTCTACCTCCTTCCCAATTAAGAGCTCTTAACTACCACCATATGCCACCTCCCTCCGACCTCCCTCACCGCTACACTCACCAAGGTCCCAGGGTATGCTCCAGGGAGCAGGCACCACCTGCTCTATGATGTCACCAAGGGCCTGCACTCTGACGTCAAGGCCCCAGTGGGTCTGCACTGTCCCACCTGTGGGGACTTAGTGGAGCTGAAGGCAAGGTCAGAGGAAGGAGAAGCCCGGGTGATACAGAGCTGGATCAGGACCAGGATAACAGCAGGCCTGGGGAGGGGGCTGATGCAAGAAAAGTGCCCACACAACTGGCCCTTCAGTTGGAGGTTTGGCTGTGCCATCCCCCATACATTTCCTTGTTCGAAATGGAGCATGGAGCCCCGGAAATCAGGACAAAAGCACCACCCACAGCTCTGGTCTCGATGACTCAGCTTCTACCTCCCACAGCCTCCTCCTGTGTGCGTTTCTGAATGTGTGTGTACCCGAGCATGTGCCCCACCAGTCCGTGAGGCTGTCAGCTGTGCACGCATGTGCGCAAATGCATGCACTGGGATGAGTCCACATGTGCACATGCCCAAGCGTGTCCATCTGCATACCTGTCTCCAAGCCTGAGCCCTCGGAATATGATGCCGACAGGGTCAATGGTGATCATAATGTTACTAGATGGCACGCTTCCTATGTCCCAAGGCACACTGCCAGGCACTTTATGTATAGTACCGTGTGGAATCTTTACCAAGTGGGCCTTATAAGGAGAGCACTATCATTATTCCCATTTCACTAACGATGAAACTGAGGCTCAGAGAAATGAAACTGCTTTCCCAAGGCCACACAGCCAGGAATTGGTGTAATTTTCAGAGGCCAAAGTCTGTAGCCAATAAGATGTGCCTCCCTTCTTGCCTTCTCTAAGGAGTATGGAGAGAAGACTTCAAAGGGTCCTTAGTAACCAAAAACCAGCCGGTGTCCCTTAAAGAAAGGGAACCAGAAGCCAGAGTCTTGGAGGAGAAGGGGACAAATAGCAGATAGACGCCTGAGCAGGGGCAAGGCAGTTGTCTCTCAGAACAGGTGTCAGAGAAGCTGTGACAGCCACTTAGAACCACAGTGGCAAGCCTCCTTTACATGGCGATTTGCATATATTTGCATTCATTTGCATCACCAAATCTGCGGAATTGGCCTTAATGGTCCCTGCCTCAGAAGACTGGCAGAAGCTGAAGAGGGTGGGAGTGACAGGGAGGGCCTGGGGAATTCAGGAAGGGATCGGAGGGCAGAGGCAGTGCTGTGGAGGCACTGGGAGGTGCTGGGCACTGCTAAGAGGCAGTTTCTAGGAGAAAGCAGGAAGATTTTCCCCCATGTGCCCATCCCCCTGACGGCAGCAGGAAAAGGGGTGGGGGTTCAGAAATCAGGAGAGCAGAGGAGGGTTTGGGTTCTCGGTCAGTGAGCGGCGCTCAGAAGGGAGGCCGAGGCTCAGGCCTGGGTGGGGAGCCCCCAACCCCGCGTCCTGAGAAGGAGGATGGAGGAGAGAGGAGGACCTTGCACTGCGTCTTCCCTCTGGAGGGCCGCCTACTTGGCCGTAGGAGCTCAGTGGCTCGGTGTTGGCGCGCCATCTAGTGGAAATACTCGGGAAAGCGCCCCTTTCCTTCCTGCTCAGGCGCAGCCCCTTCCTCTGGCTGCCTGCAAAAATTCCGGTGGGTGTCTCCCTCCCCTCTGCGGAGGAGGCACACGGTAGAACCTGGTTCTGCAGCCCACGCTCTGAGTGGGCCTAGATATTGCGATTTTCCGGAGGCTCATCAGCAGGCAGCTTCCCACGGGTCTCGGGCCAGGCTTAGATGGGCTAATACAGCAGAGTGGCGAAGAGCTTAGGGTTTAAAGTCAGAAAAACATGACTATACTGGTTACTAACAGTGTGACTTTGGCAGATTAACCTCTGAATCAGTTTTCTCATCTGTAAGTTTTCTCTTCTGTAATATTTACTTGTGAGAAAAAGGAGAGAATAAATGTTAAGAGCTTGTTAATAAAGTCAGGAACAGGGAAAAGTACGTGAAGTGCCCTGGGCACAAAATTTAAGGATTTGGGACTTGGCAGGACACTGAGACCTCTTTAAAAAAAATTTTTTTAGGCGAGGCAACCCTTGGTTGACCTCATAGATTGCAAGGACCTTGCCAGTTTATAATCCCTTATTTTTTTATTTTTTACGCCTATAGCACCTGGTCTTCCTAGGGGGTCTCTCATCCAAGTACTAACCAGGCCCGACCCTGCTTAGCTTACGAAATCAGACGGGATCGGGTTTGTTCAGGGCAGCATGGCCATAGACTGAGACATCCTCAAAACTTGAGTCCTGGACTCCTCATTCTTTTCGCCCTAGTCCTGGCCTGGCTTGTTAGCACATGGCCTGGCACATGAGGAGCGCCTGTGGATGTTGTTTTGTTATTGCTGTGAGGATGCTAAGGCCTTGGGAAGATAGCACCCTACTCCCAAGGCCTAAAAGGAAGTAGCACCCCAGCTCCCATCTGGCCTGGTCTGGCAAGGATGTGAAGTGATACTGGAGGCCAGAGGGGTGAGTGGCTACTTCACCGTGAGTCAGGAATAGCGAGGTCACAGGCAGATACGAATAGAGGGGGATATTGGGTCACATACCTTGTGTGGCTTCTCAGATTCCCTCTGACCAACTGATAGACGAGTAAGGGACTCAGGCCTGGTTCACAGGTGGTCGGAGCGATATGGTGGTGAGAGTCACACCTGGACTACTGTCACATTACAGCCCTCTTGGAGTAACCCTAAAGGACAGTGGTGAAGGGAAGTCCCACCCAGGGTGCAAAACTTTGAATAGTACATTTGGTCATCAGCTTTTTCTAGAAGTATAGGCAGCCTGAAGTGTGGTTATTCCCTGGTCAGGAGCCTGGAAGGAATAGGGCCAAGATAAGTGACAAAGAGGGCTAAGGAAAAGTAAGTGGTCAGATTTCTGGGAGTGGGCATCAAGTGTGCAAACTTCCCAGTCTCAAGTAAACCCTCTGCAGAGCATCCACTGCCAGGAGGCTCTCAACCAGGCATATTGAATGATTCGTCAGGTGAGTGAATCTCTTCCTGCCCCCAACCCCAAATGCCCACACAAAATCCCTGAGCAGAGAATGATCTTGGTGCCAGGGATGGAGGTCATGCATGGTCTCAACCTGCACCACCACCCCCCTCCAAGGCTGAGCTTGTTCTAACACTCCGAGGGCTCAACCCACCGACAGTGAGACCTACACTGAGCATTCAGCATGGGTCTCTTCCTCAGAAGACCAGCTAAGCCCCTGGCACAGGTGGATTGCACTGACCCCCTTCTTTCCACCTGGAGGGGACAGTGTCTTATCCTTACCGGAACCAGTGCGAGCTTGGGATTTTGACTTGTCTTCCTTGCCCATTGTGCCTCCACAATGAAGATACAGTAATGGGGTCATTTAAGACTATTACTTTCAGCTCTTACATTGAGGTCTTTGATCTATTTTGAGTTCATCTTTATATACAGTATGAGGTGATCATGGGACGGTGACAGACAGAGTCCTTGGTCTTACTCAGCTGTACCTCATCCTCCAGAAGCAGTCGACCTGGTGGAACAGTGGTGCAGCTGGCTAAATGCATGTCGCCTGTGGGTTTGGGCCCTGAACTCCTTGACACGATATTTATTCTGAATAGCACTGTGTCCCCTATACCTAAAAACTGCAAGAATAATGTGCAAGTGGCCCACCTCACTCTCAGATCTACACAATTTTTGCTTCTTGTCTCCAAATCTTTAGGCTCTGCCAGTGAGTTCTCCCTCTGCCAGGGAGGGAGAACATACACGAGGGCACACAGTAATGTTTCCACTAAACTGGAAGCTGTGACTGCCACCGAGCCACCTCCTCATGCCAGTGAACTAATGGCAAAAAAAAAAGGGGGGGGGAGGATTACTGTGCTGGTCAAGGTCACAGATCCTGATTGCCATGCAGAGCCAGGGCTGTAGATAGGTGCATTTATATACAATGAAGTCAGGGAAGGGCGTGTTTGGACCCAACAGGGAGTCAGTGGGCATCTCTTAGAACTTCCAGAGTAATTGACAACAGGCAACCTCAACAGTCCCCAAAGGGCAGGCAACCCAAGGATCAGAACTCTCAAAGATGAAAGTCTGTATGATCCCATCAGGCAAGTAGCCCAGATCTGCAGCAGGCTAGCCGAGGGTGAGAGAAGGAGGGAGATAGTATCAATTACAGACTTAGGACCCGCTCGGGCAGTGGGGACTGTGGCTTGCTTCGTTAGCCCTCTTGCCTTTAGCTTCCTCGATATCACATCTTGTACTACCTTGAAGGAGACTTGTTTACAGTGGACTGTACCTCTCTTTTTGAGAAAAAGTGATAACTTTTTTCTCATGGGAAAAAAAAACAGAAGCCTTAGGTCGTGACGTGGAAGTCAGATACACGGGGAAGGCGTGAGTGGATCCCAGTGGCATGAGAGAGGGACCGTATCGAGACACAAACCTTTCTTCTCTATGCCTTAACTGCTCTTTCTCTCTCTGACCTTGCCCTTCCACACTGTGCAGTGTAGGATCTGATTTCTGTGTACTACCAAAGTTGGACGACAGAATCCAGAAGCTTGGGGGCTTGGGGTGAAACTTTACCCCTAGGGATAGTTTGCGAGTGAGTGCTATGGGGTACTTCAGGTGTGCATCCTCCCTGCAGCTTCTGGAGAGGTCCCTCCACGTGCTGAGCCCACACACTGGCTGTGCCACGTGCAGTGTCTGTCTCTCTGTGGTCCGCTGGAAGTGCAGTCTGGGCACTGAGGCATTGCACCCCCTTGCCTTGCATCTCCCTTGCCCATATTTCCCTTTTCCTCGCCCTCAGCCCCTGGGCTTTCACCTGAATCCTGGCCACAAGAGGGCCTAAGGAGGACCTGGCTTCCAGAGTCCCTAAGACTAGGGGTTTCTGAGAACTCTCCCCACCTGCGTCCTCCACTGTGGTCACTGCTAGAACCCGGGTCTGACCACTCTAGCACCGCTGCTGCTGAAGCCAAGGACGCAGAGACTTGGGGGTGAAGGGTGGGCAGGAACCAACTAACTACTTTTCAGATAGGGGACTAAGGGGGTGGACATCTGAGAGACAAGAGAGGAGAGGGCAGACAGGGACAGGAAAGAGGGAGAGGAGCAGAGGGTAGGAAGTTAAGTCTCAGTGAAATTGTCCGCTGTAAATGGGCCTATGCAGGTGGTTTTCTGGGAAGGAGTGGCTGGTTCCTGGAGATGAGAAGGGAGGAAAGTGAAAGCTTCAGGAGCGAGTGGGCGGTGCTGGGGGCCGGAGAGGCAGCACCCAACAGGCAGAAGGTGAGGGCAGCAAACAATGACTGCTCCCTTTTCCATGCAAGGAGACCAAGAGGCGCTGGACTGGGGCTGAGGGACGTGCCCTCCTGGCCCAGGTCTCTCACACCTCTGGCTACTCCAGATTCCCTAGTTCATAAACCCTGCAGGCCCATGGCACAAGCCCATCTCCAGAGCACAGCCTCACACTCCAGTGGAGTTACATGTCCCAAGAGGGACAGACTGGGGGCAATTTGGTGGTTAGCAGGGAGGCAGGGGCAGGAGGAAGTTCAGCCAGAGACTGAGACCAAATGTCCTCAGTGTCAGCCCTGCACCCCACTCTGCCTTTCACCTCCCGGCCTTTCTTTAGCTGTGGAGGGCGTGCACTTGGCTGGGGACAGAAGTTCCAGCTTAAAACTGTGGTCTGCTAGTTCCTGGGGCCATTCCAGCCAGTCTTCCACCTCCAGGCACCGCCCCACTTTCCCTGCATTTTTCAAAGCAGAAAGGAGGGCAGAGTTGAGGTACCTGAGCCCCACCTGCCTGGGATACGTCAGTGAGACTGGAGGGGACCATCTATGCGAGAGTGTGTGGATATTTTTCTAAGGAGGAGTCCATAATTGTCATCAGATAAAAGTTTAAGATCTACCTGCTCTGTCCAGTATGGTAGCCACGAGCTACATGTGGCTATTTGAGTTTAAATTAATTGCAATAAGATGAAGTCACTCAACTCCTCTAGCTCACCAGCCACACTTCAATGTCTCAATGGCCACATGTGGCTGGTGGCCACACGTTGGACAGCACAGATATAAAATATGTCCATCATTGCAGAAAGTTCTAGTAGACTTTAATGTTAAAATTTTTTTCAAGCTTTATTGAGGTATAATTGACAAAGAAAATTGTATGAATTTAAAGTATACAACGTGATGATTTGATATACAAATATATTGTGAAATGATCACCACGATAACGTTAGTTAACATCCATCACCTCTCACAGTTACCACTTTTTTGCGTGTGTGGTAAGAACATTTAAGATCTACTCTCTTAGCAAATTTCAAGTATACATTACAGTATTGCAGTATTGTTAACTGTAGTCACCAGCCTGGAATTAGAACCCTGCCCATTAGCTTTATGCACAGGGCCACAGACACCTAAGGAGGGGCAACCTGCCCAAGACCCCAGGGTAGCCAGTGGAGGCAGCTGGACTTGGTGCCCTTCATAAAATGTCTTGCAGTGAAATTGTGTAAAAATATCTTCTAATAGATACAGCTCACCTGAACAGCCTGGGATGCAAGGAGACAGGGCTCTAGTTGTAGGGGTGGGGATGGGGGAAGGGAGATGTTCCGTGTTTGTCCCTCCCCTCCCCACTCCCCAAGGCTGCCCCAGCCTCCAGGAAAAAGGAGGCTTAGAGGCCCAGAACTCCCTCCCCTCCCCATGATGACCTCATCCTCACAAAAATGTGAAAAGGGCAATGAAGTAGAGCTGCATAGAGGGCAGGCGTGGGTGGTGGGGTGTGGGTGGGGGAGATGGCACAGTCCTGAGGCCTGAGAAATTGGGGGTGGTGAGGCCTATGCTGATTGTAACGTCTCCATGCAGCCATCTTTCTAAAATCCACGTCTGGAACTACTACCTCATGCTTAAACTCTTCTTGGACTAGAGACCAAATGCCAACTAACAACCATGAGGGGCAGAAGGGCCTGGCCCTGAGGTCTCTGAATCTCAGCTGGCCCCAGACTCCCCTTCTCTTTGCTCTTTCTCTATTTCTCACCTCAGGACCTTTGCCCCTGTGATTCCTCTGCCTAGAATACTCTCCCTGCCACCTCCAATTAACTCCTACTCATCTTTATTTATTCATTTATTTTTTACGTCTACAGCACTTGGTCTTCCTAGGTGGTCTCCCATCCAAGTACTAACCAGGCCCAACCCTGCTTAGCTTCCAAATCAGACAGGATCAAGCACTTTCAGGGTGGGCATGGCTGTAGACAACTCCTACTCATCTTGATCTCAGATTAAGTACAGCTTCCTGGAGAAGTCTTCCGGGACCTCCAGACCAGGTCGGCTTCCTCTGTTAGGTGTTCTGGCAGTGCTTCCCTTAAGAACACTCGTCTCAGTTTGAATTATACATTTATTGGTGGTTCTTTGATAAATGTCTCATTCCCCTAGCAGACCATGTTCTTCGCAGTCTGCTTCTGCTCATCGTTGTAGCTCTAAATCCTTGAGCAGTGGTTGGTCCAGAAGAAATCCTCAATAAAAATATGAGAAAGAAATGAAACGATCGAATGGATTTGTTTCTTTATGCAAGAAACATTTTCCTCAGAGCCCACCCCCATCCTGACTGGCCCATTTCATCAGGACCGAGCGTGGGTGACAGCTGTGCCCTCTACCACCCAGAGGAGAGAAGGCAGGGGAAGAAATGAGACCTGGAGGCTCCAGAGATGATGGAGGTGACCAGGAGTCGCAGGAGTAAATGAAGAGCAGATGAGGAGCACAGAATGGCGGAACCGATAAGATGACAACTGGGGAGCTTGGGAGATAATAAAACTGCAAAGGGCGATGTGGTCTTAGTTAATGATATGATGCCATGGGGTAATCGATTAAAACAAGATCATGGGATGTACCAGGATGACAGAGTAACAGGCGAGCTGGTTTTAATCCAGAGTCACTATGGAAGTGACTGGTAAAAATAATAAAAAGGAATGGGAAATATTTATTGAGCACTTACTGTGCATCAAGCCCTTTCCACTCATCCTTATATTTCCACGGACTAATCCTTACAACAGTGTGTGTGGTAGGCACTATTATCATCTCCATTTTGTAGAAAAGGAAATTGAGGCGCCGAGAGATTAAGTAACTTGACTCAGGTCACACAGCTGGTAGAGGTGGGGTCAGGATCTGACTTTTGAGACTGTGCCATTAATTACTACATCATCCCATAGCCTTTCAGTGAACAGAATGGCCTCCTAAGTGATCGTGGCTGAGGTAGTGTGTGGTTTGAGTGAGGAGGGGGAGGAGCAAGGAGACCCATGGAAGGGGGTACTAGAAATTCCCTTGCATACCCCCACGGCTTGGTTCTACCACTTCCTCTGCTCACTCCCTTTTGTCCTGTGTGTTAGGGTTAAGATTTACTAATGTCACCGTCCTTCTTATTCCTTCCTTCCTGCAATATGCCAGAAGGTTGAACTAAACTACACAGTAATGAACGTGAGACAGAGAAAGACTGGACTGGCAACGGGAAGGACTCCGGGAAACGGGCTATCAGGGAGGGAGAAGTCCCAGACACTGGGCTTTGTGAGCCACGTGGAGGTGTTGTTGAGGTTGTGAGGTCATTTAAGGGATGAAGCATTGGCGAGCCTGATCATTCTCTTTGCTATCTGGACTGTACCTTATTTTTAAACTGTGGCTCCCATGCATGCACTGGGTCACGTGAACCCTGCAGTTTATATTGGAATTGGACCAGAGCAGACAGATTGGATGGTGATGGTCAATAATGCATCCTCTCTTGCCAGAGTGAACTGGTGGGGGTCCAGGGTTAAGGTTTGGAGAGAGTCCCTTCCCAGTACCCTTTGCCCACCAGGCCTTGAAGGAGTCAGAAGATATCCCAAAACAAAAAAGATAGCCCAGGTTACCAGCTAGGGCTGCCCAGGGACTGAGTTCCTTGGCTCAGCCTGGCATGGCTCATCTCGCTGCAGGATGGACTCCTTGGGTAGTGAGAATGAAGGAGGTGTGGCTAAGGAGTAGGCACCTGAGATGGCCCCACAGTGAAGAAGCACCTCTGAGGGAGCCTACCCACCCACTCAGCCTCATTCTCATTCCTATAAAGTGGCCCACTTCACACTTTACCATTTCCTCTGCTCTCTTTTCCTGGGATGTCTTCAGCTCTTTGAAGACATTCTGCGACCACTCGGTCCTTAATTTCGCAGAGCAACAGCCTTCCCCTCAACCAAATCATCTTGGGGGGCATATACCCCACCCCCCAAGGAAACAGCGACTTGGTGCTCTACCCAATTCTTAAGCATTCAGAGAAAAGATCAACCCTTGAATGCCACTCGCCTTCCTTAAGCCCACTGGCCTCCCTCTGTCCATCCATTAGGGGCCAGGGCTGATATCTGTTGCAGGCTTATTCTGTGAGTCACTGTGCCCTCATATCAGACCTGGTTAGCCCAGGCATGGATGGAGGAGGGTAGAAGACAGCCTCAACACCTGGATTCCTGGACTACAGCTCCATGGAGTGGAGTTTGGGGAAAGATCCACTGAACTCAAGTTCAGGGTCACAAAAGCTTCAGCTCTTATCTTCATGAGCCTGAGATGCTTCCATCCCCTGCTTTCCTTTTCACTCATCTCTGTCTTGACCTCTTTCTGCCCTTAAGAAACAGAATGAAAGAGCTGGTGGAGCAGATACCGAAACCCAGGGACACCCCTCTTCTAGCTCCCAATGACCCTAGAATTAAAGAGTTCTCTTTGTCCCACTGTGCCCAGGCTACTGGAATCCCTTGAGTCTGCCCTGTCCCTTCCTTGACAGGTTATGAGGGCAGAGAGAGACAGAGAGTAGACACACAGAGAAAGCCACAAAAAGATTCAGAGTGAAGAGAAAGAGACAAAAAAGAAAAGAGACCAAAATAGGAAGAGAAACAGAGAAACAGAGATGGGTTGAGGGGTAGAGACAGACAGATACAGAGACAGAGATAAGAGAAACAGAAATAAAGCCAGAAATAAAGCATCCCTTCCCCGACATTTTTCCCCTCCCCTTGCCATTATTGTCAACTATGACGATAATGATAAATCAGTCATATTAGCTATAACTAAGACTTTATCGCCAATAGAAATTACATATATGTTGTTTCATATTATGGTATTGCACATATTTTGAAATACCATTTATGCTCATCAGTGCCTCAAAATTATGTGAGGTATCAACCTACTGCTAGATCTCATTTAAAGCATTAATAAAAAATTACCTATATTACTATCACATTAAAACTGTTTTATAACTATTGCAATATAATTGGTTCCCTTTGTAATCCTACATTTTTAAAATCATTTTATGCATTTTAAAATGTTATTCTAAGATCAAGTTCATAAGCTTTACCAGTTTGCCAAAGGGAGACATGACACAAAAAAAGGTTCAGAACCCCACCAGGTCCCTGACCAGGACTCCCCCACACCCATCCCCACAAGCTCCCTGTGCCCTGTACTCATTTACTCAACTCCCCTCTCTTGCTGGATTACTCTGAGTCCTCCAAGAAGAAGCTGCCAAGGCAGAATGAAATGTGCAAGGATTGGATTAAGGGAGTGCCTGAGAGAGAGGAAGGGAGCCAGGGGCTGGGAAAGCTCTGAAGAGAGAGAAGGGAGGCAGGCAGGAGAGGGGGAAGCAACCTAGACCGGGAGGCAGTAGAAGGAAAGTTCTCGAGGCCATGAGAGAACTCGTGAGCCAGTGTCAGCTGTTAGCAGAGTCCCCCATCTCCCAGGAATGGGCCTGCATTAGGATCTCTGCTGAGCATGGTCATTGCTGGAGGCAGCCCAGTGGGAAGCTAGCTGGTCTTTAGAGTCAGAACTGATGGAGGCTCAGAGAGAAGCAGCCGAGGCCCTTCCTCTGCTTTCACTCCTTATAGTCGGAGGTCTCTAAGAAACATTCACCTGGCCCCACAGTTGTCCATCCTTACCTGTGAAGTGGAGGTGATAAAATTTCCTATCTTAAGGATTGTTGTGAGGAGTTATTGAAGTTTGCCAATCAATGTTTGCACAGGGGCTGGGACATAGCCGTTACTATGGTCATTTTACTTATTATTATTATCATTCTCTTTCTTAGAGGGAAGGAAGCTAGGTGGCTAAAGATGACAGTTCCTCTCCTAGACAGAACAACCGGGAGAGGTGGGGACCACTTGCCAACACTCCTCCCGGCTTCCCCTGAGGCAGGGGTCTTCCCCTAGCTACTGACAGTTCCTGTGTCTGCTGACTCACAGCCAGCTTCCTCTCAAACAAACAGGAAAACACAGCTGGCCAGCGCTTCCCTCCTCCTCCCCGCCCCCGCACCCCCCCTGCCCAACACCACACAAAGCTGAACGGCAACCCAGCTCTGAGGGGGAAGTGCCTCAGGCTCTGGGGGACAGGTTTCAAGGCTGAGGCTCCCGGATAGATGGGGGAGGGGAGAGGAGCCATTTCTCCTCAGGTGTCTTCTGACGAGAAATTGCAGCAGGAGGATGGGAAGAAGGGTCTTCTCCCAAGGGTGAAAAGGCTGCTTGCTGGGTCATTGTGCTTGCAAGGCTCCAGCCTTGTCCTCACTCCGGTTTGGGAATAAAAACATGGCCTTGCTGACTTTCATCCCTGGGAAGAAACCTAGGCCTGGCCCTTGGGGAGGAAAAAGCAGAGGAGGACGCCACTGCTGAGCCTCTGCCCTTATTCCTCCAGGTCACATAGCTGGGCTGCTGAAGGGCTTCCGACCCCCACCCCTCACCCCCTTCGCTGGGTGCCAGGGTCCAACCACCCCGCCGGGCGCAGAGGTGCCCTGGGAGCTTAGGGCCCGACACTCTTCCCCTCCCCTTTTGCCAGGACGGGGAAGGGATGCACAGCGGGGGTGCGCCGCGCTCTTCCTCTCCGGTTCTCCCCCGTCCCCATCTCCTTTCTGGTCTCTGCCTCTTTGTCCTGGCCTCCAGCTCTATTCCGGTTCCTTTCTCGGTCCCCGAGAGGGCAGAGCGGGCCAGTCCGGAGATAAGCCCTGAGGTTGGGTAAGGAGACCAAAGTTTTTGAAGGCCCGCGCTTGCACAAGGAGTGGCCGGGGCCCCGCGGGGGGAACGGCCGGGCGGGGCGGAGCTGGGTCCAGTCGGGGGAGGGCTGAGGGAGGCGGGGACGACGCGGCGGGACCTGGAGCCTTGGACAGCCCGGCGGGCACCGGGCAGCGGACGGCGGCCGCGCAGTAAGGTGAGGACCCCCGAAACCCTGGGCCTCTGCTGCCCAGACTCCTCCCCATCACCTCCTCGAGGGCCTGCGTGGGAATCCCAGGCCCCCTCACGCCGGCGCCCCTCCACTCCCGCCGCGACCCGCCCCTCCCCGCGGGCGCCCGGCCTCTGCCCCCTCCCTCCTTTCCCCCTCCCTCGTCGCAGCCCGCGCTGCCCCGCGCTACCCGGCCCGCCCCCGGCACTCCTGCCCCGCGCACCTCCTGGTTCCCAGTCCCGTGTTCTCGGCCAGACCTGAGTCACCGGGAAACTGGGCTCTGAGTCAGTGCCAGAGGCATAGCACCCGGGCCCTAGCTTGGGAATGGGGCCCAGCCCCTGAGAAGCAGAAAGAGGCCAGGACTGATGCGGGGGAGAGGGAGTCCTGGTCAGGACCCCATGCGCGAGAAACTGGGAAAGCCATACCCGCAGAGGCCGAGAGACAGAAACCGAGAGTCAGAGGTGGCCGGAGAAGCAGATACGACTACAGATGTAGTTAAAATTAGAGACTCAAGACAGAGAAAAGCTTAATAACAGAGAGCAAAACCAGGAGAGAGACAAAAAAGATGGATTTGGAGGTTATCTCTGCCTTGTTCCCGGGGCCGAGACAGGGACAGGAAAGAGATAAAACTCGCAGGAGACAGAATCAGAGGTAAGTCCAGGAAATAGACCAGGGTCAAGGTGAGGCTTGCCCAAGGAGACAGAGCCCCTGAGACCTGAGCCCGAGGGCATGGGCAGGGAGAAAGAAGCCTTGCAGAAAGCTGAGGCGGGAGGATGTCATTTCGCACGGCTGAGCCCCCTACAGGGTGAGTGCTGATGTCTGTGCTCACGGGTGTGCACATGTTGCAGGGGAATGGAGAGTAAGAGCCTGGAATACGCTGGGCTCTGGTTCCTCCTCTCTCTGGTCCAGTTCTCCACCCCGTGCCCACTCTGCTCAGGGCCAGGACCCCACAGGCTGGGACTAGTTGGGCCTCTGCGGGCAGTCTGACCAAGGCGGGCAGGATGCGGGGGCGGCGGCCAGAACTGGAGGGACAGGAAGGAAGTCTGAGCAGAGACAATAGGTGGAAGGGGAGGAGGGACTGGGAACAACCAGGATTAGGATGGCTGAGCCTCAGCCTCAGCCTCAGCTCTGGAAACCAGTGGGAGCGAGATCTGTACCTCATCCTATGCCACAGCCGGATCAGGTCACACCACGGGCCCCCCTCCTTCCCGCCATCTCATTCCCCCCGCATCCTTGCAGGGTTCTAGCATCTTGGCCCATCTTTATTTAGTTGACTATGCAGAGGCAGCACTTTGATCCAGAACAGGGGTGGGCAGGAGGTTGGGGCAAGCGTTTTCCCCTCTCTCAGCCTCAGTTTGCTCATCTGTAATGAGAAAGCCCTTCCTAATGTTCTGGATTCGCTGTGTCTCCAGAATACAGGCCTCTGGTTCTTTTTCTTTGGAATCTTGTAACCCCTGTCCAGGCCTCAGACTTTGGGACAGGGAGGGGGAATCTCAGCCTGAGCCCTCCCTTCCCCCTCCCCCTCCCCCCAGCAATGGCCTGAGCCCCCATGGCTGCCCCTCAGGACCTGGACATCGCTGTGTGGCTGGCCACGGTGCACCTGGAGCAGTATGCAGACACGTTCCGGCAGAATGGCCTGGCTACAGCGGGTGCGGCCCGGGGCCTGGGTCACGAGGAGCTGAGGCAGTTGGGCATCAACGCCACTGGGCACCGGAAGCGCATTCTGCGCCTGCTGCAAGCGGGCACTGCAGAGGACTCCCTGGATCCCCAGTCAGATAGTGCCATGGAGCCATCCCCCAGCCCAGCCCTCCAAGCCCAGCCCCCCAAACCTGTGCCTAAGCCCAGGACAGTATTTGGTGGGCTCAGTGGCCCCACTATCACCCAGAGGCCTGGTCTGAGCTCAGCCCTCTTGAGACCAGAAGTGCCCAGGAGCCCAGAATCCAGCTCGAAGTCCCCTCCTCTTCTCACCTCCTCCTCTGAGCAGCCTTCATCCTTGAACACTGTGGAGATGATGCCCAATGCCATCTACTTTGGCCTGGACTTAAGAGGCGGGGCACAGACAGCTCAGGACACGTGAGTTGGATTGGATCCCTGGGGATCCAATACCCAGTGGGAGCAAGGAGGAGCAGAGCATGAGGGCTCTTCCTTCCTCCTTGCTCCCTCAATAACCACTAGACATTTCCCCTCAGGGCCCCAGACAGCTCCCAGACAGCCGCTCCCGCCCCTGCCCCTGCCGTCAGGTCCACCACAGGCACAGGTAGGTGGATTATCATGGGTTTGAGGGAGAGGGACAGTGCCCTTCAGGACTTCAGACACTCCCACCCGAGCCTCTCTCCCTGTCTCCCGCATCCTCCTCCTAACAGTGCACATCATGGACCCTGGTTGCCTGTACTATGGTGTTCAGCCGGTGGGGGTGTCTGGGGCACCCAACAGAAGAGAAGGCAGAGGTGCCTGTCAGGACAGGGTTGAACACAGGTGAGTATTCAGTAGGGTGGTGATGGCGGGAAGTGGGGAAGCTTGAGGAGCTGGTGGTGGCTATGTTTCCAGTTATTCATTGAATGTGCTTTGCATGTCCACTGTGCTCCTGCCAGTGGATCCGTATCTGTACAGGTTCCAATACGGGATGACTATAACAGACCTAGTCACCACCTCAGGCAGCTTGTGACTCAGTGGGGGCAGAAAGGAAATAAAACAAGTTGATAAGCAAACGGGTATATAATTTAAAATAAGGAGAAGTGCTTTGCATTCTTTCACTTAACAAATCTTTATTGAGCACCCTATTACATGCCAAATATTGTTGTAGATGTTCGGGATAGATCAGAAATCCCTGCCCTCGGGGGAGATAGTCACTTAACAATGGATATAATAAATAAGTTACACCATATGTTAAAAAATATTAAGTGCCATGGAAAAAAAATAGAGCACAGTAAGAGGGCTGGGATGGAGCGAGAGGGAGAGTGGTCTGCAATTTTTCATGAAGCGTTAGCAGAGTGCTCAGAAGATGACGCTTAAGCAAAAACATGATGGGAGTGAGGGAGTCAACCGCAACGATATCTGGGAGAAGAGTGTCCCGGGCAGGGGTGTGGGCAGAATGGAGGCTTCAAGGAGACCCTGTGTCCGGGGGGATCCAGTAGCTGTGACAAGGCAGGCTGGGGCAGAGTGGGCTGGGTGGGAGGAGTAGGAAGAGATGACATCAGAGAGGTAAAGGGGCCAGACAGGTCAGGACCTTTAGAGACTTTTGATTTTACTCTTAAGTGAAATAGGAAGCCACTGGAAGGGTTGGACTTACATTTTAAGAATCTCTCTGGTTGCTGTGTTGGGAATGGTCTGTAGCGGGCAAAAGCAGAAGCAGAGAGACCTGTTAACAGATTACTGCAGTAATATAGGTGTGCCATCTAGGTAGACTAGGTAGTAGAGACAGGTGTGTGAAGTGGTTGAGTTTTGGTTATATTTTGAAGGCAAACTGTTCTAGTAAATTGGAGTTTGAGAGAAAAAAAGCAGTCAAGTATGACTTCAAGGTTTCAGCCTGAACCTACACTGTCCAGTGTGGTCTCCATTAGCCACATGTGACTACTGAACACCTGAAATGTGGCGAGTCTGGGGTGAGATGTGCCATAACAGTAAAACAACTACCAAATTTCAAAGACCTAATACAAAAAAGCAATACTAGATGGATATAACAGACATAAGTATAAGTTATCTTAATAATTTTTATACCGATTACATACTAATATATTAATGTTTTCGGTATATTGAGTTAAATAAAATATATTATTAAAATTAATTTCACCTGTTTCTTGTTTATTTTTTTTAATGTGCTACTAGAAAATTGAAAATTACATGTGTGGCTTTCACATTGACTCTTGTTGGACAGCACTATTCTGAGCAATTGAAACTTCCCGGAATTGCCATGATCTGAGATGGGGAGGACTATGCATAGAGCAGGGAGTAGGAGTAGGTCAGGAGTTCAATTTTGGCCGGGTTGAACTTGAGGTGTGTATTACACACCCAAGAAGAGATGACAAACAGGCCATTGGATATGCAAGTCTGGACTTTGGGGGAGAGGTCTGAGCTAGAGAGCTAAATTTATGAGCTGTCAGCATTCAGATGGGGGTACGTAGCTGTGAGTGAGTGTCAGTAGACCAGAGGACCAAGATCAGAGTCCTGGCATATTCCAGTATCAAGAGGTTTGGGAGAAGAGGAAGGATCAGCAAAATAGACTGAAAAGAAGTGGTGAGTGAAGGTGAAGGAAATACAGGGGGATATGATATCATAGGAGCCTAGTGAAGGGCATGTACAAGGAAGAGGGAGCAGTCAGCAGCGTTAAATGCTGCTGAGAGTCCAGATGAGGACCAAGAACTGACCTCTGGAATTGGCAACAGAGAGGTCACTGGGGACCTTGACAAATGCTGAGGGTGAAAGCTTGATCAGAGTAGGCTCAAGAAAGAATGGAAGAGGGAGGAGGGAGTGGTAGACGACAGCGGGGAGTGGGGGGTGGGGGAGGGATTACATCATTTCTTCAATTTAATTAATTAACTTAAAGAAAGAATGGAAGGAGTTAGAAACGGATAGACAACATTTTTGAGGGGTTTTTCTGCAAAGAAGAATAGAGAATTAGAGTGGTTCTTCAGAGTGGAAGGTGAAGTCAAAAAAGGTTTTCCATAGGATGGAATGTTACATGGGTTTAATGGTGAACAGGAATGGTCTCGTAGAGAGGGAAATGAGCTGATGTTGGGGAGAGAAAGGGGAGAAAGTCTGGGGAGAGGCCTTTGTGTAGATGAGAGGAAGAGGATGAAGTGCACAGAGCGGGGACTGGCTTTAGACGGGGTGTTTACTATAGTAACAGGAGGAAAGCAGAGTATGTGTGAAGTGGGGTAGATGAGATGCTGGGTGTCTGTGGGGCTTCTTGTCTGGCTGCTTCAACTCTTCAGGCAAATAGGAAACTAATGAGTAGAAGAATGGTTCTCAACCTTAGCTGCTCTATAGCCCGAGGAACATTTAAAACTGCAGATGCCTGGGCCCTACTCCCAGAAATTCAAGTTTGAGTATCTGGTATGGGGCCCACATTCCGGTATTTTTAAGTTTCCCGAGTGATTTTGTGCTGCTGAGGTGAAGAACCACTGGAAAGTGATTGAGAATGATAGAGGGCTTTCTGAGAAGATGGCATAAGCAAAGACCTGAGAGTGAGAAGAGGCAGCCCAGGGAAGCGTGTTCTAGGCAGAGGGAACAGCATGTGCGAAGGCTTTCAGACAGGGAGGGGAATGCGGCTGGAGTGTAGTAGCAAAGGTGAGGGCGACCCAAGGTGAGGTCAGAGGAGTAGCCATAGGTCTCACTGTCCATGGTCTTGCAGCCCATGGTAAGGAATTTGGATTTATTCTAAGGGCAAATGAGAAGTTACTGAAGAGTTCCATGGCAGAGGAGTTAAATTATCTTATTTGCATTTTTAAAAGAGCCCTCTGGTGATGGTGGGAAAATGGATGTTGGAGGTTGGGCAAAAATGGAAGCAGGTGACCAGTTAGGTAATCCACATCACCCCGGTGAGAACGGGTGGGAACTTGGTCCAGGGAGAGAAAGTCAGGAACTTTTTGGAGAAAGAACCAATAAGACTTATTGATTAGATAATAAGCCATCATGACAGGGAGTCATCTACGCAGCCCTTTCCCAATTCTTCTATCAAGTAATTCAAATAGCAGAGGAGAGGGACTGAAATTTTCCCAATAAGAAGTCCAAGTGTGCTCAGAGAAGAAGGTCTGTGCTAATCTTTTGGATTCTGGATCTTCCTATTCCCATTTAAAAAGCAGATCCAGTACCTGCCAGGCATTCTACTAAGTGGTGTGGGTGGGGATGTCCAAGGAACTGGGTCTAATGTGTGTTCCTCTCTGTCTTGGCCCCCCCAAGGCTCAGCAGGCAGGATCTAGAGGCACGGGAAGACACTGGCTATGCCAGCCTTGAGCTGCCTGAGGACTCCACTCTCTCACTGCCCACCCTGGACACAGAGACCAGCGATGACCTCATTTCACCCTATGCCAGCTTCTCTTCCACGGCAGACTGCCCTACACCCCTGCTCAGTGGCTGGCTAGACAAGCTCTCCCCTCAGGGGTGGGGCTGCTGGGAAGGGAAGGGGAGGGAGGTTGGGTGGTGGTGATGGGGTGGGGGAGTCAGGCCCCACGTAGTCCCAGGCCCTGGGCACCCCCAGGATACAGCCTCTATCATTCACTGATCTTGGTTCCTCCCTTCCCCAGAAACTACGTCTTCCAGAGGCGCTTCGTGCAGTTCAATGGGAGGAGACTGATGTACTTTGGCAGTGACAAGGTGGGGATCTAAGGGTTTCTGCAAGAGGCCTGGGGACAGGGAGGGCTGAGAGAGGCTCAGGATTGGAAGGCAGGGTGGGGGGCCAGTCACCGCATGACTGACATCAGCATCTGAAGTAGCCGTGTGAGCAGCAGTACCTCACTGCTTGTGGAATGAATGCCGATCTCATTATAAGTTGCTGCTGGCCCCTGGTGTCAGCACATCTGACTGAGTTTCTGTCTCTGTGGGTCATTGGGCTGTCTCTCTAGGACCCCTTCCCCAAGGGTGTGATCCCTCTGACCGCCATTGAGATGACCCGCAGCAGCAAGGACAACAAATTCCAGGTCATCACCAGCCAGAGGGTATTTGTGTTTCGCACAGAGAGTGAGGGTGAGGGCCAGGGCCCTCCGGTTCAGGGCGGGGCTGGGGAGGCCATGTGAACACACGGCCCACTGACCTGCTTCCCTGTCCCCTACCAGCTCAGCGGGACACATGGTGCTCCACACTGCAGTCCTGCCTGAAGGAGCAGCGCCTCCTAGGCCACCCTCGGCCCCCACAACCTCCCCGACCTCTCCGCACGGGCATGCTAGAGCTGCGCGGACACAAGGCCAAGGTGTTTGCTGCCTTGAGCCCTGGAGAGCTGGCACTGTACAAGAGTGAGCAGGTAAAGAGGACTGGCCAGGGTGAGGGGCCTGGCCTAGCCCATTGTGGCACTTCACCGTGCCTCCCCTCCTGTCTTCCCCCATCGACCCTGCCAGGCCTTCTCCTTGGGCATCGGGATCTGCTTCATTGAACTGCAAGGTTGCAGTGTCCGGGAGACCAAGAGTCGCAGCTTTGACCTGCTCACACCCCATCGCTGCTTCAGGTGGGGCCCAGACTGGCAGAAGGCAGGGCTGGGGGAGAGACTTTGAGGGAGGCACAGGGTGCAGAGGATTGGAGGCCTCAGTAGGATGTCAGTGGGTGGGCGCTGATGGGAGTCCAGGGAGCAGGGTCCAGGAAGTTAGGAGGGTCTGGGTTGGCTCAGATGTGGTCTGCGGAGGTTCCTACAGGAATGGCCAGTGGGATGGGACAGGTGAGGGGTTGTCCATGCCCACAGACTGGCTGTCCACCCCTCAGCTTCACAGCCGAGTCTTGGGGGGCTCGGCAGAGCTGGGCGGCCGCTCTGCAGGAAGCAGTAACCGAGACCCTGTCTGACTACGAGGTGGCTGAGAAGATCTGGTCCAATCGGGCAAACCGGCACTGTGCAGACTGTGGGGCCTCCCGCCCAGACTGGGCCGCCGTCAACCTGGGGGTGGTCATCTGCAAGCAGTGTGCAGGTGAGAGCTGGAGCCTTTAGCTGAGATGGGGAGGAGGAGGAGGAGGCTGGGGCGGTAGAGCTCGGGGCACTCATGCCACATGCCCCTCACACCCTTACAGGTCAGCACCGGGCCCTGGGTTCTGGGATCTCCAAGGTGCAGAGTCTGAAGCTGGACACGAGTGTCTGGAGTAATGAGATAGTGCAGGTGAGGAGTCTGAAGAGGGAGAAAATAGGGGTGGAGAGGGGAACGAAAGGAGAACATTCAAAAAAGGCCTTGGGCCCAGCTTGGGGACAGGATTGGAATGTCTGGGGATTCCAGTTCCTGTCCCTTGCCTCCGCCCCTTGTCATCCTGCAGTTGTTTATTGTCTTGGGAAATGATCGTGCCAACCGCTTCTGGGCCGGGGCCTTACCCCCAGGTGAGGGGCTGCATCCTGACACAACCCCAGGCCCCCGGGGAGAGTTCATCTCCCGGAAATACCGGCTGGGTCTCTTCCGGAAGCCCCACCCTCAGTATCCAGATCATAGCCAGCTTCTCCAGGTAGGAGGGACCGGTTGGAGCTGATGGGGAGGGAGAAAGCAGTCTCTGAAATGGAATAGCTGGACTTGTGGGAGGGGGCTGTGTTTGATGACCACAGGACTGTCCCCAGGGCTCTCAGGCTGGGGCTTGGGGCTGACAGAGGCTCTGCCCTCCCTGCAGGCACTGTGTGCAGCCGTGGCAGGACCCAACCTTCTGAAGAACATGACCCAGCTCCTCTGTGTCGAGACATCTGACAGCGAGGAGCCCTGGTCTCCTTCGGCCCTCAGCGGCAGCTTCCCTGGTCTCCTGTCCCCAGGTGATCTCCGCAAGTGCCTCCTCTGTCTCCCACCAACACTTCTCAGCCCCAGCCTGTGCCTTGGTTCTTCCAGGGAGCTGCAATTACCCCTGACCAAGTCTATCTCAATGGCCCAGCCTGGGTATTTCCCAAACTTTCAGATGCTCTGGGGCCTATTTCCTGATGTCATGAAATGACTGATGATGGCCACTGCCTGGGGTGAATATGGATGTTTGAGGTGTTAGTGCTGGTTTGCCCCTGACAGGATCAACCCACAGGCCAGGTCTCATCTCCCTGGGGGCAGTCTGATCATAGCAATGGTCATCTAAAGATACTGGTCTCCAATGATCAGGCCAGAGAGGCCTAAGACACTTATAAGATGGCCCATGCTCTGAGGCCTCCACCTAGGGCTGACTGCCTGGTAGGCTGGCTGGTGGGGTGAGGCAACGGGCAAGGGCTGGGTTAGAGGCCTTTCTAATCTGAGTAGTGAGGGGTCCAGCCCCACTGGGCTTGACTTGGCTATGCTGCCAGTAGAGTTGGTCCTGCTGTCTTCCTCAATTTGATCACTTCCCAAGGGGGCTCAGGCCATCCCATTGTACTGGTCCGACCTGACCACTTGTCATTCCTCTTGCAGACCCCTCCCCTGGCGTGTACAACGAGGTGGTGGTGCCTGCCACCTACAGCAGCTTCCTGTACTGTGGTCCCATCAGCAACAAAGCTGGACCCCCGCCCCCCCGCAGGGGCCGGGATGGTGAGGGGGGAGCCGAGGGATGGGAGGAGATGGGGACACTAGGATGGGCACTAGAGGGGAAGAGAAGGAGGAGAGGGCTAGAATGGCAAAGTAGGCTCATGCCCAGGATTGGGCTGGGTGGACGGGGTAAGGGAGGGACCATGCTAGGTGGCAGCATTGTTCTCTGAAGTCAGACAGTCAGGGTCAAATCCCAGCTCTGCTACTTCCTACCCCTGAGTCTTGGGCAAGCTGCCTAAATTCGAATCCCCAGTATCTCCATCTACAAAAAAGGAGTGAATACAACACCCATTCATAGGATTGTTGTGAAGATTAGGTGAGATCATACAAAGGCTTGGCATAGGATGAAGATCTGGCGAATGGGAATTCTGAAAGTAGGGACAGAGGTCATCTGCCTGCTGACCATCAGTTTGTCCCTTAGCTCCCCAACGAATGTGGTGCGTGCTGGGAGCGGCTCTGGAAATGTTTGTGTCAGAAAGCAGCCCTGAACCCCTCAGCCTCATCCAGCCCCAGGATGTTGTATGTTTGGGTGTGAGCCCTCCACCCACTGACTCAGGTGACCTTGACAGGTAACAGCCCCCCATGCTCATCGAGCTCCCCTTTTCTCTTCCTGATCCTGATCCTGAAGCCCCCTCCATGGCCCCATTCTCCTCCCTAACTTCATCTTCTCTTCAGGTTTCCCTTTTCCTTTGAGCTCATCCTTACCGGAGGGAGGATCCAGCATTTTGGCACAGATGGAGCTGACAGTCTGGAGGCCTGGACCAGCGCCTTGGGCAAGGTGACAGAGACCCCCTCCCATGGGTTCCCTGTCCCCACTTACCCTCATCCTGTCTTCTCCATTCCTACAGCCACTGTGCCCCTTCCATTAACAGCTAAGGTGGACTGAGCACTTATTCTATGCCAGGCCTTGTAGTAAGCACAGCCCACTCAATATCTCATTCAATTTTCACAGCAACCTTCAGTGGTAAGGATTATTAACATTTTACACACAAAGAAACTGAGTCTCAGAGGTTATGAAGTCACTGGGTCAAGATCACAGAGCTAGGAGGCAGCAGAGCACAGGACCAAAATCAGGCCTCTGTCCCCAAAGCTCATGGCCCAGACCTCACTGCCTCTGCCTCCTGCTCCCCTCCCCCAATTCTCCAGGTCCAGAGGCAAAGCTGCCTTCATCCGTCCCAGCTTCTCCATTCCCAGTCAAGCCGATCTCTCTCCATCCTGCACCCTCTCCCTAGAATTAAAAAGTTCAAGCCCTGGATTCAGAGATCCTGGAATTTGAGTGTTCCAACTCTCCATTTGTGAGCTTTCCCACAGGGGTAGAGTGGGGGTTAACGACCCGCTCCATGGGGCTGAGCATAAGAGACATGTGAGACCCACGGTGCCTGGCACACAGCGAGCCACCGTCTGTGGGTGCTGACACAGGAATGGTGATGATGACGACAGTTGCTCCCATCCTTGAATAGCTTTCCCCTCAGCTCATCACCCTGGTACTCGCCTGACAACTCAGAAAGTCCTACGCCCTGGTGGCCTGTAGTTTCCTTCCCCTTGCAGCTGCCCTCCTCTGCCGTGCTCTTCTGAGTTGCTACCCTGCGAGTGGCCGGTGACTTCCCATTGCCAAGATCCATGGGCTTCCTTCTGGCCTCATGAGGTCATTTCTACAGCATCTGACACTCCTCTGACTCCACTCTCCAGCTTCCACTATAACTCCACACACCAAGGAATTGTCTCCATGCCCTTTAAGGGTTCTGTAGTGGCCCTCCTAGCCAGGTCCAAGTCTCCTCTCATTATTATCCAAAAATCTAGCCCATCCTTCAAGGCAGTGGTGCCACCCAGTGTGTGGGCTGCAGACTGTTACACTGTACTTATCCGTGGACTCTTTGTTATGGTCCATGACAAGACAAGTACAGATCGAGAATCAGCATTTAGAATATTTCATAGCAGTTTGACAGAGTGATTTTGTGTGGAATCTGATTATAAAAATTGGGGGCTCACATTTTATCTGTGCTGCTTTTTTCGTTTCACTTTCCAAGTAATTCATTTTTATTATTTTTAATGAAAGTATTGGTTAGTGACAGTTTGGAAATTTTTTTAAAAAAATAAAAGAAACTTCCTCTTCCTTCACCACAGGTAGTTTGAGAAGTACTGCTTTGAGGTGCATCTCCAATAGTCCTTTCTCCACGAAGCCTCTCCCTGTGGCCTGGTGGGATTTCCCAGGGTGTCACGACTCTTCAGTTATAGCATTATAGTTACCCATTATTTCTTACTCCTACATCCCAATTAAGGGCATAAGGCTGTCACACAGGGCTTTTCTCTGTTTTGGCTGCAGCAAATTGAATTGAATTAAATTTCTCTCCCGTCTTTCTCCATCCATCTCTCGTCTTCTTCTTGGGTCTCGCCTTTACTCCCTCCCCATCCCTTTTTATTCCTCTCCTTCTTCTGCTTTCTCTTCATGTCTTTCTCTGCCCTGTCCCTCTCACTCTAAGCTCTCCCCCACCCCCACCTCTCTCCCTATGTCCTCTTTCCCCATCTTCTTCTTTCCTTATGTCCCCCTTCCCCACAGTGGTTCTCCCCGCTGAGCTGCCACCAGCTGTTAGGCCCCGGGCTGGTGCGGCTGGGCCGCCTGTGGCTGCGGTCCCCCTCCTATACAGCCCTGGCCCCTGGCCTCTGGCTGTCGGGGTTCGGACTTCTTCGTGGTGACCACCTCTTCCTGTGTCCAGCACCGGGCCCTGGCCCTGCAGCCCCTGAGGATATGGTGCATCTGCGGCGGCTACAGGAGATCAGTGAGCAGGGGTGGGGACAAGGATGAAGGGTGGCCGTGATGGGGTGGACTTTCACTTACCTGGAGGTCCCTACGGGCAACAGAAGAACATAGTGGATTCAGGCACAGCTCTGGAGACAAACTGCCTAATTTAGACCCCGCTCCCCACACTCTATCACTTCCTAACTGTGTGATCTTGGGCAGGGTACTTAACCTCTCTGTGCCTTAGTTTCCTTATATTTACAATGAGCACAACAGTGTTGTAGTAAGTCTCACATAAGGCAATACATATAAACCACTTATCACTGAGCCTGGCAGGAGACATCTTATAAGTGTTCAGTAAATGTTATATGTTTTAAATATTGTTGTTATCATTATTTAGAGTCACTTGCTGGTCAGAGACTGGAAGAGAGAATTGGGTACTCTCACTTTCTCCTAAAAGAGGAACAGTATGGGGTAGCGTTTTAAGGCTTTGAAGATAAGAGACCTGAGTTTAAGTTTAGCTTTGCCATTTTATAGCACATAATCAGAGGCAAGTTACTTAACCTCTTTGAGCTTTATGTGTCACCTGTAAAGTGAGGATAATATGCAACTCATAGGATTTAATGCTGCATTGTTTGTAAGCCTGGAATCTACATACCCTAAATATTGCATAACTGTTAGTCATGATGATGATAATCTCCGATGACTCTCCTTCCAGGTGTAGCCTCAGCAGCTGACACCCCAGACAAGAAGGAGCATTTGGTCCTGGTGGAGACAGGAAGGTAAGTGTTGCCCCTACGGTGAACTCTGCCCCACCCCCACCCCTTTCTAGAGCTCAGCCCACACACTCCACCCTGTCCTGCTGGACCACTGCCCACTTCCTCAAAGTTCCTTCCCTAGTTCAGGGGCCCTGCCTGGGGTGGGTGTTGCTGCCCCCTGCTGGTGCATCTGGGAAATGTGGTCTTTGTGATCCTAGGACTCTTAACTGTGGTCCCCAACCTTTTTGGCACCAGGGACTGGTGCTCCTATTAGAATCTAATACCTAATGATCTGAGGTGGAGCTGAGGTGGTGATGCTAGCACTGGGGAGCGGCTACAAACACAGGTGAAGCTTCACTCGCTTGACCACTGCTCACCTGCTGTGCGGCCAGGTTACTAACAGGCCACAAGACAGTACCCGTCCACAGCCCAGGGGTAGGAGACCCCTGTCTTAGAGAACCCTCTGGAGCTGCTTCTGACTCAGGCCTCTTGGGTCTCAGGACCCTGTATCTGCAGGGGGAGAGCCGGCTAGACTTCTCAGCGTGGAATGCAGCCATTGGGGGAGCGGCCGGTGGGGGCGGCACCGGGCTACAGGAGCAGCAGATGAGCCGGGGTGACATCCCCATAATCGTGGATGCCTGCATCAGTTTTGTCACCCAGCATGGTGAGTGGGTACTGGCTGATGCTGAGCCAGTGGGGGATGGGGAACAGGGGCATGGCTAGGAAGGTGATATGTTTCTATGAGCTTTGCCTCCAGAGACTACAGTCTGACAGCCTCAGCTGTGTGACGCTTGGCAAGCTGCTTTGCCTTTCTGAGCCTCTGTTCTCTCCTCTGTAAAATGGGGCTACTAACAATCATTTTCCAGGATAATTGTGACAGTAAGATAACACCTGTAAAGCATTTAGTGCAGGACCTAGCAGGTAGTAAGTGTCCTAGAGTAGCTGTTACTGTTGTAGAGGCAGCTACAAGGCCAGAGCCAAGTTGTACAGCTAAATCCTTGAAGGTTTGAGCACAATTATTCTGTGTGAGAGGTTTCCCAGGCCTAAAGGATCAGCTATGAAAGAGGTTCTCAGAATTCTTTGTGAGTTTTTGGCCTCTACTTTATTCTCCAGGCCAAGTAAGGACAAGTAGAATGTATATCCCCAGCAAACCCCCATTAGAAGGCTGAAGGAAAATTCACAGAAAACTAAGGAGGTCAATAAAGGGGAAAAATGCACATCCTTGAACCTATAAATAAATGTGCTTACAACATGGAAAATGGAGTCAGTGGCTAATGACATTCTCCATGCATTGGCAGTAGCCTCATAAAGTGACTTTCCTCACTCACTGGACCCCTAGCTTCTTCTCAGCCTCCCTTGTGTTCAAGGGTGGAATTAAGTGAGAGGCCCAGGGGAAAAGCCCTGGAGAAAGAAGGCAGGTGCTCACGCCCACCCCTACACAACTCCTGCACTGCCACCCCTCCCTGGCAGACATTTGTTGGGTGACTGCCACGGGCCAGACACAAGGACATGGCCGTGAACAGGGAAGGTCCTATGAAGCTCAGAGACTAATGGGAGAGATGAATAATGACTAAGAAAACAAATGCAATCAGTTCTCATTATTTGAGGTAGTTATAGTCTATAAAGTTACTACAAACACTGAATTAATGCAGACTGAATTGTTGCCCCAGGGGAAATTCAAGGTTGGGTTTCTGGGAATTTCTGGTCACATTTTCATCCGCCGATCAATACATGACCTTATGTATGTTTTTGTTTAAAGACATTTTATTTAATATATACTGTTGGTTCGTTAACATCAAACTCGTGGCCAACGAGCACCACGTCTCCTGGCTGAAGGAAGCTTATCTGACACGTATTTTATCTAGAAGGCACATCGCAGCCTACCTGTACTTAGGGACATGGACTGCACATCAGCGCCACAGTCGGGGGCCCTTATAAGCAGCAAAATCACCCCCACAGAAAAAGCACAAGAATGCAAAAACATGGCTCTAAATATACCATGAAAAAGACACATGTTTACTGTGTGAGACCCTAGCTGGGAGCACATCCAACAGCAATTCAGATTCTTCTCTGCTCTGCGCATGTTCACGACGGAAAAGGTGCCACCACCAGTATTGATTTGGGCGTTACGATGACATTTTAGCGAGCAGATGAATTTGCAAATATGAAATACTCGAAAAACTAAGACCTGGAATGTGATTTCAGAGGGCGCTCTGTAAAAATAAAAGTGATGAGGAGATAGAGAGTAATGGGGGCTGCTAGGTGTGACGGCTTGGTTAGGGAAGGACTTTCCAAGCATAAGGACTGAGCAAGGGCTTGAGAAGCAAGACCGTGGAGGCAGAATTCCCCCTCTCTGAGCCCCCAACAGCCACATACCATGTAGGAGGTCACGGATGGGGTGCTGGGTGGGTGGTGGTGGGTGTTTGGCAGTCTGTGAGATGAGACACTGGCTGTTCTCAGGGCTCCGGCTAGAGGGTGTATACCGAAAAGGGGGCGCTCGTGCGCGAAGCCTGCGGCTCCTGGCTGACTTCCGGCGGGACGCTCGGTCAGTGAAGCTCCGACCAGGGGAGCACTTTGTGGAGGATGTCACCGACACACTCAAACGCTTCTTTCGAGAGCTCGATGACCCTGTGACCTCTGCTCGGTTGCTGCCTCGCTGGAGGGAAGCTGCCGGTACTCCTAAGATTCCTAAGCACCCCTCATGGGCAAGCAGTGGGCAACTAGGAACTCCACCCCACCCCCCACGCCCAATCCCTGAGGCTCTCTTGTGGGATTGGGCGGCCCTCTCCCCACGCCCCTCCCTGGAGGATCAGCCAGGGACTTGGCTCAGGGCATGGTGGAAAGGGGGCAGAGGCACATTCACCCTGGTTTTCTAAATATCCCTCCACTCTCCCTTCCCTTCTCTAATCCTCCATTCTATCCCAGAGCTGCCCCAGAAAAACCAGCGCCTGGAGAAATACAAAGAAGTGATTGGCTGCCTGCCTCGGGTCAACCGTCGCACACTGTCCACCCTCATCGGGCATCTCTATCGGTCAGAATGGGAGACCCTCTGCAGGCCTTCTCACTGACCCTTCACTACTTCCACCCAACCGCCTTGTTTACGTTCATTCATCCATCCCACAAACAGTGGTTAAGTGAAGGTGTCATAGCATAAAGGTTCAGAGGTGGACTTCGGGGTCAGACAGATGTAAGCCTTAATCTGGCTCCATCATTCTAGTGTGTGTCTTTGGCTAAGTTACTTACCCTCTCTGAGCCTGTTTCCTCATCTGTGAAAGGAAGACGATGTAATGAATTGTATCCACCTCAGGTTATATGAGAGTTAAGTGAGATAATCCTTGTAAAATTCTTACTATAGCACCTGGCATATAAATTGTAAACATTCAGAAAACGTGAGTAATCAATATTATTTGGTTTTATTCTATGTCAGGCAAAGGACTAGATGCAGGAGACAAAGAATAAGATGCAGATCTACCTTTACCAGTCTACTGGGAGACAGGTCTTTAAATAATTCTAGGGTGAACCCCAGCCGCTACATTATATCATATCACAGGGACTTGCCAATCATGAACTGTGGGCCAAATCCAGCCCACTGTCTGCTTTTATAAATCAAGTTTTATACATAAAGTGTAAAACCATACCCATTCATTTATATATTTTTGATGGCTTCTATCAAAACTACAACAGCAGAGGTGAGGACAGAGACTATAGACCTGAAGTATTTACTGTCTTTTTACATACAAAGTTTGCTGATTCCTGCTAAATTTATAATCACCCTTTTCTTGTCTGTCTCTCCCTTGGACTGGAAGCTCCTTGAGGCCAATATTGTGTCTTACTCACTGATGCATCCCAAGTGCTTAGCCCAGGGCCTGAATACATAGAGACTCAATAAGTGTTTGCTGAATGAATAGATACATTGACAAACAAGTGAGCATAAACTGCATTCCTCATGACCCTCATGCCCCTCCGTAGGGTGCAGAAGTGTGCAGCTCTAAACCAGATGTGCACGCGGAACCTGGCCCTGCTGTTTGCGCCCAGTGTATTCCAGACAGATGGGCGGGGGGAGCATGAGGTGCGAGTGCTGCAGGAACTCATCGACGGCTACGTCTCTGTCTTTGATGTAAGCTTGCCTGACCCCTGACTGACAGTCCCTCTTCCTGGACTCTGGGTCTTGCTCACCCCGAGCCCCCAGCCAGGCCCTCTGAAGGCCCTCTGCATCAGGAATCACCTCCCAGAGCCTTGGGCCCCTCTTGCACATAACCTCGCTCCTAATATCCTTGCACCATTGGTCCTTGGCTCTTCTGGCCTCTAACCCTCTCATACGGGTCATCTGGTCCTGCACACCTCTCCCTGCTCCCCTCCTTTCCCAGCATCCCCCACCCCCACACACTCTCTTTCGGCTTTTCCACAGATTGACTCTGACCAGGTAGCGCAGATTGACTTGGAGGTCAGTCTTATCACCACCTGGAAGGATGTGCAGGTAACTTGTCCTGACTTTGGCTCCTCCGTGGGGCAGGAAGGGACATAAAGGTAGGAAGCTGGCCTTCTGCTTCTGGACACAGGGGAAACCCAAGGAGGGGGATACTTTGGAGAGGGGTTTGGTTTAAGATTTGCTCCATTCATTCTACCATGAGGATTCTTCATTACAAAATGGTGGCAGAAGTACTTCAGTTCCGTATGTTAAGAGATCCCAGGAAGAGTTAGCTAAATTAGATGAAAAGGTGAGACTACTCATAATAAACACTGTAGCAAACAGCTGAGGGGTTATTATATTCCTAGTGCCGGTAATCTCACATTAGCACCACACGACCCATGAAGACCCTGAGCATCTGGCCCTTGCTTATGGAAGTAGGTAGTCCCATTTTTTCAAATAAAGAAACCGAGGCTCAGAGGATCACTTATTCAAGGTCACACCGTAGGGAGTGTAGAATTGGAACCCAGTTTGACCCCAAAGCTGTCCTCCCAGGCCCCGTGCTGCTCTGCCTCAGGAAGCAGCTACGCAGCCTGAAGATGTGGTCCCGCCACTCCCGGAGTTCTCCCATTTTAGGGCCTGAGGGATGGTGGGATGAGGGTTGGGAGGAGACTTTTGGAGGGGAAACATTTATGAGGCAACATGAAGAGTCTTCTAAACCTTGATTCTTTACATCCTCTGTGTCCTCCTGACTTTTTTACCCGTCTCCTCAGCTGTCCCAGGCCGGAGACCTCATCATGGAGGTTTATATAGAGCAACAGCTCCCAGACAACTGTGTCACCTTGAAGGTCAGTCTCAAGGTGACAGGAGGGGAGATGAGAGGATGATGTGCAGCAGGGGCAATGGCCTAACCAGCAAGGGTTCTCTGCTTTTGCCCTAACTCCAGGTGTCCCCAACACTGACTGCTGAGGAGCTGACTAACCAGGTACTGGAGATGCGAGGGACAGCAGCTGGGACAGACTTGTGGGTGATGTTTGAGATTCTCGAGCACGGGGAGCTTGGTGAGTATGACCATGTGTGTGCATGTGCATGTGTGGTGGGGGATCAAAGTCACCAATGACTTCTGTGTTACCCAATACAGTAGACACTGTCCTCACGCATATGAGGGGACAGTCTACGCGGTTGGCCACTCCCTTTTTCTCAACA
>NW_006443124.1:4337944-4372584 GCF_000325575.1 Pteropus alecto
TCAAAGGGGGTTTCTCTTCTTCCTTTGCCCAGATTCCAAATGTTGGAAGGACCCTAGGGCTCAGTTCTGACCACTCTTCCTTTCTCTATCTACATGTCTCCTTGGATGAGCTCATCCATTCCCATGGCTTTAAATGTCATTAACATTTATCTCTGGCCCAGACCTCTCCTCTGAGCTCCAGACTCACATATCCAACTGTGGACTTAGACTCACATGTCCAACTGTGGACTTGACACCTCCACTTCTACATCTCATAAGCATCTCAAACTTAAAATGTGTAAAACCGAATGTAATTCCCAGCCCCCTCCCCTAACAAAAAGCCCAGGTCATTTCCTAGTTTTCCCAGCTTGGTCAGTGGCACCACTATTCTCCCACTTGGGAGTCCTCTGGGGCTCCTCCCTCGTCTTCATCTTCAGACCCAACCCCACCAACTCGCTCTGTCGACTCTATTCAGATCTATCACTCTCTCCATCTACACCATTGTCACCACCCTGATCAAAGTCACCATTATCTTTCTGTTCTCTAGCGTAACCACTGAAATGTACAGTCCCAGAAAGGCCAGTGTTCCATTCTCACTTCCTGACAATCCGTCTTCTGCACAGCAGCCAAATGGGCATTTCGAGCATAAATCAGAGCATGCCATTCCCATGGTTAAAACCTTCCAATGGCTTCATATTTGAACTTAAAATTCAAACTTCTTATTGTGGCACACAAGACCCTGAGTGTCTGGCCCTTGCTTATTTCTCAGACCTCATCGTACATAACTCATCCTCTCACCTATTTTCTTTGCTCCAGCCACACTTGGCTGTTAATTTCTCAGACACATCATTCCTTGCTCTTGGCCTTTGTTCTGGCATTTTTCATGCCTGAAATCTTCTCCCCGCCCCGATCTTAGCATGACTTGTTCTTCCTAGTCCTTCAGGCCTCCTAGTCTCGTCTTCAAATTGCCCCCTCCAAAAGGCCTGATCACCCTGTATCGATAGTTGCCCTGTTACTCTTTCAGCTTCTTATTGTTTCCTTCAAAATAATTGTCTTTGTTTTGTTTACTTACTTGTTTACTGTCTGCTCCCTCATGAGGCCGTGGGCTTTGTGAAGTTCGGCCATGTGTTTCATGCTTGCCACTGCGTCCCGAAGGCCAGCACTATGCCTGGCATAGATAGTGTAACATAAATGTCTGTGGCCTGAATGGTGGAATGGATGAAGGAGTGAGTGACTGGTAGGAGAGGAGCTGGGGTCTCCAGGCTGTGGATGGATATTCTGGTTGATATCTCCCCCGCACCTTGCTTCTTAGAGCGGCCACTGCACCCCAAGGAAAGGGTCCTGGAGCAGGCCCTGCAATGGTGCCACCTCCCAGAGCCCTGCTCAGCCTCTTTGCTCTTGAGAAAAGTCTCCCTGGCCCAGGCCAGCTGCCTTTTTACAGGTGAGCCTCCTCCTTCGGCCCAGCACCCCTAGGCCGCCTCTCCCCTAGAACCTTCCGCTGAGCACTGCCCCACTGTGCCCAGGTGTCCGGCGGGAGAACCCCAGGTTGGGGCTTTTGCGGTGTCGTGAGGAGCCACCCCGCTTGCTGGGAAACCGCTTCCAGGAGAGGTTCTTTCTGCTGCGTGGCCGCTGCCTGCTGCTGCTCAAGGAGAAGAAGGTGGGGCCCGGGGGCGAGTGGGGACAGACATTGGGTGGCCGTGTGGGAAGAGCCATGACCACATTGACCCTCTCACTTCACAGCCCATACAGTCATCAATCTCACTTCTTCTCTGGCCTTCTGACCCTGTGATCACATAACCCCAGTGCTTCCGTGACTTCTCAGCCTCATGAACCGTGATCCTTCTCTCACCTCTCAACCTCATTGACTCTGTCCTTGTTTGCAGAGCTCCAAACCAGAACGGGAATGGTCTTTGGAAGGTGCCAAGGTCTACCTGGGGATCCGTAAGAAGTTAAAGCCTCCAACAGCGTGAGTTGGCTCCCCAGACCATCCTTCTAGGACTTTCCTGTCACCACCCCTCTGGCCTTTCCGATCACCCCATCATTGTTCTTTCCCTCCTAGATGGGGCTTCACGTTGATACTGGAGAAGATGCAACTGTGAGTATTTCTCAGTCTAGATTCTCCTGTGGCCTAACCCTGCCCCTTGCCCTCCATCTCCTTGCTTTTTCTGTCCTCAGTCCCTATAGCTGTGACCTTTTCCCTTCGCCTAAATTCCCCTCTGATTACTCCCAGATACCTGTCTTGCACTGATGAGGATGAGATGTGGGACTGGACCACCAGCATCCTCAAAGCCCAGGTAAAGAAAGGAGAGCTGAGGGATAGCTCTGTGGTCCAAGCTCTGTCCTCGGTACCTCCCATGCCCACCTGTGCCAACTTCTTCCCCTCCCTCCAGCATGATGACCAACAGCCAGTGGTCTTACGACGCCGTTCCTCCTCAGACCTCGCCCGTCAGAAGTTTGGCACCATGCCTTTGCTGCCCATCCGTGGGGATGACAGCGGGGCCACCCTCCTCTCTGCCAATCAGACCCTGGTGAGATACCAGCCTGCCCCAACCCCCTCCTGATCCCTGCCCGTACCCTCGCCGCACTGCAGGAGGGAGCAGTGCACCTATCAACCAGGTGCCCCCGCTCTGCCTTCTCTGTGCCCCTACTCTCCAC
This sequence comes from Pteropus alecto, assembly GCF_000325575.1. Lineage (NCBI taxonomy): Eukaryota > Metazoa > Chordata > Mammalia > Chiroptera > Pteropodidae > Pteropus > Pteropus alecto. Next base: position 4,340,579 of record NW_006443124.1, read on the forward strand.
CTCCTGTTGCCAGGCCTCACCGTGTCTGTGTCTCTCCCTCCCCTCATCCCCATTCCACCTGTGCCCAGAGGCGACTTCACAACCGGAGGACCCTGTCCATGTTCTTTGTGAGTACTGTGCCTGCTCCACCGTGTCCCTGTCAGCGCTCTATTCCTCTGTGCTGCCTGAGCCAGTGTGCCCTCTTTGTTTGTCCTGATGCAGGCCATCAGCAGGCGTGTGTGTGTATAGGAAAGAAAGAGAGTGCATGAGAGAGCGTTGGGGCCAGAAAGAGTGAAGAAAATGAGGGATGATAAGATGTGGTAAGGAAAGGGGGAAGTGGTTACAGGATCTGAGAAGCAGAAGGAAAGTGGTTAAGCGAATGCATTTTGGAGTCAGACAGACCTGAGTTCAAGCCTCACCTCTACCATTTACTCTGTACCTCAGTTCACTCACTTGCAGTGCAACTCATTGTACAGAGTTGTTTTGATATCATACCTACAAAGTATTCTGCAGCATCTGGCTGAGAAGAAGAGCTCAGTAAATGATAGTGATTAATAATCTAATAACTCTCTTTCTCTGCCAACTAATTCCCATCCAGCCGATGAAATCATCCCAGGGGTCTTTGGAAGAACAAGAGGAACCGGAGGAGCCTGTGTATGAGGAGCCAGTGTACGAGGAAGTGGGGGACTTCCCCGAGCTGACCAAGGACACCTCTACCTCCTTCTCCACCACACGGGAGCAGACTGCCAAACCAGAAACCCTCCTCGCCAGCCAGAGGCCCTCTGATCAACCCCTTCTCTCCAAGGCAGGCACCCTGGGCCCAGAGGAGATGCCACCTGAGCTGCCCCTGGGCCCAACTTCAAAGGACAGCTCCCAGGAACATTTGTCCCTGGAGGAACAGCTGCTCCAGGAGCTCAGCAGCCTTATCCTGAGGAAGAGTGAAACCACCATAGGCCTGCGCAGCCCCTCCCAGCCCTCCAGCCCCCAGCCCCCGAGCCCGAACAGCCTTCCAACACAGACACCTGGCTTCCCCACCCCACCTCCTTGCACTTCCAGTCTACCCTCCAGCTAGCCCCTCACATAACCAGCAGTCTGAGGGTGTAGGTAACCAAGAGACCCAAGCTCTCACTATGGCAGACACTATTGAGACCTTCCTCTGCCCTGTCTGGAAAGACTCTAGAATCCAGTGTGGTGCTGTGGAAGGAACACAGGACCAAGGGCTCCGGAGGCTGTGTCCTGCCCAGAGATGAGGAGGTTGTGGCCCTTCTCTGGGTCTCCCCACTCACTTGTCTGTACCAGAAAGTAACCGAAATGAGCCGTGAATGTAAAACTGTTTCGTACTCCCCACATATCTCCCTCAACAAGGGCAACTCCTGCTTTATATATTTGATATGTAGGCATTCTGTGAGAGATTTTGGGTTTGAAAAGAATGGTTTAGGTGCATTAAAGAGAAAAAAAAAGACCTGAAAGCCAGAAATCTGAAGGAACTCCAAGTCTGTTTTACCCCACCTCCTACGTTTGGCGACTATTCTGAAGCCCTAGAGTGGGGAGGTTGATTGGGGTTGGTGGCAAAGAGGAGCCAAAAAGGATGGGTCACTGTTTGTAAAGCTTAGAACCAAAAGGCTGCCAACCTTTTATTTATTCATTCATTCATCATTCATTCATTTATTCAACAAATATATATTAAGCACCCGTGTAGTACCAGGTATTAGTGATACAGTATGAACAAAACAGACAGTTTTATGGAGCTTCCATTGTAGAGAGGGATCAGAAAACAATACACACATTCAGTGCTGTGAAGAAAATAAACCAAAGTGATGTGCTTGTGGAGGGGGTCTTTAGGCTGGATGGATGGGGAAGGCCTCTGTGAAGAGCTGAAACTTAAAGGTAAGCCAGACATGTGGAGTGCTGGGAGAGGGAACACTCCAGAAAGAGAAGGAAAGCAGCAGGCATGAAGACTGCAGTGGGAAAAGACTTGTTCTGCTGGGGGAAAAGCAAGGAGGCTGGAGTGGCAGAACAGTGAGTGAGGAGCAGAAGAGCGTGGGCTGAAGGGAGAAACACAGGCAGGGGCCCAATTGTGTAAAGCCCTGTATACTATGCCAGGGCGTTTGGATTTTATTCTGAAGCCATGGAGGAGTTTTAAAGAAAACGGTGATGAGATCTTATTTCTTTTTATTTTTAAAAAATTTATTTTTTATTTTTAAAATGCGATCACTGTTTTACAAACGGTGGGTCCTAACAGGGAAGACTGGAAGCAAGGAGACCAGATATTAGACCAGGAGACTGATAATGGGGGTTTGGACTAGGTTTGTGATTTTGGAAATTGAGGGAAGTGGATCAATTGGAGATATTATTTAGAAACAACTTATAGGATTTGCTGATGGATGGAATGTGACGGTAGAAGATAGGGAACACTGACTCTTTCCGACTTTCCCAACTGGATAGAGAGTGGGGCCATTTAGTTATGTTACCTGGGGGAGGTGACTGCGGAAGGATCAGGTCGAAGGGACTGTTTTAAAAGTTTAAGGTGTCTATTAGATATACAAGTGAAGGTGTCAGTGGCTGTTGGAAATGTGAATCCGGAGTTTGGGGCCTTCTCCAAGTCGGGGGTGTGGTGACAAGCATGGGCGAAGGATCCACGGTGAGGTGGGTGAGGAAAGGGTATGCGAATCCTCTGAAAGCTGCATCGAATGAAGCTGGTGGATTCCGGGGTCCAGAGCCTGGAGGGCAGACCCTAAAGTTGATTGGTGTTTTCTGGGCTGCAGACCCTACGCTCATCTCCCAGCTCATACCCACTCACCGGTACCCTTCCGCTTCCACGGGCCCAGAATGTGCCTTCTGGAACTAGTTCCTTCCGGGCTCCAGGCGTCTTTCTCACCTCCGCTTGCTCTGGCTTTTCCAGTTCAGTGGGAACTGCCCTGTTTCCCTAGTCAGACGCATCTTCGCTCAGGCATCTAGTGACTCAGTTTACCTGGTCACAGAGTGAGTTCCTCGCCATTCTTCACTCTACGAGCCGAGACGAGAGATCTGCATATGTAAATGAATAATTAGAAATAATTACGGGCTGAGTCAGTGGCTCCACTAGAAATGGAACCCAGGCGTCTTGACTCAGAAACCTGGAGTTCCCCCTACCTCCCAGGGGACGCAGCGTCCACTCCGCGGCCCGGACCCTTTCTAGGATATTCCAAGCAGCGACAGAAGTTTAGATCCTCTTCGGGCCCCAGCGCCTCGCGGCCCCACGCGCTGCGGGACCAGACGTGTGCGGGGAGGGGGCGGAGCCGGGCCAGACGGGGGCGGGAAGGGGGCGGAGCCGGGCGGTCCGGGCGGGGTTTCAGCGTAGGCGGAGCTTCCTCGAGTTCCGGAGTCGAGTCGCTGCCTGGGCCGCAGCAGGGATGCAGCCGCCACCCCGAAAAGTGAGCTTTGCCTGGGAATGGGGACTTCTGGCGGGCTGAGGGAATGGTGGGGACCAAAGAGGCACTGGAGTCGCGGTGGAGGACGAGAAGTGGGAAAGGGTCAGGGCCCGACCCCAAAGTAACCGAGGAAACAGCCCAGCCCCTCCCTGATCCCGCCTCCTCACCGCTGCCTGCGCGGAGTGCTTTTCCGGTCTCCGCGCCGGGGGGTCTTCATCCTTTTCTTACTCCCTAAGGTGAAGCCAGCCCAGGAGGTGAAGCTTCGCTTCCTGGAGCAGCTGAGCATCCTCCAGACCCGTCAGCAGAGGGAGGCGGATCTCCTAGAAGACATAAGGTAGCCCCTGACCCCTCGACATACCCAAATCTTCGCGGTTGCGAAGATGTACCTTCGAGGTACATCTTGGGGTGGGCGGGAAACTGGGATGAAGAACTCTCCATCCTGCCCACTAACAGTCCTCATCCCACGCTTGCCTCTCCAGATACCAGATAGGAATTATACTTCCTCCCATCGCAACAAACATATAACACACCGGGACCCTCCCTCAACTCCCTTGACTCCACACCACTCCCTCCACCCCTACAATCAAGCTTAGGGCATAATTCTTCCCTCCCTTTTCCAGACCTATTGGAAGGCTGGTGGACACTGTACCCAAGTCCCCATCAGTCTTTACCTCCAATCCTTCAGGGGTGGGAAGGATCCTACCGAGGCTCTGAGTAGTGAGGTGAGGTTGTCCTGTGTTGTGGCTGCCTGAGGTGATCGCAAGGACTCTCTCTTCAGTCTCATTCCCTCCTGGTGTAGTCACATTCTAGGCCTCTCTCCCCCTTCGTCTTGCCCAGGCTGAGGAGAGGATTGGGAGTGGGAGAAAAGACCAAACAGTAATACCACCGTCCTAATCTCCACAGATCCTACAGCAAGCAGAGGGCTGCCATTGAACGGGAGTATGGGCAGGTATGGGACGACTTTCTCTGGACCTTCCCTTCTGTTCTGGTCTCTTCTACACCACCAGCAATGTCCCACCACACATACACCTGTTCTGGCCAAGAGCAAATCCTAGTAGGGCAGATTTGCATCAAGTCCCTGCTGTGCTACTTATTAGATGTGTGACCTTGAACAATGTACTACTTACTCTTCTTGGCCTCAATTCCTTCTCTGTAAAATGGGAATAACAATAACTGTACCTTCATGTAGGGTTGTTATAAAAGGTGGAATAAGTTAATGCATATATAAAGCACTTATAGAGTAAGAAGCACATGATACACTTCCAGTGAATAGCATAATTAATCTCTGATCCCGTATTCTCCCAATTGGGAGGAGTCTTTGAAAGGAAACTGGGTCTGTGATGACTTTCCCACCAGGCACTCCAGAAACTGGCTGGGCCATTCCTGAAGAGGGAAGGGCACCGGAGTGGAGAGATGGACAGCAGGTGGGTCCCATGGAGGGAGAGGCCAAGGGACCTAGAAGGGATGAGGAGCTCAACAGCTCAACCCCAGGATGCTGCTGGGATGAAGGCCCAGCGAGGGGGGAGGACATGTGAGCTTCAGGTAGAGCTGACACAGCAGTGGGAGAGGAACTGACCGAGCAAGGACACTGTGGAGAGCATGAGTGATCCTTGTGGCTGAGCTAATGGGCTGATCGATTGATGGGCTCCCAGATGAAGGGGATGGGAAAACACTCTGTCTCCCATGGTGTTAGGGGGGTGGGGTGTCTTGTGAAGCTTTGGAGTGCTCCCCTCCTCAATACAGACCTTCTCTGGGGAGAGGCAGGATGGTGTTTGGTGCCTGGCGCTGTCTGCTGGATGCCACCGTGGCTGGGGGCCAAGCCCGGCTCCAGGCATCTGACCGATACCGTGACCTGGCAGGAGGCACAGGGCGGAGTGCCAAGGAGCAGGTGCTTAGGAAGGTATGGCTCAGTGGATGAGGTGAAGGAAGGGCTGGCTCGAGGCTGGAGGTGGTCTGGGTCAAGACTCTGTGTGTCCATGCCGCTAGGGAGCAGAGAACCTCCAGAGGGCACAGGCCGAGGTGCTGCAGTCTGTCCGGGAGCTGAGCCGAAGTCGGAAGCTGTATGGGCAGCGGGAACGTGTGTGGGCCTTGGCGCAGGAGAAGGCAGCTGATGTCCAGGCCAGGTGAGGTCATAGTGAGTTAGTACACCTTGGAGTGGGGGTGAGGGCAGTGGTGCCAAGGAACCACAGCCAGGCCTGACCTTGACTTCTTTCCCTTGCTGGCACAGGTTGAACCGAAGTGATCATGGACTCTTCCACACTCGCACCAGTCTTCAGAAACTTAGCACCAAGGTTCGGGGATGCAGACATGAGTGGGGGCAGGGAAGAGGTAGGCAGACTAGTCTAGTGGTTTGGAACCCAGGGGCATAAGTCTGAGAGACTGGGATGAATCCAAGCTTCTCTACTTGCTTGGTGAGTGACCTTGCTTAACTTGATCTCTCTGAGCCCCATTTTATTCATGTATAAAGTAAAAATAATACTTTTCGTTTTCATTCCTTTAATATGTATTTACTGAGAATTTCTGTGTACTAAGCATTGTTCTAAACACTGGGGATACAGTAGAGAACACTATTAATGGAATTCCTGCCCTCACAGCCTGATGAGGGGAGACAGATAGTAAACAAACAAATAAATAGTTAGACTAAATGAAAATAAAACAAGGAGCTATGATAATGGGTAATGAGGGGATATAATTTAGGGGGAAAGCCTCTCTGAACAGGTAGGCTGAGTGTCAAGAAGGAGCTGACTATGCAAAGATCTAGGGGAAGAACAGTCTAGGGAGAGGAAATGGTGAGTAGAAAGGCTCTGAGGTGGGAATAACTTTATAGGTTCGAGGAACTCAGAGGAGGCCAATGTGGTTGGAGCACTGTGAATAAGGGGACAAGCACTGTGAACAGAGGTCAGAGAGGTTGCAGGGGCCAGCTCCTGTTGGACCTGGTAGACCACGGTAAGGAACAGTTGGGTTATTATTTTAAATGTATACAGATGGCACTAGAGGTATTTGAGCAGGAATTGTGAGTATATAAAGTTTTTAGTATATTGTCAGGCATCTCAATAATGTGAGAGAATCCATTCTGGAGCTGGGTTGGCCTTGGAAGGACTCCAGGGGTCCAGGACTCCCTATTGATACCTTATTTTCCCTTCCTAGCTGACTACCCAATCAGCCCAGTACTCCAAGCAGCTGAGAGCAGCCCGCAATGAGTACCTGCTCAACTTGGTGTCCACCAATGCTCACCTTGACCACTACTACCAGGAGGAACTGCCAGCCCTGCTCAAGGCCAGTCCCAGTCTAGATCCCCCTGCCTCTCAGTGGGGAGGGAGGAGAGGACCTCTCCCTGCTCCCTACCACCAGCAGGCTGTGTGGGGCCAGGGAACCTAGCCTGCTTAGAGTGGGTAGAAAATAGATACCTGGGTTCGGGTTCTGCTTCTAGCTGGCTGTATGACCTCATGTAGAACATTAACCCCTTTGAACTCTAGTTTCTTCATCAGGGATAACCCCTGCTGTGCCTACTTTTTAAGACTAATGGGGCTCAAGGAAGAGAATGGACATGAAAATGCTTTTTTAAATGGTTAAGTGCTGTGCACACTGAGGACCTATTATTAGAAGCAATAAGGACTTATTCCTTCCCTTTTCCCCATACTTCATGCCCATTACCCATCCAAATTTAGACAGAGAGCCTGCTCTGTGGTAGAGGCCTAGGGGAAAGGTGGTGTCAGTATCTTGGGGTTCTTTCCAGGCCCTGGTCAGTGAGCTTTTGGAACATTTGAGGGACCCCCTAACCTTATTGAGCAGGACTGAGCTGGAAGCTGCAGAAATGGCCCTGGAGCATGCCCGCCATGGAGCACAGGCAACTTCCCAGGTGAGGGCTGTGCCCTGTAAGAGCCCCCCAGAGATCCTCTCTTCCTTTCTCTCCCAGTACAGACCACCCCACTGCACATCTGCCCTTTTCCTTCTCGTTTGTCCTCTTTATTCCTAGAGGGGATAGGCTTGGAGAGGGAGCCAGTGTGTGACTGACTGTGACTTCTTCCAACCCCCAGGTAAGCTGGGAGCAGGATGTGAAGCTCTTTCTGCAAGAGCCTGGGGTATTTTCTCCCACACCACCTCAGAAGTTTCAGCCAGCAGGGAATGATCAGGTGAGACCTCCTTGCTTGTTGGAACAAGGCTATATGTAAACAGGACTGTAGTGTAGGTCTCTCGCCCATTATTCTTGTCCTGATACTAACTTAGTGACTGTTAAACCATGGAGAGGGGGTTTCAGAACTCCAATTTACCTCCTTCCTACCAGGACACAAATTAACGCACTTCATTCTACCTTTATGGCCACTGCACTATTCTCTTTTTTTCTACTTCTGCCTCTCATCCTGGATCCCATTTCTGGGACTCGTTATGTCCATGTGTTCACATGAACGCACACCTGTGTCCATGGACATAGGTGTGTGCTTCCACCTCTTTTTCCCTGTCCCTGGATGTCAGGACAGAGAGAAGAAAAAAAGACAAGAACTAGAGGGACGGGGAATAGAAAAGGAGCAGCATTAGGCCTGCTTCACAGTATCCCTGTTCATTCAGGTATGTGCCCTGGAGCTGGAGGGGGTTGCAGGAGATGTGGCTGGGGAGAGTGACCTGGAGAAAGAGGTTCAGCGCTGGACAAATCGAGCTGCCCGAGACTACAAGATCCAGAACCACGGGCTTCGGGTGAGGTGGGGAGTGCAGGTGTTGTGGGTGGACAAGAATAGCTGAGAATGGGGATCCCGGAGTCACTGAGGATGTCTTGAGGCTGCAGGCTGGAGAGGAAGGAATGGTATTTTAAGCCAACAGTGTGGCATAGTAGTTAAGAGCACAGCTTTGGAGCTAGACCCACCTGGGTTCAAATCCCGCTCTGTTGCTTCCTAGTTATGTAACCCTGAGTAATGGAGTGACTTTACCTCTCTGGACCTCAGTTTCCTCATCATTAAAGTGGGTCTAATAATAGCATCCACCTCATAGGGAAGATGAAATGACATAATGCAGGTGAAGCCACTAGCAAAGTGCCAGGTCCATGGTAAGTTATGCCCCATATCTCCATCTGCCCTTGTCCTCTGCCTTCCCAACCAGGTCCTGCAACGGCTGGAGCAGAGGCGACAGCAGGCTCCAGAGCGGGAGGCTCCAGGCATAGAGCAGCGGCTGCAGGAAGTGAGGGAAAACATCCGGCGGGCACAGGTGAGGCACAGCCATTGGGGTTGGGGCCACTGAGATCCTACCACCTCAGGTAACACTTTCCTACACTCCTCTGTCTGATGGTAGGGTGAGGGGAGGCTGTGGTAGAGGGTGGACATATATGGGAAGGCTCCACTCACCTCATGAAGGCAGGCCCAGCCATAGCCTTGATTGAACCCTCTTCCCCATGCCAGGTGAGCCAGGCGAAGGGGGCTGCCCGGCTGGCCCTGCTGCAGGGGGCTGGCCTGGATGTACAGCACTGGCTGAAGCCAGCAATGACCCAGGCCCAGGATGAAGTGGAGCAGGAGCGACGGCTCAGTGAGGCCCGGCTGTCCCAGAGGGACCTCTCTCCCACGGTGAGCTCCCTCTGCTCCCTACCCACCCAGGAGGGTAAAACTCCCCAGTGGAGGGCAAACACTATAAAAGGAATCATAGCAGCACTTAAATCAAAGAGTTGTTCTGAGGCTTAAATGAAATCATTTAAGTGTAATTCTTTGCATAGTTTATAGCATAGAGTGTTCATGACAAACTTGTATTACAAATATAAGATGGTGGTTATGAGCTAAGGTTCCGAGGGCAGACTGTAAGCAGTTCGAGTACCAGCCACTCACTTATTAGCTGTGTGATCTTGGAAAGTGACGTTCTGAGCCTCAGTTTCCTCATAAGTAAAATGAAATTAATAGTTTTACAAAATAACACTGGGTTATTATGAAGATTAAATGAGACGATATACATAAGATACTTAGCACTGCGCCTGGCACAGAGCAAATGCGCAGTACTCTAACTCTGTGGCCATTGCTAGTGTAACAATGCTTTGTGGTAATTTTGCTTGTGATACCTTGTGAATGGATAGGTGGTACTACTTTGGAGGAGGATCCACCAAGTTCTTTATGGTAGAATGGAGGGAGGGGGAGATACAGTGGGTACTTGAGAGTGACAGTGATGTCTGTTCTCTGCCCCACCTCCCCAGGCTGAGGATGCTGAGCTGTCTGACTTTGAGGAATGTGAGGAGACAGGGGAGCTCTTTGAGGAGCCTGCTCCCCAAGCCCTGGCCACCAGGCCTCTCCCCTACTCTGCACATGTGGTGTTTGGCTATCAGGTGTGAATGGGGGTGGGAACCTGAGACGGGCAGGGATGGGGGACCACTAAGTCCTGAATCCTTCCTTGTGGGGCCCAGGCAGGGCGTGAGGATGAGCTGACTATCACAGAAGGCGAGTGGCTGGAGGTTATAGAGGAAGGAGATGCCGACGAATGGGTCAAGGTGGGTATGGACCCTGGGCTCTGACTTTGGGTGGTGGGAACAGTGGGAGGAACTACTCTGTGGCCCACAGACAAAGCTAGAAGCCTAAGTGGAGGAGGGCCAGGGCTGTGAACTGCTGAGGCAAGTCCGTTATCTGTTCTCATTGCTGGTGAGCAGGCTCGGAACCAGCATGGCGAGGTAGGCTTTGTCCCTGAGCGTTATCTCAACTTCCCAGACCTCTTCTTCCCTGAGAGCAGCCACGATAGCAACAATCCCTCAGAGCCCACAGGTAAGAAAAGAAAATCCTGGGTTGGGATGCTGGTTATGGAGAAGAGTTACTGAGTGGTTGTGACCCTGAGGTGTAATGGTCCTGGGGGTCCACTGCCACCTCCTACCCTCACCATCTCTCCTGGGCTTTTGCAGCATTCCTGGCCCGTGCCCTGTACAGCTACACGGGACAGAGCGCAGAGGAACTGAGCTTCCCCGAGGGGGCACTCATCCGCCTGCTGCCCCGGGCCCAGGATGGAGTAGATGATGGCTTCTGGAGGGGAGAATTTGGGGGCCATGTTGGGGTCTTTCCTTCCCTGCTGGTGGAGGAGCTTCTTGGCCCCCCAGGGCTACCTGAATCTTCAGATCCTGAACAGGTAAGGCTTCCTGCTCCCTGGGTCCCCAGGCACCTCTGGCTTGACTCTCCTACCCCAGCAAGGCCCCATATTCATTTTAATGCCCCCTCCCCTCCCCAGTTGTACCTCCTGTGGTGGCTTGGGCCTCCCCATCTGTTTTAGCTGGACCGAGAAAAGGGAAACCAAGGCAGTCTTAATAAGAGTTTGGTGGTGCTACTTTAGTGCTAGATAGATCCGAGTTCATTAGATTTCTATTGTGTCACCTTGGGCAGTGATTTGAGCTTATTTCTTCACACGTAAAAGGAATAGTAATACCTACTTCAGCAGGCTAACTATCCTGATTATGGATAATGGAGGTAAAGCTCTTAGCACAGTGGCCCACAAGAAGTGCTTTAAAATACGGTACTCCCCCCACCCCCCAAAATAAGTAAGTAAAGTAAAATAAAATACGGTACCTATTGTTATAATGCAGCAGGAAGAGTGTAGGAATGGGAGTCAGGAGACCTGGGCTCTAGCCAGGACTCTGCCACTAACTGGGTCCACGGTTTTGGATAGATGGCTTACCCTGAGTCTTGCCTTTAAGAGAGGAACCGTAAAAATCCCTACCTCCTAGGATGGTGGTGAGGAATGAATTGGTGCATGTGAAGTGAGACAGAATCCTTAGGGCATAATAAGTGTCAATACATATTGGCTGTTGAAATGTATGTAAGCTACAGTTCCCACCCAGAGACAAACATTTGGCCTCTCTCCGGATTGGGGAGTGATGGGACAGGAATTGAAGATGGGATGAAAGGACAAACTGGGGAAACCTTCCCAGATGCCAGAAATAACTGCGCCCCCTCGTCCCCAGATGCTGCCATCCCCTTCTCCTCCCAGCTTCTCCCCTCCTGCACCCATCTCTGCCTTGGATGGGCCCCCCACACCTGTCCTGCCTGGAGGTGAGTAGAGGAAACTAGAGGACTTGGGAGGGGAAGGGGCAGGAATAAGGCTTGACTCTCCTACCCCAGAAACTTGGGGCTCCTGGGTTACGCTTAGCTCCTCTTCCCGCCCTTGGGAACCTCTTCCATCAGGCTCACTGAAGCATGATGGTAAGAAGAGCTTGGGCTGTGGAGCCAGACCCACTGTTCAGACTCGGCTCTGTGACTTCCTTGTATGTGATTTGGGGCAAGACGTTTAACCTATCTGGGCCTTTACAGAGTAAGGAGAAAGGTTCCTATCTCACTGAGTTATGTTAAGAGAATTAAAAAGATGTCTGTAGAGTGCCCAGCATTGTGTTTGGCACGTAGTGAGCATGCAAGCAATAGCTGTTTTCTCATTATTTTTAAAATTAGCCAGTCTTTTCCCAATACACATTTTCTCCTCTTAGTGTTTTTGAATCTTGCAAACACCTTGGTTTGTGTAATCATTTTCCTTCTTAGAATATTCACCTTCCCTAAAGCCATCCGGTACTTACACTTTCTTTGCAGAGCCTCCCGCCTTGATCCTGGATCCCTTTGAGCATGCTCTGTACCCACTCCTGCAGCACCCATAGTTTACTTTGAATGATTTAGCACTCAGTCTTTCATTGTGCTTGTTGGTGTTTCATTATTGGGTTCCTTACAGCCATTTGGAGTAGGGTGCTGTGGATCCCACTTCTTCTCCTCTGGTACCCTGAGCAGGGCTGATTATACGGCAGGTGTCCAATAAGTGTTGAGGATGGATAGGTTGATGGATTTTATGTCCCAGGTTGGTGACTATTCATTAATTCAACAAATATTTACAGAATGCCACTGTCGCAAGTGCTGAAGATATAGCAGTGAACAAAACAAAGTCTGAAGACTGACTTGTGGTTCTTGTTTCCAGACCAAGACCTAGACTGCTCTGGACCCCTGGACATGATGGTGCCCCGACTCAGGCCGGTAAGGGTCCCTCCCTTGGAGGAGATTGTGTGGGGAGGGGTCATTCCAATTTGTCCTGTTTTGTCTTCAGGGCTGAGGGAAGGGACATAGATATCCTCAAGGGAGATCTCTGGAGCACTGACGGTCTATTCCCTACAGATGCGACCGCCACCTCCCCCACCGGCTAAAGCCCCGGATCCTGGCCACCCAGATCCCCTCACCTGAAGCCAGGGGGATCACTGACCCCTAGGAATGCTGCTGCTGCCCCTTCTCCATGCTGTCAGAGATCACCCCTCAGTGATCTGGAGTGACATAGCCAAAAGCTGGACTCTCTCCACTTTCCATTCTCCCCACTTCCAGGGCTGGAACCCACTCTTCTTTTCCTCCATCATTAGACCTCCTGCTATCTCTATGGCTGGAACTACTCCTGTCTCTTCTGCCACTACCCCATCTCCAGGGTGGTGAAATACCCTGAAATCTCTGGGGCTGGGCCCCATCCCCCAAAGTCTTAAGTGGCTCTGGCCCATCTATATCTCCACTCTGGCTCTGTGACCCATCCCACTCCAGGTGCCAGGACCATGGATGCTGGGGGCCAGAACAGGGGCAGACCTGTCAGAAGGAGTTGGAGCCAGTATGCGAAGCAACTGTAATGGTCTGAGCGGATTTATTGACAGTGAATAAAGGGCACGAAGCCCAAGCCAAGGCCTGGGCCTCTTGTGCCAAGAGGGCAAGGGGCCTAAGGTGCTATTGCTTTAGGGGCCCACCAAGGGCAGGGGCCTGGTCTCAGCTGCCACGCTCTACCATATGGAGCCAGGTGATGGGGAAGGCGGGTCAGGTGACCTGTTGGCAGGCAGGGGAAGGGGAAAAGATTAAGGGCCAGGGGTCAGGGATAGGCTTCTCCCAAGATAGCCTAGCCTGAGACCATGCAACTCCAGGTAGAAGTAGGACTGGTCTTTCAGCTGGGGCACAGTACTGTCCAGTGGAGGAGAAGGGCTTAATGCCTACCCACCCCCTGGCCTTGCCAGCCAATAGTCCTTCAGCGCAATGAAGAAAGAGGCTTGGAAGGGAGGAAAGGTAACAATGTCACCTCCTATTCAAGCTGTGTTCTAGCCGTTTTCCCTGGGGGCTGTAGGACCTTCCCTATCCCCTGGAGCACATGCTCACTCCCTACCACCACACCAAGGAATCTGTAGCAAAGGCTAAGCCTTCACTTTACCCTGTGGGTATAGGGAGCGTAAGGGCTTAGGTAGTATAAATAGGGGGTGGGAGGATGAGATTACTTGACTTGGAGCCCAGGCAGACTCACCTCACACACCCCTTGCTTCCCGTGCTGGAGACACCTGAGAGAGAGGAGTCAACAATGGGAGAACAGGATGTAGGTCATATCAGTGCACCCCCATCCCCAGAGTAGGGTGCAATAAGAGCACAGCCCACCGCAGCCCACTGCAGCCCTGGCCATGACTTCATACCTGGTGATCTGAGGTGTCTAGTTTGCTTGGCTGTCCTTTTGCCTCTTGACTGGACAGCCTTGGGCTTGGGACCCTCACTCCAGCCCCCAAGGTCAGCTCTGCAGAGGCTCCAGGATTTCCCCCAAGTGCACAAGGGACTAGGCTGCTGTCCCTGAGTCTTCCATTCTGCACTGAGGGGCTGGCGAGGGCCTGGGACTGTGGCCTCTCAGGGGGCAGGCTCTCAGTGGGCAGCATCCCTGCCCTAGGCTGTCCTCCCCCAGACCCCTGACTGCCCCCCGGGTCCTGCCCACCACCAGACCCCCAGCTCCTGTCTGTGGGAGAGCCGTCACGATGCTCATGCATCCCATAGCGCTTCTCAATGTGTGTCACCCGGAACCTGGGAGGGAAGAGAACACTGGGGCTTAGGACCACAACTCAGAGGCTGCTTGGCCCTTCCCTCCAACCGGGGACATTCTGGGTTTGATGGCCACTTCCCTCTGGGCTAGGGCAGGGGACACCTCAGATTGTGGGGCACATTGTGTAACCTGACTCGTACTGTAGATCACAGTCCAGGAGAAAGGAGCTGGGGTCCACCTCTGGAGCCAGGTGCCTGATCATTGGGTCTCCCACCTCAGCCTCCCTTGCCCTGGGGCACTCTGTGCTTACCTGCCCACAGAGAACACGGTTGTCTCTCCAGGCCGTGGGCGGCTCTTTCCTTCCTTAGAGCGTCCTTGACGGACAAGTGGGGGCCTCTTATTGCGGCTGCAGTGGATGCAAGGGGCTGCAGAGCCCAGGTGCACTGTGTGATGATGGGAGGGGGTTCCATCCTGTAGGCTGGAGGTGGCATCCACACTGGACAGTAGCGAGGAAAGGAGCAGGGGTGACATTCCCATTCGTTGCTGTACTTTCAGTGTGCTCCTTAAACCTCCAGATGCCCACAATCCCCAGGTCTCAATATTCTTGTCTTGTCTTTTTCTAATAAACTCAATATTAAGATGGTAGTGACCATGCGTTCTTCCTTCCAGGGCTGTTTTCTAAAAAGGGCAATGCTTAACCCAGAGGAGTGGTACAAGGCGTGAATGTTAGACTTGATGATATCCAGATAGGAGGTAGGGTTTGAAAGATTTCAACAAAACTTTCTTCCTGTAGGGTAGCCAAACTTGCCCTCTCCCTACCCCAAACATGCAAGGAGACTAGGAGAGGATTGTGCTGAAGGAGAGAGCACTCTCCAAGGCAAGCTAAGTCATGTTGGCCCTTGTTTCGAGCTCACCTGGACAGCTGCACTGTCCCTTCTCCTTCACTGTCCCCCAGCATCTCCTTCAAGGCTTCAGCATTGGCTGAGGGGAGAAAGAAGAGGGAGTCACTGGAGGTGGAGGTCAGGGTAAGAGAAAGTCAAGGAGCTGGGAGCAACAGGCCAGCTTACACCCACCTTCATTTTGGATGATGCAGCGAACAATCCTTTCTACTGTGTCCTCATTCATGTCATCGTCCTCAGCTGAAGGGTGAAAGAGGTTGGCAAGGAAGTGGGAAATGAGTTAGCTTTGGAGGACATTATGAGGTGGCTTCTGTGGTTTACTGCTCAAGACATACCCCTTTGCTTGTTTGCTATCATGCTGAGAAAGTGTTTCAGAGACCAGAGCAGAAAAGATGTGAAAGTTAATGAGAGCCCAAGATCGCTGTCAATGGGCTCTTCCCACTCATGCTGCCGTCTCTAGCCTTGCTTTCAAGGTGGTGTCACCCTACTTGCTGACTCAAGAAAGCATCACTAGGCCTTCTGAAGGCTTGGTTGGGATTTGGCCTGGGTCTGTTGGCCAGGATGGCAGACAGAGGTGTGGGGAGAAGTGTAAGGGAGAAAGATGACTGAGCCAGGTTCTAGGCTCCTCACTCACGGGGCTGGAGCTGGGTGTCATCAGGCTCAGAGCCCCTGGACGTGCGGCAGCGGTAGCCCTTTTTCTTGAGTACGTGGCAGATCATGAAGCCTACAAGGCCCATAAGGAAGAAGACCAGCACAAGCAGGAAGAGCATGTACAGCTCATGTTGGGGTGGCTCCAGGTCAGGCTGTGGTTCCGACATGAGGCCCTGGGGGGCGAGCGCGGGCCAGGGCGCCTCCTGGGGTTAGGAGGCTGCAGCTAGGGATGGGGAAGGGATAGGAATGCCATCCTCAGTATCTGAAACAGGAGAGCCTC
This sequence comes from Pteropus alecto, assembly GCF_000325575.1. Classification (NCBI taxonomy): domain Eukaryota; kingdom Metazoa; phylum Chordata; class Mammalia; order Chiroptera; family Pteropodidae; genus Pteropus; species Pteropus alecto. Next base: position 4,356,535 of record NW_006443124.1, read on the forward strand.
GGAGGTCCAGCCCCACCCACTATCCAAACAGGGAGCTGTCCGGACCGTAGGTGCTGGTCCGGGCCAGGGGTGCCAAACCGCGGCTGTGCAAGCCCTCTTCCACGACCCCGTCCCTCTTCCTCGACACCCACAGTGTTCCCTTTTCCAACTGTCCTGCACTTCCGTCCCTCCCAAGGACACTGCAGAGCGAGATGGGACGGAATTCTCAAGCGGCCAGCGCAAGAATCGCGCCTGAGTCAGTGTCCGCACCTCCTCCACGCCGGTCTGACCCAAGCTTCTGCAGTCCCCTCCCTTGCCTGTACTCCAGCACCCCTCTCCTTTCGGGTCCTCCCATCCTGACCACCTGCCCAACCCGGTACCGGTGGTTTGGTTCTGGCTCCGGCTCCGGCTCCGGTTCTGGCTCCAGGGGCTTCCTAGTCCGGCTCAGGGCCCTCGACGCCCTCCCGGTGCTCATCCCTTGCTTCCTTCCCCTCCCCCTTTGCCACCTCACCGGCTCCGGGCTGCAGCTGCAGATACCGGTGCCGCGGCAGGCTGGGGGAGGGAAGGATGGAGAGGGATGCAGGCTGGTTGGGAGCGGTGGCAGGCTCTGGACAACTCTAGCCTCGGGAAAGAGAAACGATGGGGGGCGCTGCCGCAGCCGCCCTAGGTTCCCAAATGCCTTAGCCTGTCGCCGGCCCGGGACCAGGGGGCGGAGCACAGGTGTGCGGGGCGGAGAGTGAAAGCCGTGAGCGCTTGTGAGCGCAAGTGTGGTGTGCGCGTGACTGCGCAGCCCCTCTTCCCCCCCCAACGCGAGTGTGCAGCGCAGAGTCTGGGGCCGGGTGGGATGGATGGATAGTCAGGCGAGAGTGCTCTCCACTGGTCTATTGGCACTTCTGGCTCGGCTCCTGCCCTCAGCTGCCCTGGTTGGGAGGATAGCCGGGCATTTCCCAGTGGGCCGGGGGAAGCCGGCTTTCTGCACTCGAGAGGGGCGATGTGGCCGGTTTTCTGGAGCCTCCTAGAGAGGTCGCCACGGCCTGCGGCCCGTTTGGGGCAGATGGCTGAACCGGATGGCTCAGCTTCTCGAGGATTTGACCCCCACCCGGAAGGAAGTGGCCCTCGCATCCTAGAACCGATGCTACCTGTCCTCCGCCCAAGCCCAGACGCTCAAGCCTCAGAGCCCAGAGGCGAGGCGAGGGGCGGAACTCCGCAGGGGGCGTGGTCTGTGGAGGCGGGACCCAGGACTCCCGGTTCTGCAGAGGCAGGCTGCGTGCTTACGCAGCACGCACGACCGGGGGTGGGGCAGGCGGCCGGGCGGGCAGCGGAGGCGCGGGGCCTGGTCCCGCGGGCAACCATGGCCAAGACTGTGGCCTATTTTTACGACCCAGACGTGGGCAACTTCCATTACGGTGAGGGAACAAGGTGTTATGCCAGGGGTTCCGGGACGCGGAGGTTTCGAGGCTAGGACTACAACTCCAGGGCTGAGGACTGACGAACTCTCTTTTCCCACTCCCAGGGGCTGGGCACCCAATGAAGCCCCATCGCTTGGCACTGACCCATAGTCTGGTCCTGCACTACGGTCTCTATAAGAAGATGATCGTGAGTCCCGCCGCCTCTATTGGGGATTGAGGGTGGGGGCGAGCTGCGGCCCTAAGATAGGTAGGCTGCACCGAGTGAGACCCATCCCAAGAGTGGGGGTGGGGGAGGGCTGGATAGAATGAACCGGGAGCAGTTCCGCTCCACGCAGAGTGTTGATAGGTGCGTCCACCAACTTAATGGGAGTTGCTTTTTCACCTTAGGTCAGCCACCCTTTGACCTCAAGTGGACTAACACTTGGACTAGAGTTAGGCTGGTTTTGAAGACAGAAAATGTTTTACTCCTTAGCATCTTAAGATGTGGGCAGTGCTGTGGCCTCAGAGAAGGGAGAGAAGCTGAATCACTGTAGCTGGATATGAGGTTTACTCTGTTCCCAGCCCTTCTCTAACCTTTCTCCACCTCCAAGGAGCTGGAGCTCCAGGAAAGACTGCAACCCTGTGTGTAAATTTGTACGTGTCTGTGGAGGATAGTAGGAGATGTCCTGGGTTTTCTCTTTTCAACCTAGAAAACTCCTACTTGGGTAATCAGTGCACGGTCTTGGCCATGGTGCCTGCGGGACCAGGCCCCGCGCCTCCATCTCCCAGGTACACACATGCCGTCTGTCCCCAGCTTGGAATTTGTAGCTGGGATATGGGATTATAACAGTTAAGTTCAGCCCTTATGTGTTGAAAGGGAAACTAATCAACAAAATGAATGAGTGTCCACTGCTTGTGCTGAGACACAGACATAAAACAGACTAAGGTGATGTTAGTGCATGGATTTAGAAATTTCTTGAAATCGTTTGTTGATATGTACCTCTGCGTTTTCTGGCAAGAAAAGCTTTTCATTTTGCCCAATTTTTAAAGAAGCATGTGAAGCCCTTGAAAGAGCCTTCAAGGCTCTGGCTTAGCACCTGGGCATTTTGGGTTTTAATTAGAAGAGTGGTGTATATCCCGTATTGTTTAACTCACAAATTAAAAACTCAGAGGACAGAGAGGACACAGTCAGAGCCCAAAGGAGGATATGAATATGGAAAGAATCAGGAACAGGAGATCCAGGGAACAGGGCAGGTGGATTGGGGCTCATGTTTGAGAAGGTAGGAAAGGCTGGGCTGAAGGTGGGAAGAAGGCAAGCCCAGGGATCTTTAGGGGACTTGATCATAATAAGCCCCCTGGCTAATCAGTGCTTCTCTTCTTCACTTACCTTTGCTTCATAGAAAACATGTATTGGGGGTGAGGGGGACTGCTAGATGTGGTCTTGGACAGTCCTCAGGGCTGGGTTCATTGTGGGTGGTCTCAGCCCTGACTGGGACTGACCTTGCCTGGATTCACCTTGTGTTTCCATTCTGAGGTCTTCAAGCCATACCAGGCCTCCCAGCATGACATGTGCCGCTTCCACTCTGAGGACTACATCGACTTCCTGCAGAGAGTCAGCCCCACCAATATGCAGGGCTTCACTAAGAGCCTTAATGCTTTCAACGTGGGTGATGACTGGTAAGAGAACTGGGATTTTTGATGCCTGGCATTTAAGGAAAACATTTGAGTGAAGTCTTGCGGGCAGCGAGTGGGAAGATTATGAAGTGGGTCTACTTGTCAGCAAGTCATCATTTTTTTCATTGGCTTAGTTTTCTAGGTGTCAATCACTAATTCTTCCCAAACCTTTTGAGAAACTATAAAACTCCCTGCAGTTCTCTTTTCATATGGTCACATATGTCAGCTGCACTACTTTCTTGGAGACCTAAAACTAGGGATTTTTAAAAAGCTTTTCCTTTTCTAAAAGTCAGGTTTGTGAAGGTGTAATTTGCATACAGTAAAACTCACCCTTCTTAGATACATAGTTCTGAGAGTTTAGACAGAAAGGTCAGTTTTCCCGCAAAGGTCCCTCATACCCTTTGTAGTCAGTCCCTTCTCTCCATCTTAGCACCAAGCAACTACTGATCTGAGGTCTGTCCCTAAATTTCGCCTTTTCCAGAGTGGTATATAAATGGAGCCACGTGGTCTGTAACTTTTGTGTCTGGCTTTAAGACTCTCCTTTTTAGAAAGAATGAAGATGGTAATAATGATAGCCAACATTTATTAAGTGCTTACTAGATTCTACACACTGCGTTAAAGGCTTTCTGTGGGTCATCTCATCATTATTACTATTTTATGTATACTATGGGAATATAACTTTCTTTAAAATGTGTAACTATAAAGAATATTTTGAACATAGAATCTTTTAAGGAAAATAGAGCTACGTTCTCTTTCAATTTATTTCCTTTTTGTGTGTACGTTCAAGTACCTAGAAACTGCCTGCTGCTCTCCCCGGCTAGAGTCCAAACTTCCTGACAGGGTTAAATGCTTCTTTACTTCCCATCAGTGCCTTGCACAGGGCTTGGTACATGGTTTGGTCCAAAATATGTGTTGAATACATTTACAGATAATTTTGGTGTGTAGGAGGGGAAGAGAGGGTTATTGAAGACTGGAGATTGGAGGGATTTGGGTGGGAAGAGAGGTATAGGAAGGCCTAGACAGAAACAAAAGGCTCCAACTTGCTCCCCTTCCCTGCAGCCCAGTGTTTCCAGGGCTCTTTGAATTCTGCTCCCGTTATACAGGCGCATCTCTGCAAGGAGCAACCCAGCTGAACAACAAGGTGACCATAGCCCTGAATTCCCTTTCCCCTTTCTGTGGGTCCCTGGACTCAAGGTCTTGACCTTGACCCTGAACTCCCAGCTTTGCAAGTGAGCAGGAGGTGGACTGTGAGTTGGATGTTTGTCTTTCAGATCTGTGATATTGCCATTAACTGGGCTGGTGGTCTGCACCATGCCAAGAAGTTTGAGGTGAGTGAAGAAGTGATGGGGGAGATAATGGTCACCTCAGGGTCAGCGTTCAGGATAACAGTAGGGGCAGCTGGGCGGAGGTATTGTTCCTTTCTTTTTAAGACCACTGTCTTGCCATAGGCCTCTGGCTTCTGTTATGTCAATGACATTGTGATTGGCATCCTGGAACTGCTCAAGTAAGTAGTCTGGGAGGAGATGGAGGGACTTACGAGACTCTAGCTGATGAGGTCTCAGACTGCCCTGGCCCTGACCCTGACCTCCACTCCCCATATTAGCTTCTCCCAAGTTCTTTGTGCTTCACTCAGGCTGCCTCTTCCTATGCTCTGCTGCAGATTCCCTGCTGCCTGCTCACATTTCAGCCTTCTCTGCACATCCCTCTCCTGTCCCTGCCTCCAGCCTGGAGCTCCCGGGTTGCCCTTAGGGAACTGGTGGTGTTAGGTTTCAGGTGACTTGGGCCAAAGCAAGACTCTTCATAATCTCAGACCTTGCATTTGGGAGGAGTAGGTGGAGGGATTTCTTCCTGGGCTTAACCTCTGCCTCAGACCTGTCTCTACCCTCACTCCAGGTACCATCCTCGGGTGCTCTACATTGATATTGACATCCACCATGGTGACGGGGTTCAGGAAGCTTTCTACCTCACTGATCGGGTCATGACAGTGTCCTTTCACAAGTACGGAAACTACTTCTTCCCCGGCACAGGTATGGGACTAGGAATGTCCGTCCCCTTCGCACCCCTCAGCCCTTTACCATGACTGCCTCCTACGCAGCCTTCCGTTCTCTGCTCAGATGGCCCTTCCTCAGAGAAGCCTCTCCTGACCACCCAGTTAAAATAGTCACCCCCTTCCCCATTACTCTCTTACATCACTCTGCTTGTTTCTGGCAGAGCACTCACAGCTATTTGTATTTATTGTGGTGTTTTGTTTACCATCTCCCTCCTCATCATCCTCAGTCCCCAAGACAATAAGCTCGGTGGAATTTCATTCATTTTCTTAGTTCTCTTTTACTACCGTATCCCTAGTACCTAGTACACAGCTTGGCTCATAGTAGGCCCTACGAAAGTATTTGTTGACTGAATGCTAGCTTCAGGAGACTTGGTGGCTGTAGGGAGTGTGTGGTGGAGGTACATAGGTGGAGAGAGAGGCCCTCATTGTGGGTTAGGGCTGAAGCAGCTGGGTTGTGGGTGCCTCTTGTGTGTGGCTGCCAACCCCTACCTCCCGATTCCCTACAGGTGACATGTATGAAGTTGGAGCAGAGAGTGGCCGCTACTACTGCCTCAATGTGCCCTTGCGGGATGGCATTGATGACCAGAGTAAGTACTAAAGTCTTTACCCTGCTCACTGGTCCCCTTCTTTCTCTCCTTGAATTAACCTTTCTGCCTGGTATTTTCTACTGTTGGGTTAGGTGTCCTTAAGGATGAATGGCCTTCAGAGGGACCGTGAACCCCCTTCAGAAATTATATGTAACATATTATGTGTCTGTGCATTTTTCTGGGAAACGGGTCATTTGCTTCCTTCAGTCACTCAAAGGGATCTGGGGATCTCTCCTCCTTCAGAAGTTCAGAACCAATGGTTTGATTCTTTGGCTTGCCCCTTTCCTGGGCTACATGCTCTCTCAACCCCCTTTTTCCTTTTGTTCCCTGTCTCCCCATCCCCTTGGGGTGCCAGGTACCCATCTTTGGCCCTCTCCCAGGTTACAAGCACCTTTTCCAGCCAGTTATCAACCAGGTGGTGGACTTCTACCAACCTACATGCATTGTTCTCCAGGTAATACTGCCAGTGCCTAGTCAGGAGGGCACTGCCTGGGCTTAGGGTAAGAAAGCAGGGAAGAAGAGAGCCTCTGGGTTGGTGGGTAAAGGGAAATGGGGGCATCTGGGATGTTTTGCTCAGTTATCTTACCACAGCTGCTTGAGCTTTTGCTTTTTGCAGTGTGGAGCTGACTCCCTGGGCTGTGATCGATTGGGCTGCTTCAACCTCAGCATTCGAGGACACGGGTGAGACTTGTCCTCCTTCTACTCCTCCAGGTTTTCAAGTGGCCCTGGGCCTCAATACCTAGATTGGGGGTAGTTAAAGAATGGGTCTCACCTCTTTCTTGGGAGTCCAAAATAGCTACAAATTGTACTTAAACTGGAAATAGTCACTTTGAGCGGGGTTGTCCAGCTGGTCTTCATTCATAATAGGTTTTTATTAAGCACCTATTATGTTCCAGGCATTGTAGATGGGAGATGGGGATACAATGGGGACACTCCTATGGACTTGACAGTTTAGTGTAGAAAACAGACAGAAGATGAGTAAGCAAAGAAAAAAAGTAAATTGTTATAAATCGTATGAAGGGAAATGATAGAAAACTTAGGGTGACAGTGGGGAAGCTACTTTAGATAGCATGATTTGGAAAGGATTTTCTGAGTTGAAATTTGAGCTGAGACCTGGTGTCTGAAAGGAGTGACCCATAAGAGGAGCGAGAGAAGTCTGTCCCAAGTGGTGGGAAGGGCCCACGCAGAAGCTCTGAGGCAGGGGAGAGCTGGTGTAGTGGAGAAGGTGAGGTAAAACCAGTGAGGATGGGCAAAAAGCTGGCGGTGGTTTAAGATGGTTTGAGGTCTGAGAAGTCAGCAGTGGCGAGGCTGAGCAGAGCCGTCAGACTCTGGTAAGGTGTTTAGATTATATTGCAAATATGATGGGAAACCCTTGGACGATATTAAACAGGGAAGTGCTACGATCCAACTCATGTTTTCTTTCTTTCTTTATTTTGATTGTTATAAGAGCTTATTTGAGCCAAATTGATGACATGTGCTGGGGAGCAAGATCTCAGCTCCCCCAGGTCATGTTATAAAGTGACCGTTCTGACTATTGAATGGAGAAAGGTTTGGGGTGGGAGGACAGGAGCGGAAATGGAAGGACCAGCCAGTAAATGATTGGTGTTGTCTAGGCAAGAGATATGGTGCCCCGGCTAAGGTAGAGGAGGTGGTGATGGAGAAAGTAGGTGATTTGAGTTATATTTTGGTGACTAGAACTGACAGCACTTGCTAGTGCATTGATGAGAATAGTTAATTAACAGGTGGGGTGCCAGAGTGGGTGTAGAGCAAGAAAGAGGTAGGAGTGCATTGTATTTGAAAATTTTTATTGAGATGCAATATCTCTATAATAAAATGCACACATCTCAAGGATATATATAACTCAATGAATTTCACTGCCTAGGTGGAGATGGAACATTTCTAGTTCCCTCGTGCCCCTTTCCAGGCAATACCTAGAGTGTATACTTTGGCTTTTGATAACTTCCTCTACCCATTTCTCCGTTCCTTTTAACAGAGAGTGCGTTGAATATGTCAAGAGCTTCAATATCCCTCTACTGGTGCTAGGCGGTGGTGGCTATACTGTCCGAAATGTTGCCCGCTGCTGGTAAGTGTGCTCCCAGATTACCCTCTGCTCCCTTGTCTGGTGTGAGCTAGGGGCTCCTGAGGGATGGCCAGGTGGGCCCTTCCACTCACTTGCTTAGCCAGTTCCCCTCTGCTCCTTGGTTTCAGGACATATGAGACATCACTGCTGGTAGAAGAGGCCATTAGTGAGGAGCTTCCCTACAGTGGTAATGACCGCCACACCAGGAAGGCCATTTTCACAAGACCCCAGAGTGGCCTGGTTTGAAGGCAGATGGGAAATTTGAAACTCTCAAAACTGTAAATTCAACCCTAGGCTCAGAGTAGTGAAAAAATTGGGCAGCTTTTATATAGGGGTTTGGGATGGGAAGGAAAATGACTGGGAAGTCTTAGGATACACCTGTCTGAGCCATACCCTCCTCCTAACCTCCTTTTCCCTCCTAAGAATACTTTGAGTACTTTGCCCCGGACTTCACGCTCCATCCAGATGTCAGCACTCGCATTGAGAATCAGAACTCACGCCAGGTCAGCAGCTCAGAGGAGCTAAGAACAAGGGTGGGGGAGCCCTGGAGAGGTCCAGGATGTGGGAAATCAGACCAGAGATGAGAAGAAAGTTCTCAGCCATCACTATCACTGTTATCAGCCAGGAGGCAGCCCAGGTTAAAGTAGAGGCAGTTGGGGGTGTGAGGAGGGACATTGATCAGCTAGGGGACTTGAACTAGGTTTCAGAATGAAATTAAAACTAGGATGGTAGGGAGCTAGAAGGTGGATGCCCTGGGAATCAGTAGTAGCTGCTCACTCTCTGTTCCTCGTCCCCAACCAGTATCTGGACCAGATCCGCCAGACAATCTTTGAAAACCTGAAGATGCTGAACCATGCACCTAGCGTCCAGATTCATGATGTGCCAGCAGACCTCTTGACCTATGACAGGACTGATGAGGCTGATGCAGAGGAGAGGGGTCCTGAGGAGAACTATAGCAGGTCTGGAGCAGGGACTAGAGAGCGGGGATTCCAGCAGGCTTGTTGGGGAGCAGAAAAGTAAACTGAGGCATTAGCTTAGTAGTCCCTGGCTAACTTTCTTTAGTATGCCTATTCTTGGGTCTACTGCAATTTCACACTCTTTTTACTCTGTTTTTAATGACACAAGTAACATATTTCTTATAAAAATGTTAAACAGTGCCAAAATATGTTAAGTTTGCAGTCACACAATCCATACCCACAGACTAACCACTGTTAGTCTAATTTGCATCTTTTCAGATAGACTTTTTTTTATAGATGATAAGTGTACTGTTCAACATGCACAGATAAATATAAATGCACATACACACTTATTCTTGGAGTTTGTATAGTTTTGGGGCGTTTATTTATATATTTATTTTTTATTTTTAAATACAAGTTGGATTGTTCTATATGAGTTGCTCTACAGCTTAGAACTTCACTGGTTCTTTTTTTTTTTTTTTAACAAAGCAATGTGTCTTCCCATGTCAGTATACATAGATCTGCTTCATTTTATCAGTTGTATAATATACCATTGTGTGGGTGTAGCATAATTTAACCAAGTACCATTGACAGACATTTACATTAGTTCCCATTTTTTCATTATTACAAAGAATGTAACAATGAACCCCCTTACATATACATTTTTGCGTGCTTGTTTGAGTGGATTAGCTTCCTAGAATTGTTGCTGGTAGGTCAAAGGCTTTGTGCACTCAGATTTTTTATATTTAAATTCCCTTCCAAAAAGTCTATAATGGTTTATATTCTTGCCAGCAACCTACTCCTTCCAGGTTCTGAGCTGGACAGATCACTGCCCAAATACTGTTCTTTAAGGCCCTTTGATTTTTTTCCTCAGTTAATTTTTTCAGCTATGATAGTTATATTGTGGTTATTTATTTATTTTTTTTAAGTTTTTATCTTTCTAAGATACAAACTAAAATATTTACAGGTGCAGTGAATTAGGGAAAAAAGACTGGGATGGAATTTTTTTAAACCCCAAAATAGGCTTTTCTGAAAAATGAAGGGAAGAGACAACAGAACCCAAAAGTGCAGAAACATGCACTTAATAGAAAACAGATCTCCTAACATGACTGAGAGGTAACTGCAGCTGGATGCTCTCAAGACACCTGTCTAACACCCACGCAGTGTTAGAGCTTTGAGCTGGCTCTGCTGCAGAGTCCGACGAACTTCTCAGTCCCTTTTGGAATTTGTTTCTTTCAGATTTTAGGCTTCCAGGTCTGTCTGGACCTGGGCATTACCGCTCGGACCCTTAGGACCACTCTAACTCTCCATGAATACTCCTTCTTCTCACTTTTGGTTGAGGAAGTATCTGAACCTCTGGCCTCAGGGATTCCTTTTTGACCCTTCATCTCCTTCTCAACTTCTTCATGTCTTTGAGGCATGACTTCTAGAAACAGATTTTCATTCTTCCTTTTGGCAAAGCTTGGCTTATTCATCTATAGTTCCAGGCTGATATCTGGGCCCATCTCCACATTGCATCGGCCCCTCTCAACAGCCAGCAAAAAGAAGCCTCAGGCCTCTTCCTGTCCTAAGCCGTACCTCACCGTCAGACCGCCCACCAAGTTCCTGTTCTTTGATGCTTGTATCCATAGCTTGCATATCATTTGAAGAGTAGTAATAATAAGAGTCACCACTTTTGTGCGTTTGCTAAGCTCCAGACTCAATACTATGTGCTTTATATAAAAACATACATGTCATTATGTTATCATTCTGTTGCCATCAGACAACTCCAAGAGGTGGCTGTTATTCTGAAATTACCAGAGGAGGATTCTAAGGCTTATAGAGGATAAATAACTTTCTGAAGGGCCCATTGCTAATTAAATACCAGGGCTGACATTCAAACTTGAGCCTCTGACTCCACACCTTGAACCCTTGCACACTTAGAGGTAATTGAGGCATTGCTTACCAGGCAGATAGGGCCTTTCCTGACTCAGTTCCCCAACTTCTCTTTGATGAATTTCTCCCTTCTTTGTCAATTACCAGCTGTGGGCAAGATAATCCAGTTATCAGCTATTCATATTTTCCCAGAGAATAGTTTTCCAAAAAGAAAGAAAGAAGTATTGAATACTTATTGGGCCCTGTGTCACTTTCATATCCCTTCTCTTACTACAGGTTTATCATATCCTGTCACTCCTCTGCTTAAAACTCTTCTTTCCATTGCACTTAGAAGAAAATCCAAATTTCTGACCACAGCTTTAAAAGACCCTGCATGCTAGCTCTTACCTACATCCCTGGTCTGAGCTCTAACTGTTCTCCTCCACGCACACTCCTCCATACTCCCAGCCATCCTGGCCTCCTTGTTTTTATTGGAATACATCAGTCTCCTTCTACCTGATAACTTCTGTGCTTGGTTTTTTTGCAGCTCGGAATGGTCTTCCTGAGATCTTTGGCCAGCTACTTCTCAGACCTCAAGTCTTATCTTCTTAGAATAGCTTTCTCCTTTCTGAAATTTTACTCCTTTCCTCCCATCACTCTCAGTCACATTTCTCTTTATTTCATTTTATTCACAGTGCTTTCCCCCATCTGAAATTATCATATATGTAAAATGTACACACACACACACACACACACACACACACATTACTTTATTATTGTCAGTCTCACTTATTAGGTAAGTTTTTGAGGACCGACAAATTTTGTCTGACTTATTCTCTACTGTATTGCTAAGGCTTGTGACAGTGTCTGGCACAGAATAGTCTCTCAAATGTTTACTGACTACATGAATGCAGGACTGACTAATGATCAGTCTCTACTAACAGAAGGAGAAGATTGGTCTTTTGACAAAGGGGGCCTGAGAAATGGCTCCAGAGAGGGTGTCTATGTGAGAGAAGATTGGGACTTGGAAAGTGGGACTCTTACCTCTCTTACCCTTGCTTTGCAGGCCAGAGGCACCCAATGAGTTCTATGATGGAGACCATGACAATGACAAGGAAAGTGATGTGGAGATTTAAGAGCAGCTGTGTCTCAAGGAATTCCTTTTTACCTCTTGGTTGAGTGGGAGGGGAAAAGTGTAGGTTCCTTAGCCCCGGACTGGTCACTTTCGGGGCTTTTACCAATGCTAAGGGATGGTTTGGAGACCACAACTGGTTCTTAAACCAACTATCCCCTTTCTTCTCCCTTCCAAGGCCTGACAATGGTACCTATTAAGGATTGTATGGGACAAGGGTAGCTCTCTCCAGGACATCTTGAGCAGTGGGCCCTAGGTGCCAGCTACAGCCCCTCTGGCCCCCTTATTCCTTCCCTGCTTCCCTCCAATCCAGAGACTTCTAGGGAAAAAGGGGTAATCAGGACTGAGGTTGCCTCTGACTTCCTCCTCTCCTGGGTTCTCATACTGCAGTACAGTACAGGTGAAGAGTGAGAGATCTTAGGGGTCTCTGGCTCCCTAACACCTTAACTCCAGATGATGAGACATACGGTTTTGATTTGGGGGAGGATGTGAAAATATGCTGTTCTACCTTTTGGCTTTATGTCCATTTCACCACTGTTTTTATTCAATAAACCAAGTTGGTATTTTTTGTACCTTTTGTCTTTCTGAGATTATTCTTAATTACTAGCTGCCTATGTGTGAAGGGAGAAGAAATGGGGATGACGATGTATATAATAAAAATCATAACATTCAGCACTTAACTTTATGTTAGGCCCTGTGTATATATTCTACATTTATTATCTTACTCATATATAGGGAGTTAATAGAGCATTCTGGTTAAGAGTTAGAAAACCTGGTCAGATTACTAGCTTAAGAGAGGGAGTAGAAGATGACTTCAGGTTTTCAAACCTGGGTGTTTGAAATGGTGATGCTAGTTGGAGGAGGTGCACAGAGATAACATGTCAAGTACTTGCTTGGCACAGTGACTGACAATTAAGATGAGATAGTTGCTCATCTTAATTGTCTATGTGATGGACAATGCTATATACAGTAGACACAAACATGGACCCTTCCCTGAAGGAGTTTACAATCCAGTAAGGAGTGAAGTAAATGCTATAGCAGATGTAGACAGTGGTACAGGAAAGAAGAGTAATAGATGGGTTACTTTTTCATGCTTTGATCCTGTTTGTTTCCCAACACTCTTGCTTAGAAAGTAAGTAGCTTTTGAACTGTTTTGGACAAATTGAGTTCGAAATGTGGTCTGGACAGCTCTATGCAACTTTCCATCAGGCAATTAGAAAGTGGAACACAGGAGACGAAGGCCAGATTTAGGAGCCAGCCAGCTGGTCAGAGTACCTGTAAGCTGAATAGATTCAAGCCCTAGACTAAACACGGGGGGCTACAGAGCGAGTGAGTCACTGACTGCCCTCCAGGAACATGTATTTGAAATCTTGCCAGCTGTGGGCAAAATAATTCAGTCCATACTTTGAGGGGCCTGCTGGGTATCACATATTTTTCACAGAAAGAACAGATGTTGCTGAGAGAATGAATGAAATTACTAAGGAAGGAAGCAAACTAGTAGAGCAAGAAACACTCTTAGAGAACACCTGTTCTTCTCACTCAGGTTTGGTTTATGTTAGTAGGGAATCCCGGGTAAACATAGGGCTTGGCAGTCAGACAAATTTGGGTTTAAATTTTTACCAATTACGTGTACTTGGGCAAGTCACTTCAAGTCTCAAAGTTCAAATTTTCTGTGTAAAATGGTGAGACTAGTGGAAACTATGACATGGCGTTATGAGGATACAGTGAGCAAATAAATGCATGTAGAGTGTTTTATATAGTGCCTGGCATAGAGCAAATGCATTATATATCGTGACTATTGTTTAGGCATACATTGGCAATAACCGGTTTTTCTGTACTAAAAACAGAACTAGAAAGTAGTAGACCAGGGATTCAAAACTAGGTAATGTAACTGCAGGGCCAATCAAGTTCCATTTTAGCACTTGTCTTGGACCAAGCTCTGTTCTTGGCACATAGCTTTCAATAAATGTTAGCTGTCACTTTTTAATTTAAATATTGCACACATAAAAACTATTATCCTGGCATTACATTTTCTGCCAAGATAACAGTCTCATGTGAATTTTGGTTCAGATAATATCCTGGTCTGGGATTTGAGAGGGTCCAGGCTTTACAGCCACGTGGGCAGTGCATGAGAGTGGAAAGGCCAGAGCTACTTCCACCGCCAGGGGGCGCTGTTCGCGGTTGCAGCCGCAGAGAGTTGCACCGCCCACTCGTCACCCCCCCACGTGGGTCCAAATGGTTAGGCCCGCTGGGCAGGTAGCGCGCTTCCGCGGCTTCCCTCCACCCCTCTCCCTTCCCCCATTGGTAGGGGCTGCGGGTCCGGGCGGAAGTGGGGCAGGCGGGCGGGAGCAAGGCGTCGCCGTTGTATATTCATGAGGCGCGCGCAGCCCGGCATGCTAATGAGGCGGGGCGCGGCGGCGGGGTAAGAAGCTGCTGGGCGGCGGCGGACGGCTTGGATCTGCCGGGCGAGAGCGGTGGAGGTGCGTGGTCAGTAGCCAGCGCGAACCTGGACATGGAGCCTCCTGGCGGGGGCCCGGGGCCCGGCCGTGGGACCCGGGACAAGAAGAAGGGCCGGAGCCCCGACGAGCTGCCTGCGGCGGGCGGTGACGGCGGCAAATCCAAGAAATTTGTGAGTGTCCTTCCCACCCCGTTTCCTCAGCCCGGCCCGGTAACAGCCCTTTGGACCCCGGAGATCTCCGCAGCCGGCCCCAGGGGTGCACGCCTGTCTCTAGGGAGCCGCCCCCGCGCCTCTCTTTCTCGTTTTGCTGGGTCCTGGGCTCCACAGCCCAACATCCTACCCCTCCAGGACCTCGGGGAGCCCGGGAGTCCCATCCGGCTCTTGCCCCGGCAACCTTGGAGCTTCCTGCATCTCCCGCCCGCACGCTCTGCCCTCCGCCCCCATAGCCCCGGCAGGTCTCAGCCCCATCTCTTTTCTCTCAGCCCCACTTCCTTTCTTCTTTATTACCCAAACATGCCTTCTATTTCTTGGTTTTCTGTGGTTTTCTGAGTCCATTTTCTCCTGTTAGCCTCCTCCCCCCTTTTTTGGTATCTCCTTATTTGCTTCTCCTAAAGGTCACTTCCTTCTCCAAGATTGATCGCTTTCACCTGCTAACTTTCCTCCCTCCCAGTCCCCTCTTTGGGCCCTAAGCTCGGTGTCACCTGATAATCTTTTCTCTCGGGAATGTTACCTGACTTGGGCCCTACCTTCCCTCCTCCCTTGGACGTTTGTCCTTGAGATTGCCGGAATAGGTTCATGTCCAGGTCCTATGGTCACTGGGCATGACGATAATTTTCTTCCCAGTGTTTATCCAGAGAACTTGTCACTTTGCCCTGTTGCTTATCACTTTTCAGGGGGTTAGAACTTTTTTCATGATTATGCCCTTCTTGACCTAGGATGATGATAAACCTCCCCTATGGGGAGGAAGTTAGACTGCAAGTCCAAGAAGTTTGTGAGTAATTGAATTGCTTTCTTTACTTTTCCCATGATAACCATCTCCTCAACTCTTCTGCCACCTCCTGTGCCCCAAGGCTACTTGGCATCCGTTTTTCTACCTGTAGAAGAGTATAGCTTTCCTCAGGTGCCCATTACTTCCAATCGGAGTCTGAAGGAATATTGATATTCATGTAACCCTATCATATTTCATTACCTTCACCCACACTAAATCTTACTCCTCTCTCCAGAGAGCTATTTGTTTGCTTTTACTGTAAAAGCTTTGAAAGGTAGAGGGTACTGTCCAAGAGAGGGAAAGGGTCTTAGATCCTAATAATCATTTGCTAGTTGTAACTGTAGTTATTTAGTTTTCTCTTCCAGGCAATTATGCCCCCAGCTCAGTATCTCTTTTCACTAGCCAAATGGCTTCTCTTTCCCCTTTCTTTCTCTTTCCTCTTATCCCCACCCCTCAGCATACTGACTCAATGCCACAAGTTTGGGAAGAAAACTGATAGTGATGGAATCAGGAAGAAAATGTTGCTTTGGGACTTAAAGGGTTTGAGATGTGGCGACTACTAAACAGAATTAAAATAGTGATTCATCTCTTCCTACCTATTTCTAGCAAGGTAGGTGCTTCTGGACTGTCCAGTGACTTACAGGCTGTCAGAACTGTCTCTTTTTATTTGGGGAACATCTTTTTTCTCCAGAAATGTAGGGTTAATAGTAAAGATGACCCTTCCCTTATGGTGACTACAGCAACATTTTCCTATGTTTCTTTAGGGTAAGAATTACTCTCTAGATAGAGAGCTTTCCTTCTAAGATTTAAGTTCTAGGGCCCATATTCCTTCTATTTCTGTATCTTTTTGTTTTGCTCTTGTTTCCATGGGTGGTGTTTGACCTTTCTCACCCAAGTTCCAGTT